>NC_068422.1:32775719-33405719 GCF_023373465.1 Oncorhynchus keta
GGCCACACTTGAACACCTAAACCTTGATATAAAGTGTGAAGAAATTATAATGGACCTACAGCGTCTATGTTCAAATAACTGCCATTTTCTGGGCAGATTATTATTTTTTTGATTAACAAATCAAGCCAAAATGTTTGCCCATCCCTGCTCAAAGCCATATTATCTATCACTTTTATATAGCAAAATGTTATGTATAATAGATACTGTATTTACCTCACAGAGAAAGCATCACAGGCAACTCTGCGAAATTACTGCAGTAAGTGACATTTTGAAGTAAAAGGCAATTGGTGTGTGTGCACAAGTGTAGAATGTCTAGATTTTATGGTGTATACTTTTGAAGTCCTTGATACACACATTTCACCTTCCAGTATAACACACAGGGTTTCTAAACCGGGAGATTTCACAGGGCAAATTTAAGCAGTTGTGTTGGTATGTTTAGCTAATATATATAATATATGCCATTTAGCAGACACTTTTATCCAAAGCGATTTAGAGTCATGCGGGCATATATTTTACATATGGGTGGTCCCGGGAATCAAACCCACTACCCCGATGTTACAAGTACCATGTGCTACCAACTGAGATAGGTTACCAACAATTTAATCTACCACCAGATGGTTCCTCAGACAGATGACCAACATCATCCAGCAGGATTGTCTGAGAGCTGAGAACAGGAACAGGTGCATGCTCTGATTTCCCTCCAATAAAACTCGCCATGTCTCTCTCTCATTCCCGCTGACACATTCAGACAACAGACCCTGCTGTTGCTCTTCACGCCGGACTTCTCCAATTAACTCAACCAACCTATATGCCCCTAAGCACTGTCACACGAGAAGCTATTGGAGCTTTGTGAATACAACTCAATTTGTCACAGGGCATAGTGCTAAATAAAATGTGGCTTTTGAGTGATTTATTGCTTAGATTGAAAGTTGAGTGCATGGCAGAGAAGCAAAGAGAACATGCCTCATAAGTCAATTAAATGGAATTGTATTTGCAAACAAATCCCATGTGTTACCTTCCCCCCGTTTATCTTTATTGAAATTAAGTCCTAATGCTGGGTGAAAAAATATCCCTCCCTATTTCTTTCACCTTATCGTTGGTTGAATGTGTATGGGGTAGTCTGGGATTGTGTGCTTCTGCAGGGGTGAAAATGCTCGTCTCCTCTCCGGTAAACACATTCAAATCCAATGTAGTGTTGTGGACTGTTTCATGCGCTTCATCATTGGAGATGCCATTGCATCAGTTGGTCAACTCCCACTGGTATTGAGCCTGCATATCATGGCTGCCAGGGACACATTTAACTCATAATCATATGAACTTCATATATGCATATATAGGGAGACCAGTTCAGTTATCGAATAACTATATTTAGGTCATAAAATAACATTTTGGATGTTCTTACACAACAGGATAATTTAATAAATGAATTAATCTGATTATGTATCAGCTGTTGATGTGAATTAATTCCATACAAAAAGACAATCTCAAAGTGAGTGTATACTGTAGGAAGATATTAAACAAATTTCCACATGTAACGGAATTGGATTCTTTGGTACCAAAGTCCGAAGCGCATTTGTGACAAGTACATTTCAAACTTGACTTCCCCAGTTAAGACCTAGCACCAGTACTTTACATGTAAATCTAAAAGTTAAGCATGCAGCCCACACATATTTCCCAAAGCGCCAGAGCAAATCCAACTTGCCAGCCTGTATTTCCCTGCTATACAGGTCACTTCAAAATGAGTCACTCCCATGTAAGAATGAATAACAAATGCACAAGTAGGCAGATGGCCACTTCTCTCCATTCTCATTCACTGCCTTCTCAACAGGTCACTTTTCTGACGAGGTGCTTGAAAGTTAATAGATCTGCATGAGAGTTGTAGCAGCACAAATATCACTGTGGTGCCTTGCCAAACTGCAGCTGTCGCGCCAGACACGCCGCAATCACTGCCCACTGGGAGCCATTTGGGGAATATTGCTTTGCCTATCATTCAGTCTGCAGAAAGGCACAGCGATGCAGCAATGGGAAGCCAGGGCTGGCAGTCTATTGAGGTAGTGTGCGTGCGTGCCCGTCGTCATCAATGATTAAATAGAAGAGCTCCACAGGCAAGCAGGCAGGACCATCCGGGGCAGTCCACAGCTCAGGAATAAGGCTCACCGTGAGCCTCACACAGCTACTATTCCATAATGTCTGGGACAGGGCCAAAGCCTCATACTGCACACGCACGCACGCACGCACGCACGCACGCACACACACACACACACACACACACACACACACAAACAAACACAAACAAACACAAACAATGCCCCTTCTACTCTCCGTCACCCCTCTTGTGAATAATATATGAAGTACAAGCTTTAAAGGCCTGCCCAGCCACAGCCCCACCAGATGAAGATTTAAACTTTACTTTGATGCGTTCAAATAGACTGAAAATACAGTCTGCATACAGAACTGCTGTCTGTTGGTAGGCCTACCTTGGTCACATTGCTCCTATAGACCACTGACTGTAGACATAGGTGTTCCATGATCAAACTATGTTTGGATTCAGTATTCAAGACTGATGCTATACTGATATTTAAGTACAGCCCTTTATTATTTATGGTGTTATACCGATTCATGTTGGACACAGAGTACATATCCTCAATGAATATCAACTTGTTCCCGGTGAAAACCTGCAGTTTTCCACCAAACTTGACCATGTCCTTACAATGGTAGTTATGTAAAAAACCATCATATAAAAACATAACTTCACTACCCTTTCAACCTGGACTCAGGGGTAGATGTAACATAGTAAAAGTAAATCCGAGACACTCCAATTAGTATGATGTGTTAAGCTTCGTAGGGTATGTACTGTATTAATTTGTGAATGTCCATCATCCATTTCGTATGATATGTTACGAATTGCAATCGTACAATATGTTACGAATTGCAATTTGTACCATATGTTACGAACTCCAATTTGTTGCGGCTAAGGTGGCTAACGTTAGCTAGGGGCTAGGGTTAGGGGTTAGGGTTAAGATTAGGAGTTAGGGTTAGGGTTAGGGTTGAATTTGTACCGGTTAACGGTTTAAGGTTAGGGTTAGGGGAAGGATTAGCTAACATGCTAAGTAGTTGCAAAGTAGTTAAAAAGTAGTAAATAATTCCTATGTTGCTAATTAGCTCAAATGCAAAAGTTCTCCATGATGAGATTCAAACACGCAACCTTTGGGTTGCTAAACGTTCATGCTATACACATACCCATCCACCTTAACCTACCACCGAACTTTCATTTTTGCCTTAAGTAACCTTCTGTCTTATACCATACGAAACGTGGCATATCATCCTAATTTGAATGTCCTGGATTTACATTTACTATGTTGCGTCTAGTCTATGCGACCAGGCTGTCCCTTACCCCTCAGGAATTAATGTTGGTCGCCATTCCCAGCCTGAATTCTCTTAATGCTCTAAATCTGGAACATTTCTTTAATTATTTCTTGTCTTTTTTTTTCAGTCACCTGTGGGGAGGCAAAAACGCATGCATGCGTGGCTGATTTTTTTGCCACCAAGTCCTCCAGGCTTTTTTGGAAGGTTCTGTGACCTGTTTAGCTCTTTCATTCTGTCTTCATGTACCAATCGCAAATGGCCGGCAATTACATAAACAGTACATGAAAGAGTGGGAAGCGGAGTGGAAGGCCTAACAGCAAACAAACCCACCAGTATAAACCACTTGGAATATTCATACAGGACCCGAGTCTCTCTCTGGAGCTAGGGCCCGGGCTTTATTTTATGCCAAAAGTAGGGGTGCAACAGTACATCCATTTGTACCGAACTGTTTGATACAGGGACCTCGGTTCGGTCCTTTTGTTTATAGTTGCGGATATGCAGTCATTCTCAGTGGTTGAGAATAAGTGGTTTCAGCACCTCTTGTACTGAGCAACGTTACATAAACAGTACTTTAGCAACGTTACGAACTTCCCTCTTGTAGGCCTACCCAATCTATATAAGCAAACCAAAGCCAAAGTTTTCAATGCGCTTACTTAACAGTAAAAGCCCCATCACATTACCCGGCGTGGGATATGTACCATACTACAGACACGCACCTTTTATGAGAGTCACAAGTGAGCATCTGGCACTGAAGGAGGCAGTGTTATGGTGCATTCGTAACTAAGTAGGAATTGGGAATTGACCACATGACTGGGAAGAATCCACTTCAACGGCCCTCAAATTACTCGTGGGAAATCCGTCTAGCATTCTGAGCACACACCTCTACCACATGGTGACCTCTGACGACACCTACTAAGAAAATGGCCTCTATAACAGCATTTTCGACAGATAAATGCAACAACAAAACAGTATTTATAAAAATAAATCTATTTATGTATTTTTTAATTCTACAATTTGTTTACAAGCATGATAGCTTACCTTTTAGTTATGGTTGACAGAGCTTGTTGGCAATTAATGCCATTGTGAATGGTATTATATTTTCCAGCTGTACCCGAACCAAACCGTGACCCCATAATATCACCGAACTGTGGGTTTGTTGAACCGTTACACCCCTACTTAATAGGCTGAATTTCATTTCCCTGACAAAGTACAATATGTACACTACAAAAGTATAAATATTAACACAAATAACTATATTTACACTCAGTCTGGAATCTGGGTGAGCAATATTTTCTTTATTAAGGATAGTCTAAAACACAAATGAATGGAATGGCATTTAAAATAGTGTTGAAAGAAACACATGTCTGATTTCCCAAGCATTTCCCTATATGATCTGTATATGAGGATTACAAAATCATATCAAAGTTAACTATGATTTACCATCCATTCTGATATAATATCCCTTTATCATGGTTAAAAAAGCAACAACGTCATCAGGATATGCTACAAAACGTCCACACAAAAAGTACATGTACCCTGTTGCGAACCCAGCAGGATGTGATGCTTTAAATGACAAATGACCCAAAACAATAAATATGTTTTAATAATGTGATTAATATTTCCAAAACTCTCTTTACGGGAAGCCCACAGCCTCATTCATATTAAATTCAACAATGACTAACAACATTCCGGGGATTTGAGTTTTTAATTAATCTGAATGTGCATCCCTGAGGGCCCTGGCTCTCGCTCGCTCACACACTTGGCAGAGTTATTAAGACAGCACCACTGTAAGCCACTGAGAAGTGGAGATAACTTCACACACTCCCTGCTGAATCCAACACCTATCAAAACCAAATGATAAGGCTGTAGCACATTTAGCAGGGCTACTGCACCTTCAATACCCTGTCAGACAGTTATAATCCCTGGCTATATTATCACTGTCTCTGTTTACATTTAACTAGTAAAGTGTGACATGTTTTGCCTCTTAATCCCATTAAATCAAATGCAACAACACTGTTTTCACACCCACAGTGTTCCAGTATAAGACAACAAACACTGGCGTGAAACTGTTTTTATTGGATAGCTCTTGTTATTTTTGCAGATCATTATGGAAATGCTCCCTCCTCTCATGACTGTGGTTAATTTATTGTCTGCTGAGTGAGATTAGTCAAATCCCATATGAAAAAAGACTATAGTAGTCATTGTAGCGTTTTTGAGTATATACTATAGTTAATAATGTAGTGTTTGAGGATTGTAGTATACTGTAGTATTTACTGTAGTGTTTTGCAGACATTACTGTAGTATATAATATAATGTTTTTGTTTTTATTATCTTTGACATAGAAGTGGAGGAGTTGTCCTACAGGAAACCTACTGGAGAAATACTACAATAGCAAATGTTCCATAACCTGTAGGTAGGTAGGTAGGACTGGGGTCTGAACGGATAGTTCAGAGATTCTGCTCTTTTATATAACCTGTAGTGAACATAATATATGCATTATTGGGGGGAAGGAATGGGCAGTGTATATGCAAATTAAATGCTGAAGTATTTACTTTAGTTTAAAAAGTGGCATGTTTTTGCAGAATGTAATGTTTTTGTGGACATTACTGTAGTATTTACTACAGTGTTTTTTTTGCTGATAATACTGTTGTATTTACTGTAGTATTCTACAACAGTCTATAGTAAGTACTTCACATGATCGAGGGATACGACAGTGTATAGTATAGTATTCTATAGGATACTACAGTTTACTATAAAATTCTATAGTAAGTACTGTAGTATTCTATAGTCAACTGTAATATATATATATATATATATATATATATATATATATATATATATATTACAACCAAACACTTCATTGCATTACTCTGATTAAGGTATTGAGTTTTAGACTGAGGTTTGTTTGTGGGAGAGTGAATAAGTTAGGTGGAATTGCTTTGATCTAAAGAGCACAACATTCTTATTCACATACAATGCCCCCTCCCCCAGCTGGTACATTGTGATGCATTTGTTTGTGAGCATGTGATACTTTTGTTGCAGATTTGCCTTCATGAGGGTTTATAAATTGTATGTATTCCAATTGCTCAGTGTGAGAATGAACCAGTGTTTTGGCACTTCATACAGTGAGTGGAAGCGAGTTATGACCCCCAGGTCCCCCTGAACGCTCAGTCTGATTCAGCCTCTCAGCTTCACTGATGTGATCAGCCCTTCAGCAACACAGAGAGCAAACACGACACTGGGTGTGGGTATTGGTGTTTGGTGTGTGCGCGTGTCTGTGTGTGCGTGCGTGTAGGTGTGTATGTGCTAAAAAAATAGGTGGGTAATTGCTGATTGACGTTTAAGGTGAATCTAACACTCCCTATATTTTGCATGCACACACCACTGGTCTTATCCACACACAACCATTGAGAAAACCACATCAAATATTTACACTGGTAATCTTTCTAATACTATGGGTATGTAAAATGGTACAGGGTAGTAAAGCATGACATCTCCCCATCCTCTCTCTCTGCTCTCCAGGGCTTGAGCATAGACCGCGTCTGCTCTAAAACTATTTTCCGAGGATGCTACAATCCTGCTACACCCAGAAAACTATTTATCTTTGGGCTGGATAATATGTAATAAAGTCGACATACTGTAACTTTGTGTTATAATCTTATTGATATTTGTTACAAACCCCTATTATAAAAAAGGATAGAACGGTTTCATTCCAAAGCAGTCTACAAATCAACCACAACCACAAACAAATGCAAAAACATATCTCATTGACTCCTGATAAGCCTTCTTAACCCACCCACCCACCCACCTCTCTTTCTTTCTTTCTTTCTTTCTTTCTTTCTTTCTTTCTTTCTTTCTTTCTTTCTTTCTTTCTTTCTTTCTTTCTTTCTTTCTACATATCTCTTTCTCTCTCTCTGTCTCTCACACTCACACACACACATGCATTCACACACGCACACGAATACACACACACACCTTTACACACAAACTTCGTCACGTGCATCCTGTATGTCTTGAGGTTAATTACCCAGAATTGCCCAATTGGGATGAGCTCTCCTGTTTCTACTGGGGTCCTTCACTGCTCGGCCCCTGCCCTGGGGCCCCCTCCCTGTGGGCACGGTGACGGGGCCGCTCCAGGGGTTGCTGCTGACCCCTTCCTCTGCAAGAGACGCGCTACATTCAGGACCAAAGGGTGAATAGAGCTCACAGTTCAGTGGACCAGGGGAGAGGGGACAAGCCACACTCAGAGGGTAAAAAGGACATTTCAGAGAGAGGAAAGTCACTGGGCGGGCAAAGGGAAAGGAGTTAACGAGGAATACAGCTTGCTTAGGTTAGTGGAAGGTTTGGGACAGTACAAAGGAGAAGAGGAGAGGTTTTGCAATGGGCTGAATTTTGCTCAGGGGAGTATAGTTCTTAAAGATAGCTGGTTGACAACAGACTGTTTCTGGTTAAGCTGGTAAAACCAAACACAAGGAAAGATGCTATGCCCAGGGTACTGCCCTATTAATTACGTTACATAAGATGAGATATAGGTCTATGGCGACTACACAGGTATATGTAGCATCTTTGCAGTTTATATTTATATTTTGACCTCTCAAAACAATACCCACTCGCAATACTCCTACTCATATCCCACTCATAAGTTGTTGATATACGGTACCTGGTGGCAAAGTAGTAATACTACAATGCTAGCTAGATCTACTCAGGGTATTTTAAAGCTAGGCAGCTTCAGTTATCTTCACATTCCAGCTCAGGCTTCATCCGTATTATGACTGTGGATATTGCTTGTCCGCTGGCTGCTAACTCTTGCAAGATCGTAACTGCGAGCGGCTAGTTGAATGCTGAACTCTTCATTGAGACAATGCTGAGACATCAATCGAGGGCGAGTCAGTGCCACATTTACATTTTTTCCCGAAATCAACATGAAAGAAAAGTTATCTTTTAAGTTCAGCAGGCTATGGTATGAAATAGGAAGTGATGTTTTTATATTATTATGTATCGTTAATGCCATCTTTGGTGTGCTTTGGTGCACAAGCACCTTTTTTTCCCACTCCTGTGATACGGTGACTTCAGAAAGTATTCACAACCCTTGACCTTTTCCATTTTGCTGTGTTACAGCCTGAATTTAAAATGGATTAAATTTAGATTTTTTTGGCACTGGCCTACACCACAATGTCAATTTTTGTTCTAATTAATTCCAAATAAAATGCTGAAACGTTTTGAGTCAATAAGCATTCAATCTCTTTGTTATGACAAGCCTACAGTAAATTAGTTACATAATAAGTTGCATGGATTCTGTGTGCAATACTAGTGTTTAACATAAACAAAAATCATGACAACCTCATCTCTGTACCCCACACATAAAATGATCTGTAAGATTCCTCAGTCGAGCAGTGAATTTCAAAATTAGATTCAACCACTTCCGGCACTGACGAAGCTCTAACAAGACTCGTCTGCGTAGCGTCCTCAAACTTTCAAAACATTTTAAGGCATTTTGAAACAGTTTACCTGTTCATTAATAGTGAATTGGAAGTTAAAACATCTCTTTTATCGCCAAAACAAAAGGTGCCCAATATGTCAAAGCCTCAGACGAGGCATGGAAAAATTACCCCATGTTACAGCCCTTCTTCGGTCTCGGTGGATGCTAGCTCGGAAGAAGCACCAGCATGGTTCAGAATGGAGATGGACAAGGGTTCAACAAAGATCCAAGAGACACTTTCTGAACGCCTCAGCAAAATTGATGTGCTGGTGGATAAGCTCCACGAAGACCAGAAAGTCACAAAGGTATGAGTGACAAAGTTAGAAAAAGACCATGCTGACCACCAGGGTGCCATCCTGGACGTCCACGAGGACATGGTCCCAAAAATACAAGAAGTTGAAAGGCACCATCTCTAAACTCGAGGATGAATTTGATTATTATGAACATTTCCAAAGGCGCTCAAATTTGAGACTTCAAGGTTTGCTGGAGGCCGTGGAGGGAAGAGACGCCATCTCCTTTCTACTGGAATGGATTCCCAAAATTCTGGATCTACCCCATTCTGCGCACCCACGGGAAATCGAGAGGGCCCAGGCGGCTGCCTGGCCCGGTTGCACCAAGGGCATTTGTCATGACATTTCTACGGTACCAGGACACTGTTCACATCCTCTCTGCTGCCCGAGCAAAGGGAGAGCTCAAGTATGGAGATGCCAGAATCATGATCTTTCCGGATCTCTCTACCATACTACACAAGAGGAGGATGGCTTTCTCCCCACTGAAAAGACTTCTGTGTCAGGCTGGCTTGGTATACGGCATGCGCTACTCGGCAACTTTGTGGATCAAAACCAAGAATGGTGAGCACACATTTGACTCTGTGAAGATGGCTGAAACATACATGAGGAAAGAACTCCCTGACTTGTTCACGTTTACTACATCATGAGGAACTGTCTTTTGAACTTGGATACAGTGGATAGTGAACTGCTAGAATATGAGGAAACAAGGAAATTACTCATATGATTGACTGGCTAGCGTGATAATGACTGGCTCGGTAAAGTTGGATCATAGCTAATGTTGGCTGTGCTATTTAACTAGCTTTCTAAGTTTACAAGGGTGTAACTATAGCTACAGTCACACTATGCCAGGTAGTTACATTTTTTGCTGTATACTTTTATTTGAGCATAGAGGTCCATTCAGGTTTGGTTAAATAGTTATGTGACTTTTGACTGGGTTGCAAGCCTAACTATGTTGTTTATATTACTTCAGGGAATTTTAGCTACTATTAGGTTTGCTGGCTTGTTTATTGTTAGAGATGTATGCTGACGTTAGTGATACAGTAGCAGGGATAAGCTACTCACTGGCTGGCCGCCTAATTGCCAGCTAGCTGATCGCTTTACAGTTATGTATGTGCGTACATGTGTATATACAATATTTTTGAGGGGAGGGTGAACTCAGGAGGATGGTGATTGTTTAACTACTTGTCCCTATTTGATATTTGAGGGATGATAATTATCATCTGGTAAAGGTTTTCATTGATTCATCATAGCTCAATGTCTTCTTTCCTGTGCTGCTTGGGTGCGTTTGTGGTCACAGCTTTTGTCGCTGCGTGGCACAGGTTTCAGGGCGCATTGGAGAATGCCGATTGGCTGACATATGGGTGTGCGGGTAGGCTCTGTTGGTGACTATTAATGCATCCTCTGTTTTTGTTGTTGTTGTTGAGACATGCTCAAGTGGGGCTAAATAGTCCGGTCATTATTGTTGCCAATGTTTGTCGCTTTGATTCAAATTGTATTTTGTTACTCGACTAACAATATTTTAATGTTACAAGGAACAGTCAATAATTTACAATGAACCTAATTCGAGCGATGCTAGCATAGCAGGTACATCTAGCTTAAAGACTAGCGTCTAAGGATATGGGTTCTTTAACACCTTCAGTTGGGGAGGGGGTTTGGTGGGTTTGTGGTAGGGTCAGGAAATTAGTTCATGAGAGGTTTGCTATTTTATACTTTCATAATTTCATTTTGGACAAGTTGTATACACTCAATGCAATTTTGTTTCCATCTTTCCCCTATTTCTTATTTTCTTTAATAAAGATGTCGTCACCTAATACCTATATATTTTCGACACTTAAAATTAGGAGTACTATATGCCCAGTCAAGTGCAAATGCATTCTGGATGATTTAAAGCAGTTTGAGGTTGATATAGCTCTTCTTCAGGAGATACACCTGACTGACTTTGAGCATGATAAACTGAAGAGAGTGGGTGGGTCAAGTGTACTATTAATCTTTCACCTCTCGGGCAAGAGCGGTGGCCATACTCATTAATAAGCATTGCCCCTTTTAGATACAATCTCAGAAGACAAAGGGGGTAGGTTTGTGATCATTCAAAGTTTCGTTAACACTGAGCCCATTACCATTGTGAATGTGTATGGGCCTAACGATGATGTTCCTACATTTTACCAGGACATCTTTTTGAAGTTAACGTACACATCATCAGAGATGGTAATGGCAGGGGATTTTAACTTGGTACTTGACCCTTCCAGTGATAGATCAACCTTACACAGGCAGCTAAAATGTTAAAAGCAGAAATCAAAGATTTTGGACTTGTAGAATTATGGAGATTTCACAACCAAAAGGTTAAAGAATAATCATTTTACTCCCCTGTCCAAAATAGTTACTCTAAGAATTGACATATTTCTTATTCCTGCAGCCAAGGGAAGTTCAACAACTGGGTGTAAGTATTTACTAAGATGTATATCAGATTATTCTGCTCTGCTGGCTTCAGTACCAGTCAGTAAAACACAACCACCCACAAGAAGGTGGGGCGGCAGGTAGCCTAGTGTTAGAGCGTTGGACTTATAAACAAAAGGTTGCAAGATCCCCTGAACAAGGCAGTTAAACCACTGTTCCAAGGCTGTCATTGAAAATAAGAGATTGTTCTCAACTGACTTGCCAAGTTAAATAAAAGTAAAAACAAAAGGTGGAGGTTTGGCACATACAGTGGCTTGCGGAAGTATTCACCCCCCTTGGCATTTGTCCTATTTTGTTGCCTTACAACCTGGAATTAAAATATATATTTTTGGGAGTTTGTATGGTTTGATTTACACAACATGCTATGAAGATGCTAAATATGTTTTATTGTGTAACAAAAAATAAGACAAAAAAATAGAAAACTTGTGTGCATAATGTCCCCCCCCAAAGTCAATACTTTGTAGAGCCACCTTTTGCAGCAATTACTGCTGCAAGTCTCTTGGAGTATGTCTCTATAAGCTTGGCACATGTAGACACTGGGAGTTTTGCCCATTCTTCAAGGCAAAACTGCTCCAGCTCCTTCAAGATGGATGGGTTCCGCTGGTGTACAGCAATCTTTACGTCATACAACAGATTCTCAATTGGATTGAGGTCTGGACTTTGACTAGGCCATTCCAAGACATTTAAATGTTTCCCCTTAAACCACTTACATTTCGCTTTAGCAGTATGCTTAGGGTCATTGTCCTGTTGGAAGGTAAACCTCCGTCCCAGTCTCAAATCTCTGGAAGGCTGAAACAGGTTTCCCTCAAGAATTTCCCTGTATTTAGCGCCATCTTCATTCCCCTGTCCCTGCCAATGAAAAACATCCCCACAGCAAGATGATGCCATCACCATGCTTCACTGTGGGGATGGTGTTCTCGGGGTGATGAGAGATGTTGGGTTTGCACCAGACATAACGTTTTACTTGATGGCCAAATAGCTCAATTTTAGTTTCATCTGACCAGAGCACCTTCCTCCATATGTTTAGGGAGTCTCCCACATGCCTATTGCGACCACCAAAAGTATTTGCTTATTTCTTTCTTTAAGCAATGGCTTTTTTCTGGCCACTCTTCCGTAAAGCCCAGCTCTGTGGAATGTACGGCTTAAAGTGGTCCAATCAACAGATACTCCAATCTCCTCTGTAGAGCTTTGCAGCTCCTTCAGGGTTATCTTTGGTCTCTTTGATGCCTCTCTGATTAATGCCCTCCTTGCCTGGTCTGTGAGTTTTGGTGGGCGGTCCTCTCGTGGCAGGTTTGTTGTGGTGCCATATTATTTCAATTTTTTAATAATGTATTTAATGGTGCTCGGTGGGATGTTCAAAGTTTCTGATATTTTTTATAACCCAACCCTGATCTGTACTTCTCCGCAACTGTGTCCCTGACCTGTTTGGAGAGCTGCTTGGTCTTCATGGTGCCACTCTCTTGGTTGTGCCCCTTGCTTAGTGGTGTTGTAGAATCTGGGGCCTTTCAGAACAGGTATAAATCAGTTGAAGTCGGAAGTTTACATACACTTAGGTTGGAGTCATTAAAACTTGTTTTTCAATCATTCCACAAATTTCTTGTTAACAAACTATAGTTTTGGCATGTCGGTTAGGACATCTACTTTGTGCATGACACAAATCATTTTTCCAACAGTTGTTTACAGACATAGTAGTTAAATTATTATTCAGTGTATCACAATTCCAGTGGGTCAGAAGTTTACATACACTAAGTTGACTGTGCCTTTAAACAGCTTGGGAAAATCCAGAAAATGATGTCATGGCTTTAGAAGCTTCTGATAGGCTAATTGACATAATTTGAGTCAATTGGAGATGTACCTGTGGATGTATTTCAAGGCATACCTTCTATCTAAGTGCCTCTTTGCTTGACATCATGGGAAAATCAAAAGAAATCAGCCAAGATTTCAGAACGAAAATTGTAGACCGCCACAAGTCTGGTTCATCCTTGGGAGCAATTTCCAAATGCCAGAAGGTACCACGTTCATCTGTACAAACAATAGTACACAAGTATAAACACCATGGGACCACGCAGCTGTCATACCGCTCAGGAAGAAGACGCATTCTGTCTCCTAGAGATGAATGTACTTTGGTGCGAAAAGTGAAAATCAATTCCAGAACAACAGCAAAGGAACTTGTAAAGATGCTGGAGGAAACAGGAACAAAAGTATATATATCCACAGTAAAACAGGCCCTATATCGACATAACCTGAAAGGCCGCTCAGCAAGGAAGAAGCCACTGCTCCAAAACCGCCATAAAAAGCCAGACTACGGTTTACAACTGCACATGGGGACAAAGATCGTACTTTCTGGAGACATGCCCTCTGGTCTGATGAAAGAAAAATAGAACTGTTTGGTCATAATGAGGCTTGCAAGCCGAAGAACACCATCCCAACTGTGAAGCACGGGCAGCATCATGTTGTGGGGGTGCTTTGCTGCAGGAGGGACTAGTGCACTTCACAAAATAGATTGCATCATGAGGGAGGGAAATTATGTGGATATATCGAAGCAACACCTCAAGACATCAGTCAGGAAGTTAAAGATTGGTTGCAAATGGGTCTTCCAAATGGACAATGACCCCAAGCAAACTTCCAAAGTTGTGGCAAAATAGCTTAAGCAAGGAGGCCTACAAACCTGACTCAGTTACACCAGCTCTGTCAGGAGGAATGGGTCTAAATTCACCCAACTTATTGTGGGAAGCTTGTGGAAGGCTACCTGAAACGTTTGACCCAAGTTAAACAATTGCAAGGCAATGATTCCAAATACTAATTGAGTGTATGTAAACGTCTGACCCACTGGGAATGTGTTGAAAATAATAAAAGCTGAAAAAAATAATTCTCTCATTTCACATTCTTAAAATAAATTGGTGATCCTATTTGATCTAAGAAAGGGAATTTTTACAAGGATTAAATGTCAGGAATTGTGAAAATCTGAGTTTAAATGTATTCTGAAGGTGATACCCCTGCCACAATGCATGAGTTTTTGAACAAACTCAATTTACAAACTTTAACTGATGAGGATTGAGAGCACTTTGGAGAAAGAGACTCCATCCGAGGAAATTATGGAATCCATTTTCAATACTGCTGGGGGAAAATCACCAGGGATAGACAGATTGCCTATTGAATTCTATTGATCCTTTTTACCCAAACTAATTTAGCCTCTTTGCAATATGTTTAATTATGCCATAGAGTCAGGATTGCTCCCAGACACAATTGAACAGGCACTAAAACCTGGGAAAGATCTGCTAATAATATCAGAAGATTATTTAATATTTTGCATTATGTAGAAAATGACCAAGAACCTGTAGTGGCGGCTTCATTAGATGTGGAAAATCAAGCTACATGTTTGAAGTTTTACAGAGGATGAATATTGGACCTAAGTATGTATGTCTGATTAGATTACTATACAAATGTCCAGTAGCTCAGATCCTGACTAATGGAACGGTTTCCTCAATGTTCTCTCTATCACATGGCACAAGAGGACCTAGTGAATGACCTTTGCAGAGAGCTGGGACCAAAGTAACAAAGCCTACCATCAGCAAGGGCATTGAAGATGAAACGTGGCTGGGTCTTTCAGCATGACAATGATCCAAGAACAAAAAAAATCAGAACACCGGGGGGACCTAGTGAATGACCTGCAGAGAGCTGGGACCAAAGTAACAAAGCCTACCAGGGGCATTGAAGATGGCTTCTTTCATACAATGAAAACACACCGCATTTCAAGGTCCTGGAGTGGCCTAGCCAGTCTCCAGATCTCAACCCCATAGAAAATCTTTGGAGGGAGTTGAAAGTCTGTGTTGCTCAGCAACAGCCCCAAAACATCACTGCTCTAGAGGAGATCTGCATGGAGGAATGGGCCAAAATACCAGCAACAGTGTGTGAAAACCTTGTGAAGACTTACATAAAACATTTGACCTCTGTAATTGCCAAAAAAGGGTATATAACAAAGTATTGAGAAACTTTTGTTATTGACCAAATACTTATTTTCCACCATAATTTGCAAATAAATTCATAAAAAATCCTACAATGTGATTTTCTGGATTTTTTTTTTCATTTTGTCTGTCATAGTTGAAGTGTACCTATGATGAAAATTACAGGCCTCTCTCATCTTTATAAGTGGGAGAACTTGCACAATTGGTAGCTGACTAAATACTTTTTTGCCCCACTGTATACCTTATATTAGCACACGTAAAGCTTTGGTCTCATAAACAACCATTTCATAGAAAAACACTTTAAATATATGGATTTAAGTCTGTAACCAAACAGAAGGGCATAGATCTAAACCCAACAAAATAAGAAACGCCCTCTCACTGTCAACTGCATTTATATTTGTAAATATTTGCATGAACATAACAACATTCAACAACTGAGACATAAACTGAACAAGTTCCACAGACATGTGACGAACAGAAATGTCCCTGAACAAAGGGGGTTCAAAATCAAAAGTAAAAGTCAGTATCTGGTGTGGCCACCAGCTGCATTAAGTACTGCAGTGCATCTCCTCACCATGGACTCCATCAGATTTTCCAGTTCTTGCTGTGAGATGTTAACCACTCTTCCACCAAGGCACACGCAAGTTCCCGGACATTTATGGGGAGGATGGCCCTAGCCCTCACCCTCAAATCCAACAGGTCCCAGATGTGCTCAATGGGATTGAGATGCGGGTTCATCGCTCGCCCTGACATTCCTGTTTTGCAGGAAATCACGCACAGAATGAGCAGTATGGCTGGTGGCATTGTCATGCTGGAGGGTCATGTCAGGATGAGCCTGCAGGAAGGGTACCACATGAGGGAGGAGGATGTCTTCCCTGTAACGCACAGCTTTGAGATTGCCTGCAATGACAACAAGCTCAGTCCGATGATGCTGTGACATACCGCCCCAGACCATGACGGACCCTCCACCTCCAAATCAATCCCTCTCCAGAGTACAGGCCTCGGTGTAACGCTCATTCCTTTGACGATAAACACGAATCCGACCATCACCCTGGTGAGACAAAACTGTGACTCATCAGTGTAGAGGACTTTTTGCCAGTCCTGTCTGGTCCAGCGACGGTGGGTTCGTGCCCATAGGCGACGTTGTTGCCGGTGATGTCTGGTGAGGTCCTGCCTTACAACAGGCCTACAAAGCCTTGCATGGTGTTTTGTGTAGGTAGAAGGAATAATGGGGCATTGTCTGTGTCATATTTTGCTGATTGTAAAAACAAATGTGAATAAATATATTGTTAAAAAAGGAGAAAAGATTCAACCAAAAAGACCAGAGAGGTTTTGCAATGTCTCGCAAAGAAGGGCACCTATTGGTAAAAAAAGTGGTCTAAGGCACTGCGTCGCAGTGCTAGCTGTACCACTAGAGATCCTGGTTCGAGTCCAGGCTCTGTCGCAGCCAGCCATGACCGGGAGACCCATGGGGCGGTGTTCAATTGGCCCCACGTCGTCCGGGTTAGGGGAGAGTTTGGCCTGCAGGGATGTTCTTGTCTCATTGCACACTAGTGACTCCTGTGGCGGGCCGGGTGCAATGCACGCTGACACGGTTGCCAGGTGTACGGTGTTTCCTCCGACAAATTGGTGTGGCGGACATTGTGTCAAGAAGCAGTGTGGCTAGGCTGGGTTGTGTTTCGGAGGACGCATGGCTCTCGACCTTCGCCTCTCCATACGGGAATTGCAGTGATGGGACAAGACTGTAACTACCAATTGGATACCACGAAGTTGGGAGAAAAAGGGTAACAACAAAAAAAGGCAGACATTGAATATCCCTTTGAGCATGGTGAAGTTATTAATTACACTTTGGATGGTGTATCAGTACACCTAGTCACTACAAAGAAACAGACGTCCTTCCTAACCCAGAGAGGAAGCAAACAGCTTAGGGATTTCACCATGATGCCAATGGTGACTTTGAAACAGTTACAGAGTTTAATGGCTGTGATAGGAGAAAACTGAGGATGGGTCAACAACATTGTAGTTACTCCACAATACTAACCTAAATTACAGAGGGAAAACAAGGAGTCCTGTACAGAATAAAAATATTCCAAAGCATCTTGTTTGCAATAAGGCAATAAAGTAACTGCAAAGAACGTGGCCAAAAAATGTACTTTATGTCCTGAATAGAGGTTGTTAAGTTTGGGGCAAATCCAACACAACACGTTACTGAGTACCACGCTCCATACCTTCAAGCATAGTGGTGGCTGCATCATGTTATGGGTATGCTTGTCATCGGCAAGGACTAGGAAGATTTTGGGGGATAAAAAGAAACATAGAGCTAAGCAAAGGCAAAATACTAAAGGAAAACTTGGTTCAGTTTGCTTTCCAACAGACACTGGGAGACCAATTCACCTTTCAGCATGACAACAACCTAAAACACAAGGCAAATATACACTGGATTTTCATACCAAGACAACATAGAATGTTCCTGAGTAGCAGAGTTACAGTTTTGACTTAAATCGGCTTGACAATCTATGGCAAAACTTGAAAATGGCTGTCTAGAAATTATCAACCACCAACTTGACAGAGCTTGTAAAATTATTTTAAGAATAATGTGCAAACATTGTACAATCCAGGTGTGTAATAGAATATTTAATCAGTGATGAAAGGGATCTTTGCAAGAGGGAGGGAATATGATTTCATTGGTCCTCAACTCACAGCTCAGATACTTCATTCAGGATAAGTGGAGTTACTCCTGAGTTAGCCTGACCCAGAGCAGGTTAGTACTGAGGGATTCATTGCCATAGAAATGTACCTGGCTAAAAGGTGAGCCACATTTGTGTGACCGGTTATCCCAAGTTGAACTCAGAGTTGACCAAAGTTACCTCGCTAACTCCTCGAACCTGATTTGTAGTATAGGATTCAGGAGGACAGGGGGATGTTTACTGCAATTTATACTTTCAACAAAAGTAAGACATGTATGGATAACATCCACAGTATTTAGCCTACAAATGCCAGCTCACGATTGTCTGGTAATTTGGTAAGTATACATTCAAATGATCAATTTACACGAACTAAACCCAAATGGAAGATCTGAAGATGTCACACCCTGATCTGTTTCACCTGTCTTTGTGCTTGTCTCCACACCCCTCCAGGTGTAGCCCATCTTCCCCATTATCCGATATGTATTTATACCTGTGTTCGTTTTGTTTGTGAAGCCTACCAGCGTTTGTTCCCCTGCTCCTGCCTGTTTCTTGCTCCGGTTTCCTTGTCCTTCCCGGTTTTGACCATTCTGCCTGGCCTGACCCTGAGACTGCCTGCCATTCTGTACCTTACCCTACCTTACTGGATTATTGACCCCTGCCTGGCCTGACCCTGAGACTACCTGCCATTCTGAACCTTACCCTACCTTACTGGATTATTGACCCCTGGCTGCCCTGACCCTGAGCCTGCCTGCCATTCTGTACCTTACCCTACCTTACTGGATTATTAACCCCTGGCTGCCCTGACCCTGAGCCTGCCTGCCATTCTGTACCTTACCCTACCTTACTGGATTATTGACCCCTGGCTGCCCTGACCCTGAGCCTGCCTGCCATTCTGTACCTTACCCTACCTTACTGGATTATTGACCCCTGGCTGCCCTGACCCTGAGCCTGCCTGCCATTCTGTACCTTACCCTACCTTACTGGATTATTGACCCCTGGCTGCCCTGACCCTGAGCCTGCCTGCCATTCTGTATTTTACCCTACCTTACTGGATTATTGACCCCTGGCTGCCCTGACCCTGAGCCTGCTTGCCATTCTGTACCTTACCCTACCTTACTGGATTATTGACCCCTGGCTGCCCTGACCCTGAGCCTGCCTGCCATTCTGTACCTTACCCTACCTTACTGGATTATTGACCCCTGGCTGCCCTGACCCTGAGCCTGCCTGCCATTCTGTACCTTACCCTACCTTACTGGATTATTGACCCCTGGCTGCCCTGACCCTGAGCCTGCCTGCCATTCTGTACCTTACCCTACCTTACTGGATTATTGACCCCTGGCTGCCCTGACCCTGAGCCTACCTGCCATTCTGTACCTTACCCTACCTTACTGGATTATTGACCCCTGGCTGCCCTGACCCTGAGACTACCTGCCATTCTGAACCCTTTGCACCATCTCTGGGTTAATGACCCCTGCCTGCCTTTGACCTGTCATTTCCCTGTTTAAGGGAAAACAGGCAGGAGCAGGGGAACAAATGCTGGTGGGTTTCACGAACAAAACAAAACTAATCAACTGGCCATCCCCCTTTGTTTTTACACTGTTGCTACTCACTGTCTATTATCTATGCATAGTCACTTTACAAATTACCTTGAATAACTTGTACCCCCGCACATTGACATTGACATTGACATTGACATTGACATTGACTTGGTACCCTCTGTATGTAGCCTCATTATTGTTATGTACATTTATTGTGTTACTTTTTGATTGATTAGATTTTTTTACTTTAGTTTATTGAGTAAATATTTTATTAATTATATTTATTGAACTGCATTGTTCGTTAAGGGCTTGTAAGTAAGCATTCCATGGTAATGTCTACACCTGTTGTAACAAATAACATTTTATTTCGGATTTGGAAATTAGAATGTGAAAAATTTGAATCTATGTATCAATGCCCTCATTTAACATACTTGAGACCAAGAATGGCACAAAGCCAAAAACAGCTGGATACCGGAGACATATATTTTCATGGACGTTTTCAAGGAAAGTTTCTTGACTAAAACTGTTATTAAAAGGGGGGGGGGAGTGGTCTCTCGAGACAAGTGCTGCAGCACAAATGCTCTGTACAGTCAAAAGACTACTAATATTACCAGCCATAACTGTATTGTTAGGGGATTGGAAAAAAACACAATAAGTCAATGGGAAATATCATTATACTCATGGTAATGTAATTCTTTTTAGGGCAATATCGGTCGAAATATTACAAATAGGGAGGTTCAAGATCCTCGTAAGACATCACATTAAAATGGAGGGATGTATTGCAAAAGAAATTGCAAAATGGCATTATACTGGGAAAGTTGGGTTACTGTGGATGAAAATCCAGCACTTGCAGAAAGAGTAAATTAGGACTACATATATAATATTTAACTACCTGTACCGTACATGTGAGCGAAGTAGCGTCAAAGTATTGTTGTCCGTTACTTTACTCCAATCAGGAGAGGGGTGTTAGAGTTGACTTTTCTTTTTATAAATAAAAAATAAGGGGTTTAGAATTGATGCAAACAATTAAATTGATAGAACTCACAATCTTTCTCCAAAATTAAAGCTGATCTACCACTAAAAACAAAACATTAACACATGATTAAAAGAGTCACAGACACACAGACAAACCCTCTTGGAAAAAAACAAACAAACAGCTAAAAAGGGTTAAACATCTACATGTACACTATATATACAAAAGTATGTGGACACCCCGTCAAATTGGAACGTGGAAACGCGTTCTCTGGAGTGATGAATCACGCTTCCCCATCTGGCAGTCTGACGGATGGATCTGGGTTTGGCGGATGACAGGAGAACGCTACCTGCCGAATGCATAGTGCCAACTGTAAAGTTTGATGGAGGAGGAATAATGGTCTGGGGCTGTTTTTCATAGTTCAGACTAAGCCCCTTAGTTCCAGTTTAGGGAATGTTAACGCTATAGCATATAATGTAGACTATTGTAGACTATTCTGTGCTTCCAACCTTGTGGCAACAGTTTGGGGAAGGCCCTTTCCTGTTTCAGCATGACAATGCCCCCGTGCACGAAGCGAGGTCCACACAGAAATGGTTTGTCGAAATGGTTTGTCGTGTGGAATAACTTGACTGACCTCAACCACATCGAACTCCTTTGGGATGAATTGGAATGCTGACTGTGAGCCAGGCTTAATCGCCCAACATCAGTGCCCGACCACACTAATGTTCTTGTGGTTGCATGGAAGCAAGTCCCTGCAGAAATGTTCCGACATCTAGTGGAAAGCCTTCCCAGAAGAGTGGAGGCTGTTATAGCAGCAAAGGGGGGACCAACTCCATATTGATGCACGTGATTTTGGTATGAAATATTCGACAAGCAGGTGTCCACACACTTTTAGTAATGTACTGTATGTACTTAAAGGTCTTGCCCATCCAAGAAAAGTATCCTATGATAGAGTATGTACGCCTTTGCATAATAATCAATTGAATCCTAACCAATGAAAAAAAATAATATTGTACCAAACAACTACAATAGACCTTTTTTTGTATGAAGCCAGTGAATATTTCATCAAACATGGTTACTCACGACATCTATCTGACTTTATACTGACACCTCACTGTTTGCAGTATGGATAATTGGCATGCATCTGGGCAGAAAAGCAATAGATGTAGCTGGCACATGTGGCGCCCCTGCTGATTCGAGCTGTCAGGAGCGTTGATTAACTGTGATGAATCACTCTCCCACTTTATATCCAATCAGAAACCTCCCAGGAGGACTCCATTCTGGTCACCTTTAACTAAATTATTTTTTGGCTGCATAGAGCTAGCGGCAGGGACAAGGCTGCAACCTGATGCTGCTGTTAGCATTATTCTGCCATTAAGCTGCAGCTGTGAGAGTAATGTCTGGAACGGTGTCTGTGTATTAAGCAGCTAAAGCCCCTCGACCTGTGGCTAAATCCTCCGTGTGACTTGGAAGGACAGCTATGGACTTTTGAATGAAAGTCAAACAGACAGACAACAACAGACATCCAGGAAGTTATGTGGTATTTTAAGGAGTATTAAAAATGTTTATTGAGATCTAATATTATAATCAGTCCCTACAGCAGCGTTCCCCAAACTAGGATTCGCCTGATTTGGAAATGGGGTCGCAAGAGAAACTTGTTCTTGGTTTATAGAACCGAATCGTTAAGTCCATAACTTCCGGTAGCCACTAGATGCGGTTGTAAAAAACTGAGCGGTTTCTGTGGCTTTTTAACAGTTTCATCTACTGAAAGATAAGACTCTGAGGATCACATCCATGTCTTGTGTTTCCCTCTACAATGCCCACAAGGACTCATTAGAACAGAGTGGGCAAGACCAGGCACTTAATCAGACTGGGGGGAAAGGAACATTATCAATGAGGATGTTCTTTTCTACACAGAAGGTCACACAAAATGATTGCCTGTGTATCTTTTGAACTTCCCAATACCTTTCTGATACATTTCAGTCACTTCAACACATACTTCTTTAAGATTGAAATATTGTCCAAAAATGCTGCCAGATGGATTTGTAATAGACTGTCATAGCCCCAATTAAACGAGTAAACATTGGCTATTGATTACATCACATTCTTTACATGGTGGGGTCATGGTGCAAACATTTTTGGGAACCCCTGCCCTACATCTTCTAAGACGGACAATGAGAGTGGAGGAGTCAAGACAACCCTGTGGAGAGTCCCGACTCCTCCAGACCGATGTGCATTGTGGAACCGTATACCTGAGCTCCAGCAACATAGGGATTATCCTTTGATCCAGTCCAACAGAAGAGCTCGGGCGAAAAAAACAAATCAATAGTTTTTTGTACTCACAGCCTCAGGTTTCTATTTTAACATGCCTGGCTATTGATTAGCTTTCAGATGAGAAGTCTCCCTACGACATTACACTCTAGGTGGATTTGGGAGTCTTTAGCGGAACAAAAAATCCTTGTAAAGTAGGAAGGAGGCAGCAAGGGAATGTTAACATAGAACACCTATCTCAGTCAGTGCTCACTGAGGAGGCTGAGGCCACAACTCTAACAGATAAGAGTACAGCTGTACCCCAACATCAAAGGCCCAGGCTTGGCCTGTGATTGACACATCCTGACACAAACAGCCAGACGGGGGAAATGGAGCTGCTTTATCAAAGTAGCCATTTTAATGACATTTGTTTGTCAGGTGGCTGAAGGAATATTGATATGGAAATGTTACCATCAAAGACATCTCCTTTTTATATTCTCTTTCTCTCACACAAACATTTTCAGTTGGGGAAAGTACAGAGAGTCAAACACCAAAGCAATAACATTGAGAGTGGTTTTGGTTGGTTGGTGGAATCTAGGGTTGGAGCTGTCGTAATACTTCTCCCAACACATCAGAAAGTGCAGAGGTACTCTTGAGTCCAAACAACACAAATACTGTTCTCCCCCATTCCTCTCCCTCCTCTCACTCTATAAGAACCCAAGTGGCAGTCTGTCCTCATTCACCGCTGGACTCCGAGTTCATTATAAGAGTGGCATTCCAACAGCAGTGAGCTGTGTTGACAGGCTCTCAGCATCGGTGCTGTGTGGTCCGTCTGCAAGGTTGGGACTACATGGGTTTTCACACATACACAGCTCAAAGACTTCAGAGAGAATCCTTTAAATGCTTTAAATGCCACTTTTGCATGTTTATGTGCTGACCTCATAATCAGCATCATGATCTGTCATCAGCTTAAACCACAAAAACATAATGGGGAAAGGTCATCTACAGGTTTTAGAAAAGAATGGAGTGATGTAGAAACTCATCTTTATTCATAGTAGCACTTCCCAGATGTCCTTATCCTTTTTTCACCGCTACCTCATCATATAGGCAATTTCAGTCCAGCCAGCCCATGCTGCACAGAAGACTCTGTTTTACATTTTGTGTCACATTTTACCATGGGTTTCATTTTTCTTATTGGTGCACTGAACAGTAAATGACAATTGGCTGACATTTAAAAGGGGCTTTATCTACAGAGTGATTGTACCATAGCTATATCTCTGTGGCGATAAGCCAGACCATTTTGAAAATTTCTCCCATTTCCTCAGTTTAAAGCTACAGTACATCAACAACTCCTTTTGGTTTAGACTTTGAAGAGTTAACCTCCAATGTTATTCCACTCATACAGCAAACAAGCATTTTATTATTATAGTTCTAAAAATCGAGGGGGGAAAAATATTTACATTGGTCAGTATGAGAGGCTCCAGACCAGTGAGTGTTCAACACTGTGGTAATATGAAACTGTGCTGTGTATTCATCCATTTCCTCCACTGCTTGCCTCTTCAGCAGGGGCAAATGGTCTGGGAGTAATGCAAGTCCACTTGAATCTAGGAGAAATGGGCTCTCACTGCCTTCTCTATGCATCAGTGTATCACAAGATGGCAAACTGGTGGGCGGAAAAGGAACAATTTTATTGAATTCTCTTCCTCTATTCTCCATTACGTTCTTGCTTACGTGCACACACATGCAAACGCACACAAAGGAATGCACAAAATTAATTCAATGATCTGGTACTTCATCCATGAGCAGGTGCACTGTGGTGAACTCTGCATGTAATTGAACGATGTGTGACTGTGTGAGTAAACCATTTACTTTCAAACATATTTAAAGAAGGGCACATCCCTTGAATGAGATGACTCACCATGTCTGTCTTATGACAGCAGTTACGGCTTTTGTGACCATTGACACAGGAACTACTCCAAACTTAGTATGTTTCACCTATACCCTAGCCTGGCGCACAGGCAACAGCATGACACTTCTTGATAGTGAGAAGCAATGAGCTCTGCAGACAGTGGAAGCCCAGAAGCATTCAATGAGCCATTTAATAGAGTGAAACAGACATCAATATAGGTAGTTCCCACTGAAAGAGACTTAGGGTTTCTATGACGAAATGGAGGGGGAAATAAACAAGATGCACCGCTTGTATTAAAAGAAGAAGTAGAAAAATACAAAACTCAGCTCCATCAAAGAATCATGTTGTGGTCTCTGAAGTTATACATTTGCAATCTGCAGATTTAATTTGTGTTTCAAGATTTTGTAACTTTTTTGAGCTCATAGTATTCTCAATGTGAATTAAATGGCAAATGTAGATCACATCAAAATGTGATGATACGTTCTGTTCCTGGGATGTACACTCTCTCATGTGGCAACTTCCACCACATTAAGAGACTGATTTACTCATACTTCAAAGTGACTCACCCTGACTCATCGTACGGCTAAAAGCATTCTATCTGCCCTGAGAAAATATTTGAAAATAATTAAATTAAACTTAGAACTGTGTGCTGTGCACAAACTTGTGTGTGTGTATGTGTGCATATGTGTGTGTGTGTGTGTGTGTGTGTGTGTGTGTGTGTGTGTGTGTGTGTGTGTGTGTGTGTGTGTGTGTGTGTGTGTGTGTGTGTGTGTGTGTGTGTGTGTGTGTGTGTGTGTGTGTGTGTGTGTGTGTTCATGCAATCAGGCTCAGTGCTCTCCACATCCTCCTCACACATTTCTGCTGCTGTTCTAATACTATTCTATTATTTTCTCTTAATAACAATTAAGGACACCCAGTGTTCTTTAAGGCAGCTGTGTACCTTATAAGCTTCACTGATATTGTTCCAGCTTTATGTCTGGTTTAGTCCTTCGGAGGCCTACAGTACCCAGAGTAGAGGTGGGGACTGTAGGGCCTGGGGGTGTGTAGGAAAGATCAGGAATAAACCTCACTATAATCAGGAGGGTGCATAGGAGAATGCCCAGAGTGTCACTGGAGATTATTAGGCTCAGGTCCCAAGCAGGGGCCTATTACAGATTCATTACATCTCACAATGCCTCCCTTTGTTCCTTACTATGAATCAGTCGGCTGATCTATGAGTCCTCTAAGCCTTACTGAGACAGCCATGTTATAGGGCTGCCTGGGAGTAGGGGTTGTGAGAGGCACTGTGTTGACCTAAACCTCTCTGACACCCGTCCTGTCTCCCCTCTCACCCTTATTGTCTCCTTCTCACCCTGCCTGGCCCATAAATCTCTCATGATGAGGTGGAATGGATGATCTGTGAGACCTGTCGCTAAGAAAGAAATGTGCAACCGTCAATCAACATAAAGAGCTTTTCAAAAGGGAATAAGAAGCACCTTCAGATTCTGAGAGCTTTCTCATAAATCTCTCAGGTTCTGGAAGCTCAGAGCGGAAAATGTCTGGGGCTGTTAATATGAACTATGCTCCTAATATGAACTATGCTCCTAGGCGACAAATGGAGCATTGACGTTTGGCTGTATTCTAACTAACATATACAATGGATTTTGAGCCATTTCCACTTTTCTGAAATTGGAGTCATTGTTCTGGAAACGTTATTTGGATGTCTCTTATTTGCCCAAGCACTCTTCAGGTTTCTGCTGTTTATGTCTCTATCACAATTGATGACAAAATTGTCCCATTTCAATGTGCTTATTAAACTAATCTCAGACTCTCTTATTCCCCATCACTAGCCACACAATATGCCACCTCACGCGCACTGGATGGGAGTTCCTCATAACAAAGACCAAGGCATCAATGGACTGCGCCTATGTGATCGAAAATAAGGGAGAATATTGCCATCTAGAGGCGGCTCATAAACTACCAATGCGCAGATCGAATTGTTGACAACGATGTGCGATTTAAACACAGGATGTATGATTTAAACACAGCCCAATAATCTATGCTCCAACGTGACGCATTTTTGTCATTTTACCAACTCCACACCACCACACTGTGTTGAGCTCTCATTGGACACTCAGAACTATAGATCTCCATGCAAGATCACTTACAATGGGCATGCATTTCATTGGGGCGAAATAGGGAAAGTGTGAGGATTGTAAAAATGTTGAAACACAATTCCACTAAGAACATGCACAGCCAGCATTTAATCTGTATACTTTCACAAAGAAGCCAGGCGTCCATCCATGAACTTCGTAATAAGTGGCACAATCGTAAACTCTTAATAAATCCATGTCCTTACCTGAAATAATGGGGGCCAGTCGGAACATGTCAGACAGCCGGCTATTCATGGTCTCGTAAGGGGAGTCCTCCAGGAAATCGTTCCCTGAAAGGAATAATGAAATACAATGTGATTTTTAACATACTCCTGCAGTCTTAATAGGCATGTAAATGTTGCAGACAAACAGATACACTGAGAAAAAAAACACAACATGTAAAGTGCTTTCTCTCAAATGTTGTGCACAAATTTACTTACATCCCTGTTAGTGAGCAATTCTCCTTTGCCAATATAATCCATCCATTAAACAGCATGATCATTACACAGGTGCACCTTGTGCTGGGGACAATAAAAGGCTATTCTAAAATGTGCAGTTTTGTCACACAACACATTACCACAGATGTCTCAGATTTGAGGGACAATCTAATTGGCATGCTGACTGCAGGAATGTCCACCAGAGCTGTTGACAGATAATTTAATATTCTGAAACAAAGCTGAAAATGTTCCTGTTCTTCCATGGCCTGCATACTCACCAGACATGTCACCCATTGAGCATGTTTGGGATGCTCTGAATTTACATGAGTGTTCCAGTTCCCGCCAATATCCAGCAACTGCGCACAGCAATTGAAGAGGAGTGGGACAACATTCCACAGGCCACAATCAACAGCCTGATCAACTCAATGCGAAGGAGATTGGTCGCGCTTGCATGAGGCAAATGGTGGTCACACCAGATACTGACTGGTTTTCAGATCCACATCCCTATTATTCCCAGTTATGTGAAATCTATAGCTTAGGGCCTAATGAATGTATTTCAATTGACTGATTTCCTTATATGAATTGTAACTCAGTAAAATCTTTGAAATTGTTGCATGTTGCGTTTATATTTTTGTCCAGTATAGCTAGATAGAACGATTTCATTTAAAGAGCATGCACATGGGTTATTGTTTTCACTAAATGTTTGTGAGCTACCATGGGCTGTGTTTAGACACTAATTGATATTTTGACCTATCAGATCAGCTCTGAAAAAGATCTGATGTGAAAAGATCTGATCTGATTGATCAAAAGACCAGTTGGTGAAAAAAAATATCAGAATTGGGCTGCCTGTCTAACAGTTACCTTTACACAGACAGCCAAATTCCGATATTTTTTCCACTAATTGGTATTTTGATCAATCACTTCAGATCTTTTCACATCAGATATTCTTCAGAGCTGATTGGTAAAAGGATCAATTAGTGAAAAAAAGATCAGAATTGGTCTGCTTGTGTAAACACAGCCTAAAACAGCCATGCAAATACACATGGGATGGGTATCTGGGTCAGTCAATGTCCATGCTGCCCAACAACTCATTAGCCTACAGTTGATTAGGTATAGTGGTCAGTTGCACAACTGAGATCCCATTCTGCCCCACTGGCCACTGGGATTAAGCAGTACACTTTTTTGTATATGATCAACTCCAAGATAATGAGTGCAAAGTGCCTTTACACTCAATTCATTCCAAGAGATGTCTTAAGGATATTACCTTTCCCAGTATGCACTGGCGGGAAAGTTCACATACCTAATAATATGGTGTTTTCTTACTGAATCGGTTTTTACTTTAGCAGTTTACATGGTCCAGTAATACATTAGGCCTAATCATACAGCAGGTCTGGGATTTAAAAAAGATATATTAATGTATAGACTTCTGACAATTATTGTGTGCTTGCTGTGTTGTAGCTAACTGTAATGATAGTGCATACCTTGCAAAGTCTGATAGATTCCCCAATAGATGCGAAGGCAGTTCTTCTCTTTCTTCATGCCCCTTTTACACCTGCAGTTGTACAGGGGGCTCTGCTTGACTGCGTCTATGGCACTCCGACATTCGTCCTGCGCCTCCAGTCCAGCCACCATGCTAAAGTTTCTCTCCTTCCCTCCAGCAACGCACTGTCTCATTGTCCGATACTTGGTACTGCATCCTTGCTCCTTCATACACTGCTCACTCGCCTTGACACAATCGAGGCGGTTGGGACCAGAAAGAGCATTCTCCTGGGCATACAAAACATCTGTGGAGAGAATAAATAATTATAGGCTAATAATAATAATCATGTTTCTGTCGTGTATATGTTAAATATTGTAGACAATACGCGATTTGGTCTCAATAAATATTCAGAGATTAAACTAAATTAAAGCAGTTTTAGATATTGAAATATTGAATTTTTTTTTTACGCAACTCCAAACAATTAAGGTGACAATAACAACAACACAAACATCTCCATAGACTACTAGTCAAATACTAGCGTCCAATGCATTTCATAGCCTATCAATTTGTGCAACAAAAAATAAACAAGTAAATGATAAGTAAAGTTATTAAATATGACGTACATGTTTTTGCAACGTCGGCTGTAACAAGGGTAGGCCTATATAGGTTATGATAATGAATTGTCACGGTCTTTAGTTGTGTCTAGTTCAGAATTAGAACTCAATTCACTTCGATTAGTATACATGAGCTCGTAATTGACTTTTCACTAGTCTTTGGGCATGACACGCACTTGGATGGCCCATTTCGCTCCATAACGAGCACCAATTTTGCTATTTATTTAACTCAGCTGGCCTCTAACTGATTATCATTGTCAATTTACAAAAGTAGATGATATACTGTATGTTTACACTAGGCATTTGTAGTGTATATTAATCATAGGCCTTGAAACTAAAACTTACCTAAAAGAGGCAGAACGACATAAAGAGTGACGAAGATCATTTCGTATCTATCCGTGCGATGCCTTGTTACAATGGAATTGATAGAACGTTTAGAAAAAAAACTTCGTGCTTTTATTCCAATCTATTCAAATCCATTGAAAACATCGGGGCATGAGGTCCGACATTCGGAACACATCCAGCTGACTTCATGCGTAAAACATTCCAACCCAAAAGTACTCCAATTTTGCGGCAGGCAACCGAAACCATCAACCACAGAATGATTTTCTTTCCGTGTAAAAACTAAACAAAAGACAACGATAAGATATCATAAGGAGACAAAACGAACGGGCCAGAGTGCTCTCGGAACTCCAGCTCGTAGGATGCCCGCGTGTGTCTGAGCGCGCGATGATGCTGTGCTCAATAGTGCAGTGACCACAGCCTGGCAGCAGCAGCAAGACAGAGGAACATTTCAACGTGGATTTCGGTGATGACAATTAGATACATTTTGTTATTAAACTTTTTCAGGCACATTTTCTTTCTGCAGTTGGCATACAGTGTTGATGTGTGGATAAATAAATGCGATTGTAAGCTATTGTCTGTGCGCAATAAATGAATTGCACACATGACACGAACTGTAGGCTTTTTTTTGTACACTCTATCCTAAAACAGTCTATGACACTATTTCCAATAGCTGTTATTGTTATTCTGCGCTCAATTTAATAAAAAATAACCTAGTGTCTTGATTAATTTCTTAGGACTAGACTTCTCCACTACAATCTTCAATATTCCATTATTCTTGGGGTCACAGAGTTCATGGGTTCAACATTTAAACGTAAAAAATATGTTATGGGAATATCCCAAGTCAAAACCAAAGCTACTATCGCCGATCAAAACGCCACAGTAATTTTAGCGACATGCTCTACAATATTGCATTTTTTGGTGGACGTGTGCATTTTCTAACCAATTCGATGAAAGCCTGTGTTTGTTCCCTTTTCCACATTGAAAATCGAATCAGATCGTCTCGTATCAATGCTGCCGTATGCGCATGCACGATGCGCGTTCGCCACCCATATGGAACGTGGAAAGAAAAATGAGACGGAGCCTAAATAGTCTATATGCTGTGCTGCTCACAGGACCAACGATACACTAGGCATTCCATAATTGGAGAACAGTGTGGAGCCGTCAGTGCAGCCAGTCAATCCACTGTTGACATCGAGTTGCCTATAAAATGGTGAGCATGGGTGAATATCGCCATCTGTTGGTTTAAAAAAAAAACTCAAAATGCACCAGATTGTAAATAATGCCATCACTATGCCGAGCCCTAGACGTGGCTAATGTAAAATGAAACTAGGCTATTCAAATCAAGGCTATTCAAATAATTCAAATGGAGTGGTTTATGATCATTAAAATGTTAACATTTCATTAGGCCTATTAGGTTCATTTGACATACTTTTCCATATTAGATGTTTTTAACTGTGGGCATTGAATAACAACGAGATAGGCATTCCATGAATAAGTGAGACATAATCCATGCCATATTGGACCGAATCAACCAACAACAAATGCTCCCCTCAACTTCACTATATCAACTGGACTGAATCCTTTAATACACAAATGGGAAGCTGAGAGACCAGAGCCATAAGCATTGATACAGATAGTGTGAAAGAATAGACAAGGTGTCCTCAAGGCCAAGCGAGATGTCAGGAATTGGCACTGCCTGGACAACAGTCTTCAGGTGGAGTCAGGTGTTTTTACAGCAATGTAATAATGTTCAGCAGTTGACTCTAATATCTAGGCCTAAAAACGAATCCAGAAAAATAAGAAAATAAGAAAAACCTAGATCTGATACACTAATATGCAATTACATTAATAAATGAATAAGCATAGAAAAAATGACTTAATCAACTCTTATGGCACAGAGACTGATTGATGAGGGGTTGGGTTAAATGCGGAAGACACATTTCAGTTGAATGCATTCAGTTGACTGACGAGTTATCCCCCCTTTCCCTTTGATGTCACCTAAATGATCTCACTAAAACGAATACGGAGAAACTAAACCACTGAGCCAAAATTGGCGCCTCCAAACTGGGCTTTAATGGGCACCAATCAGGTGCGTTGCCTACCTTTAGGACCTGAAGTACAACATGCATAACTATTAACTGACCATGTAAACTGCTGAAAAAAGTTTCATAAACCAAATGATTGTCTGAGAGTAGGCTAGGCTTAGATGACAGTTTAACAAACACAGAAGCGAACTAAGTGCTCATATGCCTATCTTCTTGTAGGCCTATTACTTACAAAGTGACATTGGGGATTTTGTAACAAATAGGCTATTAGGGTAATTCTACAGCACAATAGCAACATACATTTGGCAAATGCATAAAGGGGAACATACGTAGGCCTAATGTGCAAAACCTCAAAGGTCAATGAAAGTCAAAATAATTGGCTTTTTCAATGGGAGCTTTCAAATTAAGCCTATAGTTTGTTCAGATAAAATGTAATCTGTGTCCTCCTTGAGCAAATTACAACCCAGCTAGCACATCTGGTTCCTTCGAAGTTGTGGGAACATACATTTCCTCACCATGTGTTTCCTGACCAGTAAAACTGAACTTTTTTGAAAATGTTCTGAGAACAGAAGTGATGAGTTCATCTGTTCTGGGAACGTTCATTTTTAGGTTGCAGAGAGATACTGAGAACGTTTTACTATGGTTCCCTAAAAGTTTTCCTGGGAGGTTTTATTAATGTTTGAAGGTAAGTAAATAGCATTCTGAGAACATGTTTCAAGTGTTTTGAACTACAAGCACAGATAAGACACATTGCTTAAGCACTAATCATGCAAACACATTTATTTTTTTATTGTGGCTTGGCATCATATAGATTCAAACCTATGAAATTCTGTTCTCTATCCAGAGAATTAGTCCACTGCGCTACCATGATGGAGCTAGCATGCCATGTTTTTTTTTACTCATACAAAGCTGTTGTTTTTAGTCTATTCAAACAGACCCTATTTCAAAGGAAACAAGCACTCATTAAGATCAGTTGCAGCCAATTAGTGGGTCTGGCCAACACACCTGAACACACTTAGCAAGATAGAGGATAGAGAGAGTTTTGTAGATGGCATGAGGTAGGAATAAATACATTTAATTAGTATAGTAGGGAGGTGTTCATTTTATTTTATATAATTTTGAGATTAGTGAGTGTAGTGTTAGATGGTATGGTATTGTATTTATTTAGTACGTTTTTATTTTTCAAGTAAAGTATAAGGGATTTGTACTCCAGTCTAGTATGTGGCGGTAATGCAACAAATTGGATGCCAACCTCCGTTGAACCTCATAGAAGAAGAAGATAGTTTTGTTGATTCTGAGAAACACAATGTATATGCATTTAAATATCACTCTTAGAGCATTCTTAGAACATTACAAGTGTTCTTGTTTTTTAAAGTTTTCTTAATGTCCTCGTAACAATTTAAGAACATGACTTTAAATAGAACCATGAGGAAACCTATAGGAAACGTTATACTTAAGTACAGATATTCCCACAGAAGAACGTTGTTTCTTCACGTTCTCGAACAATTTGGAAACATTACTTTAAATAGAGCTATGAGGAAACCTTTTGGAAACGTTAAGCTGAAGTACTGAAATTCTCACAGAAGACTGTTGTTTCTTTTTTTTGGGGGGGGGTAGATTCACTTTAATATTGTGGATAGACTGTGGCTTCAATGTCTTTGTCTGCATCATCTCTAATCTCCCATATATATATTTTTGTATTATTATATTACTACAGTTATCTTTTGTTTGTATTTAGTCCCATCCTTCAGGTTCACTCAACCCCTCCCATCTATGTATTTCCTAACAACATTCAGTTTCTATTTGCCATATATTTTTCAGCTGTACTGTGATGTTTTACAAAAGTTCTGGACCTTTCTATTCTCATAGATTCTGGATATTGTAAATTAAAGATCAATATTTTTTTCTAAGAGTATGATTATATTATTAATCAATTGACTATGACTTTTTAAATCACCCAGCAGTGCTATTTGCAGTGTTAGCTCAATGTAAATATTGCAATTCATATCAAATTGTATTTGTCATATGCGCCGAATACAATAGGTGTAGGTAGACCTTACAGTAAAATTCTTACTTACAAGCACTTAACCAACAATGCTTTAAGAAGTTAAGAAACAGTTTTAAAAATAGATAAGTAAGAATTTGAAAATAAAAGAGTACTTAAACTGAAATTGCAATCAACTTTCAATGGCTTGTCAAAAATAGCAATATTTTTAGGGAAGATTTCATTTTCAAATAACCCGAAAGTGAGAGGTTGTATTCTGAATAAAGGGAAAAAGGACATTCTTGAACATGGGGTGAGACATTCTTACTAATCTGCTAGAGAGCCAGTTCGGATTTAAGTATAACTGTTGTATGACTGAAGCTTTTAGTGAGAGGCCTAATGCTTTTAATATTGAATAATTTCTACCCTCCGAATTCACATTGATTATATTAATAGGCACGTTTAATTTTGTCTGGCTTGCCGCTCCAAATAAAATTGAATATTTTCTGCTTATATAATTTTTTAAAAACAAGTCGCTAGGTGTAGGCAAGGCCATAAGCAAATAGGTCAACTGGGATATGACTACAGAGTTAATCAGGGTGATTTTTCAAGAAATGGACAGGTATTTCCATTCCACAGTAGCAAAATCTTATCGAAATATTTGCAAACTTTCTATACAAATGTATTTTAATGAGAATTTCTATCTTTGAGGATATGATTACTGAGCATGTCCACTTCACCATCAGACCATTTTATTGGTAAACTACACTGTAATGTAAAAGTTGGATTTTTGGGGGGATCCAATAAATTATATAGTACACTTATCATAATTTGGTTGTAATCCAGAGGGGTTAAAAAAGTCTAGATCATCTATGAGGCTGTAGAGGGATCCAAATTGTGGATTTAAAAGAAAACGTGAATCATCAGCATACATACCCCTCTGTTTTTAAGCCCTGGAATTATAGGCCCTTGATATTATTGTTACATCTGATTTTAATAGCTAACATTTTGATAGCCATAATAAATAGATATGCTGATAGTGGAGAATCTTGTTTTACTCATCTTGACAGTTTAATACTTTCTGAGAATTAGACGTTATTGACTATTTTACACTTAGGGTTAGTATACTTAACTTTAACCCATTGTATAAGAGATTCTCCAATATTGAAATATTCCGGGCTTTTATACAGTGGGGCAAAAAAGTATTTATTCAGCCACCAATTGTGCAAGTTCTCCCACTTAAAAAGATGAGAGAGGCCTGTCATTTTCATCATAGGTACACTTCAGCTATGACAGACAAAATTAGAATAAATGTTTATTTATTTTTACTCCTTTTCTCTCCCCAATTTTGTGGTATCCAATTGTTTAGTAGCTACTATCTTGTCTCATCGCTACAACTCCCGTACGGGCTCAGAGAGACAAGGGTTGAAAGTCATGCGTCCTCCGATACACAACCCAACCAAGCCGCACTGCTTCTTAACACAGCGCGCAGCCTACCCGGAAGCCAGCCTCAACAATGTGTCGGAGGAAACACCGTGCACCTGGCAACCTTGGTTAGCGTGCACTGCGCCCGGCCCGCCACAGGAGTCGCTGGTGCGCAATGAGACAAGGCAGTACAGCACCATTAACCACTGCGCCACCCGGGAGGCCGAAAACTTATGTTTTTTTGTAAAGTTCCTTAAATGTGCTGAGAATGTTCCAAAGCAAAGCAAATATCACGTTCTGGTAACTTTTGGGAAGGTTGTATGCATAATAAACCCAGGACAACAATGCTCTCACCAAGCTATAATAAACACATGGATATTAGAATGAAATGTGCTAGCTGAAAAGCACATTGAGAGAGTAAAAAATATAGTGTTTATTGTCTGGATAACCTACAGTTGAATTCGGAAGTTTACATACACCTCGGCCAAATACATTTAAACTCAGTTTTTCACAATTCCTGACACTTAATCCTAGTAAAAATTCCCTGTGTTAGGTCAGTTAGGATCACCCCTTTATTTTAAGAATGTGAAATGTCAGAAAAATAGCAGAGAAAATGATTATTTCAGCTTGTATTTCTTTCATCACATTCCCAGTGGGTCAGAAGTTTACATACACTCAATTAGTATTTGGTAGCATTACCTTTAAATTGTTTAATTTGGGTCAAACGTTTCGGGTAGCTTTCCTTCAAGCTTCCCACAATCAGTTTAATTTTGGCCCATTCCTCCTGACAGAGCTGGTGTAACTGAGTCAGGTTTGTAGGCCTCCTTCCTCACACTCTTTTTCAGTTCTGCCCACAAATTTTCTATGGAATTGAGGTCAGGGCTTCGTGATGGCCACTCCAATATATTGACTTTGTTGTCCTTAAGCCATTATGCCACAACTTTGGAAGTATGCTTGGGGTCATTATCCATTTGGAAGACCCATTTGTGACCAAGCTTTAACTTCCTGACTGATCTCTTGATATGTTGCTTCAATATGTTGCTTCCACATCATTTCCATACCTCATGATGCCATCTATTTTGTGAAGTGCACCAGTCCCTCCTGCAGCAAAGCACCAACAAAACATGATGCTGCTTCACGGTTGGGATGGTGTTCATCGGCTTGCAATCCTCACCTTTTTTCCTCCAAACATAACAATGGTCATTATGGCCAAACAGTTCTGTTTTTGTTTCATTAGACCATACTTTTTGCACCAAAGTACATTCAAAGTACATTCATCAGAACGCGTCTCCTTCCTGAGCGGTATGACGGCTGCGTGGTCCCATGGTGTTTATACTTGCGTACTATTGTTTGTACAGATGAATGTAGTACATTCAGGCGTTTGGAAATTGCTGAACCAGACTTGTGGAGGTCCCCAATTTTCTTTCTGAGGTCTTGGCTGATTTCTTTTGATTTTCCCATGATGTCAAGCAAAGAGGCAGTGAGTTTGAAGGTAGGCCTTGAAATACATCCCAAGGTACACCTCCAATTGAACTCCAACTCAAATGATGTCAATTAGCCTATCAGAAGCTTCTAAAGCCATGACATCATTTTCTGGAATTTTCCAAGCTGTTTAAAGGCACAGTCAACTTAGTGTATGTAAACTTCTGACCCACTGGATACAGTGAATTATAAGTGATATAATCTGTCTGTAAACAATTGTTGGAAAAATGACTTGTGTCATGCACGAAGAAGATAACTTCCGACTTCAACTGTTTATAACTTGATGACTTTGTTTATTTTAATCTCAATTTATGAAGGTGAGCAACATCAATCTGGGATTTATGAATTGCCTCAATTAATATTTACTATTAATTTAGCAAATGAATGTCAGAATAATATAGGCTAGTTCTGGTCATATAAACGAGCAGGCATTCACTTAATTAACGTGTTTCTTCATGGCACCGGCTAAAACCATTCATTCCAGCAGTGCTCAGGAGGAAATTGGTTAAGTAAAGTATTAGCCTCTTTAAACCTACTGGTATTTGACAAATCTTGAAGGAGCAAAAAGCACTGAATTAAAGTTGATTGCTGATTGTACTTACAAATGTCAAACAATAATGAGAACTAATAGTTAATTGAAGGAGATCTGATGAATGGAGAGGTCTAGAGAGAACGGCTGCACTGGAACATAGGCTACCCCCTAGACTACCCCATGTCCAAAACTTTTCTGTCGGCCATGTTTGGGTGGGGACATACTGAATTTGACACGTTCCACTATATTAGTATGCCTTCTGTTAAAAGTACACAGACTTCAGGCCAACAAAATGCAACCAGCCTGGACAACGTTGATCAGACCGAGTCCTGCGAAATGCACTTGCACGCTATAGAACACATGCACATTTGTTGGTGGGATTTCTGACTGGATTCTCAACACAATCATCATTTTTTTACTGCTGTCCTGGCTAACCTCATGTTTAATAAATCATTTAAAAGATCATATAGATATTAATTTCTTCCAATAAAGATATGAGTTTGGATACTTTTTAAAAACAAATTCTACGTACCTAACAGCAAATATCAGAGAAAACACCACAATCTCAAGTTAGCTAGTTGTTATTTGTGCAATTTGAGCTAAATTTGTTTATTTTTCATTCAAGAGCGTGACTGGTTGGGTCTGTCCTGAAGTTCACTGTTTCAATATGATTTCCATCAAGGTGGCTATTGCCAGATGTCAAAACAAGATAAAGTAATTGACAGAAATATTGAAATGTGTCTCCAAGGAACTTGATGAAAAGGAATATCTGCTGTTATCATTATGTGTGTGAGAGAGAAAACCTTAAAATGATTAAAGCAGGGTGGGACAATATTGTTAAAGTGACAGAGATAATAACAGACACTTCAGTGAGCAGTGAATGTACAGAGTTGTACATTGAATAGTCAAATAGCTACATGAATTACAGTGTGTTGACAGATTAAGTGCAGTATTGACTCACTTCTAAGAGGTGATCTGTTGTATGATTAAAACCCTTAATCTAGTAGAGGGGCTTCATCAGAGACTGAATGGATCAATTGCAAGTGGCGCTACAAAATCAATTCCTAGTTTCCGCCGGATTACATTAGTATTATTGTAAGAAACCTTTTAACACGCTTGAATTATATGCGGAAGATAGATTCATCAGCCTTTCATAATGTTGAGCTCTTCCTGTACATGTCAAAAAGGAACATAACAAGAATGGTAGTTACAGGGGTCAAATTCAAAGGGTCATTCATTGAGATAAAATGCAATAAGAGCTGAATTATAGGCTGCTGCTGAATATCACATATACCTTGAGTCAATATGCTCCATATTTTTTTATGATTATGCTAAATTGAGCAGCTGTAATAGCATACATTTTTTCACTAGATATCAACCTGCTTTATCATGTCAACAAATGTAATGATAAGGGCAAGATGCATTACAGACTGCATACTAGTTTGTGACCTTTCACTGCAAGTTTGTTTCTGGGAGATACACTTCCACTGGAAATCATGTTCTATTGTGGAGCTGGCTAATACTATGTGCATGATTCTTCAGGTATGACAAAGTGTTTTCAGCACACTATCATAATGAAACAGCTCAAATGTTGTGCCTTTTGTTCCATAGCCTATGTCACTTGCTGAAAAAATTGCTAGCTGGAGCTTGTCTGAGCGGTCGCCTGTGAATGCCTTCACCCGCTAGTACTTAATACTGATAGTTAAGGTTCTGACACACTACAGTCTGAGGTTTATCATATTTTGGTCACCACACACACACACACACACACACACACACACACACACACACACACACACACACACACACACACACACACACACACACACACACACACACACACACACACACACACACACACACACACACACACACACACACACACACACACACACACACACACACACACACACACACACGGTGCTGACAGGCGGGGTTTGAGAGGCCCCTACGTCCTGGCTGCACTTTACATCTGCAGTAGCTACAGGCTGTGGCTTCATCCGAGGAGCAGGTGAACAATCCACTGCTGGCTTGGGCTCCAGGCCAGGAGTGGGAAGGCAGGTGGAGCCTTCGTGGTTGATAGTTCCAGTACAGTCTAAAAAACGGTCCCCAACTTTACGTCCTCATTGGCTGAAGAGGACAAACTCTCTGAGCTTGAGTGGGAGGGGCCTAAGTCCAAATGTCCACTTTTGCACACCGATTGGCTGAAACCAGGTGTCTGTGATAGACAGCTTAGAAGGGGAGAAATCACCCTAACTGGACTTGCCTGGCAAAAGGCATTGCCTTTTTTCACTTGCCTTTCCCAATCATCCATTTGTTGTCATCCAGACAGTAACCTTGTCTGAATACACATGCTTGTGTCCTACATAGTGGGAAAAAAGGGAAAAAGGGAACATTTTGAAAATCAAGTATGATTTCATTAAATGCCCGGATGTCATACTAATTTCGGCTTTGACTACAGCTGATCAATTAGATATGGGGATGTCCTACCGAAATCAACAAATAGAGGCAAACAACGCAAATAGAATGTTTTATTGAATGTGAATTTTCAAAAATCTAGTATGGTTTAAATTCCAGAATATTTGACTAATTTCTTACTTACTTACTGATTTGACTGTCCCCATGGGGAAATTTTGTGGCAGTGTCATGTACACATTTAAAGTGGCGTTTAAATACAAAACAAAATTGACAATACAACTTTCATAACAGTTACCTACCAATAAAACAAATTCTAATAATAATTATAAGAAATATAGAAATAAAACTTTTTTTAAAAGACCAGCCTGCTGGCCAGGCGATAGGAACATTCCCCCGAGCTATTTAGGAGGGATATACAACTGGCACAAATGATTGTCTAGTTCTGTTTTTCCTGCTGAGGGGTGCCCTATACCTGCGCCCTGAGGGGAGTAGTTCAAAGTCCAGGTACAGAAGGTGGCTTGGGTCTAAAATGATTTTGTGAGCCTTACGGAGGGCCCTGACCTTAAAGATCTCATCCAGGCCTGACTGTTTAACTCCAAGTACTTTGCTTGATGTGGTAATAATCCTTCTCAACATATTTCTCTGGCTGACAGTGGCATTGCCAAACCAACAGACAATACAAAAGTTAAAATACTCTCAATAAAATATTTATAAAACAGAGTCAATATAGTACAGTCTACATTAAAAGATCTCAGCCTTTTGAGAAAGTACAGTCTCTGTTGGCTCTTTTTGTAGATCAGGTCTGTACATTTACTCCACTGAAGCTTATTGTCCAAAAGGACACACAGATATTTATATTCCTCTACAATTTTTATATTCTGACCTCTGATAGATGTTGCAGGGGTAGGTGTTGTATGCTTCCTGAAGTCTATGCACATCTCTTTGGTCATGTTGGTATTGAGGACCAAGTGTGATTCCTCACACCACTCTACAAAGTCATCTAGGACCGGGCCATGATGTTCCTCGTCATCATGCAACAGGCTGATCAAGGCGGTGTCATCAGCGAACTTGATGTCTGCTAGTGTCTGTTAGTATGGGAACTAGTACAACTATTAGTGTACAAGATGTACAGGAGTGGAGACAAAACACATCCCTGAGGAGAGCCTGTGTTGGTATTGTGTATATTCGACACGTGGGGACCTATTTTGACTCTCTGTGAGCGTTGACTCAGGAAGTCCAACAGCCACAAAACCAATCTAAGGAGAAGTCCCGAATGAGTCTCTGTGCCAGAATGTAAGGCTGGATTGTGTTGAAGGCAGAAGAAAAGTCAACAAACAGAAACCTGACATGGGATTTGGCACCCTAGATGTCTATAGACCATGTTAAGGAGGGTAAGAATGGCATCATCAACTACTCTGCTAGGCTGATAAGCAAACTGAGATGGGTTGAGAAGCTTCTGGGTGACACTGAGAATATGACTTTTCACAATTTTCTCAAGGCATTTCATTACTAAGGATGTCAAGGCGACAGGGTGGTAGTCATTCAGCGCAGAGGGATTAGATGCTTTAGGAATTGGTATAATTATTACAGTTTTCCACAACACTGACACGTGTTCCTGGTCGAGTGAGGATTTGAAAATGTCTGTAAAAATACCAGCCAGTTGTTCAGCACAGGGCTTTAACACATGTCCACTTATTTTGTCTGGGCCTGGGATTTTGTGTGTTACTTCCCCTAAACATTTTTAAAACATCAGACTGTTGAACAACAACCCTCTCAAACATTTGTAATGATGCTTCCACTTGTTTTACCTCCGACACAAAGTTGTCTGATTCAAATCTTCAGAAGAAAACATTCAGTTCATTAGCCATGTTCTGGCCCTCATATCCCCCAAGGTCAGCACTGGTTTTCCCCCTGCCTATGTGGGGGGCACTAGCCATGGATTTAATCCCTTGCCAGGCCACCCTTGTGTTTCCTGAGGAGAGGGTCCTCTCCACCCTTTGCTTGTATGCCTCCTTGTCCACCAGTATCTGTCTTTTGATCTCACATTGTACTTCTCTAAAAGCCTGTCTGTCTATCACCCTCAGCATAAACTGCCTTCTTCCTATCAAGTAGTGATTTTAGATGTTTTTATACCCAAGGCTTATTGTTAGGGAAGATTCTACAGGTTTTAGTAGTCACAACTGACTCAACACAGATGTTCACATAGTCTGAAATAACATCTGTGAGTTCTTCAAGATCAGAGCTGCTGTCCTCAAATACCGCCCACATAGTACAGTCAATACACCCCTGGAGACCAAATACCTCCCACATAAGTACAGTCAAGATACCTCTGGAGACAAGTGATACTGTTGTCATTCCAGATCTGGACAGTTTTAACTGTGGGTTTCTCCCTCTCCAGGAGCTGACAGTAGGTTGGCCTGAGGTAGACCATATTGTGGTCTGATGTCCCCAGGGGATGTCTGGTGGTGGCAGACAACGAATTTGGGATTGTCCCATAGCACAAATCAAGAGTCCTATTTTTTTGGCCCTTCATGTAGTAAAATTTGATGCAAATCTTTCCACAATGCATTGGAAGAGGTGGGCTGGGAGTGATAGGCCCTAGTTCTCTTCAGGTAGCCAAACAACAAAACTAGACTACTTAATTAGGAACATGCCAAATAGTGATGCTTCTGCAGTGATATTCAAATGTAGGCGTTTTTTCTCTCCTTGCATTATAAGCTACAACTTTAAAAGTGGATTTCTGTTTTCTCATTGAAAATACTTTGTTAGTTTAGCATTTAGTTTAAAAGCTCTATCTTTTGATTTATGAATATGGCGGCACCGGGGACTTGGATCATGTTAAGTTTTGTAGGTATGTTTACGTTTTGTAGGCTAGGCTACCTATTTAATTATGTACGGTATATTCAGAAAGTATTCAGACCCCTTGGCTTTTTCACCCCCAAAAATATGTTACAGCCTTATTCTAAAATGGATTAAATAGTTTTTCTCCTCAATCTAGTTTCTCCTCCCCTCAATCTACACACAATACCACATAATGACAAAACAAAAGAAGGTTTTTAGATTTTTCTTTGCAAATGAACAGTATACTGTACACATATATATATATATGAAGAAATATTCCATTTACAGTTGAAGTCAGAAGTTTACATGCACTTAGGTTGGAGTCATTAAAACTCGTTTTTCAACCACTCCACAAATTTCTTGTAAACAAACTATAGTATTGGCAAGTCGGATAGGACATCTACTTTGTGCATGACACAATAAACTTTTCAAACAATTGTTTACAGACATATAATTTCACTTATAATTCACTGTATCACAATTCCAGTGGGTCACTGTGCCTTTAAACAGCTTAGAAAATTAACTTAGAAAATTCCAGATAATCACCTTAGAAAATTCCAGAACATGGCTTTAGAAGCTTCTGATTAATGGTTAATTTACATGATTTGAGTCAATTGGAGGTGTACCTGTAGATGTATTTCAAGGCCTACCTTCAAACTCAGTGCCTCTTTGCTTGACATCATGGGAAATCAAAAGAAATCAACCAAGACCTCCGAAAAACAATTGGAGACCTCCACAAGTCTGCTTCATCCTTGGGAGCAATTTCCAAATGCCTGAAGGTACCGCGTTCATCTGTACAAACAATAGGACGCAAATATAAACACCATGGGACCACGCAGCCGTCATACCGCTCAAGAAGGAGAAGCATTCTGTCTCCTCGTATTTTGGTGCGAAAAGTGCAAATCAATCCCAGAACAACATCAATGGATCTTGTGAAGATGCTGGAGGAAACAGGTACAAAAGTATCTATTTCCACAGTAAATTGAGTCCTATATCGACATAACCTGAAAGGCTGCTCAGCAAGGAAGGAGCGATTGCTCCAAAACCGCCATAAAAAAGCCAGACTACTGTTTTCAACTGCACATGTGGACAAAGATTGTACTTTTTGGAGAAATGTCCTCTGGTCTAATGAAACAAAAATAGAACTGTTTGGCCATAATGACCTTTGTCATGTTTGGAGGAAAAAGGGGGAGGCTTGCAAGCCAAAGAACACCATCCCAACTGTGAAGAACGGGGGTGGCAGCATCATGTTGTGGGGTGCTTTGCTGCAGGAGGGACCGGTGCACATCACAAAATAGATGGCATCATGAGGGAGGGAAATTATATGGATATATTGAAGAAACATCTCAAGACATCAGTCAGGAAGTAAAAGCTTGGTCGCAAATGGGTCTTCCAAATGGACAATGACCCCAAGCATAATTCCAAAGTTGTGGCAAATTGCCTTATTAAGGACAACAAAGTCAATGTATTGGAGTGGCCATCACAAAGCCATGACCTCAATCTTATAGAAAATTGAAAGCTGAAAGGAGCAAGGAGGCCTACAAACCTGACTCAATTAGGAGGAATGGGCTAAAATTAAACTTATTGTGGAAAGCTTGTGGAAAGGCTACCCGAAACATTTGACCCAAGTAAAACAATTTAAAGGCAATGCTACCAAATACTAATTGAGTGTATGTAAATGTCTGACCCGCTGAGAACGTGATGAAAGAAATAGAAGCTGAAATTAATCATTCTCTCTACTATTATTCTGACATTTCACATTCCTAAAATAAAGTGGTGATCCTAACTGACCTAAGACAGGGGTTTTTAACTAGGATTAAATGTCAGGAATTGTGAAAAACTTGTATTTGGCTAAGCTGTACGTAAACCTCCGACTTCAACTCTACATAAGTATTCAGACCCTTTACTCAGTACTTTGTCGAAGCACCTTTGGCAGCGATTACAGCCTCAAGTCTTCTTGGGTACTATATGACGCTACAAGCTTGGCACATCTGTATTTGGGAAGTTTCACCCATTCTTCTCTGCAGATCCTCTCAAGCTGTGTCAGGTTAGATGGGGAGTGTCACTGCACAGCTATTTTCAGGTCTCTACAGAGATGTTTTGGTTCAAGTCCAGGCTCTGGCTGGGCCCCTCAAGGACATTGAGACTTGTCCCAAAGCCACTCCTGCATTATCTTGGCTGTGTGCTTAGGAATGTCGGAATGTGAACCTTCACCACAATCTGAAGTCCTGAGCGCTCTAGAGCAGGTTTTCATCAAGGATCTCTCTGTACTTTGCTCCGTTCATCTTTCCTCAATCCTGACTAGTCTCCCAGTCCCTGCCGCTGAAAAATCATCCCCACAGCATGAAGCTGCCACCACCATGCTTCACTGTAGGGATGGTGCCAGTTTTCCTCCAGATGCAATGCTTGGCATTCAGGCCAAAGAGTTCAATCTTGGTTTCATCGGTGCCTTTTGGAAAACTCCAATGGGGTTGTCATGTGCCTTTTACTGAGGAGTGGATTCATTCTTGCCACTCTTCCATAAAGGCCTGATTGGTGGAGTGCTGCAGAGATGGTTGTCCTTCTGGAAGTTTCTCCCATCTCCACAGAGGAACTCTGGAGCTCTGTCAGAGTGACCATTGGGTTCTTGGTCACCTCCCTGACCAAGGCACTTTCCCCCCGATTGCTCAGTTTGTCCGGGCGGCCAGCTCTTGGAAAAGTCTTGGTGGTTCCAAACTTCTTTAATTAAAAAATTGCCAACCTTCAATGCTGCAGAAATTATTTGATGGCCTTCCCCAGATCTGTTCCTTGACACATTCCTGTCTCGTAGCTCTACGGACAATTCGTTCGACCTCATGGCTTGGTTTTTGCTCTGACATAACTGTCAACATGTGTGCCTTTCCAAATCATGTCCAATCAATTTAATTCAATCAAGTTGTAGAAAATTCTCAAGGATGAACAATGGAAACAGGATGCATCTGAGCTCAACTTTGTGTCTCATAGTAAAGGGTCTGAAAATTATGCAAATAAGATATGTCTATTTTTTAAATATTTAATACATTTGCACAATATTCAATAAACCTGTAAGGTATTGTGTGTAGATTGATGAGGCATTGTTTTTATTTAATCAAATTTAGAATAAGGCTGTAACGTAACAAAATGTGGGAAAAGGGAAGTGGTCTGAATACAGTATGTTGAAATTAAATTAAATTATTTGTTTCTGTCTTTAGTCCTTTTTAAATGTGGTCGATGGGCTATATGGGAAACGGCATTGTGCTTATGTAATAGTCTGCCTGTAACCAGCCTGGGTAGGCCTATAACTCCATTCCTATTCTATTCAGAGTTTAGAGAAATTGGAAATGAGCTATTATCAGGTTGATGAATGCCTTTTGAATTTTGAAAAATCCATCCGAACTCGGCCCCGCCCCACCTACCCAGCCAGTCAGCCACTGTGGCATACTGCATACCTTTTACTAAAATATATGTGCTAAATAGTATGCGTCGATGAGTACATAGTATGCAGTTTAAGTATCCGGACACTGCCACAGTACTTTCAAGCTCTCTTTAACTGTTCCCCTCACAAAGGATAAATGCTTTATTTTTATGTTTTGACTTTAACACTCATAGGAACCAATTGTCCTGAATGCCATGCATTTTAGACAGTATTTTTTTTAATGCTTTCCACAAGCACAATTAACCTTCATAATTTCCTATATAATTTGAAGCCAGGTAGTATGTACAGTGGGGGAAAAAAGTATTTAGTCAGCCACCAATTGTGCTGTAACAGTTTTCTTCCTGGGAAGGAGAGGAGGACCAAAATGCAGCGTGGTTATGGTTGAACATCTTTAATAAAGATGATAACGTGAACAATTTACACATACAAAATAAGGAACCGTCTCATTCTGTTAATGGTTCTTTTTAAGAAGCGTTGAATGACCGTGCACCCAACCTGCCTCTAGGGCACTCTTCAGACCAGGATGTGTAAATAAAGCAGCATTACTCCAATCCCATTAATTAAGACTTTGATATGTTGCCCGTATTATTCGGTCAAAAGAAGAACAAAGCTCCAATTCACATGTGAAGAGCTTAATGAAAAGGATGGATCGCAACAGAATCTGTCACAGGGAGGCAGTGTTTGCCTCCCCCTGCTTTAAAATCATACGTGGGGGAAGCATGTTCTGTTCCTCTGTCCTCACAAATCTCCTTCATTACTGACGTCCTCATTAGTCCACAGGATGTGCTGAGGATGGGGGTTTTGGGGGAACTACACTCACTGTTATGATAATTCCTCCTGGGGGTGTTCATTAATCATTCTTCAAACGCTGGCCCAAACTGAGTTTTTACTCACCTATTGATTGTTTGAAATTGAATGCATGTCAATTTAATGAGTGCTGTCTTTTAAAAGTGTAGGTATGCAAGCCAATCTCTATTTCCAATATGCTGGCGCGGACAACATTTGGTTGTAGTATCTGTCAGACAATGTTTTATGCTAAACTTAATGTACGTGTGTAATGAGAAACTAGCTTTTCATAGGCTTAACATTCCAAATGTGTCTTAGACTAAAAAAGGATCTGGAGATGCACAAAGAAGGAGAGCTGAAGCTGCTGTGAGAAGCCCGAAGCTTTGAATCCTGTTCCTGCAATCGGTAATCATGTATGAGATATTCAAATCTATGAGCCTCAAATTAAGTAAATTGCTTTAATTGTAGCAGACCATTTATATTGCAGAAACTGTCTCAGAAGAATCCCAATACTCATGGAATTTCACACAGTGTCGAAATACCAGCAAAGCTTTACAAACCTTTAGACAGAACAAAAAAACATAATGCTTGTGTATATTACTATTTTTCTATTTGAAAATCTTCACAGTTCTCGTCAAAGTACTAATTTTCTGTTTACTGTCAGCTCATTGAAGATCTTGGCTTTACCCACTAAACATGTTGTTACCAAGATATGATAGGATTTTAGCCATATATTAGCTATTGAGACACGGGATGATATTTTTTATGTGATAGAGAGAACAAGAGCAAATCCCATTCATTTGTTTAACCAACCCATGTTAACTTCTGACCCCTGAAAATGATTGGAAACTGACCTCTAGTGGAAATGATTGTAGTTGCAGTATCATATTGTACAGTCAATCTGACTGAACTGGGCTGTACATTAATATCTTCATATGCACTATGAAAAGAATGAGAAAGAAGCAACAAATCAGTTAGAATCAGAGAACAGGAATAACCAAAAACATATTTAGTAGAGTTACTGTACTCCACTGTAATGTGGACTTTTATGTTTGTTTTTCCCTGAAAATACAAATTAATCAGATGACTGTCTCGGCCTAAATTATGGAAGATACTCTGAAAATATAGTTTTACCAAGCTACCAATTACTGGAAGAAGTTAAGCTACACTAAAGATACCCTTAAGAAAACAATTGTTTACTTAACTAAAGTTACTTTGAAAAAGCAGTTCACTACATTCAAACTACTTTGTGATAAGTTATAATATCTAAATCTGAAATGTCATAGACAAAATTACAGGAACAGTTCAATCTGGAGTCATATGTTAACAGAATGTGTAATTTAGCCTTTTAAACACAACAACTATGCTTCAAGTGAGAATTAGGCAGGTCTGATGCCAAAAAAGAAAGGCAATTCTTGCCTACTTCACATATATTTTATCTTTGCAAGAAAAGTAGGATGTAGGTTCCAGTGGTTAGCTACACCACTATATGGCACAAAAAGTAATTAACTACTGAAATCATGACCTAGGTTGGACTTTAGTTCAACTACCACCAAGCTACTGCAAAATGTAGTTAAACTACTAGTTGAACTACATGTAGTTCACTACTCCCCAACACTGAGTGTACATGTATATGTTTTTGATTTGATGTTGGTCAATGGTCTCTGTTTCCAGTTGCAGAAGTAGTTTTCAACTTCAAAGTAGCCAGATCAGAGGAATGAATTACTAATGTCAGTGATATTCCTTGAGGTTTCGTATTTTGAATTTCTTGGAAATATAGTAGGAGTTACGTTTACACCTACAAAATCCCAACATGATCCCTTTCTATAATTGTATTAAATGGTCATAAATGTCCCTGAAGAGCGAATTCCATTAAAACTGTAATATGTTTGCAGAGATTGCTAGTTGTATTCTTTGCTGCCCTCTAGAGGCCATTTGACACCACATTAAAAACAAATTGTGCGTAACATTTTAGAGAAATAGACAGAAACAGAAATACACCAACACTCAATAATTACTTACGTAATACATTTAGAAAGACACAAAGTAAAGCCAATGTAATTATGGGTTACACTAAAAGAGACCCTTTGCTCTGCCATAGCTTATTTGTCAGCAACAAACTCTTATTGTACACAGATCTGTGTTTTGCTCAGGACTCTTACCTGTTTTTTGATGTTTCTCTAGAATGACTGTCAGAGTTTGTAGGGAGTTAATCACAACAGCAGTCTGGTTGTTGCTCCACTGGCTAGTAATATTTTTAGCACATTGTGCTGCCTTCTGTTGACAGATAGTGGAAAGAGATGTCATACATCTGTTTGAAACCTGAGTACCAAAACATGTCAACTTCAAGTTAGATTTAGCCAGAGCAACTGATCAGCATTGCATTATTGGTAAAAGTTGACCACAGATTTAACAGTTTCTAGACAAATTTCAGTGATGAAGTTATCCATACTGCAAGCTGAGTAGAGAGCTGTTTAAACATCAAGGTGGTTGAGGAGCAGCTATTGCTCCCAACATCTTGGTCCTGAGCAACAGCACATGAGAGGAGAGCTGGCAGACACAAAAAACATTCTGAATCACACAACAGTCTCAACCTTGTCTCTGCCAATGTGTAGTTGTTCTTCTGATTGAAGAATTAGTGCGATGATGTGACAGGTTGATACGCGGCATGTAGGGCAACTGTGTTTAAATACATTGTTACCATAAACTCAAACACATATAATGAACATGAAGGCTCAATTAAGTTTCTACCACCATCACGGCTTGCCTTCTTTCCTGTCAGTGAGCAAAAGCAAAGTAGAACTCTTCTTGTTGAAGTTTGTGTCATGTTGTCAATGTTGGTTCTTCCTTCAGTCTAAGTTGTAACCACCGTTGGTGTATTTAACCACTGACTGGAATTTGGGGAGGGTACAAAGTTTGTTGCTGTTGACCAGTTTCCCAGTCATGGGCCAGATCGTGGACTTTCGGGAATTCACAGATTTTGCAATTGTTCAGAAATGTTGTAAAATTAAGTGAATTTCTTCATTTTTGCTCACACTGGAACAATTTCTCACAGAGATGACATTGCTTGTTTTGGACTATGTTTTTGTCAGCATTATATTAACCGGCCATGAGTTAAATTCAACTTACACTGTAAATGTTTGAGTGAATTCTGTAACTGAGCTGATGGGGGCACTGTTACTGCATGTTTTTTAACTTCACATTGTCAACGAATAACTTTACATTTGTTGATGCAGGCAGTTGTTATTTTAAAGTTATGATAATGCTTCATTCTTTTCAGAAAATACATTCACCCTCTAGTTATTTTGTTTCAGTTGAGTGAATGTTGCTGTAAGATTTCAAAGACCCATTTGTGTCCCTGTCTGCACATGGATCTGTGAGATCACCCAGTGATGCATAATGTGACCATCCTACACAGTGGCCAAAGGGACTGGTTGAGTCAAAAAGCATGACTGACTGACTAATAAGTATGGGTGGCATTCATTATGGATGGAGATGAACAGGGAAATATTCATTATGTATGGAGAGATGATCAGAGAAACATTCATTATGCATGTAGATGAGGGAAACAATCATTTTGTATGGAGATGATCAGGGATGCATTCATTATGTATGGAGAGATGATCAGGGAAACATTCATTATGCATGGAGAGATGATCAGGGATGCATTCATTATGTATGGGGATGATCAGAGAAACATTCATTATGCATGTAGATGAGGGAAACAATCATTATGTATGGAGATGATCAGAGAAACATTCATTATGTATGGAGAGATGATCAGGGATGCATTCATTATGTATGGAGAGATGATCAGAGAAACATTCATTATGCATGTAGATGAGTGAAACAATCATTTTGTATGGAGATGATCAGGGAAACATTCATTGTGCATGGAGAGATGATCAGGGATACATTCATTATACATGGAGAGATGATCAGGGATACATTCATTATGTATGGAGATGATCAGGGAAACATTCATTATGCATGGAGAGATGATCAGGGATGCATTCATTATGTATGGGGATGATCAGAGAAACATTCATTATGCATGGAGAGATGATCAGGGATGCATTCATTATGTATGGAGAGATGATCAGGGAAACATTCATTATGCATGGAGAGATGATCAGGGATGCATTCATTATGTATGGGGATGATCAGAGAAACATTCATTATGCATGTAGATGAGGGAAACAATCATTATGTATGGAGATGATCAGGGAAACATTCATTATGCATGGAGAGATGATCAGGGATGCATTCATTATGTATGGGGATGATCAGAGAAACATTCATTATGCATGTAGATGAGGGAAACAATCATTATGTATGGAGATGATCAGAGAAACATTCATTATGTATGGAGAGATGATCAGGGATGCATTCATTATGTATGGAGAGATGATCAGAGAAACATTCATTATGCATGGAGAGATGATCAGGGATGCATTCATTATGTATGGGGATGATCAGAGAAACATTCATTATGCATGTAGATGAGGGAAACAATCATTTTGTATGGAGATGATCAGGGAAACATTCATTGTGCATGGAGAGATGATCAGGGATACATTCATTATGTATGGAGATGATCAGAGAAACATTCATTATGCATGGAGAGATGATCAGGGATGCATTCATTATGTATGGAGAGATGATCAGGGAAACATTCATTATGCATGGAGAGATGATCAGGGATGAATTCATTATGTATGGGGATGATCAGAGAAACATTCAGTATGCATGTAGATGAGGGAAACAATCATTTTGTATGGAGATGATCAGGGAAACATTCATTGTGCATGGACATGATCAGGGAAACATTCATTATGTATGGAGATGATCAGGGAAACATTCATTACGCATGGGGATGATCAGGGAAACATTCATTATGCATGGAGATGAACAGGGAAACATTCATTATGCATGGAGATGATCAGGGAAACATTCATTGTGCATGGAGAAGATCAGGGATGCATTCATTATGTATGGGGATGATCAGAGAAACATTCATTATGCATGTAGATGAGGGAAACAATCATTATGTATGGAGATGATCAGAGAAACATTCATTATGTATGGAGAGATGATCAGGGATGCATTCATTATGTATGGAGAGATGATCAGAGAAACATTCATTATGCATGGAGAGATGATCAGGGATGCATTCATTATGTATGGGGATGATCAGAGAAACATTCATTATGCATGTAGATGAGGGAAACAATCATTTTGTATGGAGATGATCAGGGAAACATTCATTGTGCATGGAGAGATGATCAGGGATACATTCATTATGTATGGGGATGATCAGAGAAACATTCATTATGCATGTAGATGAGGGAAACAATCATTATGTATGGAGATGATCAGAGAAACATTCATTGTGCATGGAGAGATGATCAGGGATACATTCATTATGTATGGAGATGATCAGAGAAACATTCATTATGCATGGCGAGATGATCAGGGATGCATTCATTATGTATGGAGAGATGATCAGGGAAACATTCATTATGCATGGAGAGATGATCAGGGATGAATTCATTATGTATGGGGATGATCAGAGAAACATTCAGTATGCATGTAGATGAGGGAAACAATCATTTTGTATGGAGATGATCAGGGAAACATTCATTGTGCATGGACATGATCAGGGAAACATTCATTATGTATGGAGATGATCAGGGAAACATTCATTACGCATGGGGATGATCAGGGAAACATTCATTATGCATGGAGATGAACAGGGAAACATTCATTATGCATGGAGATGATCAGGGAAACATTCATTGTGCATGGAGAAGATCAGGGAAACATTCATTATTTAGAGTTTTGGAATTAAAATTGAGCTCATTAAGACAGAAAGTGAGTTGTTGGATTTGATCAAAAAGTTATTCAAATACAATTTACAGGCTTTCATCTTTGTAACATAAGCTGTCAACTTTTGACATCATTGACTATTTGACGGTATATTTACTGCATTTACTGGCAATTGTAATGAATTTCCTCCTCTTCTTCCGAAGAGGAGAGGCGAAACGGATCAGAGGACCAATACGCGGCGTGGTAATTGTCCATGGTTATTTTTAATGCGTTAAGGTACACATGAACAACTGACTACAAAAAAACAAGAAATGTGAAAACAGTCCTATCTGGTGTAAAGACAGAGACAGGAACAATCACCCACAAACACACAGTGAAACCCAGGCTACCTAAGTATGATTCTCAATCAAAGACAACTAATGACACCTGCCTCTGATTGAGAACCATACTAGGCCGAAACATAGAAATACCCAAAACATAGAAAAACAAACATAGACTGCCCACCCAACTCACACCCTGACCATACTAACTAAATACAAAACACAGGAAATAAAGGTCAGAACGTGACAGCAATGCAACACATTCATATTTGTTTTCATGGCATACTTTTGCTGTCTTGTAAATTGCAATCAGTATAGTGTATACCACATTTATGACAAAAACACAACAATAAACTGTAAATCACTTCAGACAGTGAATGAAGCACACATATAATTCTAATTCTAATTCTAAGTTTGCCCTTCCTATGAATAGATGCAGGCTGGATAGACATCAGAAAATGGTTATGGTCATAAAAATCTGATCATCCATTGCACACACTGCTATGCCCCTGTGACCGGTGTCAGCACTGTGATGAATGATTGGAGATAACAGGGTCCCTTTTTTCTGTTCAACCTTTTTCAAATATCACTGACCTTTTCCCAGGATGCTACCACTCCTTCATCGTTATTGTATTAAATTACTGACGTGTCAGAAAAGGCAGCTCAGTTGTCAAATGACTCACGTGGATTAATTATAGTTTCCGAGAATGAGCTAATTGATATTCAAGCTGCTGAGACCTATGGTGGAGATTATGTGTTGTCTGGACTAGCCTCCCAAGGGAAGGTTCAAACACAGCAACACATTATTCAATATCTTAAAATGTATTGTTTGGATCATGGATGCTGATTGGTTGATATTTAGGGAGTTGTGTCATAATGTCATAATTCCACTGTCCGCAGCCTAGGCAGGAAATTCATAATCTTCCTCTCCTTCGGGAAAAAGTGTCTTCACATTATTTTTACATGCTACTTTTTGGTTTACAACAATTGGGGGTTGTATGAACCTACCTGTCTGCCTTTACAACCTGTGCAACAGTGTATCATTTTACAAATATGATCTCTCCCGTGCCAGCAAAGAAGAGGAAAACATTGGCTGTCACCAACCAATGCCAGGACCATGGACAGTTCTTCCACTCGCGTGCCATCCAGGCAGGTCACCCATGATAAAAGTCAATTTTCGACATCCATACATGTCTGAGGACATCTGGAGATGATCTGTAAACCGGCTACTAGGGGCAACAGTGAGTGCTGTTACCTTCAAGTAGTTTTCAGCTTTTCTAGGTGCATTGGGGACGGCGGATGACTGAAAGCATATGCCTCTGATTCTAAAGGTTTGAATCCAATAATGGAAGGTTGTTTCTTTATTTTTGTTTTAATTTTTGTTTTAATCCTATCCCGAACCTTAACCCTTAACTTAACCATTCGGAGTTAATGCCTAACCTTAAGAATTTGGAGTTAATGCATAAACTTAACCTTAAACACTTTGAAATGTGACATTTGATGAACATCGTTGAACGTCTAATTCTGACGGTTGGTGAGCTCGGAATCGCCAAACACAGTTGTTGCCTATGTCGGCCAATTGGATATTTATTCAATCATCATTTATTAAAGTTCTTGTTTCTCGTCATCATTGAATCTCTAGCTACAGGTCAATGATTTGTTTAGAATAGCAACGCCAAATGAATTGAACGATTAGAACTAATGACTAATGACTGAAAATAACTAAAAAGACCAGCCCGCTTGTGTAGCAACTTCAGAATGCAAAAACACATTTTCTTGTTAAAATAATGTTTGGAATAAAAACATTGAATTAATATTTGTATAAATATGTTGAAAATCATTTCATAAAAGCAATATTGCCCTCGAACCTGGGAATGATCTTGTGACAACTCCCTCCATGGGCAGAATCCTGGCCCTTGGCTTCGCCGAACAGAGCCTTGTTGGGAGTTGTCACATGATAACTCCCGGGTTCGAGGGGATTATTGCTTAAATAATTAATAATTATTTTAATTGCTAATTTGTGTTGTTTTGAGATTGATTACATCCACACAGTTAAAAGTCTCAGTGCTCTGTTTCATCCCCTAAAGATACAGTACATAAATATCTATTGTCTATCTATCATGTCCGGAAAATGGATTAGCCTTTAATAAAAGCCTCTCTGTATGTGTCTGGAAGGAGGAGAGGGGGAAATTGTCTGACCTTGTCTTTGAGGCAGTAATCTCAGAGATCTTTTCAAATGCAACTTTGAGGCTGTGTATTATTAAGTATCTAAGGCCCAGCAGGGTAGTACCTCTGAGCCCTGCGCATTTGTTTTGTGTTCTGTTTTGACAAATTAAGATCACAGAATCCACGTAACCTTATGAGTCCCACCGTCACGCTGATGTGATTTAGGACTTCTAACCCCTTTAAAACAGACTTATAGGTTGTACCATTGGATTTGTATCCGTTGGTATCAACCATAGTGTCTATAATACTATAACAAGCTCACATAATTGCTGTCACAAACTCTAAACTCCACACAGGTGTCACTAACTAGCTGTATATTCATTCCCACTGACTAAACAATTGATGTACTTACAGCATTCATATAAATTCATTTTTAATCAGGTTTTTGCTTTGGCTGATTTTGTTGTAACGTTTGTCAGTAAACCTCCTGAATGCAACTGTTTATGTAGAAACAAATGGTGTTCTATTTGTAGCCCTGCTTGTCCTGAAAAGAAAATGGTAAGACACTATATAAGGGCTGGACATAAATGAAAGTCAGATAAATAGACAACAGATTTTTTGCTGGGGTCTCAGGACTGATAGGGTTAAGGTGAAGGGAAAACAACACATTCTAAAAGAAGAGCCTTGACTTCAGCTTTCCCTCAGCAAACACTCAGCACATACAGGCAGTCACCAGTATGCAGAAGATTAGTAAACACCTTGGAAACATGCACTTAGAAATGTACAAGCACTCAAATCCACAAGCCGAGGAAACATCCATTTATTTATCAAATATGTATAAGATGTAAATTAGAATAAAACATTTCCCCCTGCTAGTCTCTAGAGTCATGTGCTTGCTGTTGCTAACCAGATACATACTACAGTCCTGGAAGCAAAGAAAGAAAGCACAGATAAAAGGAAAGATCTCTATTATTCAGTGAGAATCAGTGTTCGTAGAATACTGGCAGGCACAGCTATTCATCGAGGCCAGACTGACAGGTGTCTTCTGCCATAGCTGTTCACATTGAACACACATCGATTGTCTGCATGTCAACTACTTACTGTGGAGAATTGACTTTACACAGAGTATGTCATTGCCAATTAAAAAAATGGTAGATGAGTTCACTGTTTTCTCCAGCAGAAATTGAATGGCATAATATAGCTAATGTGGCTGCCATAATTCAAGCTTCGTATAAATATTGCATTGCACAGTATGTCTTCATATCATGTGTGTTTTTGCGTGGCAGGACTTTGTCTTTCGTGCAATATGTTCCAGATGAGTAGTTTGTAGATTGGCCTTTTGTACCTGGTCTTGGGGATCGCCAAGCATCTACAAGCTCATGATCATGGGACTTCTATCATCTCAGTGCAATATGAGGATTTAATTGGCTAACAGCCATGAGAATATTGATGCTAATGGGGAACAAAAAAACTTTTCAGATGAATGTTGAAACGTAGGTTTATATGGCCACTATGGCTGGAGGCTACCACTAGTCCACTAGTCCTAAATGTCGGCTTTAGAAGTATTTATTTTAGTTGAAAGGAAAACATACAAAGTTAACGCCAATTGCAGTTCAGGTTGATGTTGAATATTTCAAATCACTGTACATTACAGTGTGTGTATTTAATGTGTATCAGTTGGCTGATAATGAGAGATAGAAAATGTATTGTTTATTTTTAATATGTACCAACATTTCGCCCATGTTAGCTTTGAGTCTTGTGCAGCAGGGTAGTCAAGTGAAAAGCCTGTGATGATTAAACAAATCCCTATAAATACCCCAGTACTGTGTTTTACCTCCACGGGGGTGTGTGAGTTATCGGTTTAATTCAAATTGTTATATTCCTGTAAATGAACTCATTTGAATAAACCACAATGCCTCATGAAAGTGCCAGGCTAGAGAATCTTGTTAAGGTCTCCTCAATATTAGATTCCAACTCTGATTCATGAGAGAAGATGAAGCAGCTTAAGTGATCCACTGTGACAAGTAGAGCATACATAAACATCAGAGGCTGTCTTCTTTATGCTCAGAAAGATAAATATTTCTTTTTAGATCTTTTGCTTAATATAGGGTCATGAAAAGGTCCACACTATTTCTTCCTGTGTTTATGTACAATTATTTATATGAAAAACCCTACACATCCAATATAGCATTTTCTTTATTTAGACTTGAGGTCACTTCATGTTTACATCAGCATTTACATTAAATATGTACAGTATGATTACACAATAAATAAGCTCTGCACTACATACCCATATATTTAGACAAAATCAACATCTAACACGATAAATCCTCAGTGGAGCTGTGGAATTGACCTTATGCTTATTGCCCCCTATACCTACTGTACCTACATGCAAGTGGTTTTATACACTCAGTGACCAGTTTATTAGGTACACCACCCCGTTCACGAAAATTGATCGCCCTTACAGACAGTGAGTAACGTCTGTGGCTTGCTATATAAAGAAGGCAGACAGGCATTGAGGCATTCAGTTACAGTTCAATTGAATGTTAGAATGGGAAAAACGAGTGACCTATGCAACTTTGAACGTGGTACTCCCTCCTGGGCTTTTCGAGAAGAGGAATGGGGCACAATACTGGTTAATAACTTACTCTAATACAGGCTAGCATGGTCTGCTAATGGATAGGGGAGAGTTGATTCAATATGAATATGCCTTGAAGGCTGGGAAAGAAATGTGTATGAGAGAGAGAGAGACATACGTAGGGGTAGACAGAGTAGATGAGGTGGGCAGGGATCAAAACTAGAGACTCATGGCACATCCGTGACGAAAAACTCTAACCAATTTATAAAAAACAATCATCAATATTGAATCAGATGTCTGTGCTTCCATGTGAGGAATGCATAAAAGAGGTGAGAGCAAGTGAGAGAGGTTGAGGGCTTGTCAGAAGGGGAGCGTCTATAGGGCTTATGGTGGTGATGTTTTTATGATGACATTGGAATCAACATGGAAAACTGAGTGAATGTGAAAAAAGGCATCAATGTAATTTAGTCATTTTTCACTGAACTTTTAAGCCAAATCCAATGTCATGGGTCAACAAAAATATGAAAATCAGTTTTACAAGTGGATTTAATGTAATCACATTAACCTGAAATATACACACACACACACACACACACACACACACACACACACACACACACACACACACACACACACACACACACACACACACACACACACACACACACACACGTTCTGAAAGACCCCAGAGTCTGCATGACCACTATGCAAGGGGCACCACCAAGCAAGTGGCACCATGAAGACCAAGGAGCTCTCCAAACAGGTCTAAAATCCGATGATAGTCTCGGTAGTGTTTTCTGACCTTCCCTTGGTCGTATTCTTGCTGGGGAGAAATCTCAGAGACCAATTGGTACACTCTGATTTACCACCCCAAGATATTCCTGAACAACCTCTATTTGCGCCCCTACTGGATGGAAATTACAAGTGTAATGGCTATGTAATGGCTGTGCTCATGTAGATCCTTCAAACACCCACAAACAGGGAAACAGATCCCAATCAAAGGTGTTATCACGTGCTCCACTAAGGGAGTTATTTATCTTATAACTTGTCCTTGTGGTAAAAAGTACGTATCTCAGAGCCTCGTAGCACCATTAGGTGCAAAAACTTGACTTACCCAGTTGCGGCCTACTTTTTGGAAGCAAACCACTCGATTTCGTCTCTGTGTTATATTGCCATCGAACATGTCACCCTCCCTAGGAGAGGAGGTGACCTTGATAATTTATTGTTATAACGAGAGGCTGCCTGGATCTTTAATTTAAAGATCCTTGCTCCCTTCGCTCTGAACGTAGACTTTGATCTGAAGCCATTCTTGTGATTATTGTGACTTTGCATTTGTAATTGTTTGTGAGCTTGTGTAGTCTAAAATGATCCTATGATCGTATGCTATACATTTTTTTGTATGCTGTTCTTTGTATGCCATTTTAATATTTTATAATTAACCAACGATATTAGGCCACACTTGGCCATGATTACAGACACCTGTGTCTTTTGACACTCTATATAAACGAGTCATCCCGCAGTGTTGATTATAACCTGATGAAGACAGCTTGGCTGTTGAAACGTTGGACATTACAATTTTGCATCTGAGCTCCTAGAGTGTGCGGCTCTCCTTTATTTTCAGGTTTGTTGTGGTGCCAAATACTTTCCAATTTTGAATAATGGATTTAATGGTGCTCCGTGGGATGTTCAAAGTTTCGGACATTTTGTTAAAACCCGACCCTGATATGTACTTCTCCACAACTTTGTCCCTTACGTATTTGGAGAACTGTTTGATCCCAAGCATACTTCCAAAGTTGTGGCAACATGGCTTAAGGACAACAAAGTCAAGGTATTGAGGTGGCTATCACAAAGCCCTGACGTCAATCCTATAGAAAATTTGAGGGCAGACCTGAAAAAGCGTGTGCGAGCAAGGAGGCGTACAAACCCGACTAAGTTACACCAGCTCTGTCAGGAGGAATGGGTCAACATTCACCCAACTTATTGTGGGAAGCTTGTGGAAGGCTACCCAAAATATTTGACCCAAGTTAAACTATTTAAAGGAATAGCTATCAAATACTAATTGAGTGAATGTGTAACGGTCGTCGTCAGTGGAAGAAGAAGAGGACCAAGGTGCAGCGTGGTATGTGTCCATATCTTTTAAAACAGATCTTGAACACTGAACAAAAACAATAAAAAGACAACCGAAAACAGTTCTGGCTGGTGCAGACACACAACAGAAAACAGAAAACAGACACCCACAAAACACAATAGAAAACAAGCTACCTAAATATGGTTCTCAATCAGGGACAACGATTGGCAGCTGCCTCTGATTGAGAACCATACCAGGCCAAACACAGAAATAGCAAATCATAGAAAAACTAACATAGACAACCCACCCATCTCACGCCCTGACCATACTAAAACAAAGACATAACAAAATAACTAAGATCAGAACGTGACAGTATGTAAACTTCTGACCCACTGGGAATGTGATGAAAGAAATAAAAGCTGAATTAAATCATTACCTCTACTGTTTTTCTGACATTTCACATTCTTAAAATAAAGTGGTGATCATAAATGACCTCAAGACAGGGAATTTTTTACAATGATTAAATGTCAGGAATTGTGAAAAACTAAGTTCAAATGTATTTGGCTAAGGTATATGTAACTTCCGACTTCAACTGTACGCCTCGAATCTGAGCAGTTGAATTGTGACTTTGTCTCTATACTGATGTTTTGCCTGTTTAATTGCCTTGCAGAGGGAATAACTACACTGTTTGTATTCAACCATATTCCCAGTCAACTTGCCATGGTAAAATGCGATGATTCAGTTTTTCTTTCAGTTTTCAGTTTTGAGCGAATCCTGCCATCTATCCACTGTTTCTGGTTAGGGTAGGTTTTAATAGTCACAGTGGGTACATCAACTCCTATACACTTCCTGATAATCTCAGTCACCGTATCAGTGTATTCGTCTATGTTGTCGGAGGCTACATAGAGCTCAGACAGGTGACAGGGTGCCATGTGAAGCTGGGGGCTGGCTTTGGACCTGACAGGAAAGCTGGCTCTGGACCTGCCAGGGAAACTGACTCTGGACCTGCCAGGGAGAACGAATGAGAGATAGGATAGCGGTAGAGCTCTGAGCCTACTGCAGGAATACGTATCTCTGAGTAGGAGTCCGATAACCCACATGGGCTAGGGATTGAGGGCCGACTAGAGCTGGAGACAGCGGACCTAGTACAGCTGTGGGCTGAGGATCTGGTGCTAGGGACTGAGGGCCTATCGCAAGTAGCTTGTGGCCTAGCATGGCAGGAGGTTGAAAGCCTGGTGGGCTCGGGAGCTGCAGGCTGAATAGGTCTGGAGACAGAAAGCCTTGTGCAGCAAACTTTGGGCTTAGTAGGGGAGAAAGCTCTTAACCTGGCATGCTAGGCAACTGCCTACCAACTAAGGCAGGGTGCTGTGAACTCAGCAGGGGAGGAGACTACAGGAGACTACCCTGCCCTGCTAGGCCCTAAGACTGAACACCTTACACCTGCCAAATAGGCAGGAAACTGAAACTCTAACCCTACAGGGAAGGAAAGGAAGTCTGATCCTACCAGGAGAGAAGAGAACTCTGACCCTACCAGGAAGGAAGGGAGCTCTGACAGTACCGGGAGTGGAAGGGAACTCTGACCCTACCAGATAGGAAGGGAACTCTGAGCCTACTAGGAAGGAAGGGAACTCTGACCCTACCATGGAGGCAGGGAACTCTGACCCTACCCTGGTGGCAGGGAAGGGGGGACATCAGTAGTGACTCTTGGAGTGTCACCGGTGGCATGTCTGGCCTGTACCATGGAAGGCCTGGAGGAAGCAGTACCCTGGACTTGGATCATGTAAAGTTTTGTAGGTATGTTTATGTTTTGTAGGCTATTTAATTATTTACAGTGTATTCGGAAAGTGTTCAGACCCCTTGACTTTTTCCCCGAAAAATTGTTACAGCCTAATTCTAAAATGGATTAAATTGTTTTTTTCCTCTTCAATCTACACATAATACCACATAATGACAAAGCAATAACAGGTTTTTAGAAATTTTTGCAAATGTACAGTATATATTGTCGTGGTAATTTCCTGTATTACTAAGTGAGGGTTTACAAACCACACACAAGTCAGAGTTATAATTTAAACTTAATATTTTAATAATATGAGCTTCACCATAGCCCTTTGACTCTCAGATCAATTCAGTGTCTATAAATTAACCCTGAGAGTGCTTACAAAATGGCAACTGTGTCGCGGCTGATTTCCTCCTCTTCGTCTGAAGAACACTACACAAAATACAAAAACAACAAAGGAAACATGGCAAACCCTAAACAGTCCTATCTGGTGCAGAGAACACAGAGACAGGAAACAATCACCCACAAAGTACCTGCAGAATATGGCTGCCTAAATATGGTTCCCAATCAGAGACAACGATAGACAGCTGCCTCTAATTGAGAACCAATCTAGGCAACCATAGACATACAATATACCTAGAAAGGAGACAGCCCCATAAACATACGAAAAACCCTAGACAAGACAAAAAACACATATAATCACCCATGTCACACGCTGACCTAACCAAAATAACAAGGAAATCAAAGAATACCAACTCACAATGACGAACCACTGGTTTTAGGAAAACTGCACAAAGGAAGACTTTTACTTGAGAGAGGAGTATCCCATAGCCAGACAGCATTAGCTGTAAATTATCATTCAGTTTGTTCTCCTAAACTATGTTCTTATCTCGTTCTTGGTACAACATAGTACCAAAACATTACCTCATCCAATGGCATATATCAATTGTCAATTCTAGATACTCTCAAATACAACCTCTCCTGGACAAGCTCACGGAGAGGAGAGTGAGCCTCTAGGTCAAGATAAGGGCAACATCAGAGGGAACATACAATGGTTCCAGACACTGCCATACTCTTCCCCCAAATGGGAAAAGTAGGGAGTGACTAGCACACAGACATTGTGGAGCCAAGAGATAATTGGTTCCCCCTCAATCTTCCCTTCACATGGTTTAACAGATACGTTCACATATGAAGACAAGCCTGACCTCTCCCCTCTCTGGGCCCCAAGTGATTTTTTTCCACACAAGCATATTTATGAAAGTAGATAAAACATCTTATTTATCAATGTTACCTAACTAATTCTGATTCTGCTACGACATTCCCCTCTCAAGGGACTCTGTCCCTTCTGGTGAATCAGAACAGTAATTACATACTAAATATTTAAAACATTTTCTAACTAGGGGGCAGTATTTTCATTTTTGGATAAAAAACGTTTCCGTTTTAAACAAGATATTTTGTCACGAAAAGATGCTTGACTATGCATATAATTAACAGCTTTGGATAGAAAACACTCTGACGTTTCAAAAACTGCAAAGATATTGTCTGTGAGTGCAACAGAACTGATGTTACAGGCAAAACCCAGATAAAAATCAAATCAGGAAGTGACGCATTTTTTGAAACCGCCTCATGCCAATGACTCCTTATATGGCTGTGAATGAGCTACGAATGAGCTTACATTTTCTACGTATTCCCCAAGGTGTCTACAGCATTGTGACGTCTTTTTACGCATTTATATTGAAGAATAGCCGTCAGGGACCACATTTAGCAAGTGGTCACATGGTGGCTCCCGCAGAAAATCTTGCGTAAAGTACACAAGTAGCCATTTTTCCAATCGCTTCTTATGAGAAACCAATTGCCCAGACGGATATATTATCAAATTGTTATGTGAAAAACACCCTGAGGATTGATTCTAAACAACGTTTGCCATGTTTCTGTCGATATTATGGAGCCAATTTGGAAAAAAGTTTGGCGTTGTAGTGACTGCATTTTTCGATTTCTCAGCCAAACGTGATGAACAAACGGGAGCTACAAAAATAATATTTTGGGAAAAAAGGAACATTTGCTATCTAACTGGGAGTCTCCTGAGTGAAAACATTCCAAGTTCTTCAAAGGTAAATGATTTAATTTGATTGCTTTTCTTATTTTCGTGAAAATGTTGCCTGATGCTAGCAGAGCATTATGCTATGATAAACTTACACAAATGCTTGTCTAGCGTTGGCTGTAAAGCATATTTAAAAAATCTGAGATGACAGTGTGATTAACAAAAGGCTAAGCTGCGTCTCAATATATTTCATTTGTGATGTTCATGAATAGGAACATTTTCTAGGAAGATTTATGTCCGCTGCGTTATGCTAATTCGTTTGAGGCTACGTTACGCTCCCGCATGCGGGATGGGTAGTATCAAGAAGTTTTAAAAGGAAATGAAAAATCAAATCCCTTCAACGTCAAATACCTTAGCTTATATGTAAGCTTTCTCCCTTCTGAAACTAAGTTTACAACCTTTATTCTACAAGACAAACTTGCACAGGTTTAATCACACAGAATAATCCATTGTGAAGAAAAATAAAAACATAACATAGAAATGCTCCCTAAGTTACATGAGAACCAGTATCTAAACACAGGCCTCATCACAACATATAGGACAGGAATCCTTCTAAGTCCTTATGCTAAGAGATGGAGTGAGGAATAGAGAATAAGTCAGGGAAATCATTCATATTCCAAATCATAATTAAACCCAACTATTTATCCAACTAAAATGTAGAATGACATTCCTCAGTGATTCAAATTGGTCTTATCACTCAATGTAAAAAAAACAACAATTTAACACACATCAATATTGGCAGAATTTACATTCATATTCACATTCAGTATAATTATCCCATATTAACCTTTTTAATCATGATTAGAATACAGATCAGTATCTCAATGCATTCTTAATCTAAATTACTATAATTGTATGTAGTGTAGACCTCTACAATCAACCTGATACCACAAAAGTCTAAAACAATTTATTGGCACAGTTGACCAACCCCCTCTCTTTTCAACGTTTTTCCTTACCTCTATCGTAAGATTAAAACCCAACTTTACAACTGTCTCTTCTCTTTCCTATTCCCACTTATGAAATATCCAAGACTATAAAAATAACACTCACAGGGCCAAATTTATAACATATGTCAGTCAATCCATAAGAATGAAAAACATTTTGGTGGGCACCACTCTATCGCCATTATCTCTCCGCTACTATTTAGAATTTTTTAAATTTAGGTAACTGTCTCCTCTATGATACAGTCGTTTAAATACGACTCAATTCTCAATACATTATTCCAGCAGATAATTTAGGCAACAGACACCGTCTTGTATTGAAATTTGCTTCGCTATTATTTTGAATGAATTAGTCTCTCAATTTAACCTAAACAATCTATTAAAAAGTTACATTTATCACTTATTTCAATTTTAACCATACAAGCTATTAAAACGTTCAGTTTATACAGTATCTTATACAAACACAAGCGACTGTATCTTTCCAGGCACAACATACAAATAGTTTAATTACAATCAAATATTCTGAATTTAGTCAGAGCATTGGCTGGAAACTGAACCTGGGTCAACTGCTTGGAAGGCAGCTATGCTCACCACTATACCACCAACGCAATTGAAATATCAAAGACTCTCCGCAAATAAACCCACTTTACAATTGTCTGTATTCGTAAAATCACGACACGTCACTGTCGGCAATTCCCAGAAAAATAACCCTAAGTTAAAGGTCCAAGCATTACTCCGGCTATGATTCTCACATGCCAAATGAATAGATTAGCAATCAAAAATAAAATAAATATTTATAGACTAGGAAACAGATCTTGCGCCTTTTAATAAAAGTAGATTATGTTTACTCATGCAACGTATTTCAATTACATCACATTAAAAAAATCACATTTATGTAAGTATTCATACCCTTTACTCAGTACTTTGTTGAAGCACCTTTGGCAGTATTTACAGCCTCTAGACTTTTTGGGTACTATATGACGCTACAAGCTTGGCACATCTGTATTTGGGAAGTTTCACCCATTCTTCTCTGCAGATCCTCTCAAGCTCTGTCAGGTTCGATGGGGAGTGTCACTGCACAGCTATTTTCAGGTCTCTACAGAGATGTTTTGGTTCAAGTCCAGGTTCTGGGTGGGCCACTCAAGGACATTGAGACCTGTCCCGAAGCCACTCCTGCATTATCTTGGCTGTGTGCTTAGGGCCACTGTCCTGTTGGAAGGTGAACCTTCACCCCAATCTGAAGTATTGAGCGCTCTAGAGCAGGTTTTCATCAAGGATCTCTCTGTACTTTGCTCTGTTCATCTTTCCACAACCCTGACTAGTCTCCCAGTCCCTGCCTCCGAAAAACATCCCCACAGCATGACGCTGCCACCACCATGCTTGACCGTAGGGATGGTGCCAGTGTTCCTACAGACGCGACGCTTGTAATTCAGGCCAAAGAATTCAATCTTGGTTTCATAAATCCAGAAAGTCTTGTTTCTCATGGTCTGAGAGACCTTTAGGTGCCTTTTGGCAAACTCCAAGCGGGTTGTCATGTGCCTTTTAGTGAGGAGTGGCTCCCATCTGGCGCATTTCTATAAAGGCCTGATTGGTGGAGTGCTGCAGAGATGGTTGTCCTTCTGGAAGTTTCTCCCATCTCCACAGAGGAACTCTGGAGCTCTGTCAAAGTGAGCATCAGGTTCTTGGTCACCTCCCTGACCAAGGCCCTTCTCCCCCTATTGCTCAGTTTGTCCGGGCGGCCAGCTCTTGGAAAAGTCTTGGTGGTTCCAATCTTCTTTAATTAAAAAAATGATGGAGGCCACTGTGTTCTTGACAACCTTCAATGCTTCAGAAATGATTTGGAACCTTTCCCCAGATTAGTGCCTTGGCACAATCCTGTCTCGTGGCTTTACGGACAATTCTGTCGACCTCGTGGCCTGTTGTTTGCTCTGACATGCACTGTCAACTGTGGGACCTTATATAGACAAATGTGTGCCTTTCCAAATCATGTTCAATCAATAGAATTTACCGCAGGTGGACTCCAATCAAGTTGTAGAAACATCTCAAGGATGAACAATGGAAACAGGATGCATCTGAGCTCAACACTCATAGGAACCAATTGTCCTGAATGCCATGGCTTTTAGACAGTCATGTTTTATGCTTTCCACAAGCACAATTAACCTTCATAATTTCTCATATAATTTGAAGCCAGGTAGTATGTAATTACCTGAATGGTACCATTTGCCTTTCTCTCGAGACTGTGTTTGAGAATCCAGAATCCATTATCACAATGTTTTACGATTCAGACATCCAGTCTCCCTTTCTCATAGCCTAATACAATCCAAATCCAAAACGCCACAAATCTTATGATGCCCACCTAGCGTATCAGCTGCTAGTTTTTAGCATCTTTCCTGACTATCCTGGCGACTCTCAAATTACTTTAAAAAAAATGTATTTTGTACTTTTTGTTCAACTTCTGAAAAGTGACTCAAAACAATAATGCACACATTTTCCTTCTAAAAGACAAACAATTTTCTCCGTTACCTCCAGTCGCAACGTAATTTCCGTGGCGACCAAAAGTGCTTTGCGAGTGACGTCATCAACAAGCGCTATACTCAATACTCGGGAAAACAATCACAACTTTTTACGATTAAACTATTCTTACCTATTTTATAGTCCAAAGTGTTGCACTATATAGCCCCATTGAATGCCTAGCATTTCCGTTGCTAGCTGTTGCATCTTTTCAGACTATCTTTACGATATTTCTCCTTTTTAAAAAAATGTATTTGGAACTTTTAGCCACTTTTGAAAAGTAACTCTAAGCTATAATGCACACATTTTCCCTCTAAATGCCACAACCCATTTTCTCTGTTTAAATTTATTTGAGGAACGATGTTGTTCAACGTAAAACGACGGAACAAATCTGCCTGCCTCTGTAAAATATATATTCCCTATTCAGATTGAGTTCAGTTTTAAATTCTAATCATCAAAGTAAAACCAACCAAACTTCTCAACTTTCTATTCCCTAACATGTAAACGTACCATGTTTTGTGCTAAATTTATCGTATGTCAGTCGATTCATAAAGAGCTATAATATCCGGATAGCACGAAATTGTATCGTATCTCTCCGTTGTTCCCTACATTTAACTTTAGGTGACTTTCTCTTCTATGATACATTTATTTAAATACGACTCCCATCTCAATACATTATTCCACCAGATCATTTTGGGAAAAGTAGCGTATTACATCGAAATTGTCTCGCCATTATTTTTAATGGCTTCTTTTTTCAATTCGAGTCTAAAACACCTATTAACGTTTTAGTTTATATTTTATACAAACACTGGCGACCGTATTTTTCAGGCAAAACATACAAATAGGTGAATTACAATCTAAAATCAATTTTAGTCTATCGGTTTCAAAGCTGACCTTGGTGTCCCGCTATTAAAATGATTGTGTTTCCCCGCCAATAATTATATTATTATAATTGTCTGTAGTCGCAAAACTTCGACCCCGAGAATTCCCAGAAAATCGGCCTAATTTAAAACCCTTCCTGGCTATATTAGTAATATCAGCTTCCATTCAGTCAGATTTTGGACGCCTCTCTTCCATTCTCTTTGTTCTCCTATAACGGTAATCTCCCGCTAGTTTTGACACTTCCTTTGAGGAATTTCTAAAAATCCTTACAACAGCTATGGTATTTAATCACTTATCTATGCCTTTCTATATTTAATTTTACCTTCTAATGTTTGTGTATTTCTATGAATCTGCAATTTACCGTTACTAAATCACTTTAGTTCCTTTTCTGTCTGACTATGTGTGTGTCTCTTTTATGGAAATCTTATCAATAGCTTGACTGTTGAATCAGATATTAGGTCTTACCTTACAACTATAAGCCCAGGAGTTGTAAATCCCTAGTTAATATCTTATTTTCCGGTTGTGTCAGAGGGCTTCCCTCGCACATGGAACCTCCTGTCTATAGATTTGGCTTTTATCCCATTCCTTTAGATTTTGGTTCCCTCTCCTCCTTATTTGGATATTTCAGTAGTATTTGTTGAATCGGAACGATGATCAATACTGCCACAATTCAAATGACCATTCCAGTTATCTTGCGCATTCCCTTCCTGTCTCCCCATGCCCAGTATTTGTACAAGATCACCGTCCTATCCCCCAGCACCTATTTAATATCCCGTCTTAATCTCGGGCGGATGTGCCTCTCATGATTAAGTTTATTTTATTTACGGTAGTGCACATTACCACAGGTTATTTTCGAACCTGCTCAGTGTATATCGGTTATACAAAACCCAGTGTATGTTGGTCATAATTCTGAAAATTTTACAACATCAATCAAAGAACTCAAACCCCCCCAGAATCGAGAATATAGGCTACTGACCTGCTGCCGACTGGAAAAAGCATTGTTCGTTGGATCTAGTCACCATATCTGCCGTCTGTAGTGTATACCGGCCTGTTTTTAACCTCCATTCAGGGGCCAGGTCTTTAATAACGTGCACGTTTTTTTCCGTCGTACGACCTCCAGATGGCAGAGACGGGTATTTTAGATCCGGCTTCGAAGGACCAATTGTTGAAGGAATTTAATTCCTCTGTTTTAATTCCCAAGTAAAATGAAACACTCTGTCAATTCATAAGAATTTGTACGACCCTTATTTTATAGGAATGTACAGAGCCCCGGTCTTAAAGTCAAGTAACAGCCTTTATTCAAGAGAGTACTGCCACAATACAGGTTACCACAGGTTATAAACTGAAAATTATGTCATTAGTTCTAACACTACCCCGTGCCATCTCCGTTCCAGTACCAAGGCTGTGTCTCAAGCCTTCCCAAATCTGTCTCCCTACCAATTTAATATCATTTACGAGTCAAGGTTTTCTTGTGTAGATAAGCATTCTAGCCAGTCTGATTCATTTGTACCAAGGAACAGACCGTCATTGTTATTAAACTCTTGACTACATTCACTCACTGGGATCAGATAAGAAAATTCATACATATACAGTAACATTTAGTATTCTGATTAGTACATATACAGTAAAATAATAGTATTCTGATTAGTAAATCCTGATTAAAATGTATACATAATTAGTCATTATAGATAAAAATTCCCTTCACAACTATACATTGCATGTATAGCGTTTGCATTAGGAGAAGGGTCCATTACTGCTAAATCAAGGCTTATCCTGGGGTGTGTGTGGAGTCAGAACTTAGATCACAAATGTGCTTGGAAGCATATACAATATATATGTGAGGACTGTTATACAGATATACCCAGGATCATATCAGCAATGCTGTCAGAACAGTGTGAGTCATAAATTGTTGCACATTTATTGTCTACCTGTCTCATTCTGTTAATGGTTCTTTTTGAGAAGCGTTGAATGACCGTGCACCCAACCTGCCTCTAGGGCACTCTTCAGACCAGGATGTGTAAATAAAGCAGCATTACTCCAATCCCATTAAATAAGACTTTGATATGTTGCCCGTATTATTCAGTCAAAAGAACAACAAGCTCCAATTCACATGTGAAGATCTTAATGAAAAGGATGGATCGCAACATAATCTGTCCCAGGGAGGCAGTGTTTGCCTCCCCCTGCTTTTAAATCATATGTGGGGGAAGCATGTTCTGTTCCTCTGTCCACACAAATCTCCTTCATTACTGTCGACCTGATTAGTCCACAGGATGTGCTGAGGATGGGGTGTTCATTAATCATTCTTCAAACGCTGGCCCAAACTGAGTTTTTACTCACCTATTGATTGTTTGAAATTGAATGCATGTCAATTTAATGAGTGCTGTCTTTTAAAAGTGTAGGTATGCAAGCCAATATCTATTTCCAATATGCTGGCGCGGACAACATTTGGTTGTAGTATCTGTCAGACAATGTTTTATGCTAAACTTAATGTACGTGTGTAATGAGAAACTAGCTTTTCATAGGCTTAACATTCCAAATGTGTCTTAGACTAAAAAAGGATCTGGAGATGCACAAAGAAGGAGAGCTGAAGCTGCTGTGAGAAGCCCGAAGCTTTGAATCCTGTTCCTGCAATCGGTAATCATGTCTGAGATATTCAAATCTATGAGCCTCAAATTAAGTCAATTGCTTTCATTGTAACAGGCCATTTTTTTATTGCAGAAACTGTCTCAGAAGAATCCCAATACTCATGGAATTTCACAGTGTCCAAATACCAGCAAAGCCTTACAAACCCTTAGACAAAACAAAAAAACATAATGCTTGTGTATATTACTATTTTTCTATTTGAAAATATTCACAGTTCTTCACAGTTCTCGTCACAGTACTTATTTGTGTTTACTGTCAGCTCATTGAAGATCTTGGCTTTACCCACTAAACATGTTGTTACCAAGACATGATAGGATTTTAGCCATATATTAGCTATTGAGACACGGGATGATATTTTTTATGTGATAGAGAGAACAAGAGCAAATCCCATTAATTTGTTTAACCAACCCATGTTAACTTCTTACCCCTGAAAATGATTGGAAACTGACCTCTAGTGGAAATGATTGTAGTTGCAGTATCATATTGTACAGTCAATCTGACTGAACTGGCCTGTACATTAATATCTTCATATGCACTATGAAAAGAATGAGAAAGAAGCAACAAATCAGTTAGAATCAGAGAACAGGAATAACCAAAAACATATTCAGTAGAGTTACTGTACTCCACTGTAATGTGGACTTTTATGTTTGTTTTTCCCTGAAAATACAAATTAATCAGATGACTGTCTCGGCCTAAATTATGGAAGATACTCTGAAAATGTAGTTTACCAAGCTACCAATTACTGGAAGAATTTAAGCTACACTAAAGATATCACGAAAGAAAAATATAGTTTACTTAACTAAAGTTACTTTGAAAATTGCAGTTCACCACATTCAGACTACTTTGTGTTAAATGATCATATCCAAATCTGAATGGTCAGATTGACAAAAAATTGCAGGAACAGGTCACTCTGGAGTTAGATGTTAACAGAATGTGTTATTTAGCCTGTTAAACACAAACACTATGGTTCAAGTGAGAATTAGGCAGGTTTGATGCCAAAAAATAAAGGCAATTATTGCCTAGTTCACATATATTGTATTTATGCAAGAAAAGTAGGATGTAGGTTCCAGTGGTTAGCTACACCGCTACATGGCACAAAAAGTAATTAACTACTGAAATCATGACCTAGGTTGGACTTTAGTTCAACTACCACCAAGCTACTGCAAAATGTAGTTAAACTACTAGTTGAACTACATGTAGTTCACTACTCCCCAACACTGAGTGTACATGTATATGTTTTTGATTTGATGTTGGTCAATGGTCTCTGTTTCCAGTTGCAGAAGTAGTTTTCAACTTCAAAGTAGCCAGATCAGAGGAATTAATTACTAATGTCAGTGCTATTCCTTGAGGTTTCGTATTTTGAATTTCTAGGAAATATAGTAGGAGTTACTTTTACACCTACAAAATCCCAACATGATCCCTTTCTATAATTGTATTAAATGGTCAGAAATGTCCCTGAAGAGCGAAGTCCATTAAAACTGTAATATGTTTGCAGAGATTGCTAGTTGTATTCTTTGCTGCCCTCTAGACGCCATTTGACACCACACATTGTGGCAAAACAGACAAGGATGCTCTTGTTCAACTATACTGAACAAAAATATAAACGCAACATGCAAAAGTCAATTTAAATAAATCAATTCGGCCTTCATCTATGGATTTCACATGACTGGGCAGGGGCGTAGTCACTGGTGGACTTGAGAGGGTATATATACCTAACCACTTGGGAGCCAGGGCAACCCACTGAGGACACAGGCCAAGCCAATCAGAATGACTTTTTCCCCACAAAAGGGCTTTATTACAGACAAAAATTCTCCTCAGTTTCATCAGCTGTCTGGGTGACTAATATCAGACGATCCCACAGGTAAAGAAGCCAGATATGGCAAATAGAAATCAAAATTGGACGGTCTTCAGAGATAGATGGAAGGGGTTGAGAGTCGCTGAAGAATGGGACTAAAAACAAACTAAAGACAACTATTGTAAAATAGACTGTGTTCATAAAATGTATATAGTATGTATAAGCTGGAAGTAGAAGCCTACAGTAAGTGTTGTTGTCCAGGAGTTTACTCCAATTAGGGGAGGTAGGGTTAGGGGAAATAAAGGAAAATATATGTTATATAATATATATGTTTAAGAAAAAAATTAATGGGGATTGGAAATGATGAAGACACAATCTTTCCGCAATATTAAAGTTGATCTTCCCCATAATAAATAAATACAATAATTGTGCACAACATTTTAGAGAAATATGTTTTTTTTGTGTATGGAACATTCCTGAGATCTTTAATTTCAGCCCATGAAAACATGTTGCATGTAACGGCGTTCGTCTATTGGAAGAGAGTCGGACCAAAATGTGGCGTGGTGGTTACGCATGTTCTTTAATGAAAAAATGTACGATCCATGAAATAACTAAATATACAAAACAAACAGACCGTAAAAATCTATACAGCCTACCTTGTGACAACAAACACAGAGACAGGAACAATCACCCACCAACCCACAGTGAAACCCAGACTACCTAAATATGGTTCCCGATCAGAGACAACGAGAATCACCTGACTCTGATTGAGAACCGCCTCAGGCAGCCATAGACTATGCAAGACAACCCTACTCAACCACAATCCCAATACCTACTAAACCCCAATACAAAAACACACCACAAAATAAACCCATGTCACACCCTGGCCTGACCAAATAAATAAATAAAACACAAAATACTAAGACCAAGGCGTGACATTGCATTGCTTTTTTTGTTCAGTATAGTACTGTAGTACCAACACAATGACTCATTTATATATTTGACAATTATGGGATCCAACATACACTACAAGTATGTGGATACCTGCTCGTCAAACATCTCTTTCCAAAATCACTAGATGTTGGAACATTGCTGCGGAGACTTGCTTCCATTCAGCCACAAGAGCATTGGTGAGGTCGGGGCACTGATGTTGGGTGATTAGGCCTGGCAGTCGATGTTCCAATTCATCCCAAAGGTGTTCAATGGGATTGAGGTCAGGTCTCTGTGCAGGCCAGTCAAGTTCTTCCACACCGATCTCAACAAACCATTTTGAAACAGGAAAGGGCCTTCGCTAAACTGTTGCCACAAAGTTGGAAGCACAGAATCTTCTAGAATATTATTGTGTGCTGTAGCATTAAGATTTCCCTCCACTGTAACCAAGGGGCCTAGCCCGAACCATGAAAAACAGCCCCATACCATTATTCCTTTTCCACCAAACTTTACAGTTGGCACTGTATATTGGGGCAGGTAGCATCCTCCTGGCATCCCCCAAACCCAGATTGGTCCGTCGGACTGCCAGATAGGGAAGCGTAATTCATCACTACAGAGAACGTGCTTCCACTGCTCCAGAGTCCAAAGGTGGTGAGCTTTACACCACTCCAGCCAATGCTTGGCATTGCACTTGGTGATCTTAGGCTTGTGTGCAGCTGATCGGCCATGGAATCCCATTTCATGAAGCTATCGACGAACAGTCCTTGTGCTGACATTGCTTCCAGAGGCAGTTTGGAACCCGGTAGTGAGTGTTGCAACCGAGGACATGCTTTTTACATGCTACGCGCTTCAGTACTTGGTGGTCCCGTTCTGTGAGCTTGTGTGGCCTACCACTGTGCGGCTGAGCCGTTGTTGCTGCTAGATGTTTCCACATCACGATGACAGCACATACAGTTGACGGGGGCAGCTCTAGCAGGGCAGAAATTTTACAAACTAACTTGTTGGAAAGGTAGCATCCTATGAAGGTGCCACGTTGAAAGTCACTGAGCACTATAGTAGGGCCATTCTATCGCCAATGCTTTTCTATGGAGACTGCATCACCATGTGCTTGTTTTTATACAACTGTCAGTAACGGGTGTGGCTGAAATAGCAAAATCCAATCATTTAAAGGGTGTCCACATATTTTTGTGTCTAGTGTATATCTTCTCTAGATCATTTCCATGTCATCCCTGAATTTGATTGACCCTTAATTGATTGATTTATGATATAATAGTTAATGAGTTCAAATCCCATTTGAGTCTTTGCTATGCTGACCTTGACTTCAGATTATGACCCGGATTCATTCAAATCAGGATTTTTTACAAAGTGGTTTGCAGCTTCTGAACTGTCAGTATTATGCTAATCCTCACATCACTTGGGATTTTAGAATGCTTATTATATATCCTTTGAGATTATAGTAGTCTGATCATTTAACAACGGCGTTTTGTATTTGAATTTGAAGGACATCAAATAAGAAATATGCAACATGCATGAAGAACGTTTGGCGTCTAACGCTTCAGAGCTAGTAGGATCTTAAACCTCATATGTCGTTCAAGTTGACAGAGATAAGATTTATTTTACTCTGCTACGATAATCCTTGCAGTATTACTAGCTGCTAAAACTCTTGACATTAATGAGGAGAATAATGATTGACATCTTTGTGCTCAGCAGAACTGAAGTATGGAAGAAATGGTTTAATGTCAAATGTGCTTATTTTTCTTTCGTCATCATCACTTTATTTTTCTGACTTGTGGATTGTGTTTGTAATACATGTGTCACACAGATTGGGTGGATTTGTTGCAAACTGTACACATTAATTTCCACTTATAGCTTTCCCTTCTAGTCTCACTCCTCTTCGTTATGGTTATCCACAGAGGAGACAGTCGTATTCTGTTTCTCCCTCGATGTCCATCAGCTCACTTTTGAACTGCTGAATGAGCTGAGCCTCAAGATCACTGTTACTCTTGGTAGTCAGGCAGTCCTGGTTCTTGGGAAAGTAGGCTGTTTTAGCTCCTGCTATAGATCTGGAGGATTCTGCATTTACAAAGGGACACACATTCTTACCACTTTTGAACAGCATTGACTTTGAAAAATGTCATCAATATTTCAATATGACTTAATATTTTATAACAGAATTATAGGATGTTTTAGTTACAGTATTACATATTACAGCTCTACAAGCTGTCCACCATGGCCTTTCTGCGGAGGTACAGAAAAACTTTACAGATGATTAACAGAGGGGACTTACTGTTGCAAACGGCCAGCTTGTTACCTCCAATGTAATGGGTTGTCCATTTGAATTTGGTGTCTGCACTGCATTCCTCATACAGACGACTGTTCCTCAAGAATGCAAAGTCAAAGCCCTGTGTAGTGAATAATATGGCAAATAATTAATAATTTGCTAGCATGCTAGCAGATACCAATAGACTTCCAGCTATTGTGCTAGCGCTAGTTAGCATTGGCTCGTAAAACTACCTCTAACTTCCTTCAAACTGGACACAGAGACATACAAATTGTATCCACGATTTCATCTGACTGGTGAAGTAGATAAAAGGCCTCGTTGCCAAAATCCTGAAGTATCCCTTTATTAAGGACCAATTTTTTAAATTTTATTTTACTTTCCCCCCCATTTTCTGTAGAAACTATTTTTCCTTGCAGAAACTGTTTGTGTTTCATATAAAGGAATAGCCTATTGTAGAATACTGCATATTTAATCTTTGTGCCACCATACAGTGTGATTATAAGAGGCTTTTAGCTCATAGGACTGTGATGTTGCAGGAAAGACTACCTCATTGCACATGGGTTTACAGTAACGCCTCATTTTGTTGGTGACACACACAAGTCCTCCTTTACTCTGGGCTACTGCAGCTGGACACTCTTTGGGCTCAAAGTTCTGGCAAACTATACAAGGAAAACACACAGAAACACAATAATTACTTAGGTAATACATTTAGAAAGACACAAAGTAAAGCCAATGTAATTATGGGTTACACTAAAAGAGACCCTTTGCTCTGCCATAGCTTATTTGGGGCCAATAAAGTATTCAGCAAAAAGCTCTTATTGTACACAGATCTGTGTTTTGCTCAGGACTCTTACCTGTTTTTTGATGTTTCTCTAGAATGACTGTCAGAGTTTGTAGGGAGTTAATCACAACAGCAGTCTGGTTGTTGCTCCACTGGCTAGTAATATTTTTAGCACATTGTGCTGCCTCCTGTTGACAGATAGTGGAAAGAGATGTCATACATCTGTTTGAAATCCGAGTACCAAAACATGTCAACTTCAAGTTAGATTTAGCCAGAGCAACTGATCAGCATTGCATTATTGGTAAAAGTTGACCACAGATTTAACAGTTATTAGACAAATTTCAGTGATGAAGTTATCCATACTGCAAGCTGAGTAGAGAGCTGTTTAAACATCAAGGTGGTTGAGGAGCAGCTATTGCTCCCAACATCTTGGTCCTGAGCAACAGCACATGAGAGGAGAGCTGGCAGACACAAAAAACATTCTGAATCACACAACAGTCTCAACCTTGTCTCTGCCAATGCATAGTTGTTCTGCTTATTGACAAATTAGTGCCATGATGTACAGGTTGATACGCGGCATGTAGGGCAACTGTGTTTAAATACATTGTTACCATAAACTCAAACACATATAATGAACATGAAGGCTCAATTAAGTTTCTACCACCATCACGGCTTGCCTTCTTACCTGTCAGTGAGCAAAAGCAAAGTAGAACTCTTCTTGTTGAAGTTTGTGTCATGTTGTCAATGTTGGTTCTTCCTTCAATCTAAGTTGTAACCACCGTTGGTGTATTTAACCACTGACTGGAATTTGGGGAGGGTTCAAAGTTTGTTGCTGCTGACCAGTTTCCCAGTCATGGGCCAGATCATGGACTTTTGGGAATTCACAGATTTCGCAATTGTTCAGAAATGTTGTACAATTAAGCAAATTTCTTCATTTTTGCTCACACTGGAACAATTTCTCACAGAGATAACATTGCTTGTTTTGGACTATGTTTTTGTCAGCATTATATTAACCGGCCATGAGTTATATTCAACTTACACTGTAAATGTTTGAGTGAATTCTGTAACTGAGCTGATGGGGGCACTGTTACTGCATGTTTTTTAACTTCACATTGTCAACGGATAACTTTACATTTGTTGATGCAGGCAGTTGTTATTTTAAAGTTATGATAATGCTTCATTCTTGTCAGAAAATACATTCACCCTCTAGTTATTTTGTTTCAGTTGAGTGAATGTTGCTGTAAGTTTTCAAAGACCCATTTGTGTCCCTGTCTGCACATGGATCTGTGAGATCACCCAGTGATGCATAATGTGACCATCCTACACAGTGGCCAAATGGACTGGTTGAGTCAAAAAGCATGACTGACTGACTAATAAGTATGGGTGGCATTCGATATGGATGGAGATGAACAGGGAAACATTCATTATGCATGGAGATGATCAGGGAAACATTCATTATGCATGGAGATGATCAGGGAAACATTCATTATGCATGGAGATGATCAGGGAAACATTCATTATGCATGGGGATGATCAGGCCAGCAGGCCGGCCGTAGAGAGGATACTAATATTGTCAGCGGCACACACACACACACACACACACACTACCACACACTACCACACGCACACACACACACACACACACACACACACACACACACACACACACACACACACACACACACACACACACACACACACACACACACACACACACACACACACACACACACACACACACACCGGGACCGGTGCCCCACCCATGCCAAGTGCGCTCTTCCCCGCCGCTCAGTGGACCCGATCAGTGGACCCGAGCGGCTATGGCCGTGCGTTTTACGGCAGCGCAGGTTCTAGAACAGATCTTGTCCAGCGTGGACCAAGAAGACTACTCAGAATACCAGGAGGAGGAGGAAGAGGAAGAGGTTTCGGAAAACGAAGACGGGGAGGAATACAACCCCGAGCGCTGCGAGGTCGACGATGCTTCTTCTCCCTCTTCGGAGGAAGAGCCCGAGGAAGCCCCCGAGGACCAACACAAGGAAGATATCTCCTCGGCTCCGGACCAATGTGAGCCGCCGTTGCAGTCAAAAACTGCAAAATCGAATGGTCCCCCCTGGCCTACGGGAGCGGCCGACACCGCAGGACCCTCTGCCATGCCCTGCCGGACGAGACTCCGGACCCCACGGTCAATGCTGCGACCCAGGCCCGCGACATGGCGTCCGCCTTCCACCTGTTTGTCACACCGGCGATAGAAAGGATAATTGTGGAAATGACGAACCTGCCCGGGGCCAAAAAATACGGTGATGGCTGGCGACCCATGGACGCCACGGACCTGCGTAGGGCTGCTGATCCTAGCGGGCGTTTACAGGTCCCGAGTCGAGGCCACGGCAAGCCTGTGGGACGCCGAGGGCGTCAGGACCGTGTTCCGAGCCACCATGCCGCTCAAGGTCTTTCACAGGTACTCGAGGCTGCTGCGATTCAACGACCGTCACTCGGGACCCGCCAGACTCGCCACGGACAAACTCGCAGCCAAACGAGAGGTCTGGGACCTGTAAGGAGGTGCGGCTGACGGACCTCTACAACCCGGGGCCTGACGTGACGGTGGACGAGCAACTTGTCCCGATCAGAGGTACTGTGCGTGCGTGCGTGTGTGTACGTGTGTGTGTGCGTGTGCATGTCTATAGAGAGGTAGTAGATGTAGCGGCTGTAGCAGCGGCTGTGGCAGCAGTAGCAGCGTGTGTAACACAAAAGGCCATTGGCCCCAATGAGGAGGTAACGAGGCTAATCTCTTCTCCCCTTTCCAAAAGGCCGCTGTCCTTTCCGTCAGTACATCCCCAGCAAGCCAGCGAAATACAGCATCAAGTCGTAGGTGACCTGCGACGCCAAGTCCAGCTACGCTTGGAAGATGCAAGTGTACACCGGCAAGGCGGCCAGCGGAGGTCTGAGAAGAACCAGGGCGTCGTCCTCGATCTGACAACGGGACTGAGCGGTCGTAACGTCACCGGTGACAACTTCTTCACCTCCTACGAACTGGGCCAGCGGCTCCTTGAGAGGAACCTCACCATGGTGGGAGAGAACAAGGCCGAGCTCCCGCCCGCGCTGCTCGAGTCCAAGGGCAGACAGGTCCTGTCCTCCAGGTTTGTCTTCACGCCCACCACCACTCTAGTGTCCTACCTGGCAAAGAAAAACAAGAACGTGCTACTTTTGAGCACGCTGCACACAGAGGGCGACATTAGCGATCGCCGCGACAGGAAGCCGGCCGTCATCCTAGACTACAACTGCAACAGGGCTGGCGTGGACAACCTAGACGGCACCTACAGCTGCAGACGCATGACTGCCCGCTGGCCCCTGGTCGTCTTCCACAACATCCTCGACGTGTCCTCCTACAACGCCTTTGTCATATGGCGAGAGATCAAGCCTGACTGGATGCCTCGCAAGCGGAACAAGCGCAGGGAGCAGCTGGGAAAGGCACTTCTGAAGCCCCTGATCCAAAGAAGGCAGCATCTCCCCCGCACCGAAGCGGCGTCAGCACTTGTCAAAGTCCTACAGAGTGCTACGGCGGCTCGTGATCAACAGCGTGAGGAGCCCGCCGCTGGCACCGCCGCTGCCCCGGCCACCGGGGTAAGTAAGAGGAAGAGGTGTCAGCTCTGCCAACCCAAGAAGGTCTCCAAGACACACATGGTGTGCTGCAGGTGTAAGAAATACATCTGCAAAGGCTGTTCACATGCATACTGTCACACTTGCGCACATTGGGCCTTTAGCCTGGACAGGACAGGGTGACCCAGAGGACGCGGGGACAAGACACAATACGAGGACGATGGGAGAGTTAACTAGGCAAGTCAGTTAAGAACAAATTCTTATTTTCAATAACAGCCTAGGAACAGTGGGTTACTGCCTTGTTCAGGGGCAGAACGACAGATTTGTACCTGGACGGATCAGGGATTTGATCTTGCAACCTTTCGGTTACTAGTCCGATGCTCTATCCACTAGGCTACACTGCCACCCCCATACAATTTACAAGCTTTCATCTTTGTCACACAAGCTGTCAACTTTTGACATCGTTGACTATTTGACAGTATATTTACTGCATTTACTGGCAATGCAATACATTCATATTTGTCTTCATGGCATACTTTTACTGTATTGTAAATTGCAATCAGTATAGTGTATACCACATTTATGACAAAAACACAACAATGAACTGTAAATCACTGCAGACAGTGAATGTAGCACAATTATAATTCTAATTCAAATTATAAGTTTGCCCTTCCTATGAATAGATGCAGGCTGGATAGACATCAGAAAATGATTATGGTCATAGAAATCTGATCATCCATTGCACACACTGCTATGCCCCTGTGACCGGTGTCAGCACTGTGATGAATGGTTGGAGATAACAGGGTCCCTCTGTTCTGTGCAACCTTTTTCAAATATCAATGACATTCTTCCAGGATTCTACCACTCCTTCATCGTTATTGTATTAAATTACCGAAGTGTCAGAAAAGGCAGCTCAGTTGTCAAATGACTCATGGATTAATTATAGTTTCCGAGAATGAGCTAATTGATATTCAAGCTGCGTTGTCTGGACTAGCACCCGAAGGGAAAGTTCAAACACAGCAACACATTATTCAATATTATAAAACAAATTGTTTGGATCATGGATGCTGATTGTTTGATATTTAGGGAGTTGTGTCATAATGTCATAATTCCACTGTCCGCAGCCCAGGCAGGAAATGTATAATCTTCATCTCCCTTGGGAAAAAGTGTCTTCACATTATTTTTATGTGCTACTTTTTGGTTTACAACAATTGGGGGTTGTATAAACCTACCAGTCTGCCTACAACCTGTGCAACAGTGTATCATTTTACAAATATGATCTCTTCCGTGCCAGCAAAGAAGAGGAAAACATTGGCTGTCACCAACCAGTGACAGGACCATGGACAGTTCTTCCATCTGTGTGCCATCCAGTCAGGTCACCCATGATAAAAGTACGTTTTCGACATCCATCCATGTCTGAGGACATCTGGAGATGATCTGTAAACCGGCTAGGTTTAACAGTGAGTGATTTTACCTCCAAATAGGTTTCAGTTTTTCTAGGGCATTGGGGACGGCGGATGACTGAAAGCATATGCCTCTGATTCTAAAGATTTAAGTTCAATAATGGAAAGTTGTTTCTATATTTCTGTTTTAAGCCTATCCCAAACCTTAACCCTTAACTTAACTTTTCGGACTTAATGCCTAAGTTCCTCAGCATACAAATCACGGACAAACTGAAATGATCCACCCACACAGACAGCGTGGTGAAGAAGGCGCAGTAGTAGATTTTACAGATGCACAATCGAGAGAATCCTGTCGGGCTGTATCACCGCCTGGTACGGCAGCAGCTTGGTACGGTCACGACCATACGGCTCTCCACGGTGTAGTGAGGTATGGCACAACGCATCACCGGGTGCAAACTACCTGCCCTCCAGGTCACCTACACCACCAGACTTCACAGGAAGCCGAAACTATCATCAAGGACAACAACCACACGAGCCACTGCCTGTTCACCCCGCTATCATCCAGAAGGCGAGGTCAGTACAGGTGCATCTGAAAAATAGCTTCTATCTCAAGGCCATCAGACTGTTAAACAGCAATCACTAACATTGAGTGGCTGCTGCCAAAATACTGACTCAAAATACTGACATATTCTTATTCATTCCTTTACACTTGTGTGTATAAGGTAGTTGTTGTGAAATTGTTAGGTTAGATTACTTGTTAGATATTACTGCATGGCCGGAACTAGATGCACAAGTATTTCACTACAATCGCATTAACCTCTATTTTTATGTTTGGAAAAATAACGTTCCCAAAGTAAACGGCCGATTTCTCAGGACCAGATGGTAGAATATGCATATACAGTGGGGCAAAAAAGTATTTAGTCAGCCACCAATTGTGCAAGTTCTCCCACTTAAAAAGATGAGAGAGGCCTGTAATTTTCTTCACAGGTACACTTAAACTATGACAGACAAAATGAGAAAAAAATCCAGAAAATCACATTGTAGGATTTTTAATGAATTTATTTACAAATGATGGTGGAAATTAGTATTTGGTCAATAACAAAAGTTTATCTCAATACTTTGTTAGATACCCTTTGTTGGCAATGACAGAGGTCACATTTTTTTGTAAGTCTTCACAAGGTTTTCACACACTGTTGCTGGTATTTTGGCCCATTCTCCATGCAGATCTCCTCTAGAGCAGTGATGTTTTGGGGCTGTTGCTGGGAAACACAGACTTTCAACTCCCTCCAAAGATTTTCTTTGGGGTTGAGATCTGGAGACTGGCTAGGGCACTCCAGGACCTTGAAATGCTTCTTACGAAGCCACTGCTTCGTTGCCCGGCCGGTGTGTTTGGGGTCATTGTCATGCTGAAAGACCCAGCCACGTTTCATCTTCAATGCCCTTGCTGATGGAAGGAGGTTTTTACTCAAAATGTCATGATACATGGCCCCATTAATTCTTTCCTTTACACGGATCAGTCGTCCTTCCTGGTCCCTTTGCAGAAAAGCAGACCCAAAGCATGATGTTTCCACCCCCATGCTTCACAGTAGGTATGGTGTTCTTTGGATGCAACTCAGCAGTCTTTGTCCTCCAAACACGACGAGTTGAGTTTTTACCAAAAAGTTATATTTTGGTTTCATCTGACCATATGACATTCTCACAATCTTCTTCTGGATCATCCAAATGCTCTCTAGCAAACTTCAGACGGGCCTGGACATGTACTGACTTAAGCAGGGGAACACGTCTGTCACTGCAGGATTTGTGTCCCTGGCGGCGTAGTGTGTTACTGATGGTAGGCTTTGTTACTTTGGTCCCAGCTCTCTCCAGGCCATTCACTAGGTCCCCCGGTGTGGTTCTGGGATTTTTGCTCACCGTTCTTGTGATTATTTTGACCCCGGGTCACCTCTGCCCCGCTCTTATTTTTTAAGACTCTTACAAATGCTATTTTAGGGAAAATATCTATAACCGTTAGCATGTAGCGATTTCCATCATTTTTATCTGCAAGGGCCTGCATGTCACATAGATCCGCCTGAAATTGGGACAAGGGTTGAGTAGAAAAAACTATATTTCTTGGAAATTATTTTCTTACAGGTTTATGTAGTGTTACGGCTTTCTTCCGTCGAAGGAGAGTCGGACCAAAATGCAGCGTGGTTAGTTCGATACATCTTTAATAATGATGAAACACGAACAATACAAAAACAACAAACAGAATGTGAAAACCTATACAGCCTATCTGGTGACAACTAACACAGAGACAGGAACAATCACCCACGAAATCTTCAAAGAATATGGCTACCTAAATATGGTTCCCAATCAGAGACAACAATAATCACCTGACTCTGATTGAGAACCGCCTCAGGCAGCCATAGACTATGCTAGACACCCCACAAAAACCCCATGACAAAAACACACCACAATAACACGTCACACCCTGGCCTGACCAAATAAATGAAAACAAACATACATTACTTCGACCAGGGCGTGACAGAACCCCCCCTAAGGTGCGGACTCCCGGACGCACATCAAAACAATAGGGAGGGTCCGGGTGGGCGTCTGTCCATGGTGGCGGCTCCGGCTCGGGACGTGGACCCCACTCCATCAATGTCTTAGTTCCTCCCCCTCGCGTCCTAGGATAGTCCACCCTCGCCGCTGACTATGGCCTAGTAGTCCTCACCCAGAACCCCACGGGACTGAGGGGCAGCTGGGGACTGAGGGGCAGCTCGGGACTGAGGCAGCTCGGGACTGAGGGGTAGCTCGGGACTGAGGGGAAGCTCGGGACTGAGGGGAAGCTCAGCACTGAGGGGAAGCTTAGCACTGAGGAGAAGCTCAGCACTGAGAGGAAGCTCAGCACTGAGAGGAAGCTCAGGCAGGTAGATGGCTCCGGCAGATCCTGGCTGGCTGGTGGATTTGGAAGAGTCTGGTTGACTGGCGGATCTGGAAGTGTCTGGCTGACTGGCAGATCTGGAAGATCATGGCTGACTGGCAGATCTGGAAGATCATGGCTGACTGGCAGATCTAGCTGCTCTGGCTGCTCCATGCAGACTGGCAGCTCTGGCTGCTCCATGCAGAATGGCAGCTCTGGCTGCTCCATGCAGACTGGCAGCTCTGGCTGCTCTATGCAGACTGGCAGCTCCATGCAGACTGGCAGCTCTGGCAGCTCTATGCAGACTGGCATCTCTGGCTGCTCCATGCAAACTGGCAGCTCTGGCTGCTCCATGCAGACTGACAGCTCTGGCTGCTCCATGCAGACTGACAGCTCTGGCTGCTCCATGCAGACTGACAACTCTGGCTGCTCCATGCAGACTGACAGCTCTGGCTGCTCCGTGCAGATTGACCTCTCAGGCTGCTCCATGCAGAGGAGAGGAGGAAGGCTCTGGCTGCGCTGAACAGGCGGGAGGCTCCGGCAGCGCTGTAGAGGAGGAAGGCTCTGGCTGCGCTAAACAGGCGGGAGACTCCAGCAGCGCTGGAGAGGAGGAAGGCTCTGGCTGCGCTGAACAGGCAGGAGGCTCCGGCAGCGCTGTAGAGGAGGAAGACTCTGGCTGCGCTAAACAGAAGAGGCGCACTGAAGGCCTGGTGCGTGGTGCTGGCAATGGTGGTCCTGGACCGAGGACACGCACAGGAAGCCTGGTGCGGGGAGCTGCCACCGGAGGACTGGTGTGTGGAGGTGGCACTGGATAGACCGGACCGTGCAGGCGCACTGGAGCTCTTGAGCACCGAGCCTGCCCAACCTTACCTGGCTCGATGCCCACTCTAGCCCGGCCAATACGAAGAGCTGGTATGTACCGCACCAGGCTATGCACCCGCACTGGAGACACCGTGCGCTCCATAGCATAACACGGTGCCTGCCCGGTCTCTTTAGCCCCCCGGTAAGCACAGGAAGTTTGTGCAGGTCTCCTACCTGGCGTAGCCATACTCCCTGTGACCCTCCCCCCCAATACGTTTTTGGGGCTGACTCTCGGGCTTCCATCCGCGTCGCCGTGCTGCCTCTTCATACCAGCGCCTCTCCCCTTTCCCCGCCTCCAGTTCTTCTTTGGGGCGTCGATATTCACCAGGCTGTGCCCAGGGTCCTTTTCCGTCCAATATCTCCTCCCACGTCCAGAAGTCCTGTGATCGCTGCTCCTCGCGATAAACAGGGGGAGTTGGCTCAGGTTTGAACCCTGACTCTGCCGAGACTCTCCCTGAGCCCCCAACCCCCCAATATTTTTTTTGGGCCGACTCTCGGTCTTCCGTCCGCGCCGCCATGCTTGCTTTGCCAACTCCATTCTCCGATAACCTTCTTCGCACTGCTCCAGCGAATCCCACGCGGGCTCTGGCACTCTCTCTGGGTCGACCGCCCACCTGTCTATTTCCTCCCAAGTCGTATACTCCAAACTTCGTAGCTTCTGCTGCCGCTGCCTGTCACCACGCCGCTTGGTCCTCTTGTGGTGGGTGATTCTGTTACGGCTTTCTTCCGTCGAAGGAGAGTCGGACCAAAATGCAGCGTGGTTAGTTCGATACATCTTTAATAATGATGAAACACGAACAATACAAAAACAACAAACGGAATGTGAAAACCTATACAGCCTATCTGGTGACAACTAACACAGAGACAGGAACAATCACCCACGAAATCTTCAAAGAATATGGCTGCCTAAATATGGTTCCCAATCAGAGACAACGATAATCACCTGACTCTGATTAAGAACTGCCTCAGGCAGCCATAGACTATGCTAGACACCCCACAAAAACCCCATGACAAAAACGCACCACAATAACCCATGTCACACCCTGGCCTGACCAAATAAATGAAGACAAACATACATTACTTCGACCAGGGCGTGACATGTAGAGCATGTGCATCCTGCTTTGATAACCACTCATTCACTTTAGCAGCACTTAACCGGCTACCTGTTTCTTCGGCTATAGCTCTCTGTAAATGCTCCTTACCCGGGGTTAGAGGGATTATAATAAATGTTTTGTAACATCTGCTCCGCCATCCTTTTTGTCTCTCTGAGGTACAATAACATTAATGAGCCACTTTCAAATAACGACACCATTTAATTTTTTAATTTTTATTTTAAGCATACATTAAGTATTACGTATACAGACAATTCAGAATTCGTTGCAGTATAAATGTCCCCGTTTTCTCAACGATCACAGCATGCAACACCCTGTATATTTGGTTTAGATTAAAGGCTTGTGACGCTGCATTTTTAAAACACAGACATCCGCTATTTAAGTATATAAACAACAAATATGATACATGTTACAATTAAATGGTGTTTCAAACAAATAAAGTAAAATCTTAGACAAAGTTGTTTCTAGTTCTTCAGAATCATCCACAAGACGGGATACCAGTTGTGTCCATTACAGACTCTCGCCAGCATTTCTTACATGATTCACGATTTGTTCCATTTTCAGCACACGCTCTACATTAGCCCAGGCATTGTGGGTTGTGTAAAACGTTACATTGCTCACTTTATTTTCAAAAATGTGTAAGTTCTCACATTTGTAAGTTCTCTCAAAATATTTTATTTATTTATTCTCTCTAACATCGTATACACATAGTTGCCCATTGCTTTACATCTAAATAACAAATTGTCACTCGGACTCTTGGGGTTTATTGAGCCAGAAAGTCATCACATCAGCCACCACAGCTTCCCTGCATTTGTTGTCGTCCACCAGGGTGTGTCAGATTTCTTTGAGTTTCTCGTGGATGAAGATTGCCGCATACAGTTCATGTTGGAAAGCTTTGGTTACCCCGTAAACTCTGGGAATTGACGGCACAAGACCCATAGACTCCAGGGCTCTGACCAGCAATGGTATAAACCTGCAGGACCAAAGTCTTTTCACCAGCGCCTCAAAATGGTTGAAGAAATAGTATCTTGGGGGTGGTATAGGCACGGATGCCGGTGCTGCCTGGGGTGATTGATCTCACAACCGCTGCATTTTTCACATATATACTCTCCAATCACCACGTCTAAAAGTGTGGCTACAGAGGCCTTGATGGTGTCCACAAAAATAGTACTGACCACCCCATCAAACACATCCTCAGGCTGTGTACATGTAGGGGGTGTCGCGTGTCTTGCCAGGGTAGAGTAGAATGTTGGGATGCGAGGCATAGAGTCCTTAGGGTCTTGCCCCCATGACATTTCGGAGTCCTGGTATGATTCAAATTCATTTATATAGCCCTTCGTACATCAGCTGATATCTCAAAGTGCTGTACAGAAACCCAGCCTAAAACCCCAAGCAGCAAGCAATGCAGGTGTAGAAGCACGGTGGCTAGGAAAAACTCCCTAGAAAGGCCAAAACCTAGGAAGAAACCTAGAGAGGAACCAGGCTATGTGGGGTGGCCAGTCCTCTTCTGGCTGTGCCGGGTGGAGATTATAACAGAACATGGCCAAGATGTTCAAATGTTCATAAATGACCAGCATGGTCAAATAATAGTAAGGCAGAACAGTTGAAACTGGAGCAGCAGCATGGCCAGGTGGACTGGGGACAGCAAGGAGTCATCATGTCAGGTAGTCCTGGGGCATGGTCCTAAGGCTCAGGTCAGTTGAAACTGGAGCAGCAGCATGGCCAGGTGGACTGGGGACAGCAAGGAGTCATCATGTCAGGTAGTCCTGGGGCATGGTCCTAGGGCTCAGGTCCTCCAAGAGAGAGAAAGAAAGAAGGAGAGAATTAGAGAACGCACACTTAGATTCACACAGGACACCGAATAGAACAGGAGAAGTACTCCAGATATAACAAACTGACTCTAGCCCCCCGACACAAACTACTGCAGCATAAATACTGGAGGCTGAGACAGGAGGGGTCAGGAGACACTGTGACCCCATCCCCATGTTGTATGAATATCCATGGTATATGCGGAAATGAAGAACTGGATGCTTTAAGGGCACTCCTTTTATTGTCGAACCAGTCCTTTGGGTATCAGGGCATGGTTAACGCAGCCGCATACTTAGTTTTCTTCGGGGGATGACCTTTCTGAGGATGACCCTTCTTGGGGCTCCTTTGAATCATAATCCTCAGGATTCGCATATATTATGCACTTCCTTACATGAACAATGCTCTGCCGCTGTTGGCTCTGTACAAAAAGAGCGTCCAACAACTCTAACATTTTCAATTCCATTAAATCCCAACTTTTAAAAGGAATAAGCATGCGCAACCTGAAATCCCCAGTCAGGCCACCATCACGAATGTTTTGGTTGCGGGTTTCCTTTGTATTTTCTTTGTATTTTCACCCTGTGAAATATTCTTCCTGAGGAGTCAGTGGTACCTTCCTAACTGGTCACGTAGCCCGTGAACAAGCTATACCCCTTGGTGATAAGTCTCAGTTCGGGACACACAGCCTTGCGAAAAACCGTCCAGTCTTCAAGCCCGTAGTCCACTCCTAAAGTCTGGTTGGTATATTCTTCTCCTTCGGCTACCATATAGAGGTTCACTTTACAGGCCAGGTAATCAAACTGATACCCCCATTGCTGTCCATTAGACATCAGCACTTGATATTTCAGTGCAGTTGCGGGCGGTATTTGGGTTCTATACACACTTAGAAACCGCTTTTTTGGCGCATCGTATATTGTGGCTTTATACTTGGCCCTATCTCAATGTTTCAGCCGCGGTCCTGCTTCTGTTGTTACAGTCATCACAGCTTTGCCACTGATCACAAAATCCATGTTCATTTAAAAAATCTTGTTTAGTGTTCTGGGGCCGCATGTCTTGTTCTGGGCTTTATTTATAATAGGTCTGCCACACCCAATACCCCCGGACATACCTGTTACATAGACAACAGTCAATTAAACAGGGGGTGGGGGGGCCATACTCTTTGAAATGTTCAAACACATCCCCCCAGTTCAAAGAGGTCCCTAGACATCAATCATCATGACAACTTCAAAGGAATAGATGCAATATATGCATAAATTAGCACACCATCTAACGCGTGAGAACAGGAACATGATGCCCATATATGGGCATAAGCACGTAATCAGTTTCCGCCAGGATGTGTGCCGTCTACTTTATTCTTAACGTGGGTTAAGTCTCCTAGCTGCCCGAATATACTCCAGATTCTGGTGGTCGGTCCAGATGAGAAAAGGGTGCTTAGCCCCCTCAAGCCAGTGTCTCCACACCTTCAGAGCTCTAACCACCGCTAGCAACTCCGGGTCCCCCACATCATAGTTACGCTCCGCTGGGCTGAGCTTCCGTGAGAAGAAAGCGCAGGGGCGGAGTTTTGGTGGCGTACCCGAGCGCTGTGATAGCACGGCACCCACCCCAGCCTCGGACGCGTCCACCTCCACTATGAATGCTAGAGAGGGGTCCGGATGCGCCAACACGGGCGCATCAGTGAACAGCGCCTTCAACTTGTTGAATGCTCTGTCCGCCTGTGCTGACCACTGCAACCGCACCGGGCCCCCTTCAGCAGTGAGGTAATGGGAGCCGCTATCTGGCCAAAACCCCGGATAAACCTCCGGTAGGAAAACCCAAACCTGCACCTCCTTTACCGTGGTTGGAGCACCCTCCATCACCATCACCACCCCGAGGTGGAAATGCGATATCCCAGAAAAGAGACGGCTCGTTTAGAGAACACGCATTTCTCAGCCTTGACGTATAGGTCATGCTCCAGCAGTCTACCAAGCACTTTGCGCACCAGAGACACATGCGCGGTGTGAGTGGCCGAGTAGATCAGAATGTCATCGATATAAACAACCACTCCCTGCCCGCACAGGTTCCTGAGAATCTCGTCTACAAAGGATTGGAAAACGGCTGGAGCATTCTTTAACCCATACGGCATGACGAGGTACTCATAGTGGCCGGATGTAGTACTAAATGCGGTTTTCCACTCGTCTCCCTTCCGAATACGCACCAGACTATACGCGCTCCTGAGATCCAGTTTTGTGAAGAACTGCGCTCCGTGGAACGATTCCACCGCCGTAGCGATGAGAGGTAGAGGGTAACTATACCCCACTGTGATGGCGTTTAGACCTCTATAATCGATACACGGACGCAAACCTCCCTCCTTTTTCCTCACAAAAAAGAAACTTGAGGAGACGGGTGAAATGGAGGGCCGGATGTACCCCTGTCCCAGCGACTCCGTGACATATGTCTCCATTGCCAACGTTTCCTCCTGGGACAGCGGGTACACGTGACTCTTGGGAAGCGGAGCGTCCACCTGGAGATCTATCGTACAATCCCTTCCCGGTCGATAAGGTGGTAATTTAGTCGCTTTCACTTTACTGAAAGCGATTGCCAAATCGGCATACTCAGGGGGAATGCACACCGTGGAACCCTGGTCTGGACTCTCCACCGACGTGGCACCGATGGAAACTCCCAGACACCTTCCAGAACACTCCTCTGACCACCCCTGTAGAACCCCCTGTCTCCACGAAATTTTAGGATTGTGCCGGGCCAGCCAGGGAGTCCCCAGCACCACTGGAAACGCAGGCGAATCAATAATAAAAAAACTGATACGCTCCCTATGATTCCCCTGCGTCACCATGTCCAGTAGGACCGTGGTCTCCCTGACCATCCCTGACCCTAATGGCCGGCTATCTTGGGAGTGCACGGGGAAAGGAGAATCTATCGGCACCAGCGGAACCCCTAACTTAAGGGCGAGTCCGCGATCCATAAAGTTCCCAGCTGCGCCTGAATCGACTAGCGCCCTATGCTGGGAAGAGGGAAAAAAGTGAAGGAAAGAGATTAAGACAAACATATGGCCAACAAGGGGTTCTGGGTGAGTTTGATGCTGACTCACCTGGGGTGACCGAGAAGCATTCCGCCTGCCATCTCTACTCCCAGACGGACCCCCCCAGCACCGATCAGACGTGTGCCCTCTCCGACCACAGTTGGTGCAGGGAAGGCCACCTCCTCCGGTACCCCTCGGCGTAGCCCCTCCCAACTCCATGGGAATGGGAGCGGAGGGGCTGGGTGGTGGAACGCACAGAACCCTCTCTGAACGCCCGCGGGCAGCCAGCAGATTATCCAGTCGAATGGACATGTCGATCAGCTGATCCAGTGACAGAGTGGTGTCCCGACACGCTAACTCCCGGCGGACGTCCTCTCGGAGACTACACCTGTAGTGGTCCATAAGGGCCCTGTCGTTCCACCCAGATCTGGCTGCCAAGGTCCGGAACTCCAGCGCGTAATCCTGGGCGCTCCTCTTCTCCTGCCTGAGATGAAATAGTCGTTCTCCCACCGCTCAGCCGTCTAGAGGGTGATCAAACACGGCACGGAAGCGGCAGGAAAACTCTGTGTAGTGCTCCCGCGCTGAGTCTGGGCCATTCCAGACTGCGTTCGCCCACTCCAGAGCACGACCCGTGAGGCAGGAGATGAGGACACTCACCCTCTCTGCTCCTGAGGGAGTGGGTCTGATGGTGGCCAGGTATAGCTCCAGCTGAAGCAGAAACCCCTGGCAACCCGCCGCCGCTCCATCATAAGCCCTCGGTAGCGTCAGACGGAGGGTGCTGGAGTCGGGAGATGGGGAGTCCGGAACCGTGGGTGCCGAAGGTGGAGAGAGGAGACCACTCCTCTCCCATCTTTCCATTCTCTCCATCACTTGATCCATCGCGGATCCGATCCGATGGAGGACGGTGGTGTGGTGGAGAACCCGTTCCTCCATCGATGGGAGAGGGTTGGCTGCTGCTCCTGCTGACTCCATCAATCTGATAGGTGCGGGATTCTGTAATGCTCCGGGTGTCGTGGGTGTGGAGTCAAATGCAGGAGACAGAGTTCAATGCTGTGCGTCTTTTACTAGCACCAACGCACCACAGGGTGCTCACAAAAGTAACGTTCCCAAACACAGGGGGAAAAATACAATGGAAAAAATCACGACTAGGCACTAAACACGTACCTCTACAACAGAGCCGAAGGTTACAATGAAATAATCCCGCACAACAACCAGGCGGGCCGGCTGTCTAATAAAGACAAACTAATTAAACATGAACAGGTGCTACCACTAAACATACAAGGAGGGAGAGGAAAAACAATCAGTGGCAGCTAATAGGCCGGTGATGACGACCGCCGAGTGCCACCCGCCCGGGAAGGGGAAACACCCTCGGTCGTGACACATTTGAAATGCCTGCTGCATAAATAGACTGCAATTTCTCATTCCTAGTAGGGTCAGTTGGGAACTTAAAACATATGTTTCATAATAAACATATTTTATTTCATTTGAATGCACCTTCAGTTTTGATTAGGAAAGTATGTGTTACTCATGTAAATTACATCTCACTCTAGTTCTCTGATGTTATAACTAATGAACACTAATTATACGTTTTATACCTATGGAAGGTAATTATTGAGTTTGCCTCCACTCCTCTGGTTAATTTGTGACATTTTTTCACCCTTTATTATTGCTATCTTTATATAAAAAAAGATGTATAATAAGTCACTTTGATTAATCGTTATTAATTAATTGCATGCATCTGGCATTACATTACTGAAGGCCTGCTATAATCAATGCCATTCTTTTGTCAGTGAAGAAGACTGACAAACATTTCCGTTTGCAAGTTTAGCTAGGTAGCTAATGTTGTTACGGTGAGTAAAGATTTATAGATTGCATGACCTGCTACCTGCTCAGCTATCTATGTGTTTTTGTGTTTAGCTTCTTAAATCAATGACTTCAACTATTTTTTAAATCATCGGTCCATTTTAGCAAAACGCAAAGAAGAGTAAGACATTTTTTTTTTTTTATCAACTCATCAACTCAACTTTATCAACTCATTCATTCAAACATTAGCAAGCTCATTCTGACTTTCATGCCATCCAAGACTCCAGATGCCTGGAGGTAGCCAAAGCCTGGTAACTGTGGCAATCCTTTTTGTACCTTTATTTAACTAGGCAAGTCAGTTAAAGAACACATTCTTATTTTCAATGACGGCCTAGGAACAGTTGGTTAACTGCCCTTTTCAGGTTCAGAACAACATATTGTTTTACTTTGTCAGCTCGGGGATTTGATATTGCAACCTTTCAGTTACTAGTCCAACACTCTAATCACTAGGCTACCTGCCACCCCGGTGTTATATAATCCTGTGTCACAATACCAGGGCCGCGAATGTGAGTGTACCCATGAGTTTACAAGTCAAATTGCCAGGTTTAGAGTTTCCAAGCCTGTTATATTCATTCGTATTTATATGGTTGCTGTGCTGTTATCAGGAAACAAGGGGATGCCAGAAGGCAACAGAACAGATTGTCTTGGATTAGCTGGTGTGTTCCAGCACAAGAGGGAGCTGCAGCCTCTCTGTGATGTGGCTTTGAGGATGGGATGTTGTGTCACTGTTGTCCCCTATGGTTTTTACACCCTGTCCACCAGAAATGCCACCGCCTCAGGAAACATACAGAAAGGGCTTTAAATCTCTCTCTCAACATCTCCAAGATTACCTTGGGAATTTCTTCATAACTTTGTATGGAACGTGTACAGAGCCTTATGAGCAGCATATTGTCACACTAGCACACTGCCACTTCCATTCGTTAACAAGTAATATTTATGTATGTTTGATAAGAACCTGCCACCTGCCCCAATCTGTCTGAGGTGGTAATAACACCATTTGTTCGTGGACACTCGGTACTGAAGTGTGGATGGCAGTTGCATGGAGGCATGTAGCTTATGCTGTACATGCACAGGTATGTTAGGCTATTATGATCAATAGTCTCTGGATGCCCTATGTGACTATCCATTTAAATATTATACCAGTCAGTATCTCTTAAATTGCTTATTGAACACTGACAGTTTAGAATGGGACTCTGATGTGTCATGACTGTTGGAGCTGCTCCAGACAAATGAGCCAGTACAGTATTAGGACGAGAGCCAACCTCTTGATGAGAACACAGCGCATGTTAATCTAGCAATTCCATGCCCTATATTTAGGCCACTCCAACACGCTCAAAAAGAGGATGACAACAGTTTGGATGTGTGGTGCACTCAACTCTAAATTTGATTGTACTAGTATTGGGTATCCACTGCCAAATACCCAGGCTTGCAGATGAGCAGTGTGCCATTATAAATTACGTTTGTGTCTCAATTAAGTGCTCAGTGGGGCTTCTTTGAAATGTAACGGAACAAATTACAGCTGTCACTTTTAAAGAGAAAGAGATGATTGTTAATGGGAATGTATGATTTCTTTGTGGGTGCAATTAAATTGTACTTGATACTGTATATTATTCTCCTAACTATTATTAATGTTCTTCCAAGTATGTCTTTATCAAAGTCATTTGAATAGAGAGCCTAATGACTGAATTTGTCTGTGGGCTATTGAATAATTATTCAATATTTGTCTTTACATAAATGTACTTGTGTGTGCGTCTGCATGACTGACCATTTACACCAATGCACTGTATGTGCTGTATTGTATGTGAGTGTAAATAATTTAAGGGAGGAGCTCAGTGATTCTGACCCTTTGCTCTGATTGATAGCCTGGGCACATGTTAAAGATAGGCACCCTGTGGAACATCTGGCCAAACATGTGGGCAGATGGTCAGACTGTATCTAGCAGCTTTAGTTGCCCAGGGGAAAGGAAAAAACTTGTGTAACATCTGTACTGTGGAACTGAACATCCTAAACTCAAAAGGGAACCTGAAATCCTGATGCCATGTGAGGTCATTCTGTCTGTCCAGCCATGTCTAATTCACTACAGCAGAGAGGGAGAGGGTGAGAGAAAGGATTTGGGATTTTGAAGTCCTGAAGTAAGCCATTTCACAGTTGGAATGAGAGGATAAAAATGGCTATGCAGCGACAGTGTCAGACAGAGGTGGGGGAGAGTGTTGCTGTGCTGTCGCCAGGAGGGAACATAACAGATTGTCTTGGATTAGCTGGTATGCTCCAGCACAAGAGGGAGCTGTATGTGGTGTGGTCATATTAAATAGACTGGAGATGGGCTTTGAGGATAGGATGTTATGCAGCATCAGTCCCCAGAGAATGTATTGAATAGAAAGGACTGCATTGTGTAACCCATGCGGAGTATATAATGTTTGTGCTCAGAAGAAGCGGAAGTGGGTCTGAGGTACAGGTATTGAATCTATTGTAGTGAATGTTTGTGCATTTGTGCCTTTCTTTTTTTTCATTCAACTCGGTGTGGAGCCTATAGTATGCTCCACAGTTTTCAAACCCAGTAATGTCTAGCCTAAGCCTATAACTGTAGTTTATTGCAGTTTATTAGCCCTATTTCAGAAGCTTCCCAGCAATTTCACCTTTCGTGTCTTTATAATCAACTCTTCATCAAGGATGTCCCCAAATCTCCCCCATAATACCTTCTTGTCTCTGCTTATGATTAGACTTTTTAATAATGAATTAGCGACCCCCAGCACTTTGCTATGAAACCTTGTAGGGAATAGGCCTATAACTGATTAATACGGATGTGTATAAAAAGCAGCTGACTAGTATAAAATGCATATCTTCTGGGATATGGGTAGGGCTATTATTTTACCATCACATAGCGTTTATACTGCTTCAGTCAGTCTTTCCAATCATGGATTCTTTCAGCTGTATCACTGATATAATACCATTCTTTGTTATTACTGTAGATAGAGTAAAACGCATAGAGTAAGCTATATTATTCAGTGAGTTGATGAGCCAAAACAGGGTTTCATTTCCCTCCAGTTGCTCCAGTAGCTGGTGGTGAAGTTGGCAGACACTTTAGAGAGGAGATATGATCAGCACAGTTCCTGAACCGTGGCAGTGTCTGTGGACAGAAACAAAAGATATTCCACGCTGCCAAAGGAGATTCATATGCATTGTAATGAGCATGTTAGTGTTTTCATCATGAATCTTGTTCTGAAGGCAGCTCTGCAGAGTGGTTACTAGCTGGCCCATCTAGCGGAAATCGCCCAGCTCTGCCCCCAGGGCAAGATTCATGACAATAAACTTCAACCTGCTTGTCACCTTGAACACTTCCCCAACACCCTCGTCCTCCACATAGCTATAGCTTTTTGTGTGAATGTATTTGTTCTGATAGTATATATCCTGTGGACTAAAATGATAATGTATACTCAAAATGCATTCTTCAAATTTATGGACTCACTCATAGGCACTATGTCAAACACATCTTAACTTCTCACAAAAGCACATTGGAACACCAGCACTCCCCCCCACCCCCTCATCAGCAGCCAATCCACATTTCAATGAGTTTCCTCTCTCGTTTAGATGGCTCGGGCTATCTCTTCCCGTATGCTGGCCACTGTGTCTAATGACTCTCAGTTTGCATTTCATTGGATTAGCAGGGAATGGCCGGGGACATGGCGTTGATGAGAGGTGACAATGAGCAGACATATGGTCACAGCTGGCTGCGGCTGGTGCTGCCACCACCACACACTTTGATCCAGTTCCCACTCACTGTCCCACAGCTGGAGCCAGACTTACATCCCTAGGATCAGAAAGATACAGTATGTACTTGATGGAGCCTCAAGATCGGGCATAACAGGCATACCTGGCTTCACTGGTAGAGATACACCCAGTCAGGAGCTCAGCTCATAACCACCCCTCCTTTAATAGGGCTGCAGAGCCTCATTTTGCATCATGCTTATTTAACATACACCACAGGAGGCTGCTGAGGGGAGGATGGCTCATAATAATGGCTGGAATGAAGTGAATAGAATGGTATCAAACACATGGAAATCATGTGTTTGATGTGTTCGATACCATTCCATTTTTTTCCCATTCCAGCCATTATTATGGGGGTGCGTCACCTGAGTTGGTTGATTCACTGTTGTGGTCATCCTGTCTGGGTTGGCGCCCCCCCCTTGGGTTGTGCCGTGGCGGAGATCTTTGTGGGCTATACTCACCCCTGTCTCAGGATGGTAAGTTGGTGGTTGAAGATATCCCTCTAGTGGTGTGGGGGCTGTGCTTTGGCAAAGTGGGTGGGGTTATATCCTTCCTGTTTGGCCCTGTCCGGGGATGTCCTCGGATGGGGCCACAGTGTCTCCTGACCCCTCCTGTCTCAGCCTCCAGTATTTATGCTGCAGTAGTTTGTGTCGGGGGGCTAGGGTCAGTTTGTTATATCTGGAGTACTTCTCCTGTCCTATTCGGTGTCCTGTGTGAATCTAAGTGTGCGTTCTCTAATTCTCTCCTTCTTTCTTTCTCTCTCTCGGAGGACCTGAGCCCTAGGACCATGCCCCAGGACTACCTGACATGATGGCTCCTTGCTGTCCCCAGTCCACCTGGCCATGCTGCTGCTCCAGTTTCAACTGTTCTGCCTTACTATTATTTGACCATGCTGGTCATTTATGAACATTTGAACATCTTGGCCATGTTCTGTTATAATCTCCACCCGGCACAGCCAGAAGAGGACTGGCCACCCCACATATGCTCTCTCTAATTATCTCTTTCTTTCTCTCGGAGGACCTGAGCCCAAGGACCGTGCCCCAGGACGACCTGACATGATGACTCCTTGCTGTCCCCAGTCCACCTGACTGTGCTGCTGCTCCAGTTTCAACTGTTCTGCCTTGTTATTATTCGACCATGCTGGTCATTTATGAACATTTGAACATCTTGGCCATGTTCTGTTATAATCTCCACCCGGCACAGCCAGAAGAGGACTGGCCACCCCACATAGCCTGGTTCCTCTCTAGGTTTCTTCCTAGGTTTTGGCCTTTCTAGGGAGTTTATCCTAGCCACCGTGCTTCTACACCTGCATTGCTTGCTGTTTGGGGTTTTAGGCTGGGTTTCTGTACAGCACTTTGAGATATCAGCTGATGTACGAAGGGCTATATAAATAAAATTTGATTGATTGATTGATTGATTGATTGATTATGAGCCCGTCTTCCCCAATGAAGGCGCCACAGGCTGCCTGTGACCTACACCTCTGTAACATCCCACCGTTTGTGTTTAATCACTATCATGAAGCATGTACTGTAGATGCAGATACAGTGGTTTAGTGGTAATAGTGAATTCTAATGCTTTTGTTTAAGGGCAGACATTACATGTGTAGGATAGGGGTGGTTGTTTTAACACCATGCCCTGCCACAGGTCTTCTTCCTTCCATTATTGTGCTGATACAATGCACCAATCACCTGACCAATAAATCAATCCGCCAGCCAATAGCCATTACTTCGAATTAAAGCTGCCTGCTCTCCCTGGGAAACAGCTGAAATAGGGGAGAGGGAGAAAGAAAGCCACATTTCCTGTAAATACATTTTTAGCAAAAAATAAATCTTGTCTCTGCCAGAATCTTTTGAATTGATCCCCTTTTAATGGATGAGAGGCTGGGGGCTTGGCAGGGTGGGGTGGGGGTGTCAGCCTAAATAATTAAATCACTATGGTAGATAACTAGCACATCAATATGGGTCACATGTAAATCGCACCACGAGACGGACAAACTCTGCTGTTCCATTGGGGCAGATGCTAGCTGCGAGGATGCATCATTTCAGAAATCGTAAAAGACTTTCTCAGTTTATTTGCAATGCTGCTGGTTCAGTTATACAGCAAGGCTTTGGCCAAATCGGACATTGCAGTGCTTGTCCAGTAGATGGGGGTGGTGGAACAGACAGCTCCTCTGGTCAGGAAGAGTATAGCTATGGCATTGAGCCAACCTCTTCAGAATCCCATCCCTCTTGCTGCTCTTCAACCAGACCTTGCTGTTTACCTTCACTCTTCATAACATCATTGAGAAATTGATAAGTACTGTAAAACCTGTCGGTGAGTATAATGACTCTTGTGGGTTTTACTTTGTTCATTGAGTGAAGCTTGTTCTAGTTCATCCCTCTTTACATTAACAGCCAGGTTAATGAATCATAGCTGAACAAACTGAAGATGGAGAGGTCCTCAAATTACAGAATACGTACAAACAGTAGGGCTCACACAGTAGTGATTAGAGTTAGTGTGCTGATCTTGGTCATGTATCACCCTCTGCATATCAAACCGATAGGGTAGTGTGGTTCCCTTGCCTAGAAGAGCATGGGTACGGTAGATCGTCAGCTGTCTCGAAGAGCATGGGTAGCCACTGGGCACAGATGTCAATTTAACATCTATTCCGCATTGGTTCAGCGTCATTTCATTAAAATGACGTGGAAACAATGTTGATTCAACCCGTAAGTGCCCAGTGGGTAGTGGGTTCTTTTGCCTGGAAGACCATCTGCATTGTTATTTCTACCAGTCTTCTAAAGTATGGATAATGTTCTACTAGGCTGACACAGCATCGGAAGTGTTCCACTGGCCTGACATGGATAGTGTTTCACTTTTCCGGTAGAGTAGCTTCCTGTCTGCTATAGAATACGGCAGTGTAGGAGAGGAGAGGCAATTTGTTTGTACTGCAAACTATACAATAATTACCAGTGTTTCTGCCTCCGTCTTTAAGAAGATGGTGAGCATCACACCGCAAGGAACACCACCTTATCGATAGCCGTAATTATGATCGAAGCTGGTGCAAGCATTGCTTACTGTACCTTTAGCATGTTCCTGTGTGTGTGTCAGTGAGGCTGTGTGTGGGGCACATAATGTGTTTAAATTCACAATTGGCAATGAAACAGTCCTCGAGTTTTGAAAACGGACAGAATCTGCTTCTCTTCATTATAACAAAGACCGGGGTATAGCTTCAGATGTGCATTATCACTTACATCTCCATTTTCTCTCCCTCCCCTCAGTATGCTCACCACGTATTCAATTACTCCTGAGTTGATTACATACTTAAAATATGACATTGAAGGGCAAATGGCTACTTACTCGTGGTCGTTGGCTTGGCCAGTGGTGTGGTCTCTGACTGAACATTTTAGCTAACGTTTTGGAGACCGTCTTCTTGGCCATAGAGCGAAAACTGCTCCCATTGATCATCCTTGAGATGTTTCTACAACTTGATTGGAGTCCACCTCTGGTAAATTAAATTGATTGTATATGATTTGGAAAGGTCCCTCAGTTGACAGTGCATGTCAGAGAAAAAACCAAGTCATGAGGTCGAAGGAATTCGTAGAGCTCGGAGACAGGATTGTGTTGAGGCACAGATCGGGGGAAGGTGACCAAGAACCCAATCACCACTCTGACAGAGCTCCAGAGTTACTCTGTGGAATGGGACAACCTTCCAGAAGGACAACCATCTCTGCGGCACTCCACCAATCGGGCCTTCATGGTAGAGTGTCCAGATGGAAGCCACTGCTCAATAAAAGGCACATGATAGTGTGCTTGGAGTTTGCCAAAAGCCACCTAAAGGACTAACAGACAACGAGAAACCAAGATGAAAATACTTATTTTCCACCATAATTTGCAAATTCATAAAAAATCCTACAATGTGATTTCCTGGATTTTTTTTCCTTCTCATTTTGCCTGTCATAGTTGAAGTGTACCTATGATGAAAATGACAGGCCTCTCTCATCTTTTTAAGTAGGAGAACTTGCACAATTGGTGGCTGACTAAATACTTTTTTGCCCCACTGTATGTGAAATCGGATTTGCTGAGGGGGGCTTTGTATGCATCGGGGAAGTTAGAGTAGCAGTGGTCAAGAGTATTACCCCTGCGCGCAGTGCAATCAATGCTGATAGAATTTAGGTAGCTTTTGTTCTAAATTTGCTTTGTTTAAATCCCCCAGCTACAATAAATGCAGCCTCAGGATATATGGTTTCCAGTTTACATAGAGTCCAAGTCCCTTGAGGGCCGACTTAGTCTCTGCTTGAGGGGGAATGTACACAACTGTGCCTATAACTGACAAGAATTATATTGGTAGGTAAAATGGCCAGCATTTGATTGTAAGGAATTTTAGGTCGGTTAAGCAGATGGACTTGAGTTATTGTATGTTGTTTTGATTACATTATGAGTCGTTAATCATAAAGCACACACCCCCACCCTTCCTCTTCCCAGAGGGGTGTTTATCTCTGTCGGCACAATGAATGGAGAAGAACGGTGGCTGAACCGATTCTGACAACATATCACGAGAGAGCCATATTTCTGTGAAACATAGAATGTTACAATCTCTGATGTCTCTCTGGAATGCAACCCTTGCTCGAATTTCATCTACATTGTTGTCGAGAGACTGGATATTGGCGAGTAGTATACTCGGGAACGGTGGGCGATGTGCATGTCTACGGAGCCTGACCAGGAGGCCACTCCGTCTCCCCCTTCTGCGGCACCGTTGTTTTGGGTCGGCTACTGGAATTAGATCCATTGTCCTGGGTGGTGGAGTGAACAGAGGATCTGCTTCGGGAAAGTTGTATTCCTGGTTGTAATGTTGGTAAGTTGACATTGCTCTTATATCCAATAGTTATTTCTGGCTGTATGTAATAAGACATAAGATTTCCTGTGGTATCAATGTAAAAAATAGTACATAAAAAAACGAAATACTGCATAGTTTCCTAAGAACTCGAAGTGAGGCGACCAGCGCCATCTTCAAAATGGCGCCGACAAATGGCTCCATATCAAGGGTTTCAATAGCAAAGCTACATTATGTAATGGTTTTGTTGGGTTGTCAACCAACGTGAATTCCAAGTGAAATAAAAAAGAAAATCATCATGTCATTGGATTTAGGTGAAAAGTGGTTAAAAGTAGGCTAAAAGTGACTACATGATTCCATATGTGTTATTTCATAGTTTTGATGTCTTCACTATTATTCTACAACTTAGAAAATAGTGAAAATAAAGAAAAACCCTTGAATGAGTAGGTGTGTCCAAACTTTGACTGGTACTGTATATACAGTGCCGTCGGAAAGTATTTCGACCCCTTGACTTTTTCCACATTTTGTTACGTTACATTCTTATTCTAAAATGGATACAATAAAAATGTTTCCTCATGTCACGCCTGCTCCTGCTCCAGGTGGTAAGGGTAGGTAACAACACATCCGCCACACTGATCCTGAACACAGGGGCCCCTAGGGGGTGTGTGCTCAGCCCCCTCCTGTATTCCCTGTTTACTCATGACTGCACTGCCGGGCACGACTCTAACACCATCATTCAATTTGCCGACAACAACGAGACAGCCTATAGGGAGGAGGTCAGAGACCTGGTCGTGTGGTGCCAGGACAGCAACCTCTCCCTCAACGTCATCAAGACTAAGGAGATGATTGTGGACTGCAGGAAAAAAAGAGGACGCCCCCATTCTCACCGACTGCAGTGGAGCAGGTTGAGAGCTTCAAGTTCCTTGGTGTCCACATCACCAACAAACTAACATGGTCCAAGCACACCATGACAGTCGTGAAGCGGGCACGACAAAACCTATTCCCCCTCAGGAGACTGAAAAGATTTGGCATTGGTCCTCAGATCCTCAAACGTTTCTACAGCTGCACCATAGAGAGCATCAATGATATGGCAACTGCTCGGCCTCAAGGCACTACAGAGGGTAGTGCGAACGGCCCAGTACATCACTGGGACCAAGCTTCTTGCCATCCCGGACCTCTATACCAGGCGGTGTCAGAAGAAGGCCCTGAAAATGGTCAAAGAGTCCAGCCACCCTAGTCATAGACAGTTCTCTCTGCTACCACACGGCAAGCAGTTTCCGGAGCACCAAGTCTAGGTTCAAGAGGCTTCTATACAGCTTCTACCCCCAAGCCACAAGACACTTGAACATCTAGTCAAATGGCTACCCAGACTATTCACATTGCCACCCCTCCCCTCTGCACACCACTGCCACTCTGTTGTCATCTATGCATAGTCACTTTAATTAACTCTACCTACATGTACTGTACATACTACCTCAACTAACCGGTGCCCCCACACATTGACTCTGTACCGGCACCCACCTGCATGTATTGTTATTTTTTTACCGCTCCTCTTTAATTATTGTTACTTTTATCTCTTATTGAACCCAATCGAACATCTCTGGAGAGACCTCAAAATAGCTGTGCAGCGATGCTTCCAATCTAACCTGAAAGCGCTTGAGAGGATCTGCAGAGAAGAATGGGTGAAACTCTCTAAATACAGGTATGCCAAGCTTGTAGTGTCATACCCAAGAAGACTCAAGGCTGTAATTATTGCCAAAAGTGCTTCAGCAAAGTACTGAGTAAAGGGTCTAAATACTTATGTAAATGTGATTTTTCAGTTTATAAAAAAAAGTTTTTGCTTTGTCATTTTGGGGCATTGTGAGTAGATTGATGAAGGAAAAATAACTATTTAATCCATTTTAGAATAAGGGTATGTCATGACTATCCTGGTTGAGGATCCAAGGCCTCAGATCAGCTTGGCAAATGGCTGACAGATAGCCAGGCCATGGGCCATATTTATGACACCTTCACACCCTGTCGTAAATCAAGTGACAGAGAACTCCCCCTCTGGCTTTCTAGTAGCAAGATTGGAATGTCTTTGTTACAGAGACATTTTGCCACCCAAAACCTTTTTGTCCAAAAAACTGAATATAGGAACAATATTTTTTAACATGGGAATATTAAGAATGGTCCGCGGGGATCTAAAGAAAAATCCTGTCATATTGCTTTTCATTTTGTGATGCCATTAAAAACTCTATAATGAAAATACTGTAACTTAGGAAGGAAACACATTCTAGCTGTAAAGTGTCCATCCAATATGATGTTAACCTTTTAACCCTTTCATGCGTGAGTTCCAAATATCTCTAACGGTCGCCCCAGCGTGAGATTTTTTATGCACGTGATGTTAGAATGTTCTCTCCATTCCAGAATGTGATTGATACGTAACAGTACATTTTATCCGCGCTGCCCTCAAACTAAAGCACGCAGCCTGTTTATATTTATAGGTTGTTTTAACTTCAATTTCAAATGATTTTCAAACAAGTTTTTATTTTCTAAAAACAGTTTGAATTTAGGTGTGTTCCGCCTCCTCATTCATTCACATAAAAATAGTAATTTTTACTTTTGCGGATAATTACATTTTTGGGACATTTCTGACACGGACAAAATTCCCCAAGCACTTCCCAATTGTTTGTGCAGTTCACGTCTGCAGACATCTGCTCATCTCCCGTCAGAACAGGATCTGCACACGTGTTCACATTTTCTATTCCACATTTCTATTGTAGCGTACTGTATGTATGGAGCATAATATATTTGTGTATATTCTTTATCACCGCGGACACGTGAGGTAACGTTACTCATTTTATAACATTTATGGTGTTATAGTCAATCGTGCTTATGTAGCCACATTCTTCTATTAGCTCTGTAAAACAATGCTAAATGCGTCAGAGAAGTATTATCTTGTGTTGCATTTTGAAGCTACTATGGCCTTATGACTCTCAAGTGGTGCAGCGGTCAAAGACACAGCACATCAGTACTAGAGGTGTCACTACAGACTCCCTGGTTCAAATCCAGGCTGCGTTTCCATCAAAGTAAGTGCCTTATTATAGCTAGCTACATAGCCGTCTTTGTATCAAAGATAATTGTGTAGTCTAGAGCGATTTTCTAGGTTAGCTAGCCAGCTATTGTCGTTCTTTTAACGCAACGTAACGTAATCAACACTGCTAGCTAGCCAGCTAGCCCCCGAATAGCAGCACTGTAGAAACTATTACACTCAATGGAACGACTTGATTAGTGTAGTGTCAACAACGCAGCCACTGCCAGCTAGCCTACAAAGTCAACAACGCAGCCACTGCCAGCTAGCCTACTTCAGCAGTACTATATAATTTTAATCATTTTAGTCAATAAGATTCTTGCTACGTAAGCTTAACTTTCTGAACATTCGAGACGTGTAGTCCACTTGTCATTCCAATCTCCTTGCATTAGCGTAGCCTCTTCTGTAGCCTGTCAACTATGTGTCTGTCTATCCCTGTTCTCTCCTCTCTGCACAGACCATACAAACGCTCCACACCGCGTAGCCGCGGCCACCCTAATCTGGTGGTCCCAGCGCGCACGACCCACGTGGAGTTCCAGGTCTCCGGTAGCCTCTGGAACTGCCGATCTGCGGCCAACAAGGCAGAGTTCATCTCAGCCTATGCCTCCCTCCAGTCCCTCGACTTCTTGGCACTGACGGAAACATGGATCACCACAGATAACACTGCTACTCCTACTGCTCTCTCTTCGTCCGCCCACGTGTTCTCGCACACCCCGAGAGCTTCTGGTCAGCGGGGTGGTGGCACCGGGATCCTCATCTCTCCCAAGTGGTCATTCTCTCTTTCTCCCTTACCCATCTGTCTATCGCCTCCTTTGAATTCCATGCTGTCACAGTTACCAGCCCTTTCAAGCTTAACATCCTTATCATTTATCGCCCTCCAGGTCCCCTCGGAGAGTTCATCAATGAGCTTGATGCCTTGATAAGCTCCTTTCCTGAGGACGGCTCACCTCTCACAGTTCTGGGCGACTTTAACCTCCCCACGTCTACCTTTGACTCATTCCTCTCTGCCTCCTTCTTTCCACTCCTCTCCTCTTTTGACCTCACCCTCTCACCTTCCCCCCCTACTCACAAGGCAGGCAATACGCTCGACCTCATCTTTACTAGATGCTGTTCTTCCACTAACCTCATTGCAACTCCCCTCCAAGTCTCCGACCACTACCTTGTATCCTTTTCCCTCTCGCTCTCATCCAATACTTCCCACACTGCCCCTACTCGGATGGTATCGCGCCGTCCCAACCTTCGCTCTCTCTCCTCTTCCATCCTATCATCTCTTCCCTCTGCTCAAACCTTCTCCAACCTATCTCCTGATTCTGCCTCCTCAACCCTCCTCTCCTCCCTTTCTGCATCCTTTGACTCTCTATGTCCCCTATCCTCCAGGCCGGCTCGGTCCTCCCCTCCCGCTCCGTGGCTCGACGACTCATTGCGAGCTCACAGAACAGGGCTCCGGGCAGCCGAGCGGAAATGGAGGAAAACTCGCCTCCCTGCGGACCTGGCATCCTTTCACTCCCTCCTCTCTACATTTTCCTCCTCTGTCTCTGCTGCTAAAGCCACTTTCTACCACTCTAAATTCCAAGCATCTGCCTCTAACCCTAGGAAGCTCTTTGCCACCTTCTCCTCCCTCCTGAATCCTCCCCCCTCCTCTCTCTCTGCAGATGACTTCGTCAACCATTTTGAAATGGTTGGTCATTTGCTAAGTCAAACGACACCGCTGGTTCTGCTCACACTGCCCTACCCTATGCTCTGACCTCTTTCTCCCCTCTCTCTCCAGATGAAATCTCGCGTCTTGTGACGGCCGGCCGCCCAACAACCTGCCCGCTTGACCCTATCCCCTCCTCTCTTCTCCAGACCATTTCCGGAGACCTTCTCCCTTACCTTACCTCGCTCATCAACTCATCCCTGACCGCTGGCTACGTCCCTTCCGTCTTCAAGAGAGCGAGAGTTGCACCCCTTCTGAAAAAACCTACACTCGATCCCTCCGATGTCAATAACTACAGACCAGTATCCCTTCTTTCTTTTCTCTCCAAAACTCTTGAACGTGCCGTCCTTGGCCAGCTCTCCCGCTATCTCTCTCAGAATGACCTTCTTGATCCAAATCAGTCAGGTTTCAAGACTAGTCATTCAACTGAGACTGCTCTTCTCTGTATCACGGAGGCGCTCCACACTGCTAAAGCTAACTCTCTCTCCTCTGCTCTCATCCTTCTAGACCTATCGGCTGCCTTCGATACTGTGAACCATCAGATCCTCCTCTCCACCCTCTCCGAGTTGGGCATCTCCGGCGCGGCCCACGCTTGGATTGTGTCCTACCTGACAGGTCGCTCCTACCAGGTGGCGTGGCGAGAATCTGTCTCCTCACCACGCGCTCACCACTGGTGTCCCCCAGGGCTCTGTTCTAGGCCCTCTCCTATTCTCGCTATACACCAAGTCACTTGGCTCTGTCATAACCTCACATGGTCTCTCCTATCATTGCTATGCAGACGACACACAATTAATCTTCTCCTTTCCCCCTTCTGATGACCAGGTGGCGAATCGCATCTCTGCATGTCTGGCAGACATATCAGTGTGGATGACGGATCACCACCTCAAGCTGAACCTCGGCAAGACGGAGCTGCTCTTCCTCCCGGGAAGGACTGCCCGTTCCATGATCTCGCCATCACGGTTGACAACTCCATTGTGTCCTCCTCCCAGAGCGCTAAGAACCTTGGCGTGATCCTGGACAACACCCTGTCGTTCTCAACTAACATCAAGGCGGTGGCCCGTTCCTGTAGGTTCATGCTCTACAACATCCGCAGAGTACGACCCTGCCTCACACAGGAAGCGGCGCAGGTCCTAATCCAGGCACTTGTCATCTCCCGTCTGGATTACTGCAACTCGCTGTTGGCTGGGCTCCCTGCCTGTGCCATTAAACCCTTACAACTCATCCAGAACGCCGCAGCCCGTCTGGTGTTCAACCTTCCCAAGTTCTCTCACGTCACCCCACTCCTCCGCTCTCTCCACTGGCTTCCAGTTGAAGCTCGCATCCGCTACAAGACCATGGTGCTTGCCTACGGAGCTGTGAGGGGAACGGCACCTCAGTACCTCCAGGCTCTGATCAGGCCCTACACCCAAACAAGGGCACTGCGTTCATCCACCTCTGGTCTGCTCGCCTCCCTACCACTGAGAAAGTACAGTTCCCGCTCAGCCCAGTCAAAACTGTTCGCTGCTCTGGCCCCCCAATGGTGGAACAAACTCCCTCACGACGCCAGGACAGCGGAGTCAATCACCACCTTCCGGAGACACCTGAAACCCCACCTCTTTAAGGAATGCCTAGGATAGGATAAAGTAATCCTTCTCACCCCCCCCCCTTAAAAGATTTAGATGCACTATTGTAAAGTGGCTGTTCCACTGGATGTCATAAGGTGAATGCACCAATTTGTAAGTCGCTCTGGATAAGAGCGTCTGCTAAATGACTTAAATGTAAATGTAAATGTTATAATAGTTATAATAATAGTTTCCGTATGGCGTTTTCTGCTGTAACTGTTGATCATAATATATTCCTTATAACTGCGGACACGTGAGGTAACGTTACACATTTTATAACCTTTATGGTGTTATTGTCAATCATGCTTACCTAGCTACATTATTCTATTAGCTCTGTAAAACAATGCTAGTTGCGTCAGAAAACTATTAGCTTGTGTTGTATTTTGAAGCTATCCTGGCCTTATGACTCTCAAGTGGCGCAGCGGTCTATGGCACAACAGACACCCTGGTTCAAATCCAGGCTGTATCACAACTGGCTGTGATTGGGAGTCCCATAGTGCAGCGCACAATTGGCCCAGCGTTGTCCGAGTTTGGCCGGTGTAGGCCATCATTGTAAATAATAATTTGTTCTTAAATTACTTGCCTAGTTAAATAAATAAAAAATATGACCATGGTTTGTTTATTTGGTCTATTCAGCATAGCTCTGTTCTGCCCTGCCTTCCCCCCTTGTGGAGCTCAAAAGTTAGTTTCTTACTGTTATAACTCAAATCTGTGATTTTGTGAATGCAATAAACAATTTTTTTTATAGCAGTGTTTATTATGTTACTTCTTTGTAGTATTGTTTTATTGCTATATCCTTATATTGTATTCTAATGAATAATTCCTCTTTATTCTGTACTTTCAGAAACCAGAAACATTATTTGCCAATATCATAACTGGAGCTGGACATCTTTGGAGCTGAAGAATGAGGACAGCTTTTGTATGCTAACGTACACTCCTTAACAGTTGTACTGGATGAAAACACAGCAAGAAAACACATATGCCAATATGTAATATTCATCTATTCATCTATTTTATTGCAGTTGGTTCAACAACTTGTTTTACTAGAGGACAAAAAACTGAATATGCATAACCCATATTTAATATCCATGCAGTGACTGAACAACAACTGCATTTCCACCCCCATCTCTAAGGCATAGTATCATGGCTGGTCACCTGTCAAGTCACATGTCAGGTCAGTCAGTCACCTATTGCTGCAGATGTGCTCAATAATGCTTGAGCATGTGATACTCCTCAAAGCATGGTGAAATACATAGAGGTGTATCACAAGCTAGACACATGTATTTTGTCATCTTCCTCTGCTTAATTCTCCTGGCGCCAGACAGGCAGACTTTGCAATGCCTCCGTGTGCGACTACCTTGAGAAGCAGTTTGAGGGACTTTGCAGGGAAAATGTCGTGCAGTGAGGCGTAGGGGATTGTCTACAGCAGAACGACCCCCAGTGGATGGACGCCGAGGGGTGTGGTGCTCCTCCAGCAGCTCTCATGAGGTTCTCTCTGTATTTTTGGTAGGTAATTACTTTACCTATGAGGGAGTGGGGAGGATGAGGAAAGTTAGAGGATGATGAGGCAGTGGGTAGGTGGGTGAGATATTGTCACTATAATTGCATAATGGATTTGTATGTGAACTGTACATCCAATTACAAAAATACCTTGTTCAGTAATCATCTCACCTGTTAGTTGGCGGTGAACTATGCTGCCGTTGAGGACAGCAGTGTCGATCAGATGGAAAAATATCTTCTTATACCACTTGTTCGTTTTCCGTGTGCATTCCACAAAGCTGTTTATCATGTCTGCCTTATCCACGGCCCCCATTTTGAGGTTATTATCAAGCACACAATCTGGTTTGATCTTTCTCTCTCCGGTCAGGTGGTCCACCTTCCCTGTGGCCGACATGGTTGCTGTATGGACAGTGGAGAGGACATGGACGTCTCGCTTGTCATGCCACTTTACTGCCAGCTTTTGACCGTTCTCCTGGAATTCCACCTCCCCTCTCTGCATCTTCCCGCATCCGAATGCCGGCATCCCCTTCCGGTTCGACCTGACTGTGCCACAGGCCCCTGTGCTGTTGGAGAGCAGATGCTGGAAGAGTGTGGGACTGCTGTACCAATTGTCCACGTACAAAGTGTGTCCCTTGCCGAGATGAGGAGCCAGCATGGTCATCACCACGGACCCTGACACCCCAAGCCCCTCATAATGTTTGATGTCAGTGGTGGACCCTGTGTAAACTATAATATCCTGGACAAATCCTGTCTTCACATCGCACATGACAAAGAACTTGACTCCAAACCTGTGCCTTTTGGAGGGAATATATTGACGGAACGCCAGCCTACCTTTCCATAACATCAGGGACTCATCAATGCATAGGTCCTTGTATGGCACAAAGACCCAACCAAATGCTGATGTCAGGCTGATAAGAACATTTCTTATTTTGTATAACGGGTCACTTAGGATGGCAGTAGCATTGTTGACAAAATGCAGGCATTGCAGCAGAACTAGGAAGCGATCTTGCGAAAAGAGGGAGGCAAAGAAGGGAGTTGCAAACATAGGATCTGTGCTCCAGTATTCTCTTAGGGAGTTTTTCTTTACTATTACCATGAGAAGGACTGTCACCAGGAAGGTATACATTTCACTAATTGTGGTTGTCACCCATTTAGCGAGTTCCCCCCTCACTCCTGGCTCTCTCTTCTCCTGTAGCTCTAAGGCATAGCGATTGGTCTCCTCAACTATCTCTCCCACCAGCTCCTCTGTCAGAAACAACTTGAAGCACTCTGCCTCAGTTGGAAATGGCAAAGGGCGTTGCACTCCAGACTGGGACTCGTCAAAGCAGACAGCAGGGCCAGGTGGGGTGAAATGACTGGTGGCCTTCCAGCTACCACAGAACTCCTGTACTTCATCCACTGTCGGTCTGCCTCCATCACCACCAGCATCTTCAAAGGGACCTGGTACTTCCTCAGTTGACAAGGGAAATTCAGATTCAGGGTTCTCAATGGCTACAAGGTTGAGGGGCAGCTCCTCACTGTCACTGTCAGAATCTGATTCCTGACTTTCATACTCAGACTCATTGTCAGAATTTTAAAAAATCTCCAGAATTTCCACATTTGTGAGTTGTCTCCTTTTGAAAGACATTGTTCATGCTACAGCTTAGCTCACTAGCTACATACATAAACAACAACACTGAATGGCGCAGAGTGGGAGGTTACGTGGTTGACTGCCGGCACGCGCCACTTGTATCAATAAATCACTATCAGAAAATGTTTTGTGTGGTAATTATTTGTGCATTTACGATTTTATTCACATGTTTTCAATTCTAGGTGACAACTCATGCATTCCGATTCTTGCACAGATTGTAATGGGCACGTATTATGTGTGTAAAATACTTTTTTGAAGGTTGTACTGATTATGATGAGCTAAGCTAATTCCAGCTGTGTAGCCATGTTTGTTGACATACAATGCATTCTGGGATTCACGTCTGTTTGACCAAAGATGTTATAACAAAATGAGGTGAGTAAGAGCTCACAAATTTTTTGAGGACTTCCGGAAATTAATGGTGGGATGTGAACGACGGTAGATGACACACCCCTTCAACATGCATACTACAAACAGACCAAACTCATCTCGTCTTCTCTTATTATCTTCGGTTTCTGTGAGGAAAAAATGCATGGCTGCGCGCTGAAACTAATCGTCGGATTACTTACTTACTTACTTAATTTCTATAAAGTGTTTTACCTAGTTATTTCGATCAATGGTGAGCTCACCCGTGATGTGATTAATTATATATAGTAGTTGCTATTAGCTAATTCATATTGTAGTTTACGTCAGCCGAGAGTTAGAAAATATGACTGCTTGTGTTGGGTCAATCTTTCCTCAGCGCTAGGACAAATGTAGCCTACATTTTTCCGGTTAGGATGATTGTGTTATGCTATATTTACTTCTGTGAATATCTGAACAATGCATCCAAAAATAAACTGCTGACATTCTGGACATAACTTTGTAAGGACTGTGTTTGTGTAAATAGTTTCTGAAAAAAGTGTGGCCAGCTCAAACGCTGATTGTTACGTCATTCGAAACTGCTGTTCTAAATGAGTGTACTAAACACACGGGTGTGATCGTACGCTTCAGGGACCACTGTAGAACGATCACACCCGTGTGATGGTACGTGTGAAAGGGTTAATAAGTGCGTTAAAAAATCTCCACCAGTCGCCCCAGCGTGAGTTGTTTTATGCACATGATGTCAGAATGTACTCACTGTTCCAAAATGTGATTATTACGCGGCCTGCTATGTATCTATAGTGTTTCAACTAGTCAATTTCAAATTATTTTCTAACAAGTTGTATTTTCTAACAACAGTTTGAATTGAGGTGTGTTCTTCTTGCTCATTAATTCACATAGAAGTAGCCCATTTCTCTCTTTGAGGAGAGCCCATGCACTTCACCGATGTTTGCGCAGATCAAGTATGCAGATATTTGCGCGGTCTTGTATGAACTGGAACATTTTCTGGTTGGCGCTGGTATTGCTTTGTTTTCCTTTCAAATAATAACTTTGGACATTCCTATCAAAGTAAGTTCCTTATTTTATGTATATTGTGTTGTTTCTACTGTAGGCACACACAGTATGGATGAATGAAAATATGTATGTATGGAGCATAATGTATTTACAGTTTTATTCACATGTTTTCAAGTACTGGTGACAAAAAATGCATTCTTATTATTGCATAGATTGTAATGGACACCTATGATGTGTGTAAAATACTTTATTGAAGATTGTACTGATTATAATGAGCTAATGCTAAGCTTTTTGCCAGCTCTGTGCATGTGTGGCGCCATTGTTTGTTGACATTATACAATGCATTCTGGGTGTCATGTAAACATCTGTCAGACCAAGTATGTTATAATGAGGTGAGTAAATGTTTACTCATCTTTCGGGAATGAAGGGAAATTAATGATCGTAGAGAACATACCAACTTCAACATGCATACTATAAACAGTCCAAACTCATCTTGTCTCCTCCTATTATCTTTGGTTGATGTGTAAAAACAAACGTTGCAGCGTACACAAACTACCCATTGTCGGATTACTTGCTATTTCTATAAAGTTTTTTACTCAATTATTTTGGTCAATGGTGAGCTCACCCGTGATGTGATTAATTATAAATATTAATTGCTATTAGCTAATTCATATTGTAGTTTCTGTCAGCGGAGAGTTATAAAAATATGACCGCTTGTGTTACGTCAGTCTTTCCTCAGTTAGCGTTAGGATAAATGTAGCCTACATTTCCCGGTTTGGATGATTGTGTTATGCTGTAGCTACTTCTGTGCATGTCTGAACATTGCATCCAAAAATAAACTGGTCACATTCTGGACATAACTTTGTAAGGACTGTGTTTGTGCAAAATGTTTCTGTGAAAAAAACAGTGTGGCCAGGTCAAATGCTGATTGTTGCGTCAATCGAAACTGGATGTTCTATATAAGCATTCCAATCACACTGGTTTGAGTGTACACTGCAGGGAACACTATAGAATGGTCACACCTATTTGCTGGTACATGTGAAAAGGTTAATACAATACGATGAACGATTAAACTATTTTGTTTGTTAATATAGGAATGTGATTTTGGTTTTCTAATGAGATAATGTTTTTTCATGTCCGTTGCACATTAACTAAGCCACGCCCCTAATGAGGTCAGAAGAGCATGTCAGTGTGATGGAACTGCCTTTCCGACCAGAGTGCTTAAAGAGACTCGCTAAGAATTAACACATGGAGGAGGAAATACTTCTTGATGCAATTAAAGACTTTAAGGCTGGGAAAACTCCAGGGATGGATGGCATACCAGTGGAAGTATATCAAACTTATTTTGATATACTCAGAGAACTATTATTAGCATGTTTTAACCACTCCAATATAAATGGTAGATTATCGGACACGCAACAAGGTCTGATTTCATTATTACTGAAACAGGATCCAAGTGGTATATATAAAGATCCAGTCAATTTAAAAAATGGAGGCCTCTTACACTTCAGTGTTGTGATGCAAAAATTCTAGCTAAATGCTTGGCACATAGAATTAAAAAGGTATTGTTCATCCTAATCAGACTGTTTTTTTACATGGACGATACATTAGAGATAATATAAGACAAGTACTGCAAACAATAGAATACTATGTAATATTGGGGACACCAGAACAGGTTTTCATAGCAGCCTTTGGGTTTAGGGGACCGCCTTATATTTATTAATCAGAAAATTGTGATTTTCTCTGATTTTGAAAATGTTTTGATAAAGTACGACTGGAGTTTATATATAAATGCCTAGAATATTTCAATTTTGGAGAATCTCTTACAAAATGGGTTAAAGTTATGTACAGTAACCAGGTGTAAAATAGTAAATAATGGCTACATCTCAGAAAGTTTCAAACTGTCGAGGAATAAAACAGGGTTGTCTACTATCGGCGTATCTATTTATTATCGAAATGTTAGCTGTTAAAATTAGATCCAACTATAATATTAAGGGACTAGAAATATGTGGCTTAAAAACAAAGATGCCATTGTATGCTGATGATTCATGTTTTCTTTTAAAACCACAATTAGCATCCTCCCACAGCCTCATAGAGGATCTAGATACTTTCATTAACCTGTTTGGATTAAAACCAAATTATGATAAGTATTGGATCACTAAAAAATGCAACTTTTACATTACCAATAAAATGGTCTGACGGGAATGTGGACATACTCGGTATACAAATTATTACCAATTATCTCACTCCAATCCATTTTTATAGAAAGTTAGCAAAAATAGTTAAGATCTTGCTACAATGGAAAGGAAAATACTATTTCATCATGTCACTGTTTACCTATTTGCTTATGGTTTTTCCTACACCTAGTGACCTGCTTTTTAAATTATATGAACAAAAAATATTCCATTTTATTTGGAATGGCAAGGCAGACAAAATTATAAGGGGCTATTTATATAATTAATATGAATTCGGAGGGCATAAATTATAAAAAATTAAAGCACTAGACCTCTCACTATAGGCAGCAGTCATACAAAAGTTATACTTAAATCCGAAATGGTTCTCTAGTAAATTGGTAGGAATGTCATGTTCAAGAATGGCCTTTTTCCTTTTATTCAGATTACAACTCCTCACTTTCAGTTGTTTGAAAACTAAATAATCTCCAAAATAACGTTATTATTTTAAAGAAGCCGTAGAAAGTTAGCAATTTCAGTTTAATCCACCTGAAAAGACAGAACATATAATACAACAAATATTGTGGTGCAACTTAAACATACTAATTGATAAAACATTAAAATTAAATCAATATTTATATTTAAAAAATGTATAATTTTTGTAAATTATATCATAAATAGGACTGGTGGAGTTATGTCACACATGCAGCTAACACAGACATATGTAAATGTCTGCTCTACCCAAAATTACAACCTACTAATTGCAGCAGTTCAAAGTAATGAACTTGTCTGTCGGCCTTGCATTAAAGACCATAAATGGTTTCAAAGAAAATTGTGATAAATAAAAACATACCAATTTAATTTAAGGACCAAACAATTGACAGCTGTGCCATATAAATTGCAAAATAGTTGGGAAGAGATTTCGATGCACCCATTTCATGGACCATGGTTTATGAATTGACAAGTAAAACAATGCCGGATTCAAAACTTCTAATTTTTCAATTTAAATGATTATACAAAATTCTTGCAACCAATAGAATGCTATATACTGTATATGAGAGATACAATCTTCCCAGCTCTGAAGATTTTGCTGTGAGGAGTCAGAGTCTTTAGATCATTTATTTTTGTACAGTCCATATGTAGCTCTTTTTTTTGTCACAGGTCCAGGAATAGCTGAAAAATTGTAACATTTGCCTAAAACTAACACTGCAGATAGCAATACTGGGTGATTTTCAAAAGTTATTCAATCAATAATATAATCATTATTTTGGAAAAAATGTTTATCTTTAATTTACAATCTGTATATATATAAGAATAGAAAGGTTCAGTACTTTTGTGAAGCATCCCAGCACAGTTGAAAAATCTATGGCAAATAAAAATCCCAAAGCCGTTTTATAGTTTGAGCCTAATGTTAGGCAGTGTTGACACTTTGTTCATTGTTGTTTAACAATGAACTTGTTGTGCACAACACCCGTTGAATATGGCCGTTGTCAGTAAAAAAAAAGCATAATAAAATTGTTGCCAACAAAACACCATTTCCAAGGCTTAGACTTGTGACTAGAGGGTTAAATAATAAGAAAAGATAGAGAAATTAACTTAAAGAAAAATATATTTACAAAAAAAGAAGAGAAAGAAAGCTGTTCAATCTTACATATTTGTTCAACTGCGTCTAAGCAGTCCGTCCCAATAAAACAACAACAATCTATCTTGTCCTACATTTTGCCAACTGGAGGTCGGAAAACTGGATTTGGAACTACTCAATTCTGTGTATTTTCGAGGTGTTTCACAAAGGATTCTTTAGTCTAACACAGTGGCCCTCTGTAGTGCAGTGGTCCATCATTGTTATGCAATTTGTCAGTGAGGCTGTAGAATGGTTGAGTCTGGGCAGATCTGGGCTCCATCTGGGATTTGTTTGCCATTCCCATGTGGGCACTTTGACGGATGGCAGTAGAGTACCACATCAATACAAAAGCCCTGCCATCACTGGAACATTCCAATTTACCTCCAGTGTGTCAGTTCGAGCAAGAGAGGCAGCGAGATATAGAGAGATGGGAATGAGAGCAGAGAAAAGAGAGAGACAATGATGTTGGAGTATTAAAGCATCCTTTATATCATTTAGAGTGGACATTGGCACGTAAATGTTAAACAACACATTCTGTTTTCTCCTCTAATTGCCCTATCCTGATCAAACACATTTTAAATACTTCATTTGGAATCCCCCTCAAACGCATAACGGTATGCAAACATACACACAGACACTGGGGTTGAATTTTCACACCAGAAGAAAATGGATAATTCCTCAAGCTTCACAAATGAACGACAGACTGATTATAAATGCATTTTCCAATGGAAACGGCTAATGTGTGTTTCTAGTTTTCAGCACCGCTGCCTTCAAATCCCTTAGAGTCGATGTCCATGCTCGTAGCCGCACCAAAAGCGAATTAGCATAATACAAAAATCCCCATCAAAATCCGTCTGTTTAAGCTAGAGTATCTTTTTTTTGCATGGACAGCGTCTCAATCCACATCATCTGCTTTTGCACATTTTGTTGTGTCACAGCCTGAATTCAAAATGGATTAAACTGATTTGTTTTTCTCAGCCATCTACACACAATACCCCATAAAGACAAAGTGAAGACATGTTTTAAGAAACGTTTGCAAATGTATTGAATGTCTCTAAGAGCTTTCCAGACATGAATTGTACAATATTTGCCCCTTTATTATTTTTAAAATTCTTCAAGCTCAAATTGCTTGTTGATCTTTGCTAGACAACCATTTTCAAGTCTTGCCATAGATTTTCAAGCAGATTTAAGTCAAAACATTAACTCAGCCACTCAAGAACATTCAATCTCTTCTTGGTAAGCTACTCTTGTGTTGTAGGTTATTTTCCTGCTGAACGGTGAAATCATCTCCCACTGTCTGGTGGGAAAGCAGACTGAACCAGATTTTCCTCTAGGATTTTGCCTGTGCTTACCTCGATTCCGTTTCTTTTTTATCCTGAAAACTGCCAAGACCATAACGATTACAAGCGATACCCATAACAGGATGCAGCCAGCACTATGTTTGAAAATACGGAGTGATACTCATTAACCTGTTGCGACGAGCAATCCCGTATCCGGGATCCTATTTATAGCCTCAAGCTCATTACCATTAACGCAATGTTAACTATTCATGAAAATCGCAAATGAAATGAAATAAATATATTCGCTCTCAAGCTTAGCCTTTTGTTAACAACACTGTCATCTCAGATTTTCAAAATATGCTTTTCAACCATAGCTAAACAAGCATTTGTGTAAGAGTATTGATAGCTAGCATAGCATTAAGCCTAGCATTCAGCATGCAACATTTTCACAAAAACAAGAAAAGCATTCAAATAAAATAATTTACCTTTGAAGAACTTCAGATGTTTTCAATGAGGAGACTCTCAGTTAGATAGCAAATGTTCAGTTTTTCCCAAAATATTATTTGGTAGGAGAAATCGCTCCATTTTGTTCATCACGTTTGGCTACGGAAAAAAAACTGTATCCCGGAGTGTAATTATAGCCGCAAGCTCATTAGCATAACGCAACGTTAACTATTCATGAAAATCGCAAATTAAATAAAATAAATATATTAGCTCTCAAGCTTAGCCTTTTGTTAACAACACTGTCATATCAGATTTTCAAAATATGCTTTTGAACCATAGCTAAACAAGCATTTGTATAAGAGTATTGATAGCTAGCATATCATTAAGCCTAGCATTCAGCATGCAACATTTTCACAAAAACAAGAAAAGCATTCAAATAAAATCATTTACCTTTGAAGAACTTCAGATGTTTTCAATGAGGAGACTCTCAGTTAGATATCAAATGTTCAGTTTTTCCAAAAATATTATTTGTGTACGACAAATCGCTTCGTTTTGTTCATCACGTTTGGGTAAGAAAAATCCCTGAAAATTAAATCATTACAACGCAAACTTTTTTCCAAATTAACTCCATAATATCGACAGAAACATGGCAAATGTTGTTTAGAATCAATCCTCAAGGTGTTTTTCACATATCTATCGATGATAAATCATTCGTGGCAGTTGACTTTCTCCTCTGAAGAAAATGGAAACGCACGTGGAGCTGGAGATTATGCAATAATTTCGACGGAGGACACCGGGCGGACACCTGGTAAATGTAGTATCTTATGGTCAATCTTCCAATTATATGCCTACAAATACATCACAATGCTGCAGACACCTTGGGGAAACGACAGAAAGTGTAGGCTCTCTCCTTGCGCATTCACAGCCATATAAGGAGACATTGGAACACAGCGCATTCAAAATCTGGACCATTTCCAGTATGAAATTTCATCTTGGTTTCGCCTGTAGCATTAGTTCTGGGGCACTCACAGATAATATCTTTGCAGTTTTGGAAACGTCAGAGTTTTTTCTTTCCAAAGCTGTCAATTACATGCATAGTTGAGCATCTTTTCGTGACAAAATATCTTGTTTAAAACGGGAACGTTTTTTATCCAAAAATTAAAAGAGCGCCCCCTATCTCGAAGAAGTTAATTTGCTGTATTGGATTTGTTCCAAACATAAAACTTCGTATTCAGTAGAAAAAATCCTGCTTTGCCACATTTTTTTTGCATTATTATTTTAGTGCCGTGTTACGAATAGGATGCATGTTTTGTGAGTTTTACCCCTGAACTTATTTAGGATTTCCATAACAAAGGGGTTGAATACTTATTGACTGAAAACATTTCCGCTTCTCATTATGTAAATATTTTGAAAAAACATAATTCTGCTCTGACATTATGGGGTATTTTGTGTAGGCCAGTGACCCAAAAAATCTAACGTAATACATTTTAAATATAGGCTGTAGGCTTCAGTGTGGCTGCTCTGCCATGGAAACCCATTTCATTAAGTTCCTGATGGAAGCAATGTGGAGATTGCATGGAGATTGGAGATTGCATGGCTGTGTGCTTGATTATATGCACCTGTCAGCAACTGGTGTGCATGAAATAGCTGAATACAATAATTGTAAGGGGAGTCCACATACTTTTGTGTATATATAGTGTATCTCTCTTATGCAAATCTGTGATGAATGAACTTCTTCGGCAAGAAGATCATGATCATTAGACAGCAAATGATGGACTCCTCTTTGAATCTGCATATTTCTCCAAAACTCAGTTGTCCAGAGTCTGCACAGAACTGCCAGGACCTATGATCAATGGAGGCTCTAAAGTTTTTGAATCTTGTATTTCTCAACACATACGTGAAAATATTCATGGCCTCTAAACCGTCCAGCTGCCGACTGGACCCTGTTCCAAGTAAACTACTGAAGTGCTACTTCCTGTACTTAGCTCTCCTATATTGAACATAATAAATGGCTCCCTCTTCTCTGGAAGTGTACCAAACTCACTACAAGTGAGAGTAATAGAGCCTCTCCTGAAAAAGTCAAACCTTGACCCGGAAAATTGTAAAAAATATCGGCCTATATAGAATCTCCCATTTCTCTAAAAAATGTTAGATAAAGCTTTTGCGCAGCAACTCACTGCCTTCCAAAAGACAAATAATATATACTAATTGATCCAGTCTGGTTTAAGACCCCATCATAGTACTGATACTGGACTTTTACTGAGACTGCACTTTGAAGGCTCCAAATTGCTTACCTTGGAAGTCTGTGTTTCTGACATAAGGAAGTGGATGGCGGCAAATGTATTACTTTTAAACTCGGACAAAACAGAGATGCTAGTTCTAGGTCCCAAGAAACAAAGAAATCTGTTGTTTGATGTGACAATATACTCCATAATGACAAACTAAAAACCGGTTTGTAGAAATTTCTCCAAATGTATAAAATACCTTATTTACATAAGTATTAAGAACCTTTGCTATGAAACGTGAGCTTGGGTGCACCCTGTTTTCATTGATCATCCTTGAGATGTTTCTACAACTTCATTGGATTCAACCTGTGATGAATTCAATTGATTGGACATAATTTGGAAAGGCACACCGCTGTCTATATAAGGTCCCACAGCATGTCAGAGCAAAAAACAAGCCATGAGGTCGAAGGAATTGTCCATAGAGTTCCGAGACAGGATTGTATCGAGGCAGATCTGGGGAAGGGTACCAAAAAATGTCTGCAGCATTGAAGGTCCCCAAGAGCACAGTGGCCTCCATCATTCTTAAATGGAAAATGTTTGGAACCACCAAAACACTTCCTAGAGCTGGACAACAACCATAAGCACACAGCCAAGACAATGCAGGAGTGGCTTCAAGTCTTTGAATGTCCTTGAGTGGCCCAACCAGAGCCCGGACTTGAACCCAATCTCTGGAGAGACCTGAAAATAGCTGTGCAGTGATGCTCCCCATCCAACCTGACAGAGCTTTCAAAAATGTCTAAAAACCTGTTTTTGCTTTGTCATTTTGTGGTATTGTGTGTAGATTGATGAGAGGGATAAACTATTTAATCCATTTTAGAATAAGGCTGTAACAAAATGTGGAAAGAGTGAAGGGGTCTGAATACTTTCCAAATGCACTGTATTTATAGTATACTTAAGATATACTAGAAAAGTACATATTGTATTTTTAGTATATTTTTAGATGTTTGTGTATATTTAAGTTTACTTTAGTATACTTGTAATATATTAAAATAAAATAAAATTCCCACTTGGAGACAGAGAGAGGGAGACAAAACCTGGAAAGTCGTGTGTGGCCCGTCGTGTATTTGTGCCTTCCCGTGAGTGTGTGTGTGTGCGAGCACGCCAGTCTGGGAAGCCATATTTAAAAACTCTGGTAAAACAGCTGCTGCCACTGTAGTATAATTCCTCTATTTCTCAGCCAACTGTCCCTCCAGTCACAGAATTTGAGGGTATTTTAAGATGTTAAACTCTACCTCCATCACAAGGGGGACAGATTTGGTTGTCTCACCCACCACAATGTCACCAAAAAACACCATGGCACAAGAGCATGTTCAGAAGAGCATAGAGATGTCCCCAGAGAGTGTCTTTAATGGTCGGAATAAATCTGACTGTTGATGGAGTAATCACAAAAGCAGGTAACAGATGAGTGGTAATTAATGTTTGCCTCTGTCAGAATGTGAGAAAAGGTACAGCTTGGTGTTTAAATTAACTGGAACCACCTCTTCCTCTTCTGATTCTGTGGTGGCATTGGCCCCGGAGACCCTTTGTAACCCACTCAGCTCAAGCGCACAACCTGGTTATTTTGAATCAGTTATTGAGTTAATTGCCTTAATGACTTGCTTAGCCTGTCTTAAGCCTTTGAAAAGAGATGTTGCCAGTGCCATTGTTGGCAGGTCTGCAGCCCTTCAGGACACAGAGTAGAAATCATCACCTTGATGACTACCTTCATGAAGCTAGAGCTATTACACCCCGCTGTACAATTTCACATAGCTTTCCTAGGGGTGTCACTGTCAGGAGCTCAGTCGCACTGAAGGCCATGCAGTGTGAACCCCCAGAGAAGTGGCTAGATGTAATTAAAAATGCGTCCCTGCTATTAAGGATCCTCTTACAGTAGAAGCTGTTTTTTGGTTTCCTCTGTGACGCTTTCCCTGAAACTACTCCCACACAACAGTTAGACAAGGATCAGTCTGACATGGACTCTCACATACACAGAGTTCTTTCTGCCTGTCTGCCATGAGAATGTTGTCTCAGTCTGCCATGTTGGCAATGTTCTCCAACTGGTTTGACATTGGAAATGTTCTCAAATAGATCACAGAACTCTTATGGAACAACATTCTTCTGTGGGAATTTCAGTACTTATGCATAACATTTCCTACAGGTTTACTCATGGTCCAATTCAAAGTCAGGATCTCAAATTGTTTGAAGAATTTAGGTATTTCAGCATAATGTTTCCTCATGGTTCTATTTGAAGTCATGTTTGGGGTGGCAGCGTAGCCTAGTGGTTAGAGTGTTGGTACTAGTAACCGAAAGGTTGCAAGATCAAGTCCCAGAGCTGTCAAGGTAGAAAACTGTCATTCTGCCCCTGAACAAGGCAGTTAACCCACTGTTCCTAGGCTATCATTGAAAATAAGAATTTGTTCTTAACTGACTTGCCTAGTTAAATACATGTTGTCAAATCAAGAAAAAAAATACATTTAAGACTATTATTTAAAAACATATACATTGCATTTTCAGCATCAACAAAACTCTCTCGATAAGCGTGTTAGCTGTGCCAACTAATTAGCTAATTAATTAATGGGGTCTGTTTGAATAGACCAACATTTCCATTCTCAAAGCTTTAATAAATCCTCCTAGGAAAACGTTCAAGGAACCAAAGTCAAATGTTTTCAGAACCTCCATGCAACCTAAAAATAAACCTTCAGAGAGCAAGCAAAAGGTTCACTTCTGTTGAAAAAACGTTTAGTCCCACAATCAATGTGAAACCAAAAACATACAGGTAAGGTAGGGTAGGCAGGGTACCATAGTAGTTGGAGTTTTGGACTAGTAACCGAAAGGTTGCAGTATTGAATCGCCGAGCTGTCAAGGTACAAATCTGTCATTCTGCCCCTGAACAGGCAGCTGTCATTGAAAATAAGATTTTTTTCTTAACTGACTTGCCTAGTTAAATAAAGATAAAATAAATAAAATATGTTCCCACAACTTCTAAAGAACCAAATGTGGTAGCTGGGTAATGAGTCTGTTGAATAGAGTAGATAATAAAAGTGTGGTGGACAGATCGATTGGCAGTTTGAACACTTCTCTAGAGTTGACGCTCTATTAGAAACGGTTTGATAGGCTTGTCTCATTAGTTATTTTTCTGCCATTATTCACTCTGGGAAAAGGGCATTTGTTACACAGATGTGCTCAATATGGTAATTTGATATCAATTAACTTCTAGTGACACCCCACCCGGATCCGGGAGCGTAATCATCGACTGACACTAATTAGCATAACGCAATGGACGAAAATATTCCTATTCATGAAAATCACAAGTGAAATATATTGAGACACAGCTTAGCCTTTTTTTAATCACCCTGTCGTCTCAGATTTTCAAAATATGCTTTACAGCCAAAGCAAGACAAGCATTTGTGTAAGTTTATCGATAGCCGAGCATAGCGTTATGTCCAGCTAGCAGCAGGTAACTTGGTCACGAAAATCAGAAAAGCAATCAAATTAAATCGTTTACCTTTGATGAGCTTCGGATGTTTTCACTCACGAGACTCCCAGTTAGATAGCCAATGTTCCTTTTTTCCCAAAATATTATTTTTGTAGGCGAAATAGCTGCGTTTGTTCTTCACGTTTGGCTGAGAAATCGACCGGAAATTTCGGTCACGACAACGCCGAAAAATATTCCAAATTAGCTCCATAATATCGACAGAAACATGGCAAACGTTGTTTATAATCAATCCTCAAGGTGTTTTTCAAATACAGTGCCTTGCGAAAGTATTCGGCCCCCTTGAACTTTGCGACCTTTTGCCACATTTCAGGCTTCAAACATAAAGATATAAAACTGTATTTTTTTGTGAAGAATCAACAACAAGTGGGACACAATCATGAAGTGGAACGACATTTATTGGATATTTCAAACTTTTTTAACAAATCAAAAACTGAAAAATTGGGCGTGCAAAATTATTCAGCCCCTTTACTTTCAGTGCAGCAAACTCTCTCCAGAAGTTCAGTGAGGATCTCTGAATGATCCAATGTTGACCTAAATGACTAATGATGATAAATACAATCCACCTGTGTGTAATCAAGTCTCCGTATAAATGCACCTGCACTGTGCTAGGATGCTCTCAATGTTGCAGCTGTAGAACCTTTTGAAGACCTCAGGGCCCATGCCAAATATTTTTAGTTTCCTGAGGGGGAATAGGCTTTGTTTTGCCCTCTTCACGACCGTCTTTGTGTGTTTGGACCATTCTAGTTTGTTAGTGATGTGGACACCAATCAACTTGAAGCTCTCAACCTGCTCCACTACAGCCCCGTCGATGAGAATGGGAGAGTGCTCGGTCCTCCTATTCCTACAGTCCACAATCATCTCCTTAGTCTTAGTTACGTTGAGGGATAGGTTGTTATTTTGGCACCACCCGGCCAGGTCTCTGACCTACGCTGTCTTGTTGTTGTCGGTGATCAGGCCTACCACTGTTGTGTCGTCTGCAAACTTAATGATGGTGTTGGAGTCTTGTCTGGCCATGCAGTTGTGGGTGAATAGGGAGTACAGGAAGGGACTGAGCAAGCACCCCTGTGGGACTCCAGTGTTGAGGATCAGTGTGACAGATGTGTTGTTTCATACCCTCACCACCTGGGGGCAGCCATTCAGGAAGTCCAGTATCCAGTTGCAGAGGGAGGTGTTTAGTCCCAGGATCCTTAGCTTAGTAATGAGCTTTGAGGGTACTATGGTGTTGAATGCTGAGCTTTAGTCAATGAATAACTTTCTGACATACAGTAAGTGTTCCTTTTGTCCAGGTGGGAAAGGGAAGTGTGGAATGCAATAGAGATTGCATCATTTGTGGATCTGTTTGGGCGGCATGCAAATTGGAGTGGGTCTAGGGTTTCTGGGATAATGGTGTTGATGTGAGCCATTACCAGCCTTTCAAATCACTTCATGGCTATGGACGTGAGTGCTACGGTTCTGTAGTCATTTAGGCTGGTTGCCTTTGTGTTCTTGGGCACAGGGACTATGGTGGTCTGCTTGAAACATGTTGGTATTATAGACTCAACCAGGGACATTTTGAAAATGTCAGTGAAGAGACTTTCCAGTTGGTCAGCACATGCCAGGAGCACACGTCCTGGAAATCTGTCTGGCCCCGCAGCCTTGTGTATGTTGAATTGTTTGAAGGTCTTACTCACGTCGTCAAAGTCGTCTAGAACAGCTGATGCTCTCATGCATGCCTCAGTGTTGCTTGTCTCGAAGCGAGCATAGAAGTGATTTAGCTCGTCTGATAGGCTCGTGTCACTGGGCAGCTTGTGGCTGTGCTTCCCTTTGTAGTCTGTAATAGTTTACAACCACTGCCACATGAGACGAGTGTCGGTGTAGTATGTAGTATGTAGCGACGCTTTGCCTGTTTGATGGTTCGTTGCAGGGTATAGCAGGATTTCTTGAAAGCTTCCAGGTTAGAGTCCTGCACCTTGAAAGTGGCAGGACTACCCTTTAGCTCAGTGTGAATGTTGCCTGTTATCCATGGTTTCTGGTTGGGGTATGTACGTACATTCACTGTGGGGACAATGTCCTCGATGCACTGATTGATAAAGCTAGTGACTGATGTGGTGTACTCCTCAATGCCATCGGATGAATCCCGGAACATGTTCCAGTCTGTGATAGCAAAATAGTCCTGTAGTTTAGCATCTGCTTCATCTGACCACTTTTTTTATAGACTGAGTCACTGGTGCTTCCTGCTTTCATTTTTGCTTGTAAGCAGGTATCAGGAGGATAGAGTTGTGGTCGGATATACCAAATGGAGGGCGAGGGAGCGCTTTGTTCGCGTCTCTGTGTGCGGAGTACAGGTGATCTAGAATTATTTTCCCTCTGGTTGCACATTTAACATGTTGATAGAAATTTGGTGGAACTGATTTAAGTTTCCCTGCATTAAAGTCTACGGCCACTAGGAGCGCCACCTCTGGGTGAGTGGTTTCCTGTTTGCTTATTTCCTGATACAGCTGACTGAGTGCAGTCTTAGTCTGTGGTGGTAAATAAACAGCCACGAAAAGTATAGCTGAAAACGCTCTAGGCAAGTAGTGTGTCGTGCAATTTATCACAATATACTCTACTTCAGGCGAGCAAAATCTGGAGACTTCTTTAGATTTCGTGCACCAGCTGTTGTTTACAAATATGCACAGACCGCCCCCCCCCCTCGTTTTACCGGAGTGTGCTGTTCTATCTTGCCGGTGCAGCGTATATCCCGCTAGCTGAATATCCATGTCGTCATTCAGCCACGATTCCGTGAAACATAGGATATTACAGTTTTTGATGTCCCATTGGTAGGACATTGGTGATTGTACCTCGTCTAATTTATTGTCCAATGATTGCATGTTGGCAAGTAATATTGACGGTAACGGCAGCTTTCCCACTCGCCTCCTGCGGGTCCTCACGAGGCATCCCACTCTGTGCCCTCTATACCTGCATCTCCTCCTCTTACAAATAACGGGGTTGTCCCTCTTGTTTAAGATAAAATTTTAGTTTAATCCGAGGTGAGTGATTGCTGTCCTGATATCCCGAAGCTCTTTTTTCTCCAGTAAGATACGGTTGCAGAAACATTATGTACAACATAAGTTACAAATAACTCGAAAAAAAACCACATAGTAGCACAATTGGTTGGGCGCCCGTAAACTGCTCCCATTTCTTCCTGCGCCATTTTCTGGCCAAATTGTACTGTAATGTTGTTGAGGAATACTTTTGATGTCTACATCGGCTAGAGGATGATTAGCTGTGTATTTAATAGTTGATGACTGGCTAATACCCTAAGAATCGGTATTGAGGAACTTGGATGATTAGGTCTCTGATGCTTTGACTCTTACAGTAAGTTATGCTCTGTTTTAGCATCTAATCTTTCAGTCTGCACCTAGTGGGATGGTTGAACTAGACTCGGTATACTGGAAAACGGTTTAAAAGAGGTTAAGCTCTGAGATACAATATGCACTCTATTCTGTTCTCACCTCCTCTCTCATTCTCCAACCTAACACGTACACTCTGCGGTGGGTATGGTCAGATGGGGCTACAAGCAGTGGAAGAGCTAGCTGTCACTGCTCTAGAGATGGACGATGTGTGCTTTCACAATTTTCCAGGGTTGTCAAGATGGCCCTACAAATCATATCTCCGCTCTGACACTCTAAATTGGTTACGTCAAATTAACCTGATTAATCATGTCAGAATCTCTCAATTTGGTTTTGTCCCGATGATGAGAAATGGACTCGTATTCATCAACACTCACTGAGAGAAGTTAACGGTAATGTGTTACTTTTTCATTATAAGATATTATCATTATGAAATATCTCTAACATAGATAAAACTCGTATTATTAGTTAATATGTCTGGACAGTGTTACGTTTGGAAAATATGAAGCCATAAGTAGGCTATTGATAAGCAGCAGTCTCACCCTGGGCCCGTATTTCTCTATTCCATCTTGTTCATAATGATACCTTGCTGTCAGATATGGAATTGTTGTTATGTGGTAATTGCTTCCAATTTCCTTCTATGCTTTAGAGGATATCAATATAGGAATAAACGATGGAGGAATTAACTAGCATCTCTCCTCTCGCACTAAAAAGCATCTGCTAAATAAATGGGACAGTGGAGTGTGTTGGGGGGAGACTACACAATGACTAGGGAGAGAGATACAGTCTAATATTGATAGATCCATCACTGTCGTCCTCTCCCACTGTTGATGGATATGGGTTTTCATTTGTGTTTGTGTGTGCCTCTTCATGTTTGTTTGCGTGCATGTCTGCGCCTATACATCTGTGCGTATAAGTGAGGTTTACGTGATATCTCACATATTTACTTCCAAAAGCACTTTAATAAATGGAGTCTGGAGATAAGATATCTGATAGTAAGAAGATCATAAGTAAGATAGAATTAAATCTGCAGCATGGAGTAAAGTTATCAAATAATTTTCAGGAAACTTTTCAGACAATGTGTCATTACTGCCTGCTTATGAGAGTGAATCTGCATTCAGATAAGACAGTTTGTGTGTGTGTGTGTTGAACAGGTTCAGTCAATATGTGGTTATCTCACCATTGCATGCCCTGTTGAGGTGTGTCGCATAAACACAGAGACAAAGTGGGGTGTGTCTGGTCCTGGAGCTGCTTTGACACCTGGATGTGTTTATGTCACTATTTACAGCCAGTGTTCACAAACATGAGTGACACTTATTCATGTCCCACACCACATTATGGGGCCAGAGCCAAAGGCGTGTGCAGGATGAGAGGAGGGGGGATTTGTGTCTCAATTAGAGAACCAGCCTTCAGTCTGGATGACAACCATTTATTATTATAGCAGCAGCGTCATACACAGTCACACACACGCATATAGGAAAGCTGGCAGATAGGAAGAGATGTGGTGAGGCCACACACACTGTACACATAGCTATGCACTCTAACGCATTCACATGCATGAATCACCTGTTAAGCTTTGACAGTAGCAAGGTCAAGCCACGACCATCTGAGAATAACCCCCTCTTTGCCATCATTTGGCTGTACTTGAGAAGTGGATAATCCATTTGTCAACTAATTGCCACTTCACTGATTGCTTTCAAAATAGAAACTGACATGTGCAAACCACCTTTTTTTTTCGTGGAAAATTGTGAAATGATGCTTCAAAAGAATGGGGATATCGTCGGGAATCATAGACATGGGGAAAAAACATTTTAACCCACGTGTTTATCAACATTGATATATTGATGGGGATTAAACGCACTGAAATGGCAACTACATGACATGCGAGAAGAGAAAACGGTCTATTTAGAGTAAGTGTTCCCCTTCATGGGGGAATGTAACATGAACAAAGTCACCTCTCAGAAAAGCAAGCCGTCACGAAAAATCCACATCTCGGTAATTGCAAACAAAGGTTTCTGTACCAAATATTAAGTTCTGCTTTTCTGATGTATCACATACTTATGTCATGCAATAAAATGCAAATTAATTACTTAAAAATCATACAATGTGATTTTCTGGATTTTGTTTTAGATTCCGTCTCTCACAATTTTCAGTGTACATATGTTTTAAAAAATTACAGACCTCTACATGCTTTGTTAGTAGGAAAACCTGCAAAATCGGTAGTATATCAAATACTTGTTCTCCCCACTGTATATGCATATTATTAGTAGTATTGGATAGAAAACACTCTGAAGTTTCTGAAACTGTTTGAATGATGTCTGTGAGTAGAACAGAACTCATATGGCAGTCGAAAACCTGAGACAAATCCAACCAGGAAGTGGGAAATCTAAGGTTTGTAGTTTCATTTAAGTGATTGCCTATCCAATATGCTGTGTCTATGGGGCCAGATTGCACTTCCCAAGGCTTCCAGCAGATGCCAACCGTCTTTAGAAAGTTGTTTGAGGCTTCCATTGTGGAAGGGTGTTGATTAAGAGCTGTTTCAACAAGTGGACTAGGCTGAGGCCAATCAGTTGTTAACTGTACGGTCACGCAGGCGTGCCGTTCCTTCTTTTTCCTCTGTAATGAATACGCTATTGTCCGGTTAGAATATAATTGAAGATTTATTATAAAAAATACCCTAAGGATTGATTGTAAACATCGTTTTACATGTTTATACAAACTATAATGGAACTCTTTGACTTTTCGTCTGGATTTTGTGCTCGCGCATTGTGCCTTTGGAATAGTGAACTAAACGCGCGTACACAACGGAAGTATTTGGACATAAATATGGACGTAATCGGACAAACAAACATTTCTTCTGGGTGTCCTGGGTGTGCATTCTGACGAAGATCAGCAAAGGTAAGTGAAGATTTATAATGCTATTTATGACTTTTGTTGACTCCATAATTAGGCAGGTAACTGTATGGCTTGCTTTTGTGGCTGAACCCTGTTCTCAGATTATTGAATATTGTGCTTTTGCCTTAAAGATTTTTTAAAATCTGACACAGCGGTTGCATTAAGAACAAGTTTATCTTTAATAATTCTATGTAAAACATGTATCTTTCATCAAAGTTTATGATGAGTCTGTTATTTGATGTGGCTCTCTGCAATTTCTCTGAATGTTTTGGAGGTATTTCTGAACATGGCGCCAATGTAAACTGAGGTTTTTGGATATAAATATGAACTTGATCGAACAAAACATACATGTATTGTGTCACATTGAGTCCTGGGAGTGTTGTCTGATGAAGATCTTCAAAGGTTAGTGATTAATTTAATCTATATTTCTGCTTTTTGTGACGCCTCTCTTTGGTTGGAAAATGGCTGAATGCTTTCTGTGACTAGTTGCTGATCAAACATAATGAGATGTTCTGCTTTTGCGAAAAGCCTTTTTGAAATCGGACACTGTGGTTGGATCAACGAGAAGTGTATCTTTAAAATGCTGTTAATTAAGGAATTTTAATTATGAGATTTCTGTTGTTTTGAATTTGGCGCCCTGCAATTTCGCTGGTTGTTGGCGAGGTGGGACGCTAGGGTCCCGAACGATCCCATAGAGGTTAAGCCATTTTGACACAACTTTGGAAGTATGCTTGGGGTTATTGTCCATTTGGAAGACCCATTTGCGACCAAGCTTTAAATTCATGACTGATGTCTTGAGATGTTTCTTCAATATATCCACATAATTTTCAATCCTCATGATGCCATCTATTTTGAAGTGCACCAGTGCCTCCTGCAGCAAGCACCTCTGTAACATGATGCTGCCACTCTCGTGTTTCACGTTTGGGATGGTGTTCTTCGGCTTCCAAGCCTCCCCCTTTTTCCTCCCATCAATAATGATGGTCCTTATGGCCAAACAGTTATATTTTTGTTTCATCCGACCAGAGGACATTTCTCCAAAAATTACATTCTTTGTCCCCATGTGCAGTCGCAAACTGTACTATGGCTTTTTTTATGGCGGTTTTGGAGCAGTGGCTTCTTCCTTGCTGAGCGGCCTTTCAGGTTATGTCGATATAGGTCTTGCGTGTGTCACGATCGTTATAAGGAGTGGACCAAGATGCAGCGTGGTATGTTTCCATCCTCTTTTTTTGGAAGAGAAACTCAAAGAAAAACAATTAAGCGTAAAATGAAACGTGAAGCTCAAAGTAGTGCTCGCATGCAACTATACCTAGACAAGATCCCACAAAGAACAATGGGGAAATGGCTGCCTAAATATGATCCGCAATCAGAGACAACGATGAACAGCTGCCTCTGATTGGGAACCATACCAGGCCAACATAGATCATTAATCACCTAGATAACCCACCCTAGTCATTGTCACGCCCCAACGACCATAGAGAATAAACAGCTCTATATGGTCAGGGTGTGACAGTGTGGATATAGATACTTTCGTACCTGTTTCCTCCAGCGTCTTCACAAGGTCCTTTGCTGTTGTTCTGGGATTGTTTGCACTTTTCGCACCAAAGTACGTTCATTTCTAGGAGACAGAATGCATCTCCTTCCTGAGCGGTATGACGTCTGCGTTGTCCCATGGTGTTTATACTTGCGTTCTATTGCTTGTACAGATGTGGTACCTTCAGCCGGTTGGAAATTGCTCCCAAGGATGACCCAGACTTGTGGAGGCCTACAATTTTCTTTCTGAAGTCTTGGCTGATTTCTTTTGATTTTCCCATGATGTCAAGCAGAGGCACTGACTTTGAAGGTATACCTTTAAATACATCCACAGGTATACCTTCAATTGACTCAAATGATGTCAATTAGCCTATCAGAAGCTTCTAAAGCCATGACATAATTTTCTGGAATTATCCAAGCTGTTTGAAGGCACAGTCAATTTATGGAGTGGTTTAAAAACAAGTTTATTTTACTCAAACCTAAGAGTACGTAAACTTCCGACTTCAACTGTACGTCAGAATGCTGTTCATTGACTATTGCACAGCCTTCAACACCATAGTACCCTCCAAGCTCATCATAAGCTCAGGGCCCTGGGTCTGAACCCCACCCTGTGTAACTGGGTTCTGGACTTCATGACTCTCTGCCCCCAGGTTGTGAATGTAAGAAACAACCCATCCACTTTGCTGATCCTCAACACAGGGGCCCCACAAGGGTGCGTGCTCAGCCCCCTCCTGTACTCCCTGTTTACCTTTGACTGCATGGCCATGCATGCCTCCAACACAATCATCAAGTTAAAGGACAACACAACAGTAGTAGACCTGATTACCAACAATGACAAGACAGCCTATAGGGAGGAGGTGAGGACCCTGGCGTAGTGGTGCCAGGAAAATAACCTCTTCCTCAACGTCAGCAGGAGAAGCACTTCCCTATCCACATCAACGGGACCGCAGTGGAGAAGTACATGTCACTGACAATCTGAAATGGTCACAAATGGTCACAACAGCACCTCTTCAACCTCAGGTGGCTGAAGAAATTTGGCTCGGCCCCTAAGACCCTTTTACAAATGCACTGTATCACCGCCTGGTACGGGCTGTATCACCGCCTGGTACGGAAACTGCACCGCCCGAAACCACAGGGCTCTCCAGGGGGTGGTGCGGTATGCTCAAAGCATCACTGGGGACACACTGCCTGCCCTCCATGACACCTACAGCACCTGATGTCACAGGAAGGCCAAAAAGATCATCAACCACCTGAGTCACGGCCTGTTCACCCCGCTATCATCCAGAAGGCGAGGTCAGTACAGGTGCATCAAAGCTGGGACCCGAGAGACTGAAAGAAACTGTTTATCTCAAGGCCATCATACTGTTAAATAGCCATCACTAACCGGCTTCCAGCCTGCTTCTCAACCCTACACCTTAGAGACTGGTGCCCTATACACATAGACATGGAATCACTGGCCACTTTAATATTGGAACACTAGTCACTTTAATAATGTTTACATACAGCTTTACTTATTTCATATGTATAAACTGTATTCTATTCTACTGTTTTTTTGTCAATGCCACCGACATTGCTCGTCCTAATATTTATATATTTCTTAGTTCAATTATTTTACCTTTACATTGATGTATTGTTGTGAATTGTTAGATACTGTTGGAGCAAGGAACACAACCATTTCGCTACACCTGCAATAACATCTGCTAAATATGAGTGTGACAAATAATATTTGATTTACGTAGGATACCTAGTCAGTTGTACAACTGAATGCATTCAACTGAAATGTGTCTTCCGCATTTATCCCTCTGAATCAGAGCGGTGCGGGGGGCTGCCATAATTGACATCCATATCTTTGGCGCCCGGGCAACAGTGAGTTAACTGCCTTACTCAGGGGCAGAACAACATATTTTTACCTTGTCAGCTCGGGGATTCGATTTAGCAACCTTTCGGTTTCTGGCCCAATGCTCTAACCACTAAGCCCTGGCTCCCTCTGTATATCAACATGTAATGTTATTTACAAACATATTTCCATCAATATAATTACAAAACATACTGTAGGGACTAATAGTATACCATGAATGTTCAAACTGAAACCAACACTTATAGAAGAATTCATGAGGACTATTTCCACTCACACATAATGGTGCATTCATGTACAATATAATAGAGGTGTACACAGGCTATATTAAAACTACATGTAAATATGCTTTCTCACATATCTTGCTTGCGAAAACACCCCATTTACATCCACTCTTGTTTGTTATATTTTTAGGAGCCCAGCTTTAGATGACAGTAATGTGTGTGACTAGAGAGAGGGCTATTTACGCTAATCTAGCCTCATTAGTGGGTTTTGTATGAGTGGCATAGGGACTGAAGCCATGGAGGAGTCTAGCACTAACAGTAGGGTGGGTGCATATACGCAGTAGTCTGTGCAAGGCTTACGTTACTGCACCATGGCTCAAACTCAGGCATTGCTGAGCTCTGTCAGGGCCACAGGGATGGTTGCTGCTGCGTGGTGTGAACCTAGATCTGGATTTATTAGTTCAACCAAATTGTGTGTGTGTGTGTGTGTGTGTGTGTGTGTGTGTGTGTGTGTGTGTGTGTGTGTGTGTGTGTGTGTGTGTGTGTGTGTGTGTGTGTGTGTGTGTGTGTGTGTGTGTGTGTGTGTGTGTGATTTAAACTCATTCCATGTCTGGTAAATTGTGGCATGTTATTTAAATCCCCCTATAAGGCCATAAGGGGGCTGTGCTGGCTGAATAGTTTATTCATAATGTATTAATCATTACTCCCACATTTGTAAGTGTTAGTAACCTAGTTATTCACACATTTATTAACAATGTTTAGGTAACACTTGAATGTAGGTGTCTTTATTCATGCATTCATGGTCTTTATAACAGCTGAAAAAGAGCGGCACCTGATGGTCGGTGAACTCTGAGAAGTGCCGGTTTAAACGAGAGACAATCCCTGGTCAGAGGAACAATGATGCAGCAGGAGACATACTCGAGTCACTCATTTATTGCCATAAGCACACACACACATGGTGTGGAAGTGGAATTGTGGAAATGGTTTTCTATGGATAAGAAACAGAAAAAAACACAGGCGGTAATAAAGTTATTAATATACAATAGCAATGAATGCTAGCTACTATGCTAATGTATTAGCAGTGATGTACATAAGGTGCTAGCAGAAGCAGTGAAATGGAACATCACAGCAATAGTAATTAGCTAATAGCATAGCCTAATCAGTGGGTACAGATATCTACATTAGCAATGGAATTAGCAGTGCAATATCAGCAGTAACTAGTATATACAGTGCCTTGCGAAAGTATACGGCCCCCTTCAACTTTGCGACCTTTTGCCACATTTCAGGCTTCAAACATAAAGATATAAAACTGTATTTTTTTGTGAAGAATCAAGAACAAGTGGGACACAATCATGAAGTGGAACGACATTTATTGGATATTTCAAACTTTTTTAACAAATCAAAAACTGAAAAATTGGGCGTGCAAAATTATTCAGCCCCCTTACGTTAATACTTTGTAGCGTCACCTTTTGCTGCGATTACAGCTGTAAGTCGCTTGGGGTATGTCTCTATCAGTTTTGCACATCAAGAGACTGACATTTTTTCCCATTCCTCCTTGCAAAACAGCTCGAGCTCAGTGAGGTTGGATGGAGAGCATTTGTGAACAGCAGTTTTCAGTTCTTTGTAATCATCCGTCTTTGGAGTCTGGTGAGCAGACACTGGCGAGGGGCAGGATCCTGCAAAGGCAGACCTGTGCGGTATGGAGTGGCAGTCCCCTGAGGTTGCAGTGTTGCCTTTGCAGTACCTCAGCAGGTCAGGACTGGCTGGCCTCGCTTAAATCCTTTGCAGTAAAGCTGCTTCTGATGGAGAAGGGCCTGGAGAAGGCTTTCTTGGGTCTCTCCAAGGGTTGGAGCCTGAAGCTGACAGTTGAGCCTTGTAGGGTAGTCTCACCTGTCGCACAGACTCCTGAGGTTGCACTGGGCCTCAGGCTGAGCTCAGCCACACTGTTGACAGTTTCTATTATCCTTCAGCCACTTGAGCCGCACGACAGTCATTGAGGTGAATCTCTCACACCTGCTGAGGTATTAGCCATTGTTCTAGGCACAGAAGGGTGTGAGGAGCTTGCGGGTATGTAGTGTACATATGGCCTTAAAGTTGGCCCTGTACTCGGAGGGGAGCTTTCATAGGAGATGCTCAACGTGGAAGCTGCAGGACAGCTAAATTATCCTTGGGCCCCTGAGTGACCAAAGCAAGCTCACTAATGTATTGATGTGAAGAGAGAACTGACAGAAGCCTTGTGTGTGCCTTGGCGGGATGTCTTGCAACTCCATGATGGCGGAGATCTCCTCCAGGGCAAGGTTATGCGGATGGCCCCATTGCTGCTCGAGCTCTACCATGGCTGTGGTGTATGGAGCTGGGTCATGGAGGTGTGACATGGCCATAAGAAGGGCATCTGGCAGCTTGAGGTGGTCAAGTAAGTGATGAAAGTTGACCGTTTCATCCTTGTCGGGGACAACAAGATACCGAAGGCCATCTTGAGGAGAGCAAACTCCCAACTGTCATCTTCGGTGAAGTCAGGGAGCAACATTTTCTCTAGGTGCATGAAAGCACCGTCCCATGGCATACACTGCTGAGGCCCTGACCAGGGCTGAGGCTGGGGAAGGTACGTGTACATGGTGGCACCTGGATACAGCTGATGGCTTGGGGGCTGTGCTGGCCGTCTCTGCCAGGGTAGCTGCTGGCTCAGGGGCTATACTGACTGCTGATATGGGTATGTGGAGGCCACAACGGCTGCGTCCGGATGGTAAGAGTACACCCATGTGTCCGGCCCTGAGTAGTACCTTGAGGGCTGTTAGCACTCCTGAGCCAAAAAATCTGAGACTGGGTAACCTGGAGTCCAGTAAGCTGGAGATGAGTAGCCAGTTCCGGGTAGATTGGAAATGGTGGAAGAGCTGAGTAGCCAGAAGCTGGGGCAGGGTGGTGAAGAAGTTTCCCCTGAAAGGCCACTTGCCGAGCAGTGACTGTCCTAGGTAGGTCCCACTTCAGTGTCGGGTGCAGACCATGTCCAGGCTTGGGCATAGAGGTCCATGAGGTCTGGATGGGTTGCTCATACTGGTATCTAGGCAGAGACTGCAGGTCAGTTGATCATTGACCTCGGGGAGGGATTTCAAATCAAATTGTATTAGTCACATGTGCCACATACATCAGGTAGACCTTACAGTGCTTACTTACTATCCCCTAACCAACAATGAAGTTTTAAAAAATATGGAAAAGAATAACAAATAAAAGTAACAAGTAATTAAAGAGCAGCAGTAAAATAATAGCGAGACTATACAGGGGGGGTACTGGTTAGTTGAGGTAATATCTACATGTAGGTAGAGTTATTAAAGTGACTATGCAGAGATGATAACAACAGAGAGTAGCAGTGGAGTAAAAGAGGGGTGGGGGGGGGTCATTGCAAATAGTCTCGGCAGCCAATTGATTAGATGTTCAGGATTCTTATGGCTTGGGGGTAGAAGCTGTTTAGAGGCCTCTTGGACCTAAACTTGGAACTCTGGTACTGCTTGCCTTGTGGTAGCAGAGACAACAGTCCATGACTAGGGTGGCTAGAGTCTTTGACAATTTGTAGGGCCTTCCTCTGACACCACATGGTGTAACGATCCTGGATGGCAGGAAGCCTTGCCCTAGTGATGTACTGGGCCTTACGCACTACCATACCTTAAGGGAACATTTTGACATTTGCCGTATGGTTAGTGAGAAAGTCCATATTGCAAATATACGGTCCCTTACTAGATGTCCGAAAACGTTTGTAAAATTTGGGGACGGCGTCGGGCCGAGCGGCAGCGCCGGACCTACCGGGAAGTCAGCAAACAAACTTTCTCGGACATTCGGTTTCCGTTTTATAAAATAATCAAATTTTGGTCATTTTTACGCTGTCCCGGTAAATCCCACAAGAGGGCATATGCAATCATATTGCAAATGTACAAAACATCATGAATCACGACGTAGCCTTATCTCCAAAACGGAAAATATTTTGAAGCCGAAACTTGGTGAGCGTAGGTTTGGCATAATGGGCAGTTGGCCCCGAACAAGATGGCATCTAGGCCTCAACGGTTTTTGAGTTATGGCCATTTTTCTGGAATTAAAGGTCCAAAATGAAAATAGAGCAATAATTTTTCCGCTTCACGTCAAAGTCAAGGAGCCCCCGGTGTCAATAAAAAAAGAACCAGCCATTTATCTATCGTCATTTAAGAGAAATCGTACAATGTCAAATTGGTGATGTTCAAAAATAGGTGTTTGTTTTTTCAAACAGCTACAGATCCAGTTGCAGGGTGTCCATACAAATCTTTTTAAAGTGTGCTGCGGAGCTCTGCGAGATTTCTGTGATTTTCTATGATTTTCTGAAATAACACACACTCACTAAACCCTCCGTAAATAACTCAGTTCTTAACGTAAAGACTTAAAACTCAGGATTCTGTAAAGGCATACCCCAATCAGGGGTATAGCTTCCTGTGTCAACCGGAAGTGCCTTAAATGGTGTCATACTTGCTGTTTCCAAGGGTTAAAAAGGTCAGATCTTTTCAAAACTTAATATGTGTGATTAGGCAACCCATATGAACTGTAAGTCAGTCATTTCTCCCAACACATGTCAAAGAAAGCTCTCTCTCTCACACACACACACAGACACACACACACAGCAAGGATGGAGTGACAAAGTGCGGTGCTTAAAGACACAGAGCCTGCAATGGCTTTTCCATATTCTCTAGGCCGTGCCGAGTTCAACGAGATGCCCCACTTGACCGTAGCTCGCTGTGAGTGCAGCGACCGTGAAAGAAAGTAGGCCCAAAATTAAGCCTGGCCCTAAATGTAATTTGCTTTTGGGTGACAGTGAGAGAACCGTTAGGGTGAGAAGCACAATTCGACCTCAGGTACGATCCTGAGGTCCTCCCGATCTGTGCAAGCCTAACCTTGACTGTGTGGCATTAACCCTTAACAGTAAATCAGTTTTTTTGATCTCACAGATTACGGTAGCGTAGCTTAGTGGTTAGAGCGTTGGACTAGTAACCGGAAGGTTGCAAATCTGTTGTTCTGCCCCTGAACAGGCAGTTAACCCACTGTTCCTAGGCCATCATTGAAAATAAGAATTTGTTCTTAACTGACTTGCCTGGTTAAATAAAGGTCAAATAAAAAAATACAAATACAAATACAATGACATCTCTCCCCATAGGAATACATTGCCTGCTCCTCTAAAGTCAACCTGAAGCCTATGTGGGTTATGAATGCCTTATGAACCTGTCTTCGATGACAGTCCATCAGGACACTATGAGGTCTACCTGTGTCAATTCTAAGCTTCCTGGACCAACCGGAAGTGGTTAAAATCACCCTAAAAGTGTATATCCATACCCTACCTGCAGTTTGATAGAAATAGTGCATTCAACCCTGTGTAAATCAGTCAGTTCTTAACGTAAGGACTTAAAATCCAATTTGTAAGTCGCTCTGGATAAGAGCGTCTGCTAAATGACTTAAATGTAAATGTTAAAACTCCCCAATGAGGATATGTGTTGACGTATAGCTTCCTGTGCCAACCGGAAGTGCCATAATTGGTGTCTCAGGGGCTGTTTTGAAGGGTTAAAAAAGTCAGATCTGTCAAACTTCATATGTGTGATTAGGCAACCCCCATGAACTGTAAATCAGTCATTTTTCCCATAAAATTTCGAAGAAAAACTAAATCATACAAACACACAGCATGGAAGGAGGGACGTATTGGGGTGCGTAGAGTCAGACAGTGCCTGCAATAGTTAGCTTTGTTCGAGCTAAAAAAGAACCGTCAGACCTAGAGTTCCGAAACTTCAGAAACCTGTTCTAGACCTAGGTCGATAGTGCGTGGTGAGTTACTTGGCTCTAGAAGGTTTTTCGGACCGAGAAACAGCCTCGTACATTTGCAATAACTTCAATTCATTTTGACCATTACGAAAATGACGACATTTAGAAAAGTCTCAGAGACGCAAGACTAGGTGCATTGAAACCGGCTCGGCCCATAGAGACGGACCCCGATGTTTCTGTCCGATAGCTCATTCAAGGACCCCGTAGCAAGTCATGTGGGGTTGCTTCAGCTAGGCCTACACATGACATCTGAACTGGACCCGCAGCTGGAACGTAACTACGTGTTTTACGTTTTTATTACGGTTTGAATAGAATGCGTTGTGAATTTTGGGCCTTCTCTGTAGTATGTGATAGTTGGCTACTAAACAAGTTGGAAAAAGTGGGGTTGGTGTCAGAATGATATCTAATTGACTGATGGAAGGTGACTTGCTGGTGACTCTTGTCCATTTGCAATATGTTTAAACAGTGAGGTACCATCACCAAAGTGACATCCTGAAATCAACCCTAACGAGCGATTGAGAGGAACCAGAATCACTGCCCAGCCATCCGGAGTTCATCGGGCCAGTCAATTTCGCATTCCTGCAGGATTTTTATAGCATGACAAATTTGTGATGGTAAATGCCCATTGAACCATATTGCAAATGCACAGTGACTTTGCAAAAGTAAGAAAACATAAACAAATGGACATAATGAAATCAACACAACGAGCGATGGAGAAGACCCACTATCAATGCCCGGCCATCCTGTGTTCATCAAGCCAGTCAATGTTGCATTTCTACAGGATTTTTGAGCATGACAAATTCGTGATGGTAAATGCCCATTGAAACATATTGCAAATGCACGTGCATTTGCAATATGATTCTGTAGTGAAAAAAACATCACCAAATGTACATGATGAAATCAACACAACGAGTGATGGAAAGGAACAACTATCACTGCCCGGCCATCTCGAGTTCATCGGGCCATTCAATTTTGCATTTCTGCAGTATTTTTGAGCATGTCAAATTTCTTATGGCATTTGGCCCCAAAAAGAGTGACTTTTGACTTCCTATGAAATCATATTGCAAATGGACAAAACATATGCCTTATGCGCAAGTACATAAAAAAAATATATATATGATAATAAAATTGGACAAAAGTATATTCACAGTTCTTACACGTGTAATTGACAAAAAAAAATCGAAAGAATTTGGAAAAACGGTCCAGAAAGCACTTTAACCTGTTAGTCCACTAGGGGCATTATTTCATTTTTGGATAAAAAGACGTGCCCATTTTAAGCGCAATATTTTGTCACGAAAAGATGCTCGACTATGCTTGGAATTGATCGTTTTGGAAAGAAGACACTCTTACGTTTCCAGAACTGCAAAGATTTTCACTGTGAGTGCCTTATAACAAAAGCTTCAGGCAAAACCAAGATGTTTGAGCGACCAGGAAATGAACAGGATTTCTGAAGGTACGTTTTCCATGATCGCCTTATATCGCTGTGAATGCGACAGGAATGAACGGACACTTTCTAGCGTTTCCCCAAGGTGTCTGCAGCATTGTGACGTATTTATAGGCATATCATTGGAAGATTGACCATAAGAGACTACAATTGCCAAGTGTCCCGCACGGTGTCTGCGTGGAAATTGGTGCGCAAAAGTCAGCTACCAGTATTTTTCCATCCGAATCAGAGAACAAAGAAGGCTTCTAGGACTGCCATTTCAATGAAGAGATATATGACAAAACACATTGAGGATTGATTCAAACAACGTTTTCCATGTTTCAGTCGATATTATGGAGTTAATTCGGAAAAAAGTTTGACGTGTAGGTGACTGAATTTTCGGTTAGTTTCGGTAGCCAAATGCATAGTAACAAAACGGAACGATGTGTCCTACACAAGAATCTTTCAGGAAAAACTGGACATCTGCTATGTAACTGAGAGTCTCCTCATTGAAACATCTGAAGTTCTTCAAAGGTAAATTATTTTATTTGATCCCTTTGCTGGTTTTTGTGAATATGTTGCATGCTAAATGCTAACGCTAAATGCTAAGCTAGCTATCACCACTCTTACACGAATTATTGATTTTCTCTGGTTCTAAAGCATATTTTGAAAATCTGAGACGACAGGATTGTTAAGAAAAGGATAAGCTTGAGAGCAGGCATATTTATTTCATTTCATTTGCGATTTTTAGAAATCAGTAACGTTGCGTTATGGTAATGAGCATGAGGCTGTAGTAACGCGACCGCATGCGGGATGGGGCGGACTATGAGGTTAAGGGGTTGCTAGGTTCTGGATTTTTTTTTCACTTTTTCAAAGTTTTGCTTTTGGATGTTGACTTGGGTTGCATTTGCAATATGAAAAACCACTGTGGAGCACGCTCGCCACCTGTTGGATTTTCAAAGTGTTACACCTGGCATTTGCAATCAACTTTACACGAATGGACACCGTGTATATGGTTTGTCCAATGCCAATGACTTCCCATTCATTTTTGTCCATTTCAGGGGGGTGTTCCCTTACATCTGTAGTGACTTGCGGTCAGAGGCCGAGCAGTTGCCACGACTCCGTGAAGCATATGATATTACAGTTTTGAATGTCCCGTTGGTAGTTTAATGTTCCACGTAGGTCGTCTATTTCATTCTCTGAAGATTGCACGTTTGCTAGCAGAATGGAAGGAAGGGGGTGTTTATTTGATCATCTACGAATTCTCAGAAGGCAGCCCGCCCTTTGGCCCCTTTTTGTCTGCCTTCGCTTCATGCAAATCATGGGGATCTGGGCCTGTTCCTGGGAGAGTAGTATATCATTCACGTTTTGCTCATCAGACTCATTAAAGGAAAAAAAGGATTATGCTAGTCTGTGTTGAGTAAACGCAGTCCTAATGTCCAGAAGTGATTTTCGGTCATAAGAGATGGTAGCGGCAACTTTATCTAGAAAATAAGTAAAAAATAATAATAATAATAACGTAACGAAATTAACAAAAAAACATTGGTTAGGGACGCGTAAAACATCAGCCTTCTTCTCTGGCGCCCTGTTTCTTAGGCCCTGGTGAGATGCAGCCTTCTGAGGATTGGGGGCTGAATAGTACTTGGAGGGACAATGACGCAGCATGGGTGGAACTATGCTTTTAAACACTGTAACTGTTTTGACGTCACCATAGGCCTCATGGTGAAATCCCTGAGCGGTTTCCTTCCTCCCTGGCAACTAAGTTAGGGAGGACACTCTTTTTAGTGACTCTGTGTATTGAGTTTGACTCACCATCCAAAGTGTGATTTATAACTTCACCATGCTCAAAGGGATATCCAATGTCTGCTTTTTTTTTTTTACCCATCTACCGATAGGTGGCCTTCTTTACACCCTGATCTGTTTCACCTGTCTTTGTGCTTGTCTCCACCCCTCTCAAAGTGTCACCAATCCCCATTATCCGCAGTGTATTTATACTTGTGTTCTCTGTTTGTCTGTTGCCAGTTCGTTTTGTTTCATCAAGTCTACCAGCATTTTTCCCCATGCTCCTGTCTTTCTCTAGTTCCTGTATTCTAGTTTTCCCGGAATTTGACCATGCTGCCTTCCCCGAACCTGTGCATGCCTATCGTTCAGTGCCTAGTCATACCACCCTGGATTATTGACCTCTGCCTGCCCTGACCCCGAGCCTGCCTTCCGTTCTATACCTTTCAGACTCTGCTCTGGATTACTGACTTCTGCCAGCCCTTGACTTGTTGTTTGCCTGTCCCCCTGTTTTTGTAATAAACTTTTGCTACCTCAACTGTCTGCATCTGGGTCTTCTCCTGAGCCTTGACAGCTTGACTGAGGGACCTTACAGATAATTGTAAGTGTGGGGTACAGAGATGAGGTAGACATAAAACAATTATGTTAAACACTATTCTTGCACATGGCGTGAGTTCATGTGACTTGTTAAGCAAATGTGTACTCCTGAACTTTTTTAGGGTTAAATACTTATTGACTCAAGACATTTCAGCTTAAAAAAATGTAATTCCACTTTAACATTATGGGGTATTGTGTGTTTAGGCCAGCAATGAAAAAAATCTTCAATTCTACATTTTAAATTCAGTCTGTATAACAACAAAATATGGGAAAAGCAAAGTGCTGTGAATACTTTCTGAAGGTCCTGTATATACTCTTAAGTGTAATGGCAAAATTTAGATTTCCACCTAAATAGACATACAAAAAATAAACTGCTATTCATGTTAAATACCATGATTAGGACATGCAAAAACTTGGTATTTGTGGGAAAAGACACATGGGAGAAATACAGTACACATGCATACATACACATACTTACATATGTACATAAATACATACATATACAGTTAAAGTCGGAAGTTTTACATAGACCTTAACCATCTACATTTAAACTCAGTTTTTCACAATTCCTGACATTTAATCCTAGTAAAAATTCCCTGTCTTAGGTCAGTTAGGACAACCACTTTATTTTAAGAATGTGAAATGTCAGAATAATAGCAGAGAGAATGATTTATTTCAGCTTTTTTTTCTTTCATCACATTCCCAGTGGGTCAGAAGTTTACATACACTCAATTAGTATTTGGTAGCTTTGCCTTTAAATTGTTTAACTTGGGTCAAACGTTTCGGGTAGCCTTCCACATGCTTCCCACAATACATTGGGTGAATGTTGGCCCATTCCTCCTGACAGAGCTGGTGTAACTGAGTCAGGCCTCCTTGCTTGCACACGCTTTTTCAGATCTGCCCACAAATTCTCTATAGGATTGAGGTCAGGGCTTTGTGATAACCACTCCAATACCTTGACTTTGTTGTCCTTAAGCCATTTTGCCACAACTTTGGAAGTATGCTTGGGGTCATTGTCCATTTGGAAGACCCATTTGCGACCAAGCTTTAACTGCGTGACTGATGTCTTGAGATGTTGCTTCAATATATCCACATAATTTTCCAACCTCATGATGCCATCTATTTTGTGAAGTGCACCAGTCCCTCTTGCAGCAAAGCATCCCCACCACATGATGCTGCCAACCCCGTGATTCACGGTTGGGATGGTGTTCTTCTGCTTGCAAGCCACCTCCTTTTTCCTCCAAACATAATGATGGTAATTATTGCCAAACAGTTCTATTTTTGTTTCATCAGAAAGTACGATCTTTGCCCCCATGTGCAGTTGCAAACCGTAGGTTGGCTTTATGGTGGTTTTGGAGCAGCGGCTTCTTCCTTGCTTAGCGGCCTTTTAGGTTATGTCGATATAGGACTCGTTTTACTGTGGATATAGATACTTTGTACCTGTTTCCTCCAACCTCTTCACACGGTCCCATGCTGTTGTTCTGGGATTGATTTGGACTTTTCGCACCAAAGTACGTTCATTCTAGGAGACAAAACGCATCTCCTTCCTGAGTGGTATAACGGCTGTGTGGTCCCATGGTGTTTATACTTGCGTACTATTGTTCGTACAGATGAACGTGGTACCTTCAGGCGTTTTGAAATTGCTCGCAAGGATGAACCAGACTTTCGGAGGTCTACAAATATTTTCTGAGGTCTATGCTGATTTCTTTTGATTTTATCATGATGTCAAGCATAGAGGCACTGCGTTTGAAATACATCCACAGGTACACCTCCAATTACATTTACATTTACATTTACGTCATTTAGCAGACGCTCTTATCCAGAGCGACTTACAAATTGGTGCATTCACCTTATGACATCCAGTGGAATAGCCACTTTACAATAGTGCATCTAAATCTTTTAAGGGGGGTGAGAAGGATTACTTTATCCTATCCTAGGTATTCCTTAAAGAGGTGGGGTTTCAGGTGTCTCCGGAAGGTGGTGATTGACTCCGCTGTCCTGGCGTCGTGAGGGAGTATGTTCCACCATTGGGGAGCCAGAGCAGCGAACAGTTTTGACTGGGCTGAGCGGGAACTGTACTTCCTCAGTGGTAGGGAGGCGAGCAGGCCAGAGGTGGATGAACGCAGTGCCCTTGTTTGGGTGTAGGGCCTGATCAGAGCCTGGAGGTACTGAGGTGCCGTTACCCTCACAGCTCCGTAGGCAAGCACCATGGTCTTGTAGAGGATGCGAGCTTCAACTGGAAGCCAGTGGAGAGAGCGATTGACTCAAATGACGTCAATTAGCCTATCAGAAGCTTCTAAAGCCATGACATAATTTTCTGGAATTTTCCAAGCTGTCTAAAGGCACAGTCAGCGTAGTGTATGTAAACTTCTGACCCACTGGAATTGTAATACAGTGAATTAATGTAACACTCCGGGTGTCGTGGGTGTGGAGTCAGACGCAGGAAACGGAGAGTGCGAGGCTGTGCTATTTAATGTCCAAAAAACGCAACACAGGGTGTTCACAACCAAAATATACGACCAGGAACAAACACGCTCCTCTACATACAAAACAGAAGGTCACAATAATCAATCCCGCACAAAGAGCCAGGTGGGCCGGCTGACTAATAAAGCCTCACTAATTATACCCAACTCAAAACAGGTGTACTCAATAAACACATAAGGAGGGGGAGGTAAGAATCAGTGGCAGCTAGTAGGCCGGTGAAGACGACCGCCGAGCGCCACCCGAACGGGAAGGGGAGCCACCGTCGGTCGGAGTCGTGACAGTACCCCCCCCGACGCGCGGCCCCCGCAGTGCGCCGACACCGTCCTCGAGGTCGACCCGGAGGACCCCGATCAGAAACGATGTCCCCCGGCACCCCATAGTGCCGGAAGACGTGGGTGAATAATGCCTCCACAGTCTGTAGGGCTGTCGGGATACCGGGCAACGGGAGGAGACGGCAGGACTTAAAGAACCGATCCACAATCACCAGAACCGTGGTGTTCCCCTGAGATGGGGGAAGATCGGTCAGGAAATCTACGGATAGATGTGACCATGGCCGTTGTGGAACGGGGAGGGGATGTAACTTCCCTCTAGGAAGGTGCCTAGGAGCCTTACTCTGGGCGCATACCGAACAGGAGGAGACATAATACCGTAATGTCCCTAGCCAAGGTGGGCCACCAATACCTCCCCCGAAGGCTCCCCACTGTCCTCCTCAGCCCAGGGTGACCCGAGGAGGGTAGGACGTGAGCCCACCGAATCAGTTGGTCCCGAACACCAAGCGGCACGTACTTCCGCCCCACCGGACACTGAGGAGGCGCGGGTTCAGCCAGTAATGCCCGCTCGATGTCCGAGTCCAACTCCCACTGGTGCTATCAGCCTTGAGGCGGGAAGAATGGGAGTAGGTTCGGTGAACCTATCCTCAGTGTCGTAAAGGTGAGACAGTGCGTCCGCCTTCACGTTCTGGGAGCCCGGTCTATAAGATAACGTGAACCGGAATCGGGTGAAAAATATGGCCCACCTTGCCTGACGTGGGTTCAGTCTCCTAGCTGCCCGGATATACTCCAGATTTTGGTGGTCGGTCCAAATGAGAAAGGGGTGCTTAGCCCCCTCAAGCCAGTGTCTCCACACCTTCAGAGCCCTGACCACCGCTAACAACTCCCGGTCCCCCACATCATAGTTACGCTCCGCCGGGCTGAGCTTCCTCGAGAAGAAAGCGCAAGGGCGGAGTTTTGGTGGCGTACCCGAGCGCTGTGATAGCACGGCACCCACCCCAGCCTCCCACGTCCACCTCCACTATGAATGATAGAGAGGGGTCCGGATGCGCCAACACGGGTGCATCCGTGAACAGCGCCTTCAACCTGTTGAAAGCTCCGTCCGCCTCTGCTGACCACCGCAACAGCACCGGGCCCCCCTTCAGCAGTGAGGTAATTGGAGCCGCTATCTGGCCAAAACCCAGGATAAACCTCCGGTAGTAGTTGGCAAAACCCAAAAACCGCTGCACCTCTTTTACCGTGGTCGGAGTTGGCCAATTACGCACAGCCTTACTGCGGTCACCCTCCATCTCCACCCCCGAGGTGGAAATGCGATAACCCAGAAAGGAGACAGCTCGTTTGGAGAACACACACTTCTCAGCCTTGACCTATAGTTCATGCTCCAACAGTCTACCAAGCACCTTGCATACCAGAGACACATGCACAGCGTGAGTGGTTGAGTAGATCAAAATGTAATCGATATACAAAGGATTGGAAAACGGCTGGAGCATTCTTTAACCCCTACGGCATGACACAGTACTCATAGTGGCCCGATGTGGTACTAAATGCGGTTTTCCACTCCTCTCCCTTCCGAATACAATTTTGTGAAGAACTGCGCTCCCTGAAATGATTCCACTGCCGTAGCAATGACAGGTAGTGAGTGAGTGGGTAGCTGAACCCCACTGTGATGGCATTTAGACCTCTATAATCAATACACGGACGCAAACCTCCCTCCTTTTTCTTCACAAAAAAGACAGTACATACTGTAAATGCCTTATGATGACATACATACTTATGACATACTACAAAGTCAGACACCTTTGTTTATTCATTACACATGCACAAAGTCATAATGATGTAAACATAAATGTATTAACTCTAAAAGGAATTATCACTAAAAGCTAAAACAAATCAACATTAAAGACAAGTTTAAACCATACATTTCCCTATATTTTTACATAAAATAAATATAAAGTTTCAGCCAGCAATGCAATTATATTACACAGGGCGGTGAATAGTGTATCTTGTCTCTGAGCTGTCATACAAATGGTTCTTGCCTCTCTTCCTGCTGGAGGTACTGCATGTTGGGGTGGGGGTCCGCTAATACAGGACCAGTGAAGGCCCAGTGCACTACCTTTATGAGTAAGCATTGTTGTTGTCTATAATTATTTATTTTTTAAACAGGGGGAAAACCATAGAAAAACTGGGGGATGTGAACTGATTTAAAACGGCCCAACCAACGTTTTTTTGCTGTGCATGACTACACTTTAGAGCCTGTGTCATTCTGCAGCACAGCATTTTGGGGAAAGTCCAATACTGGCTGTGCAACAGAGGGAAAGAGGTTGGGCCGTTTTAGAGTAATATAATATAATATTTGGCATTTATCATTGTAGTGGGGCACATAGTGTACTGTGCACAGAGGCCCATATCTCTCATTACTTTATTTCCTGTTTTGTGTTACCGAAAAAAAGCCATTTATCTGACACAAAATTGCATTGTGATCACTTTAGCATAGTAGATGCACATTGTCAGGCATTGCAGATGTTACAGGAATGTAAGTGATGTTCCCTCATACTGATAGGCTTGGTGTGGTGCACATTGTTTTGTTTTATTATAACTGCTTTGTTTTAGGCTGTTATTCACCTCTAGAAATAGCAGGTGCAAACTTTGTCCAAGTATAAACTTTTAGAGTTTTCACTTAGCATACACTTTGTATAATATCTACACAAATCAAATCCAAATCAAATCCAATTTTATTTGTCAAATACACATGGTTAGCAGATGATAATGTGAGTGTAGCGAAATGCTTGTGCTTCTAGTTCCGAAGCGTCATAGCGAGACTCTGTCCTCTCAATTTCTTTAACTTTGGGTGGCATGATGGTAGCAACGTAGGCTGACGCTGTTACTCCATGCAATTCCAGCCACAAACAGGAGGGATTTATACAGCCACAAGCCCGGGACTATCCACGGTCCCAGCCATAAGGACTAACTGTGTCAAGGGCTGTGTTCAAAGGAACTTGATAGCTAGCAACTAGGCTTGCTTCTTCGCCAGGCAACAGCTCTTTAGTCTTTAGGGTTTGGCAGTATCCCGGGTCAGATGGTAGCATTTATGTCCAAATAGCTACTTGTTGTTAGGCGCGAGCACTAGCTCCAGACAAAGTCCAAAAGTTACGTTACAGTCTGTAGAAACATATCAAACGATGTATAGAATCAATCTTTTTAACATAAATCTTCAATAATGTTCTAACCAGAGATTTCCTTTGTCTGTAGAAAAGCAATGGAACAAGAGCTACCTCTCACATGACCGCGCGTCACGAGCTCCTGGCACTCTGCCAGACCACTGACTCAAAGAGCCCTTATGAGCCCCTCCTTTACAGTAGAAGCCTCAAACAAGTTTCTAAAGACGGTTGACATCTAGTGTAAGCCACCCTTAGGAAGTGCAATTTGACCCCATATACACTCTGTATTCGATAGGACAAGCTTTGAAAAACTACAAACCTCAGATTTACCACTTCCTGGTTAGATTTTTCTCAGGTTTTCGCCTACCATATGAGTTCTGTTATACTCACAGACATCATTCAAACAGTTTTAGAGACTTCAGAGTGTTTTCTATCCAATACCACTAATACTATGCATATATTAGCAACTGTGACTGAGGAGCAGGCCGTTTACTCTGGGCACCTCATCCAAGCTACTCAATATTTCCCCTGCAGCCATAAGAAGTTTTAACAAAGTTAACCATTTTCACTGTAGTATCCATATAATAATATGCATATATTAGCAACTGGGACTGAATAGCAGGCAGTTTACTCTGGGCACGCTTTTCATCCAAACGTGAAAACGCTGCCCCCTATCCCAAACAGGATTTATACTCCTTAATGTTTCAAAATGGCCCCTACGGACTTAGAAGAAAAGGTTCCAAAAGTGTTCTTTAGCTGTCCCCATAAGAGAACCCTTTTTGGTTGTAGGTCTAACCCTTTTGGGTTTCCATGTAGAACCCTTTTTTACAGAGGAACCAATAGGGGTTTTCCTATGTGCATATGGGCCATTTTGAAACATTACGGAGTATAACATGGAATGTCCATCTTTTTGTGAGAAATTACACTGGTCACTCAAAACATTTATAAGGTATTCATAAAGTATACATAGCCCACACTTTAGTTGAGACCACGCAAAATGACCTAACTAGTACAATGTTTACAAGGAACTCTAAAAATCTTAACCAGTTGGTTAACTTTACTTTAGGTGTCATTATTCATAAAGCTATATAACACGTCATATGATCAACAGTTATAAAACTAGTTTTAATGGGTGTTATAGATGACTGTTCATCCTGTTAATAACAACTGCTATTAGTGTCTACAAACCACATATTTGAATGATGAGTGTCATAACCATGTGACATGCCATTATAGCATGTGCACAGACACCTTAGGTAAAGTGACATTAACATAAGGTGTTAAAAAAATCCTGTTATGAATGTACTTAAAACCACAGAGTTGAGAGTATCACAAATCCATTCAGGATCGCAAAGAAAAATGGGTAAATTGGAGCAGAGATTTATTTAAGACAGATGTATGACAAGACAATAAACTGCTGAGTTGGACCACGTCCAGATATAAAAAATATACATTTCCAGTCAAAAGTTTGGACATTCAAGGGTTTTACTCATTTTCTTATTCAAGGGTTTTTCTTTAATTTGACTATTTTCTACATTGTAGAATAAAAGTGAAGACATCCAAATTATGAAATAACACATATGGAATCATGTAGTAACCAAAAAAGTGTCAAAGAAATCAAAATGTTTTATATTTCAGATTCTTCAAAGTAACAACCCTTTGCCTTGATGGCAGCTTTGCACACGCTTGGCATTCTCTCAACCAGCTTCATGATGTAGTGTCACGTTCTGACTATCGTTCGTATGTGTTTTCCTTGTTTTAGTGTTGGTCAGGACGTGAGCTGGGTGGGCATTCTATGTTGTGTGTCTGGTTTGTCTATTTCTATGTTTGGCCCGATATGGTTCTCAATCAGAGGCAGGTGTTAGTCATTGTCTCTGATTGGGAACCATATTTAGGTAGCCTGTTTTGTGTTGGGTTTTGTGGGTGATTGTTCCTGTCTCTGTGTTTGCACCAGATAGGACTGTTTAGGTTTTCGCACGTTTATTGTTTTTGTTAGTTTATTCATGTATAGTGTCTTTATAAATTAAACATGAATAACCACCACACTGCATTTTGGTCCGCCTCTCTTTCACCAGAAGAAAACCGTTACCTGGAAGGCATTTCAATTAAACTTGATGACAGCTTTGCACACTCTTGGCATTCTCTCAACCAGCTTCATGGGGTCGTCACCTGGAATGCATTTCAAATAACAGGTGTGCCTTGTTAAAAGTTCATTTGTGGAATTTATTCCCTTCTTAATGCATTTCAATCAATCAATTGTGTTGTGAAAAGGTAGGGTTGGTATACAGAAGATAGCCCTATTTGGTAAAAGACCAAGTCCATATTATGGAAAGAACAGCTCACATAAACAAAGAGAAACGACAGTCCATCAATACTTTAAGACATGAAGTTAATTTAATTCTGAAAGTTTCATTAAGTGCTATGAGGAAACTGGCTCTCATGAGGACCACCGCAGGAAAGGAAGACCCAGAGTTACCTCTGTTGCAGAGAGTAATTTCATTAGAGTTCCCAGCCTCAGTAATTGCAGCCAAAATAAATGCTTCACAGCGTTCAAGTAACATCTCAACATCAAGACGCGTCAAGACACATCTCAACATCAATTGTTCAGAGGAGACTGCATGAATCAGGCCTCCATGGTCAAATTGCTGCCAAGAAACCACTACTTAATAAAGGACACCAATAAAAAGAAGAGACTTGCCTTGGACCAAGAAACACGAGCAATGGACATTAGACCGGTGGAAATATGTCCTTTTGTCTGATGAGTTCAAATTTAAGATTTTTGGTTCTAATCTCTGTGTCTTTGAGACACAGAGTAGGTGAACGGATGCATGTGTGGTTCCCACCGTGAAGCACAGAGGAGGATTAGGTGTGATGGTGTGGAGGTACTTTGCTGGTGACACTGACTGTGATTTATTTAGAGTTCAAGGCACACTTAACCAGCATGGCTTCCACAGCATTCTGCAGCAATATACCATCCCATCTGCCTTGCGCTTAGTTGGACTATCATTTGTTTTTCAACAGGACAATGACCCAACACACCTCCAGGCTGTGTACGGGCTATTTGGCCAAGAAGGAGAGTAATGTAGTGTAGTATCAGATGACCTGGCCTCCACAATCACCTGACTTCAACCTAATTGAGATGGTTTGGGATGAGTTGGACCGCAGAGTGAAGGAAAAGCAGCCAACAAGTGCTCAGCATATATGGGAACTCCATTTTTTATTTTATCAGGCAAGTCAGTTAAGTACAAAGTCGTATTATCAACAACGGCCTAGGTTAACTGCCTTGTACAGTGGCAGAATGACAGAATTTATCAGCTCTGGGATTCGATCTTGCAACCTTCCAGTTACTAGTCCAATGCTCTAACCACTAAGCTACCTGCCTCCCCAAGACTGTTGGAAAATCATTCCAGGTGAAGCTAGTTAAGAGAATGTCAAGAGTGTGCAAAGCTGTCATCAAGGCAAAGGGTGGCTACTTTGATTTGCTGAACACCTTTTTGGTTACTACATGATTCCATATGTGTTATTTCATTGTTTGATGTCCTCACTGTTATTCTACAAAGTAGAAAATAATACAAATAAAGAAAAAACTTTGAAATAGTACTGTAGGTGTGTCCAAACTTTTGACTGGTACTGTATATATAAATAATTATAATAACAATAACTTGCAAATATAATTTTACAACAAAATGTTTACAGGATTGGTGAAAGCTGTGAAAAAGGGAGATGTATATGCTACAGTAACAATGACAGCTATATTATGAAAGAAATGGATACTTAGTCAGGTAACTCGCTAACTAGCTAAGTAGTTCAGTTCGAATTATATTTGAAACACTTTGATGACCCACCGATGGCTAGCTACCTGTTAGTGCTAGCTAGCTACAGGTGGAGAAACAGACTCTGTAGGACAATAAACCCTCTTTCACTTTAAGCGCAATTGCCTTTTCATTTACTTCACTCTTACGACCTGCTAACGTTTCTATTGTCCATGTTATTTGCTGTGCCAAGGTTTGCTAGCTATATTAGCTGACATCCATGTTCTTCCGTGTTATATTAATCCCACTTTTCTTCTTCCAAATTCAGCTATAGCATACACTGGCACAAGAGCTCTAAATAAATTTGAATTGGATCTCCAAACTGTCCATTAAGTCTCAACTATATGATTCGCTGACACAAATGGAGAATTTGCAGATCCAATTAAAATGTATTTAGAGCTCGTGTCCGCAAATTATATCGCGAAAAGAACAAAAACAACAACACATTAGAAGGGATATTTTTATTTTTATTTATTTAACCTTTATTTAACTAGGCAAGTCAGTTAAGAACAAATTCTTATTTACTTTGATGGCCTACCAAAAGGCAAAAGGACTTCTGTGGGGACGGGGGGTGGGATTCAACATTTTTTTAATAATCCCGACAAAAGAGACACCTAAGACAAAAACATAGCATGGCAGCAACACATGGCAACAAATCATGGTAGCAACACAAAACGACAACAACATGGTAGCAGCACAACATGATAACAGCACAAAACATGGTACAAACATTAATAGGGACAGACAACAGCACAAAGGGAAATAAGGTAGAGATAACAATACATCACACAAAGCAGCCATAACTGTCAGTAAGAGTGTCCATGATTGAATATTTGAATGAAGATTTGAGATAAAATTGTCCCGTTTGAGTGTCTGTTGCAGCTCGTTCCAGTCGCTAGCTGCAGCGAAATGACGAAATGAAAAGATGAGCAACCCAGGGATGTGTACGCTTTGGGGACCTTTAACAGGATGTGACTGATGATAAGCCTATTGCAAACCAACAGCAAAGAACATGGATAAGAAAAAACATTACTTAGATTGAGTTAACCAACATTGGTTAAGATCAAAATGCAATTGTATTTCAAGTGTGATAGGGAATGTATTGTGTGATGTGCTGCAAAGTTATCTCTATAATCTGAGATTCCTCCTGTAGCTAGCTAGCTCTACCTAACAGTGGGGCTGCTCGTGCTCATTTCGTGGCCTTATAGGTGAATGAATGATGTGGCCTTACGGGGAAAATACTTTGTTTGAAATGAGTAGAGAAGGGCTTTCCAACCCTGTTCCAAGAGATCTACATGTTGCAATTACTTAGTGAGCTGACATCTTAGCAGTTGACCGAGCCCATCTGGCCCCAGGGTAATCGGCAAGTGGAGAGGGGACAACTTTAATTGGAGCTAGGGCTGTTTACTGCCCCTACTGGAGCAATTTGGTGCCCTTATTAAACAGGATACATTTTTGTCAAAAGTTGCTAATATATGCATATAAAAATATTATCGAATAGAAAACACTTTAAAGCTTCTAAAACCGTTTAAATTTTGTCTCTATGTAAAGCAGAACTCTCAGAGCATGCATTCTCCCAAACTATCTCTTGTCATGATAAAAGTTGGCCCAACTTTGACGTCATCGCAAACACCCTTCCCAAACAGTTACGCTCACGAGAGTTTGAGCATGCCGAAAGCTCTCGGTCACTCGAAAAAACAGGTCACTTTTATGCGCGCTCTGGTCAAGTCCTGTCTTTTTTCCAAGATCGATTGAACGGTGCCTGTGTTTCTGTTCGTTCTCACGATTGCTGTACACCTTTATAACATGTTAAAGCTTGATTATGAAGTTAGTTTGACAAGTTTACTCGACATATAATATGTAAGTTCGACGTTTTGGTGCGCATCCACTTGACTTTTGGCTACATTTCGACCGAAATGTGTCGTTTTTGAGAACCGAAAGACGCAGACTTGAAAACTAAACGCTGTTTTGGTAAGTATAATCCCTTCCAGGTCTTCTGATGGAAGAACAGCAAAGGTAAGGGAATATTTATGTGGTAAATTTGGGTTTCTGTGGACTCCAAGATAGAGGAGCCAGAATGCTACTTTTGGAGCGCCGACTCCTAGTATAGCCTAGTGAACGCAACCTGTAACGTTAAAAATAAATGTAACACAGCGATTGCATTTAGAAGAAGTGTATCTTCCTATACATATGTAGAACATGCATATTTAGTCAAAGTTTATGATGTGTATTCCTTGTTAGCTGACGTTATCTGCCGGAGCTATCGTCATTTCTCCTGACATTTTAGTAGCATTTTTTGAACGATGCGTCATTGTAAACAGAGATTTATGGATATATATTGCAGATTATTAAAAAAAAATGAATGTACTGTGTAACATGTTATATTACTGTCATCTGATGAAGATTTCAAAAGGTTAGTGAAATGATTTTTCTTTTAATCCTGCGTTTGTTGATTGCATATTTTTTCCTACTTGGCTATGCAAATGAGCTATGTCTGCGGTGGTGGTTTGACAGAAATATGTGCTATGTTTTCGCCGTAAAACATTTTAGAAATCGGACTTGCTGGGTAGATAAACAACTTGTTTATCTTTCATTTGAGCTATTGGACTTGTTAATGTGTGGAGGTTAAATATTTGTAGGAATATTTCTTGCGTTCCATACGCCACATTCAAGCTGAGGGTGTGGGGGGGTTCCTATCTGGGAACGGGTGTCCCCATCAAGTTAACCTCTTGAAGCTAGGGGGCACTATTTTATTTTTTGAAAAATTACGTTCCCAAAGTAAACGGCCTATTTCTCAGGACCAGATGCTAGAATATGCATATAATTGACAGCTTAGGATAGAAAATACTCTAAAGTTTCCAAAACTGTCAAAATATTGTCTATGAGTATAACAGAACTGATATTGCAGGTGAAAGCCTGAGAAAAACCAATCAGGAAGTGACTCTTATTTTGAAACCCCTGTCTTTCTATGCATCCCTATTGCCCATTGAAAGGGATATCAACCAGATTCCTTTTTCTGTGGCTTCCCTAAGGTGTCTAAAGCCTTTAGACGTAGTTTCAGGCCTTTATTTTGAAGAATGAGCGTAAACGTCCACATTGCGTAAGTGGTCAGTTGTTGGCTCTCAGTGTGATTTTTTTTGCGCAAAACAGAGAGGTAGCCATTTTTCCTCCAGGTCCTAGTGAAAAGCCAACTGTCCCGGTTGATATATTATCGAATAGATATTTGAAAAACACCTTGAGGATTGATTATAAAAAAACGTTTGTCATGTTTCTGTCGATATTATGGATATAATTTTGAATTTTTGTCTGCGTTGTCGTGACTGCTATTTCCGGTGGATTCCTGGGCATAACGCATCAAACTAACGGAGGTATTTGGATATAAAAAATATCTTTATGGAACAAAAGGAACATTTGCTGTCTAACTGGGAGTCTCGTGAGTGAAAACATCCGAAGATCATCAAAGGTAAACAATTAATTTGATTGCTTTTCTGATTTTTGTGACCAGGTTACCATCCGCTAGGTGTACATAATGTTTTGTTAGTATATCGATAAACTTACAAACGCTTGTATTGTTTTTGCTGTAAAGCATCATTTCAAAATCTGAGACGACAGGGTGATTAACAAAAGGCTAAGCTGTGTTTCGCTATATTTCACTTGTGATTTCATGAATATGAATATTCTCTAGTAAGATTATTTGACCGTTGCGCTATGCTATTTAGCGTAGTTGATGACAATGATCCCGGATCCGGGATGGGTGGTTCCAAGAGGTTTTAACACTATCCAGCACCACTGTGATCTATCTCTGAAGTCAGGACTATTCATGACATGGTCACAGAGGGCCAAGGCCCAGAGGACATTGAGGTAACTGCCATGGCTCTGTAGATGGACGAGAGACAAGAGGTCATAGGTCATCATTACATACTTTTAGTTGTTTTTTTTCACTTTTCGTTTACCATTATTTCCAGCATTATCCAGTAGGTTTGCTGCAGGTAGAAATGTTCCATCGATCAATCAATATCTGGTTGTTTGTCTAAGTCAGGGGAGGCAAAGCCTATTATTTGCAGGGAACATTATTTATAGATCAGTAATTCTACACCTATTTTCCTCTCCATTATAGTAGGAGGTTATAGCTAAACATGGATACATTAGGGGCAGTTAAAAGGGAGAGTCAGTTAAACCAACCATGGAAGTATATTGAAGTGAATTCGGGGGATAGCTCCCAACCGGGACTTGAACACAGATCCAGTGACAAGCCAACACCTTAACCGTATGCCAAGAGGTTTGGACGTATTGGCGTAACGGTTAAGGTGTTGGCCAAAAGGTTTGGAACTCTTGGAGTAATGGTTAAGGTCTTGGCCAAGAGGTTCAGACCTGTTTGAATAGGACCCAGGTTTGAGTCCTGGTCGGGCCTACCCCCCAAATTCCCTACAATATGCTGTACTTCAATGGTTTGTTTCATTGACTCTCACATGTAGCACTTTATACTCTTACCCATATACGGGCTGAAACACTGATAAGTGCCTAAATTGGAACGGAGTGGCTGACATCACTATACATGATGTCAGTTCTTAGGTTCTCCACTTCACAGCTCTGTGTGGGTTTTGACTGACAGCCACGTGCGACAAAAAGTTTCCCCCATCCCTCCCGCTAATTGGGCAACTTTTGTAAATGTTTTGTTTTCTGAGTGAGGGAAATGCTGTAAATTAAGAGGACTCAATGTATTTAGCCGAGTATTAGAATAATATCGCTTTGACGTCATACAAGCAAGCCAAATACCCGTGTCTCCAAATGTGCACTTCACAATTCAATATCACAAAACTCATGTAATATACAGTGTGAACGTTTATAATCATTATGTTTGATGTAAAATTACAAGATGATATGACGTTATACCCTGCGTTGTCCACACATCTAAATTCAATCAGCACTCAATTCTATGCGCACCAAAATTGCAATCTTATTTGCCTTGTGAAAGCCTAACACTGTAAGATCATATTGCATAATTTAGCTATTCATGTTGGCAATAGAACAAGCTTTAAAATGATGACCACCTGACCCAGATTGCGATTTATAACGGACCGTTTATGGATTGTGTAATCAACAACAGTAATTGTGTGATGGCGGGGATGCAGGGCTGTGTTGCAAAGAAAACAACTACAAGTGTGCTTGCTCTGAGCTCTCTTGCTCAGCTAAGAGAGCTCAGAAAAGCACCTTGTAGTTGAAGACACTTATTTGAGTCATAGAAGTGCATTGAAATCACTTATTAATGATGTACACTTTGGAGAGGTGTGTGGCTACTTAGAAAAACAAGAGGTGATACAGTCAGTCTTTCCTCAACTCTTACCCAAGAGACACTGGAATGCATCGTTTTTATATTAGCATTCTGATTACAGTGAAGAGCAAGATGTGCCAGCTGCAGCTTAACTAGGTTTTTCTTTGCAGCACATGACCATATGACTGGACAATAATCAAGATAAGATGAAACTAGAGCCTGCAGGACTTGCTTTGTGGAGTGTGGTGTCAAAAAATCAGATAATCTCTATCACAGACAGGCCTCTCCCCATCTTTGCAGCCATTGAATCTACAGTATATGTTTTGACCATGACAGTTTACAATCTAAGGTAACACCAAGTCAATTAGTCTTCTCAACTTGTTCAACACCCACACCATTCATTACCAGATTCAGCCGAGGTCTAGAATTTAGGGAATGATTTGAAACAAATACAATGCCCTTAGTTTTAGAGATGTTCAGGACCAGTTTATTACTGACTGCAACTTTTTATTATGGGTTTAAGTGACTTTATTAGCTGTGGTTGCAAACGCATATATGATTGAATCATCAGCATACATGAACACAGATGCTTTGTTTAATGCCAGTGGCAGGTCATAATGGCAAGTTCCCACACGTGTAATGGGTTACCTGCCCCTAACTACAGATTTTTTCAATTGCTAACAAACGTTGGACAGTACCGAAGCCACTTTTTCAAAACTCTTCATACAGTCTGCATTACCAACATGCATCTTTGCCAAACAGTTAATCTCACCTCCAAAACTCACTTCATACACGTCTCAAAATAAGCTTGTTTGACCATAACACTGGCAACAATTCTCACTCAGAAATCATACATTGTCACTCATAACACACTGATCTAAAAAAACACTAACAACAGGGAGCATTACATAAAGAGCACATACTATACTGTAGGTGGAGGGACGCCTACAAGCGACCACTTTACGACAATCACACTGTAATTATCCCTGTGTAAACATCATTGTAAAGATTGATTGAGGGTCAAAAACAAATATGCTAGTTTAACGTAAATGAGCTGAGTGCTAGGTTCAGTATCAGCAGCAGATAAAAAGGTGTATTGGTATGGAATCCGTGTTGTTTACACATAGATCTCCTGGCCTCAAATCCTCCTCTAGATCCTCCTCTAGAAAGAAACAGGGCTGTTAATTAAGGCTTAATCTGAACAGCTGTGACTGGCCTAGAACGATCCCCCCCTCTGTCTCTCAGCTTCAAATGAGAGCCTCGGAGTCGAGCGATTGATCTCAGGCAGAGCGGCAGCTAATGATGAACTCGGAAATCACATTAACTTCTACACCACCATCGGCTCATAAAACATCACCCCCACGAAAGGCAGAATTACAATGTGTTGACGTATTACTGGAGAAAAAACAGAATCTGTCCTACAGAAAATTAGAAGCAGAGAATTAGAACCCCTGATAACTCCCAAATTATTGTTTAAACTTCAAACGGAGCACAAGTATGAGCTGTGAATGCTGAGGGCCGAGACTCACGCATTTTCTAAGAGGCTGACGACAAAAAAACGTCAGTCAGTCTGTTGTTAATTAGGGAGGGGTGCACGCGTCCCTAACAGTCCGAACTGCTCCAGCTCAGAGAGAGAAAGAGTTGTCTCTCTGTAATAATTAGAGGGTTTGATAATGAAGCAGTCACAGATCCAACAGGAAGTGAAGCAACAAACAGGAAACACTTTGAACTATGCGCTTGTCTTCCCTGGGTGCCCCTTGCCTGTTTAATAGTCATGACCTTAACACTGTATTTCCTGTTCTGTTGTTATATAGCTGTGTTTTTATCTCAGTAGGCATCCTGCTGTCCACTAAAATTGAGTAACGTCTTTGAGCATCTTTACACAATTCTGTCTGTCCTTGTGCCACTTGTAACAACAGACAAATTAATACAATACTTGTTATTCACCCTTTACATACTGTAGCAATGTATAACCGTTTTCCTTTTGTTTTCCTTAAATACTTGAAGGGGTGATGCACACAGTAAGACATTTAGAACACCTTTATGAAACTAGTCATTCACCTTCATGAGTATTTCATTATAATTCATTACAACCTTCATATCACATTGTTTTTGTCATCCATGAGGAGTTTTCTATATAAAAGCTACCCCTTCTATTACAGAACTAAAAGTTATCTGTAACACTGAAACAGATCTTTATTTATCCATTGTAGAACAGAAATGTGTACACAATCACAGTACACAATCCACTGGGTCCATACATGCGAACCCTAGCTTAAACCTAAGATTTAAACCTTCTATCTAAGTATGCTAGGTGTTTGCTTTTCTCATTGGAAAAACAAATCAACCAATCAAAGACAATAGATAGTAGTAGCCACCAATCAATTACCTTTTTGTAGTATGTGCAGTGTCGAAATTGCATGATGCATCCTTGACTAGGGTACTAGACAAAATTCAAAAAGGCACTTTTTCTCATATATGACCAAATGTTATGTTTTTTCCATGTGCTTTTACAAAAAAAAGATGTAGGCGGATTAGACAACATGTAACTTTATATTTGTACATAGGTAGTCCTTTCAATGACCAAAAGCACCCTCTTTGTTCTCATGGGTGGAATGTTAGTCATATTTTTCATTATTTCAAGAAGACAGTGAATGTTCAAGTGGCCGAGATACAGTTTTGACTTAAATTTACTTGAAAATCTATGGCAAGATCTGAAAATGTTTGTCTAGCAATGATTAACAACCAATTTGACAGAGTTTGAAGAATTTTGGTGATTCTAACATGTATTGACTCAGGGGTGTGGATACTTATAGAAATGTATCATTTACATAAGTATCCACACATTTCATTGTCAATGAATTTACAAAATGTCTATAAACATGTTTTCACGTTGTCATTATGGGGTATTGTGTGTAGATGGATGAGAAATAATATGTATTTAATCCGTTTTGAATTCAAGCTGTAACACAAACTGTGGAATAAGTCAAGGGGTATGAATAGTTTCTGAAGGCACTGTATAAAAGTGCTACGACAGATTTCATGAAGGTTTTATAAATGAAAGCCCTCATGCATACCTGCTTCAAGTAAAGCATTACCAAACGTTCTAACCACCCCTTCTAACACAACCACTGATATTGTTACAACTTCTAGGAGTAGTGGGTGCGGAGTCAGGCGCAGAGAGCAGAGGGTTAACCAAAACCCAAACAAGAAACAGGTGTAACCAATAAGACAAAACTAACAGAAAAGGAAAAGGGGATCAGTGGTAGCTAGTAGAACAGGAAGAGGAGCCCGAACAGGAAGAGTAGCCACCTTCGGTGGGAGTCGTGACAGTACCCCCCTCCCTGAAGCGTGGCTCCCACAGCGTGCCGACACCGGCCTCGAGGGCGACCCGGCGGGCGAGTCGCAGGGCGATCCGGATGGAGGCGATGGAAATCCCTCAGCAGTCACGGATCCAAGATGTCCCCCACCGGTACCCAGCACCTCTCCCACTCCACGAGGTACTGCAGGCCCCTCACCTGGCGTCTAGAGTCCAGAAAAGCATGTACTGTGTATGCCGGGGACCCCTCGATGTCCAGAGGGGGTGGAGGGACCTCCGGCACCTCACCTTCAGGGGACCAGCTACCATCGGCCTGAGGAGAGACACAGGAAACGAGGGGTTAATACAATAGTAAGAAGGGAGTTGTAGTCTATAACACACCTCGTTTATCCTCCTCAGGACTTTAAATGGCCTCACACACTGCGGCCCCAGCTTCCGGCAGGGCAGGCGGTGGGGCAGGTTTCGGTTTGAGAGCCAGACCCTGTACCCCGGTGCGAACACGGGGGCCTCACTGCGGTGGCGGTCAGTGGTCCTTTTCTTCTCTTCACTCGCTTGCTTAAGTGATTGCTGGACGGCCCTCCAGGTCTCCTTAGAGCCACCATAATTTGCAAATAAATAAATTAAAAATCCTACAATGTGATTCTCATTTTTTTTCTTCTCATTTTGTCTGTCATAGTTGAAGTGTACCTATGATGGAAATTACAGGCCTCTCTCATCTTTTTAAGTGGGAGAACTTGCACAATTGGTGGCTGACTAAATACTTTTTTGCCCCACTGTACTTAAGACCTGTTGGACACTGTGGAGGCGCAGGTTCCAACCGTAATGCCCGCTCGATGTCCGCGTCCACCTCCCATACCACCGGTTCCACCAGCCATGAAACTGGAAGGATGGGAGTAGGATCGATGGGCCGATCCTCGGTGTCATAGAGACGGGACAGCACGTCGGCCTTTGTGTTGAGGGAACCTGGTCTATAAGAGATAGTGAACCTAAATCTGGTGAAAAACATGGCCCACCTTGCCTGACGATGATTCAGTCTCCTTGCTGCCCGGATATACTCCAGATTACGGTGGTCAGTCCAGATGAGGAAAGAGTACTTGGCCCCCTCAAGCCAGTGTCTCCACACCTTCAGGGCCTTTACCACAGCTAACAACTCCCGATGCCCCACATCATAGTTACGCTCCACCGGACTGAGCTTCCTCGAAAAGAAAGCGCAGGGGCGGAGCTTCGGTGTCGTGCCCGAGCACTGTGATAGCACGGCTCCAACCCCAGCCTCGGACGTGTCCACCTCCACTATGAATGCCGAAGAGGGGTCCGAATGTGCCAACACGGGAGCGTCGGTAAACAGCGCCTTCAAACGATTGAAAGCTCTGTCCGCCTCTGCCGACCACCATATACGAAGCCAGCCCCCCCTTCAGCAGTAAGATAATGGGAGCAATTGGCAAACCCTAAAAACCGCTGCACCTCCTTTACCGTGGTCGGAATTGGCCAATTACGCACAGCCTTAATGCGATCACAGTCCATCACCACCCCCGAGGTGGAAATGCGATAACCCAGGAAGGATATGGCTCGTTTGGAGAACACACATTTCTCAGCCTTAACGTACAGGTCATGCTCCAGCAGTCGCCCAAGTACATGCGCGGCTAGTGTGGCGGAATAGATCAGGATATCATCAATATACACCACCACACCCTGCCCGTGCAGATCCCTGAGAATCTCGACTACAAAGGATTGAAAGACGGCTGGAGCATTCTTTAACCCATACGGCATGACGAGGTACTCATAATGGCCAGATGTGGTACTAAACGCGGTTTTCCACTCATCTCCCTCCCGAATACCACCAGATTACACGCGCTCCTGAGGTCCAGTTTCGTGAAAAAACGAGCCCCGTGAAATGACTCTACCGCCGAATCGATGAGAGGTAGCGGGTAACTAAACCCCACTGTGATGGAATTGAGACCTCGATAATCAATGCACGGACGCAGACCTCCCTCCTTTTTTTCACACATTTTTTCACAAAAAAGAAACTCGAGGAGACGGGTGACGTGGAGGGCCGAATGTTCCCCTGTCCCAGAGATTCAGTGACATATGTCTCCATAGCCAACGTCTCCTCCTGTGACAATGGGTACACGTGACTCCTGGGAAGTGCAGCGTTTACCTGGAGGTTTATTGCGCAATCCCTCGGTCAATGAGGTGGTAATTTGGTCTTCCTCTTCTTACAGAAGGCGATAGCCAAATCGGCATATTCAGAGGGAATGCGCACATTGGAAACCTGGTCTAGACTCTCCACCGACGTGGCACAGATGGAAACTTCTATACACCTACCTGAACACTCCTCTGACCACCCCTGGAGAGCCCCCTGTTTCCATGAAATCCTGGGATTGTGACTAGCCAGCCAGGGAATCCCCAACACCACTGGAAACGCAGGTGATTCGATAAGGAAGAGACTAATCCGCTCCCTATGATCCCCCTGCGTTACCATGTCCAGTGGAACCTTGGCCTCCCTGACCCTAACGGTCGGCTATCTAAGGAATGCACGGGGAAGGGTGGATCTATCGGCACCAGCGGAATCCCCAACCTAGGGGCGAGTCCGCGATCCATAAAGTTCCCAGCTGCGCCTGAATCGACTAGTGCCTTATGCTGGAGAGATGTGTGTCACACAAAAAACAATTCCTCAGTGATGGGATGCAAAGAACTGAACAAAATAGTGTGTGGTAATGACATAAACTTGTGTGAACAGGTGATTAGAATTCAGGTGATTGGGATCTGGAGAGTGAGCTGCCTTCAGGGGATCTATGTGTTTGAGAGTGTGAGCTGGAAAGTGAGCTACTTTCAGGGGATCTACGTGTTTCAGGAGGTTGGAAGCAGACGTTACAGCTGTAGGCCTAACATGACATTTCCACTTGGTGCTCAGCCTGTTACGTGAATAGTGTGTCAGAGAATTGGGTACTTTGCCAATAAATATGTACATTTCCACTATACAATAAGTTAATAAGGATATATTTTAAGTGACGTTTATTTTGAAAACGTCTTATGAATGTGTTTTAAAGATTTATGAAGGATACTCACAAAAGCGTTATGACTGGTTTCTTAAAGGTGTTATTATGAATAAAAGGCCTTATGTCTACCCGCTTCAAGTAAAGCATTATCACACTATCTAACCACACCTGTAGTAGAGCTCCAGACAGTGGATGGGAGTGAGCTTAGAGACCCTTTATTTCAAGCAATCCTATTGTTGGAGGAACTGTAAACAAATGCCAGCTGTTAATTTACAATATGCTGATGATTTAATCAGTGCTGTGATGAACAATGATTAGAGCAGCCATTTTTAGATTCTTGCAGATACTTACTGGTCCTATGTAACTTATGGGATGGTATTGACACGTTCTTATGCCATGTCCCTTGCACTGCTTCCTTGTTTGAGTGTGCTGTCTGTATGTGATTATTTCACCACAAAGCATAACTGACCAACTAAGGGATAAGGTGACAGATGGCATCCATGCATCGACATTAGGGCAGCCGTGAAGTCAGGGCATCTGTTCATATAATGTATGTGTGTACAAACCTGTGAGCCAGATACCTGCCTACTTCTCCAATGGGCCTACGTTTCAAACATGCTGTTAGGGGGCCCTGATTTGATCACGTAACCACAGAGAGTTGGGGCCAACCATTCCAAATGAGTGTTATGCATGGCTACCGCATCTGCTTTGGCACAGGCTTCAAACCAGTGAGGTCAAAGCACCTGATCACAGTGCCAGTCTGCAGCTAGTCTTCGCCAACGTGCTTCACCTTTCCAACGTGCCTCACTGTGCCGCATCGGACGCTGAGCAACATGTTAATGAAGTGAAGCTGAGTGGTGAGGAACAGAGCAGAACGTCCAGTCCCGGGGCTTAGAAAGAAAGAGGGAGAGGGTTGTGCATATGGAGAGCTGGGCTGGCAGTGCCAAGAACAGCTCTCTGCCAAGCCACGCTGTAAATCAAGCCGAGACTCCAGTGGTAACCTTCAGTGGCTCAAGAACACCGACTCAATCTGTATACATGAATTCTTTATTGTTACTCAGAAATCAAATCATTCTGTCTGCGGTTGACAGGAAAATTGCCAGGCGAATACACACACTATTCTTCTTTGTGCATTCCTCTCCCTCTCATCCTCTATTGCCTTTCACTGGCAATTCAACTAGTAATTTTAATAAAGGCTTATCAAGGCTAGGAAAGTGCCATCCAGATGCAGCCCACTCACCGGATCTGTCGTCAGTCTTGTTTTGAGATTCTCAAGGTCAAATTACTCATTTACTGAAGCCACAGTGATTGCATTACAGGCAAGTGACATAGCAACCACCAGGGCCATACACAGTTACACAAATAACATTTCTCAAAAAGAAATGTCCTCTTATTTTCACACCCTCCCCTTTACACAATCAAACATACATTATTACAAGAAATACCCACAAGCAGAGTAAGTGTCTGTTGAAAGTTCCAGCAGGCAAATAACCACAACAATACTGATTCAGTGACACCAATACTAATACAGTAACTAAAACCTAATTCCAGTTCACAGGGAGTCAAACTCAGCAGTTCAAATTTAGCTTGGTCATCAGGTTTCAGCAGAGCAAAGGGAGGAAACGGATCATAACGCTAAGTAAATCTCAGTGCCCTAGACAGAGAGAGAGAGAAAGAAGGAAAGAGACAGACTGGGGGGAGAGAGAGACATACAGTAAAGCAGGGGAGGAACTGAAACTCCGTATGAACTCTGGCATCTGTGACGACTGATTTACAGCCCTGCTGTAGTAAATGAGCCGCACAGCTAATGGCTTTCACTGATACTTTTTAATGGACATGCACACAGAGCACTGTGCACCCAAGCTGAGCCTCTGCACTGGAGGAGAGACACTGCAAAGAGAGGCAGAGAGGGAGAGAGTTGGGGAGAGAGAGACCACAGCTCAAAAAGAGAGAGAGAGGTGTTAGAGAGAATGAACCTCAGCACTGCAGGTTTCAGCAACCTTCCCATCCGTGCTAAATTGAAGATGGAAGGAGGGTAGCCTCAGCCATTACTGTCTTTTTTCTATGTAAATGTAGTCCGTTACTCCCTGTGATTTTGTTTGCTCTCCCTCTCTCCCTTTCTCTCTGGCTGTCCCCCACTCTCTCACTCTCTCCCTCAGCACAATGAAACTAAATAGTTAATTTACAACACCATGAGAGAACAGGGACATAAAATGGCAGCCTTAAATACTTAATCTGATTGAACACCAGGGCAGATTTGTTTTGTCTAATGGTAATGACCTAAATGAACATCGAGCTGCTTGGTTAGCTGATGCTATAGTACAAAGGAAAAGGCATATCTCACATTCCCATATGCTGCCCTGTGGACACAGGAAAGGTGTTACGTATCGACACCGACCTGTTGTGGTTTAAGTTATGAACATAATTTTTGAGGTTCATTAATTAACTTGGTAAAAAAACTACATAAACAGAGACTTAAGACAACATGATATATTCACATCAGTGAATGCCACATCAGTTCCCTGACTTGTCACAAAGCATTTTCAAGCTGACATTTCTCATAGACAAAATTGATCTTATTTAAGACAAATATATTATCCTCATAATCCTCATAAAGGAGGCTCCTGTCCCGTGACATTCAGCGATGTATTTAGCACAGAGATCAGTCCAGACACCCTCATCATGGTCCTCAAAATGTCACAAGCATCAGCAGCAGACAGAAAGAGAGAGCGTGCCACTAAGGGGCAGGAGAAAGAGTGATAGATTGATGGGGAATATTGATCACACAGAAATAGGGTTGCAAAGGGAGGGTATATTACAAAATTGACCAACATTTTGGTATCTTTCAAGGATTTTATGTAATCTATCACAAGACATCTAGTGGCCATTTTGGCTACTTCAGATTATCATTGGAATCTGTAATTATCTTTGGCCCTCTGTGTGGCCTTATCACATGTAAAATATATGAAATAAGATGATTTTAAAATAAAACAGAATGACAAAGCTGTAAAACTTCATCCTAAATGTAAACCATCAATTTAGTGAACCATTGGTGTTTCAGCATGAAATATCATTTTTTTCTTTCTATTTTATTATCTCAATATGTATTTGTTGTCAATGTTTTGACATCAAACTGGTGGCAGTTGTGAAAAAAAGTCAATAGTTGGAAGAGTTGCAGAGTTCATTGAAAATAATACCATTGTTGAGTAGATTATTTTCTCTTTAACAATGGTCTATATACTAGAATATATATATATATGTTTAACATTTATTAAAGTATAAATGACCAAAATTACATTAGATTGACATAGATTTTCTGTGAATTACCAGAATAACTGAAGTTTTTATTAACTTTGGTAAATTATCAGTAGCTTTGCAACCCTACACAGCATATCATGAATCATGTTCCAGGACTTTATATCATTGTCCTTTATTTGTGTTTTTATTGCTTCTTGCTGTTTGTGCTGGTCAACTCATGTTGAACTCACTTCCATCTGTGCTGTGTGTGTGTGTCCACGTGTATGGGAGTGTGTGTGTGTGTGTGTGTTCTACATCTATACTGTGTACAATATGCATCTGTAAGACTATAAGAGATCACTAGAATTAGCCACCACACACAGCTAGCGTGACATTGACGGTGGGGCCTGCGGCACCAGGGCCATGCATTATTCAACGAATCACCATGGTTAATGTTCAGGAGTATGTCCACTCTTACACTGCCTCCATCTTTAAAGAGGTTCCCCTGCTGGATGACCTGGATATGTTGATTTGCGTGGAGGTTCAGAAAAAGCCGACATTCCTGAGACACTTTTATTTTATATTTCACCTTTTTTTTTAACTAGGTAGGCAAGTTGAGAACAAGTTCTCATGTACAACTGTGACCTGGCCAAGATAAAGCAAAGCAGTGTGACACAAACAACAACACAGAGTTACACATGGAATAAACAAACGTACAGTCAATAATACAATAGAGAAAGTCTATATACAGTGTGTGCAAATGAGGTAGGATAAGGGGAGTGAGGTAATAAATAGGCCATAGTGACGGAATTATTACAGTATGGCAAATGAAACACTGGGGTGATAGATGTGCAAAAGATGAGTGTGCAAATAGCGGTACTGGGGTGCAAAGGAGCAAAATAAATAATATGGTGATGAGATAGTTGGATGGGCTATTTACAGATTGCCTATGTACAAGGCAAATGTCAAAATAAAAAATAACCGTCTGAAGATCACTGTAAACTGTTTGTGAGGGTCTGTAATTTGAGGCTTGTCTGTCTTTCTGCGTCTCTCTACAAGCCTCTAAATATCCCGTGCCACTGGCTACTCACTGACTTAAATTGTTCTAGATTACAGTGTACAGTATGTTGCACTGGTGTCATTCTTCTTAATCATGTAAGGTTTGTCATTACTCCCTATTGTATAATAAAGCAGTTCATCAATACTTGAATCCTCAGCCCTTAAAGCTGTGTATGTTGTTTATTTCAAGAAAGATGCCACAACTAAGGTGCCTCACTATCAGGTTGTAGCAGCCCAGAGCTGTGAAGACACAGGTGTGAGTGAGGTTTTCTAACACCATAAAATAGCGCTTAATGTGTGATGGGCAGCATGCTAACCATCCTGAGAAACAGCAGAGCCACCAGAGTCCCTCGTTAATGGACCCCTGTCATGACCAGACATGGTGTCAACGGCAAGGGGCCTCCAGAAGATGACCGACAGACTTCGAATGTGATGCATGTGCAGAGGAAGTGTATCTGTCAATCAAATAAGTCTGAACAGAAAGGAATGAGTTTTAACACATCACTACATGATTGGGAATGTGAAGAGGAACAACTGGAGCGTTTTGTGGTAGAATGAATGTCATAATGACTTGTCCTCACCTCAACTTTCTGAATAAACAAAAACTTCCAGAGAAATATACAGTCAATGTGTCATATTGATTTATAATGGTCCTTTGGCCAAGTTGATATGCAATATGGAATCAGGACTGTGTCCTTCAGACCTCATTATGTACCGTAGTTTAGAAAAATGAGTAGTTCTTGGGTATATTCCTGACCATGATTCTACACTCACTATGGAACAAATAGCTAATATTTATGACAAACATATCAGTGAAGGACAAATAACCCTGCAAAACCAGGCCAGTAAAATAGTTGACCGCAAACAATAACAATTTAAACACCTGTAGGGTAAATACAGCCAAGAGAGAGAACATCCCTGTACATTTTAATGACATCATGACATGTGAAGTCCTTTCAAATGCTTGCCTCAGACCGAAAGACTACAAAAACGCAGAAGAGCTGTTACACAGGAATATTTCATCCATGCTGCTGTACCGCTCTCAAACATGGCTTTGGTCTAAAATGAGCAGAGTGGCTGGGATATGAGCTGTTTTTTTGTCTGATTGTGTAAAGTTAATGAAGCGGATCATGTACAGTAGATTATTAATGGACACAACCATTTTCAATTCTATTCATTTGAAGGGAATGCTCAATCACAAGATGTACTGTACACTCTGCTGGTCTGTTTACTTTCTCTCTGGTGTATCTGAATGGATTCTGTGTCTTTCTACCTGTTTCATATTGCGTGTGAACTCAGCATTGTCCGTCTCCTGAGCTCTATGTTATTGTACATGGAGGCTATAGACAGTTCATTATTGTGGAAAAAGACTCGCTAGGTAGTCTGTGAAGAAAGTGACCTCATCTCCCTCTCTGTCTGAAGTCCACTCACTCCACTGCATTATGGTTATTTCTCTGGATTAGAAAACATCCTTCACAGACAGACTGCTGCTGGGTACTGTGGCCAATTCTGACGGAACAAACCCTGTCAGAAATAAAAACAATACCAGCGAACAGAGAATGCTTTCAGAATGATTTAACAATGAAGTCAAAATTAAGATAAAGAGGTCACTAAAGTACATTAATATGGAGCATGTTGGAGGATTTACAAAACAAATATAGCATACAACACCACTAACAGCTCAGAAGAACATTTGCTGCATATATGGCAAAATACCAAGCTTTGTAATGGTGCTAAAGCTCAAGTACAGTTTTGTTATCATCATCCATCAATGCAGTTTCTAAGGAATGCTCAATCTGTATCCTCAGTTTAACCTAACACTAACAGTATGCCCAGTAACCACCTACATCATCATTATCTTTGATCCGGCAACACATTCCCTATATACAGTTGAAGTACGAAGTTTACATACACTTAGATCGGAGTCATTAAAACTCGTTTTTCAACCACTCCACAAATTTCTTGTTAACAAACTATAGTTTTGGAAAGTCGGTTAGGATGTCTACTTTGTGCATGACACTAATTGTTCCAACAATTGTTTAGAGACATTACTTCACTTATAATTCACTGTATCACAATTCCAGTGGGTCAGAAGTTCACATACACTAAGTTGACTGTGCCTTTAAACAGCTTGGAAAATGCCAGAAAATTATTTCATGGCTTTAGAAGCTTCTGATAGGCTAATGACATCATTTGACTCAATTGGAGGTGTACCAGTGGATGTATTTCAAGGCCTACCTTCAAACTCGGTGCCTCTTTGCTTGACATCATGGAAAAATCAGAAGGTATCAGCCAAGACCTCAGAAAATTAATTGTAGACCTCCACAAGTCTGGTTCATCCTTGGGAGCAATTTCCAAATGCCTGAAGGTACCACGTTCATCTGTACAAACAATAGTACACAAGGATAAACACCATGGGACCATGCAGCCGTCATACCGCTCAGGAAGGAGATGCGTTCTGTCTCCTAGAGATGAACGTACTTTGGTGTGAAAAGTGCTAATCAATCCCAGAACAACAGCAAAGGACCTTGTTAAGATGCAGGAGGAAACAGGTACAAAAGTATCTATATCCACAGTGAAACGAGTCCTATATCAAAATAAACTGAAAGGCCGCCCAGCAAGGAAGAAGCCACTGCTCCGAAACCGCCAAACAAAAAGCCAGACTACAGTTTGCAACTGCACATGGAGACAAAGATGGTTCTTTTTGGAGAAATGTCCTCCGGTCTGGTGAAACAAAAAAAATAACTGTTTGGCCATAATGGCCATCGTTCTGTTTGGAGGAAAAAGGGGGAGGCTTGCAAGCCGAAGAACACCATCCAGCTCGTGAAGCATGGGGGTGGCACCATTATGTTGAGGGGGTGCTTTGCTGTAGGAGGGACTGATGCACTTCACAAAATAGATGGCATCATGAGGGAGAAAATTGTGTATATATTGAAGCAACATCTCAAGACATCGGTTAAAACTTGGTCGCAAATAGGTCTTCCAAATGGACAATGACCCCAAGCATACTTCCAAAGTTGTGATAAAATGGCTTAAGGACAACAAAGTCAAGGTATTGGAGTGGCCATCACAAAGCCCTCAGTCCTATAGAAAATGTGTGGGCAGAACTGAAAAAGCCTGTGTAAGCAAGGATGCCTACAAACCTAACTCAGTTACACCAGCTCTGTCAGGAGGAATGGGCCAAAATTCACCGCACTTATTGTGGGAAGCTTGTGGAAGGCTACCCGAAACGTTTATATCTATCCCCCTGATTCCAGCATACAAGCAAAAACTAAAGCAGGAAGTACCAATTACTCACTAAATACGGAAGTGGTCAGATGACACAGATGCTAAGCTACATGACTGTTTTGCTAGCACAGACTGGAATATGTTCTGGGATTCTTCCAATGGCATTGAGGAGTACACAACATCAGTCACTGGCTTCATGAATAAGTTGTCCCCACAGTGATTATACTGTATGAACATACCCCAACCAGAAGCCATGGATTACAGCCAACATCCGCACTGAGCTAAAGAGTAGAGCTGCCGCTTTCAAGGAGCGGGACTAAACTGAACATTTATAAGAAATCCCGCTATGTCCTCCGACGAACCATAAAACAGGCAAAGCATCAATACAGGACTAAGATTGATTCCTATTACACGAGCTCCGATGCTCGTCTGAGTTCACTTCCTGATGATCTCAGTCACCGAGTCAGTGTATATGTCAATGTTATTCTCAGAGGCAACCCGGAACATATCCCAGTCCGCGTGATCAAAACAATATTGAAGCATAGATTCCGATAGGTCAGAACAACGTTGAGTACCAATTTGTAAGTCGCTCTGGATAAGAGCGTCTGCTAAATGACTTAAATGTAAATGTAAATGTAGTCCTTACCGCAGGAATTTCCTGTTTAAGTTTCTGTCTATAGAAAGGGAGGAGCAGGATAGATGTGTGATCTGATTTGCTGGATGGAGGGTGGACGAGGGCATTGTAGCAGTCCCGGAAGGGGGAGTAGCAATGGTCAAGAGTTCTCAATGAGTGAGTAGTGCAGGCTATGTGTTGGTAACCTCAGTAACGTTTTCCTCAGATTTGCTGTATTGACTACAGTCCTGAGCTACAATAAATACGGCCTCAGGAAATGCGGACCCAGTCTCCTTGAGACAGAGTACAGTTTGTAATTTTCTCTGTGTAATAATTCACAGTGTTCTTGGAGACAGTTGTATCTGTGGGTTTTAGAATAAATACAGTATGTTCAGCCTAACAACTAAGTTCAGTGTGTTTGTAAAAGGAAACATTTATTTTCTAAATTAACTGCCTCTCAGAAGAAACGGGAAGGAAATATAACTCCTGAAATGATTGTGATTTCCTGAAATGCTAAAAGGACTTTAGGCATGTATCAGTTTCTCACCAATGGTTATGCATCCATGTGATGTGAAAGGAGCCAGCTGTGATATAATGTCTGATCTATTTAATTGATATCAACTGGAGCATGAAAATGCACCAAAAATGTTATAAGCTTGACTTCAAATCCTATTAATATTCACACATGAACTCTAATACAAATAATGGGGCACCAACAATGGGTGTTTTACTAATAGTTGTGTTATTGTCAATTCTGAAATACAACAGTTCTTTTATAATATGAAAACACCCCATTACATGGAAAGTCTCATATAAATCTGAATGTTGTCAACCTTTGAGGCTGTGACAAATCTGTTCACTTTTGGTGAGATAGACACCATTCTCCCACCCTCCCTTCCAATGCTAACAATAGGGTGGCTGCTAAAGGCTTATATCTACTGAGTTCTGTAAGTGATTTCTAACTTGGCAAAACAATTGGCTTGCTACAGGACAGTATTTGGTTTGGTAACACTTTATTTGGAGAGTCCTTCTGTAGATGCTCTAAGGCAGTGGTTCCCAAAAGTTTTATATTCCTGTACCCCTTCAAACAATCAACCTCCAGCTGTGTACCCCCTCTAGCACCAGGGTCAGGGCACTCTCAAAGAAAATGTCATCATTGTAAGCCTGCCACACACACACTATACGATCCATTTATTAAACAAAAGTTTTTGTCACCACACGGCATGTGGTAAGTGACAAAAAGCTCGTATAGGACCAGGGCACAAATAATAATAAAATAAAGAAAATAAATAGCTCTTTATTTAGCCATCTTACATATAAAATGTTATTTGTTAATCGAAAATTGTGAATAACTCTGAACCTCAGGTTAATGAGAAGGGCATGCTTGAAAGGATGCACATAACTCTGCAATGTTGGGTTGTCTTGGAAAGAATCTCCTTCTTAAATAATTTTCCACACACAGTCTGTGCCTGTATTTAGTTTTCATGCTAGTGATGGCCGAGAATCCACTCTCACATAGGTACGTGGTTAGAAAGGGTATCAGTGTCTTAACAGAGTGATTTGCCAAGGCAGGATACTCTGAGCACAGCCCAATCCAGACATCTGTCAGTGGCTTCTGAATAAATTACATTTTCACAGAACCGCTTGTTGCAATTTCGATGATGCTCTCTTTTTCAGATATAGGTAAGTGGACTGGAGGCAAGGCATCAAAGGGATAACGAATCCAGGTGTTTGTGTCAAATTTGAGATTTTTTAAAACTTCTTTTGTACATAATGTTGCAGAGATTGTCTCTTATGACCAAAAATAACTTCTGGACATCAGGACTGCAATTACTCACCACGGACTGTCAGAATCCTTTTTTTCCGTTAACGAGTCTGACGAGCCCGACGTGTATTATATCTGGGAACAGGCCCAGATCCCCGTGATTTGCGTGAAGAGAAGGCGGGGAAAAAGGGGCCAAAGGGCGGGCTGCTTTCTGAAAATTCTTGGCGATGGAATAAATCCCCACTTCCATCCATTCTGCTAGCAAACGTGCAATCTTTGGAAAATAAAATAGATGACCTACACGGAAGATTAAACTACCAACAGGACATTAAAAACTGTAATATCTATAATATGCATTACGGAGTCGTGGCTGAATGACGACACCATCAACATACAGCTGGCTTGTTATACACTGTACTGGCAGGATAGACAGCGGCATCTGGTAAGACAAGGGGCGCCGAACTTTGTATTTTTGTAAATAACAGCTGGTGCACGATATCTAAGGAAGTCTCGAGCTATTGCTCGCCTGAGGAAGAGTATCTAATGATCGGCTGTAGACCACACTATCTACCTAGTGTTTATCTGTATTTTTTGTACCTGGCACTAAGACCGCATTGAATGAGCTGTATTCTGTCATAAGAAAAAGTTCACCCAGAGGCGGCGCTCCTAGTACCCAGGGACTTTAATGCAAGGAAACTTAAATCAGTTTTACCAACTTTCTACCAGCATGTTAAATGTGCAAATAATTCTATCCTCCTGAATACTGCTTACAAGCAAACATTAAACAGGACGCACCAGCACCTCTCTGAACCACCCATCATGGATCCGGTATAATTATTATCAGCAACGCTGAATAGCATAACGCCACAGTCAAATAATATTACTAGAATATATTATTGCAAAACACAGCTTAGCCTTTTCTTTATCCACCTGTCGTCTCAGATTTTGAAATTATGCTTTACAGCGAAAGCAATACAAGCGTTTGTGTAAGTGTATTGATCGCTCGACAAAACAATAAGTACACGTAGAATCAGGTAACTTGGTCCTGAAAATCAGAAAAGCAATCAAATGAATCGCTTACCTTTGAGGATTTTCGGATGTTTTCACTCACGAGACTCCCAGTTAGACAACACATGTTCATTTTGTTCCATAAAGATATTTTTTATATCCGAATACCTATGTTAGTTTGGTGCGTTATGTCCAGGAATCCACCGGAAAGAGCGGTCACGACAATGCAGACAAATTCCAAATTATATCCATAATGTCCACAGAAAAATGTCTAACGTTTTTTTATAATCATTCCTGTTTTTCAAATATCTATTCGATAATATATCAACCGGGACAGTTGGCTTTTCACTAGGACCGGGAGTAACAATTTCTCTTTCGCGCACAACTCACTCTGAGAGTCCCCACCTCTCCACTTACGCAATGTGGTCGTTCATGCTCATTCTTCAAAATAAAAGCCTGAAACGATGTCTAAAGGCTGTTGACACCTTAGAGAAGCCATAGAGAAAGGAATCTGGTTGATATCCCTTTAAATGGGCAATAGGGATGCATAACAACAGAGAGGTTTAAAAAACAGGGGCGCTTCCTGATTGGATTTTCCTCAGGTTTTAGCATGCAATATCAGTTATGTTTAACTCACAGACAAATTTTGACAGTTTTGGAAACTTTAGAGTGTTTTCTATCCTAATCTGTCAATTACAGTGGGGCAAAAAAGTATTTAGTCAGCCACCAATTGTGCAAGTTCTCCCACTTAAAAAGATGAGAGAGGCCTGTAATTTTCATCATAGGTACACCTCAACTATGGCAGACAAAATGAGAAAAAAATTCCAGAAAATCACATTATAGGATTTTATAATGAATTTATTTGCAAATTATGGTGGAAAATAAGTATTTGGTCACCTACAAACATGCAAGATTTCTGACTCTCACAGACCTGTAACTTCTTCTTTAAGAGGCTCTTCTGTCCTCCACTCGTTACCTGTATTAATGGCACCTGTTTGAACTTGTTATCAGTATAAAAGACACCTGTCCACAACCTCAAACAGTCACACTCCAAACTCCACTATGGCCAAGACCAAAGAGCTGTCAAAGGACACCAGAAACAAAATTGTAGACTTGCACCAGGCTGGGAAGACTGAATCTGCAATAGGTAAGCAGCTTGGTTTGAAGAAATCAACTGTGGGAGCAATTATTAGGAAATGGAAGACATACAAGACCACTGATAATCTCCCTTGATCTGGGGCTCCACGCAAGATCTCACCCCGTGGGGTCAAAATGATCACAAGAACGGTGAGCAAAAATCCCAGAACCACATAGTGAATGACCTGCAGAGAGCTGGGACCAAAGTAACAAAGCCTATCATCAGTAACACACTACGCCACCAGGGACTCAAATCCTGCAGTGCCAGACGTGTCCCCCTGCTTAAGCCAGTACATGTCCAGGCCCGTCTGAAGTTTGCTAGAGAGCATTTGGATGATCCAGAAGAAGATTGGGAGAATGTCACACTGGCTTCCTGTCAAAGCAAGGGCTGATTTCAAGGTTTTACTGCTAATCTACAAAGCATTACATGGGCTTGCTCCTACCTATCTCTCTGATTTGGTCCTGCCGTACATACCTACACGTACGCTACGGTCACAAGACGCAGGCATCCTAATTGTCCCTAGAATTTCTAAGCAAACAGCTGGAGGCAGGGCTTTCTCCTATAGAGCTCAATTTTTATGGAACGGTCTGCCTCCCCATGTCAGAGACGCAAACTCGGTCTCAACCTTTAAGTCTTTACTGAAGACTCATCTCTTCAGTGGGTCCTATGATTGAGTGTAGTCTGGCCCAGGAGTGGGAAGGTGAACGAAAGGCTCTGGAGCAACGAACCGCCCTTGCTGTCTCTGCCTGGCCGGTTCCCCTCTTTCCACTGGGATTCTCTGCCTCTAACCCTATTACAGGGGCTGAGTCACTGGCTTACTGGGGCTCTCTCATTCCGTCCCTGGACGGGGTGCATCACCTGAGTGGGTTGATTCACTGTTGTGGTCATCCTGTCTGGGTTGGCGCCCCCCCTTGGGTTGTGCCGTGGCGGAGATCTTTGTGGGCTATACTCAGCCTTGTCTCAGGATGGTAAGTTGATGGTTGAAGATATCCCTCTCATGGTGTGGGGGCTGTGCTTTGGCAAAGTGGGTGGGGTTATATCCTTCCTGTTTGGGCCTGTCCGGGGGTGTCCTCGGATGGGGCCACAGTGTCTCCTGACCCCTCCTGTCTCAGCCTCCAGTATTTATGCTGCAGTAGTTTGTGTCGGGGGGCTAGGGTCAGTTTGTTATATCTGGAGTACCTCTCCTGTCCTATTCGGTGTCCTGTGCGTTCTGTGCGTTCTCGAATTCTCTCCTTCTCTCTTTCTTTCTCTCTCAGAGGACCTGAGCCCTAGGACCATTCCCCAGGACTACCTGACATGATGACTCCTTGCTGTCCCCAGTCCACCTGGCCATGCTGCTGCTCCAGTTTCAACTGTTCTGCCTCACTATTATTCGACCATGCTGGTCATTTATGAACATTTGAACATCTTGGCCATGTTCTGTTATAATCTCCACCCGGCACAGCCAGAAGAGGACTGGCCACCCCACATATGCTCTCTCTAATTCTCTCTTTCTTTCTCTTTCTCGGAGGACCTGAGCCCTAGGACCGTGCCCCAGGACTACCTGACATGATGACTCCTTGCTGTCCCCAGTCCACCTGACTGTGCTGCTGCTCCAGTTTCAACTGTTCTGCCTTATTATTATTCGACCATGCTGGTCATTTATGAACATTTGAACATCTTGGCCATGTTCTGTTATAATCTCCACCCGGCACAGCCAGAAGAGGACTGGCCACCCCTCATAGCCTGGTTCCTCTCTAGGGTTATTCCTAGGTTTGGGCCTTTCTAGCGAGTTTTTCCTAGCCACCGTGCTTCTACACCTGCATTGCTTGCTGTTTGGGGTTTTAGGCTGGGTTTCTGTACAGCACTTTGAGATATCAGCTGATGTAAGAAGGGCTTTACAAATGCATTTCATTTGATATTCTAACCTTAACCAATACCCTAGCCCCAACGCTTATTCTAAACCTAACTCTAACCATAACCTTAGCGAGCAGTTTCTTATCAACATATAGTTTGTTGATAGTATGACCATCTGTAGGACATGTTTCCGGACTATCCAAATACAATTATAATTTTGGTTTTAAATGGTATTCATTGTCAACCACTCAGACTTCTTGTGGCAGTCTCATACAAGCCACTCTCAGACAACTTCTAAAACATTCATTTACATTCCAGTCGACAGCTGACACTGCTATTCAGAGCAATTCTTGGCTCGTAATTTGACTATGAAGAATTTACCTTTTCTCTCTCATTCATCTTGACAAGATTGCAGAATTTTCCCCTCTAACACAACCATTCAGACAATAGAGTCAGTTTGAGTGAAAACAGACACTGCTCTGTCCACACTCAGGCCAGAGCAGTTTGCTCTCCCTCCTGCTTTTCCGTGGATTTAATTAAATGATTTCGCTTTGTCAATGCAGCGATAAGATATGTATTGGCAACTCCTCTCAGACCAGAATAGCAGTGTTTGGCCACTATTTAAACATCTATAACTGGCAATAGTATATTCAGAGGCTGCTGGTCAGGGGAAGGAGTCTGACCTGGCTCTCATACCAATGTGTGTGCTTGTGTGTGTGTGTTTTTATACCGTTATGCATTTGAGTGGGAGGGGATGTGGCTCAAGAGACCAATATATTTTTAAGTTAATGGGATTCTCAATAATTATATCAACTCTACGACCCACAATGACCCCTCCATTACCTGGACTTTGACCGTAGGCCTCTGGAGGCCACTAGGGTTTTTCCCCCCTATTTAATGCCTGTTAACACGGTTATGAATGGCATTTAATCTAGCGCTGCACTGCCGAGGTATTATATCCCGACACAGCCAAGGCCAATCAAAACACTATATGTGTCACGCCTTGGTCTTAGTATTTTGTGTTTTCTTTAATTATTTGGTCAGGCCAGGGTGTGACATGGGTTTATGTTGTTGTACTTCGTATTGGGGTTTTTGTATTTGGGATCGCGGCTGATTAGGGGTGTTGTATAGGCTTGGCTGCCTGAGGCGGTTCTCAGAGTCAGGTGATTCTCTTTGTCTCTGATTGGGAACCGTATTTAGGTAGCCTGGTTTCGCTTTGTATTTCGTGGGTGATTGTTCCTGTCTCTGTGTAGTTTCACCAGATAGGCTGTTTCACGTTCCGTTTGTTGTTTTTGTATTTGTTTAGTTCTTTCATGTATCGTCATTCTCTTCATTAAAGAACATGAGTAACAACTACGCTGCATTTCAGTCCGACTCTTTCCACAAACGAAGAACGCCGTTACAATATGGTTATTAAAAGGTTAGCACCTTCTAAAAAATAGACCCTTCAAACGAAAAGTTAAAAAGACATTTTAACTGTGAGTTGCTGGTTTTCCAAACTTTCCTGGTCCTTTGAACATTTTGAGGTAGAAAAAAAAATATTTCATCCACTCATACTTGCTTCCATCTATTTCACTTAAAGATGCCAACATCTACTGGCCACAGAGTGAGAAGGCAGAGCGTTTATGGTGAGATGCTCACTGTCTCAAGGTGAACTAGTCAGTAATAAAGGCACCTCTCTCTCTTATCTCCAACACCATAATGTCCAGGCTGCTGAGGATCAAGGATGAGCAATGGTTACACACACTCCCTGTATTTTCATATGACATTTACAATTTTTTAAAATCTCTTTATAAAGGCGCCTTTGAATTGATCTGCACCCCTTTCAAACATCTTTCAAGGATCTACTTAAATCACAAAGCGAATCTGGCACAAAAGCAAGATTCCTTGTTGATAAGAAGGAAAGACATGAACATGAAAAAGCTCATCAGAATATTTTTTTGTAAGGAAAATGTTGTTCCTCCCTCTATTTTTGTGTGTGAGAATGTGTGTCACAGGAGGTTGGTGGCACCTTAATTGGGCAGGACGTGCTTGTGGTAATGGCAGGAGCGGAATCAGTGGAATGGTATCAAATACATTTTCCATGTGTTTGATGCAATTACATTTGCGCCATTCCAGACAATTTTATGAGCTGTCTTTGCCTCAGCAGCCTCCACTGACCTGTGTGTTTGTGTTTGCATGTTGCTTTGGGGTCATATTTTTCATTATGTTCCCCAAAGATGTTGATTGAGCCAGCCATGTTTGTTTAGAGAGAGCACACAACAAGGAGCAAAATGAAACTTTTGTGATGTCACGATCAATTGTTGTGCAGCTCAAGAGAGGTGATCAATTTAGAGGGGAAATTACCTGTGTGAAACTAGCCACAATATGGAGTAGCCAAAATAGTTTCATAGAATTTGCAGTTTGCCTTCAAAAGAAAAGTCCAGTATGGAAAGTGATTCAAAGGGATACAAATAGTGGAATCATGTCCTATTTGGACTAGATAAACAAGGTCGGAATGTCGTTATATGAATTTGACAAAATATAGTAATTGCTTAATTTGACAACAATAAAACAATTCGGTTGATATTGCACTATGGATGTATTAGACTTAGCATTGGGGGCATTGAATTGGGAGCATATTCACGTATATGCACTGTACAGCCGTACTTGAGCCCACTTGGTGAGACCCACAGATTACAATTCTGAAGAGTTTACACAAATATTAGCATCGTAGCTAGTATTAGGGAACTTTAACTGTGGAAAAACACCTCACTATACAGCATATTGACATTTATATTGCAATGTACAGCCTAACACATGGATCTTGGGCTCATGAAATATGGTATTAGCCTACTCAGTTAAAATGTATAAATATAAAAAATAATCTATTTATTATTTGTGCAAACATTTCTAAAAGACAGTATTTGCTTAGTCATTATGGGGTATTGTTTGAAGATTGATAAGGGGAAAAAACTATTTAATCTATTTAAGAATAAGGCTGTAACGTAACAAAATGTGGAAAAAGTCAAGGGGTCTGAAAAAGTCAAGGGGAAATGAAACCATTTCGGATTATTATTTGTAATAAATTTGCCAACATTTCTTAAAGACAGTTTTTGCTTTGTCGTTATCAGTTATTGTTAGTAGATTGATGAGGGGAAAACTATTTAATATATTTTAGAATAAGGCTTAAAGTCAAGGGATCTGAATACTTTCTGAATACACTGTACATATTACCTTGACTACCCCGTACTCCTGCACATTGACTCGGTACAGATACCCCTTGTATATACTGTAACCTCGTTATTGTTATGTTATTGTGTTACTATTTTTCCTTTAGTTTATTTAGAAAATTGTCTTACTTACTTAAAAAAAAACTGCATTGTTGGTTAATTGAATGTCGCACTAGTGCGTCAATCTAAGTTACATAACAAGAAAATCCCCATCAAAATCCAATTGTGAAGTTGTAGAAAAAAGCCACATGATTCTTTTGATTCTGATATGGGCCACTGCTGCTAAATTCATATAGGGTAAACACTGGTGAAATAAACACATAGTAGAAAACACCAGAACCTGCAGCACCAAAACTATTTTAAACCCCATATCAGCAACTGTACAGTCACACAGCTCCACAACACATCAAGGCAACGGCTTCTCATCCACCCCAGTATGCAATTTAGACGCCTTGAGGGGTGGGGGGGGAGTGTGTTCCATGAGTAAAGCAATGATATAATACGCCCTTCACAAATCAAATCAAATCCAATTGTATTTGTCGCAGATGTTAATGCGAGTGTAGCGAAATGCTTGTGCTTCAAGTTCTGTAATATCTACTATCTTGCATATCTAACAAAACAAAAACAAATACCTTATACACACACAAGTGTAAAGGAATGAATACGAAAATGTACATAAAAATATATGACTGAGTGATGGCCGAACGGCATAGGCAAGATGCAGTAGACGGTATAGAGTACAGTATATACATATGAGATGAGTAATGTAGGGTATCTAAACATGATGTAAAGTGGCATTGTTTAAAGTGGCTATTGATACATTTATTACATCAAGATGGCAAGGTGTAGTAAATGGTATAGAGTACAGTATATACATATGAGTTGAGTAATGTAGGGTATGTAAACATTATGCACTGCTCAAAAAAGGGAACACTAAAGTAACACATCCTAGATATGAATGAATGAAATATTCTTATTAAATACTTTTTTCTTTACATAGTTGAATGTGCTGACAACAAAATCACACAAAAATTATTAATGGAAATCAAAATGATCAATCCATGGAGGTCTGGATTTCGAGTCACACTCAAAATTAAAGTGGAAAACCACACTACAGGCTGATCCAACTTTGATGTAATGTCCTTAAAACAAGTCAAAATGAGGCTCAGTAGTGTGTGTGGCCTCCACGTGCCTGTATGACCTCCCTACAACGCCTGGGCATGCTCCTGATGAGGTGGCGGATGGTCTCCTGAGGGATCTCCTCCCAGACCTGGACTAAAGCATCCGCCAACTCCTGGACAGTCTGTGGTGCAACGTGCCGTTGGTGGAAGGAGCGAGACATGATGTCCCAGATGTGCTCAATTGGATTCAGGTCGGGGCTGGTTTTTCTTTTGTAGTCCGTGATTGACTGTAGACCCTGCCACATACCTCTCGTGTCTGAGCCGTTGAATTGTGACTCTACTTTGTCTCTATACTGACGCTTAGCTTGTTTGATTGCCTTGTGGAGGGAATAGCTACACTGTTTGTATTTGGTCATGTTTCCGGTCACCCTTGCCCTGATTAAAAGCAGTGGTTCACAGCGCACATAAAGCCGACATTTGCTTGTGAGTGCAGCAGCCAAGACCAACGTAAAAATGTGTTAGCACCTTGATAAAAGCAAGATAGTAGAAGGTAATGAGAGAAGAAATTCATTAAATTGGAGCCATTTTTGACCTGACAGAAAAACACCACTCGTACTTATCTTCAAATTGCATCAAATAGGAACTTTTTGTGAGACAGTAGATTTGCCATGTACATTTTAACTCTAAACACTGTTTAGAGACACTTTTCTGTGCCTCGCTTCTGTCTCTGACAATGACGATAAGAACTACACACAAATATAGCGCCTTCATTTAGTTTTCCCTGTGCCGTTGTAAAAATTATTTAAATTCCTCAAACTTACAGCACATCCTGAATTATGAGGTACTTTTGCATCATGTTCAAATGTTCAGGGGCTTTGTTTTGTTTGAAAGTTGTTAAGAAGGGGTGTGTGTTCTGCCTGCACAAATGGTGGAGGTGTCGGCTGCAGGTGTGAGCAGAAGACTGGATGGTGGGTGGGTTGCAGGCAGAGGTGGAAGTAAGAGTTACTGTAATTGAGTAGTTTTTTCTACAGTGGCATGTTGCTGCCTCTCAGCAAAAACATTTTTACATGATTATTATGAGATACAGTAGGATCATGCTATTACGAAATAATTAAATTACTTGTTAGGACTAAATAATCCATTATCTCTTTACTACGAGAAAGATCACGTTATTACAAAATAATCCAGTTGCACGTTATTATGATAAGCCTATGCCTTTTGTTATGCTGAAAATTTAGCATACGCGAATTGGCAAGCTTGGCTTCCTCTCATGTACAGGTTGACGTTATGGCTGATTTGCTTGAGTTAATAATATAATATAATAATATATGCCATTTAGCAGACACTTTTATCCAAAGCAACTTACAGTCATGTGTGCATACATTCTACGTATGGGTGGTCCCAGGAATCGAACCCACTACCCTGGCGTTACAAGCGCCATGCTCTACCAACTGAGCTACAGAAGGACCACAGATAAACTTTTATTTTGTCTTTGGTTTGAGGAAATGGGAGATATTAGTGTCATTGAGCAATATAGATGGTGTTGTCATAAGTTTACGTACATTGCTGAGAATTCTCTAAGGCTCTACAAATGCAAAATAACACTTTGACATACTGTTCAGTGTATTCAAAAATATTCAGACCCTTTGACTTTTTCCACATTGTGTTATTCTAAAATGGATTAAATACATCTTTTGCCCTACTCAATCCACACACAATACCCCATAAAGCAAAAACAGGTTTTTAGAAATGTTTCCAAATGTATAAAGAATATAAAACAAAAGTATTGAGATCCTTTACTATGAGACTCAAAATTGAGCTCAGGTATATCCTGTTTCAACTGATGATCCTTGAGATGTTTCTACACCTTGATTGGAGCCCACCTGTGGTAAATTAAATTGATTGGACCTGATTTGGAAAGGCACACACCTGTCTATATAAGGTCCCACAGTTTACAATGCATGTCAGAGCAAAAACCAAGCGATGAGATTGAAGAAATTGTCCGTAGAGCTCCGAGACATGATTGTGTCGAGGCAGAGATCTGGGGAAGGGTCCCAAAACATTTCTGCAGCACTGAAGGTTCCAATAACAAAGTGGCCTCCATCATTCTTATTAAATGGAATTAGTTTGGAACCACCAAGACTCTTCCTAAAGCTGACCACCTGGCCAAACTGATGGGAGAACCTACCAGAAGGACAATCCTCTCCACTACTCCTCAGTAAAAGGCACAACTGCCCGCTTGGAGTTTTTTAAGGAGCACCGAAAGGACTCACATCATGAGAAACAATATTCTACGGTCTGATGAAACCAAGCTTGAACTCTTTGGCATGAATGCCAAGCGTCACGTCTGGAGGAAACCTGGCACCATCCCTACGGTGAAGCATTGTGGTGGCAGGGACTGGGAGACTAGTCAGGATTGATGGAAATATGAACGGAGCAAAGTACAGAGAGATCCTTGATGAAAACCTGCTCCAGAGTGCTCAGTGATGAAGCTTCACCTTCCAACAAGACAACACCCTAAGCACACAGCAAAGACAGCGCATTAGTGGATTCGGGACAAGTCTCTGAATGTCCTTGAGTGGCCCAGCCAGAGCCCGGACTTGATCCCGATCGAACATCTCTGGAGAAACCTGAAGATAGCTGTGCAGCGACGCTCCCAATCCAACCTGACATAGCTTGAGAGTATTTGCAGAGAAGAATGAAAGAAACTCCCCAAATACAGATGTGCCAAGCTTGTAGCGTCATACCCAAGAAGACTCGAGGCTTTGAACACAGCCAACAGTGCTTCAACAAAGTAGAGTAAAGGGTCTGAATACTTACAGTGGCTTGCGAAAGTTTTCAACCCCCCTGGGCATTTTTCCTATTTTGTTGCCTTGTAACTTGGAATTAAAATGGATGCTTTTTAGGGATTTGTATCATTTGATTTACACAACATGCCTACCACTTTGAAGATGCAAAATATGTTTTCTTGTGAAACAAACAAGAAATAAGACTAACCCCCCACAATGTCAATACTTTGTAGAGCCACCTTTAGCAGCAATTACAGTTGCAAGTCTCTTGGGGTATGTCTCTATAAGCTTGGCACATCTAGCCACGGGGACTTGTGCCCATTCTTCAAGGCAAAACTGCTCCAGCTCCTTCAAGTTGGATGGGTTCCGCTGGTGTACAGCAATCTTTAAGTCATTCCACAGATTCTCAATCAGTTTGAGGTCTGGGAGTTGACTAGGCCATTCCAAGACATTTAAATGTTTCCCCTTAAACCACTCAAGTGTTGCTTTAGCAGTATGCTTAGGGTCATTGTCCTGCTGGATGGTAAACCTCCGGCCCAGTCTCAAATCTCTGGAAGACTGAAACAGGTTTCACTCAAGGACTTCCCTGTATTTAACGCCATCCATCATTCCTTCAGTTCTGACTAGTTCCCAGTCCCTGCCGATGAAAACGTCCCCACAGCATGATGCTTCCACCACCATGGTCCACTGTGGGGATGCTGTTCTCGGGGTGATGAGAGGTGTTGGGTTTGCGCCAGACACTGCATTTTCTTAATGGCCAAAAAGCTACATTTTAGTCTCGTCTGACCAGAGTACCTTCTTCCATATGTTTGGGGTGTCTCCTACATGCCTTTTGGTGAACACCAAACGTGTTTGCTTAGTTTTTTTCTTTAAGCAATGGCTTTTTTTCTGGCCCCTCTTCCGTAAAGCCCAGCACTATGGAGCGTACAACTTAAAGTGGTCCTATGGAAAGATACTCCATTCTCCGCTGGGGAGCTTTGCAGCACCTTCAGGTTTAACTTTGGTCTCTTTGTTGCCTCTCTGATTACTGCCCTCCTTGCCTGAGTTTCGGTGGATGACCCTCTCTTGGCAGGTTTGTGGTGGTGCCATTTTCTTTCCATTTTTTAATAATTGATTTAATGGTGTTTTGTGGGATGTTCAAAGTTTTGGATATTTTTTCATAACCCAACCCTGATCTGTACTTCTCCACAACATTAACTGTTTGGAGAGATCTTTGGTCTTCATGGTGCCGCTTGCTTGGTGGTGCCCCTTGCTTAATGGTGTTGCAGACTCTGGGGCCTTTCAGAACAGGTGTATATATAATTAGATCATGTGACACTTAAATAAAGTCCACCTGTGTGACATCTGAAGGTAATTGGTTGCACCAGATCTTATTTAGGGGCTTCATAGCAAAGGGGGTGAATACATATGCACACACCACTTTTGTGGTTGTGGAGCCATAAAATAAGACTGCTCATGTTGTTTAGTCAGTGATCAATCAAATCAAATTTCACGCATCGCGCCAAAATCTATTAAATCACGCTGTGCACACAAACTGAACGATGAATGGTCTAATCTTTCAAAAAGGCAAAAATAAAAAAGCGAGCTTTTTCATCAAAGCTGGGTGTGTGAAAAACGATGGAGAGTCAGGAGACAATCCAGACACAAAAAAGATCAAGTGTCTGAAGACGAGGACGAGAATCCCTGGTCACATCTCAGTGACCGGTTCTCCTTTAAGGGCAAGAGTGGGGAAAGTGGCTTTAGTATTCTATGGCTTTAGTATTCTAAATGTATGTATTCTAAACCTAGGCCAGTGTTAGCCTAGTTCTAGCTTGCTAACATGAGTTTGCTTGATTTCTAGCTATGTACTTTCTCCATGTAAATTAGGAAAACACTCATCTAAAAGCCAGACTCTGTAGATTAGTCTCAGATAGAATGGGTCAACTTGTATTATTTGGTTAGTGTCACACCCTGATCTGTTTCACCTGTCTTTGTGCTTGTCTCCACCCCCCCCACCAGGTGTCTCCCATCTCCTCTCATTATCCCCTGTGTTCTCTGTTACTTTACTATAACTGGGACCTGGGGCTTAAACCTTGCATAAGCATTCAAAATACCTTCATGAAACCGATCACAACACAATGAGAGTTGAAGTAGGCCTTTCATTACATTAGCCTTAATGATTGAGGTATTCATTCAACCTCAGTTTTGTCTACACATCATTCTCATTTTATGAGTATGTGTGCATGTGAAGTGAGAGAGGACAATATATGGGTTGGTTTAAAGACATTTGTTTTAAACCAAACTATGTTTATTTCATGAGGCCATGTGACATTCATTTTGCGTACACTAACCAGGTTTCCATCCACAGTTATTATGCAAGTGAAGTAATACCATATAAAATAAAAGCATGACAGCTATGATGGAAACAGGAATAATTGTATAAATGCCAAGAGATAATTTGTTCGTTGGACACGATGGGATATTTTTGTGTCTGTAAAATTATTTATGCAAGAAATGTTGGTGGAAATGACTTCATGCGCATTGAAGTAAACTTGGAATCACTCAATGATCCTGTGTGTGGTCCACACACTATCACCAGACTACAACTCAGGAAACCATACAGTTTATTAGAACTTCACAGGGTGGTGAAAGTGCATGGTGATGAGCTTAATGCTATTTTACATTAAATATCGATATTCTGGTGACATGATGATCGATGCTTGACTGCCGTTTGACAAATAAAAATATTCTTGCTCTTGTCCATAATCTCATAATCTAAACTAGCCTTTCCGCACAGCCTACCCGCACCTTGTCTGCGAGCTTTTGTGCAGAATGGAAGAATCTTGCAAGATGTGCCTCCCACTCATCAGGAATGATGGAAGATCCCCAACGTATTGCTGCTGCAATCATTCTACCAAAGTTCAAGACCTCTTGGACTGACAGAGCATATGTCAAATTAAATCAAATCAAATTGTATTTGTCACATGCGGTGAATACAACACTTACTTACAACCGCTTACTTACAAGACCTTAAGCAACAGTGCGGTTCAAGAAAGAGTTAGGACAATATTTACCAAATAAACTAAAGTAAAGAATAATAAACAGTAACACAATATAATAACAGTAACAAGGCCATATACAGGGGGTACTGGTACCGAGTCAATGTGCGGGGGTACAGGTTAGACAAGGTAATTTGTACATGTAGGTAGGGGTGAAGTGACTATGCATAGATAATAAAGAGCGAGTAGCAGCAGTGTAAAAAGTAAATGGGGGAGGGTGTCAATGTAAATAATCCGGTGGCCATTTGGGTAATTGTTCAGCAGTCTTATGGCTTGGGGGTAGAAGCTGTAAAGAAGCATTTGTGTCCTAGACTTGGCGCTCCGGTACCGCTTGCCATGCGGTAGCAGAGAGAACAGTCTATGACTTGGGTGACTGGAGTCTTTGACATTTTTGGGCGTTTGCCTAGTATATAGAGTAAGTCCTGGATGGCAGGAATCTTGGCCCCAGTTATGTACTGGGCCGTACACACTACCCTGTGTAGCACCTTATGGTCAGATGTAAGCAGTTACGAAACCAGGCGGTGATGCAACCGGTCAGGATGCTTTCGATGGTGCAGCTGTATAACTTTTGAGGCCTCCTGAGAGGGACTTTCTTCACTACTGTCTTGGTGTGTTTGGACCATGATAGTTTGTTGGTGATGCGGACACCAAGGAACTTGAAACTCTCGACCTGCTCCACTACAGCCCCGTCGATGTTAATGGTGGCATGTTTGGCCCGCCTTTTCCTGTAGTCCACAATCACCTCCTTTGTCTTGCTCACATTGGGGGAGAGGTTGTTGTCCTGCCACCACACTGCCAGGTCTCTGACCTCCTCCCCGTAGGCTGTCTCATCATTGTCGGTGATCAGGCCTACCACTGTTTTGTCATCAGCAAACTTAATGATGGTGTTGGAGTCATCAAAGCAGGTAAGATTCTCACTCTAATATTTGTCAGATGATTTCTTAACCGCAAAAGTGTCCCTATGGGGATATGGTATATACTGAGTGTACAGAACATGCTCTTTCCATGACATAGACTGACCAGGACTGACATAGACTGACCAGGTGAATCCATGTGAAACCAGGTGAATCCCGGTTAAAGAAGGCTTTTTAAGCCTTGAGACAATTGAGACATGGAGTGTGTATGTGTGCCATTCAAAGGGTGAACAGACAAGACAAAATATTTAAGTGCCTTTGAACGGGGTATAGCACCAGGTGCCAGGTGCACCGGTTTGAGTGATGGGTTTTTCACGCTCATCAGTTTCCCATGTATATCAAGAATGGTCCACCACCCAAAGGAAACCCAACCAACCAACTTGGGAAGCATTGGAGTCAACATGGGCCAGCATCTTTGTGGAACGCTTTCAACACCTTGTAGAGTCCATGCCCTGACGAATTGAGGCTGTTCTGAGGGGAAAAGGGGGTGCAACTCGATATTGGGAAGTAATGTTTTTATTATGTTCCTAATGTTTTGTAAACTCAATGTAAATGGCGACTGTCGATCTTTCCACTCGAGGCCCCCATGCACCATTTACCTCCCTCCTGCATATAACAATTTCTGTTTTTGGTGGGGTGGTGGCCTGTTTTGCATGTTATTTTGACATTAGTGACATCACATATCAGTTTTCAAACAATGTAAAAAATATATAAATAATGATTGAGTTAATAAAGGCGCATACAAACTTGGTCTCTTTTTTGCTTCTTGAGTAAGGCATCTCCAGGTGTTTCAGCCTAACTCAGTGCTTTCTGTGGTGGTGGTGCAGCCAGTGGGAAATACAGAGCGTAGAGGTTGGTAATGTCCTCTAGTTGCGCCGTGATTGGATAATGTTCTCTCGTTGTGCCATAATTGGCTCAGTGTTCTGTAAGTCATGGGGACACTACGTCAACGCCAAATCTAAGGGTAGAGCTTGAAAATTCAAGCCCCATGGGTGCTGCCATAGAGTTGCATTAATGTACCCATCCAAGAAGGCTAAAGGTCCTTAGCCACAAAAAAATGATCTCAAATCACTTAGTATATGTGCAGTAGCTTTGATTGAACTGATCATGTCAACATCATACTTTCAAAATCTTAGCTCATTATGAATTAAGTTGACAATCTATTGGCAAATGTTTTTAATCCTTGTCATATGAAGAGAAATTATCTATAAAACGTATCAGTGCTTATCGGCCATTGGACATAAACATTACACAAGTTGTAAAAAATGTGTGGTTTGGAAGGAATTAGTGCCAAAGTGCAAGCATTGTAAAGCAATCACTAGCCTTGTCAGACTGTGTGTGCAACTGGTCAACTGGAGTCAGGTGCAGGAGAGCAGAGATGAGTGAACAGGCACACTTTAACTGGCAGAAGCAAAACAGTCGGATGCAACAGCGTCACAACACTCCAGCCAAAGTTAAAAGCGAATAGCGCCCTAGTCACACAAAATAATGTACAACAATACAATACCAAGGGCTCAAAACAACATCTGGAAAAAAACAGCCTGACGCGTCACACAATAAACATAACTAACAATTTCACACACAGACATGGGAGGAGGGAAATGTAAACCAGGTGTGTGGGAAAACAAGACAAAACAAATGGAAAATGAAAGGTGGATCGACGATGGCTAGAAGACCGGTGAGGTCGACCGCCAAACGCCGCCCGAACAAGGAGAGGAACCGATTTCGTCAGAAGTCGTGAAAAGCCTGCTATTCAATGGAGTGAGTTTGTGGTTCCAAGTCTGGGTTTAATGGTCTCTTTTCCAAGCTTAACAGGATAAACATTCAACATTGGTCATGCTGTCAATCCAACGTGACGACTGCCGTGCTCAAAACAACTGGAAACTCAGAACTGGTAAATCTGACTTCAGTGAGTTCAAGACAACTTGGAACTCAGGAAAAAAACGAGCTCTGACTGGGAAAAAAAAAAACGTTTTAAACGGTCATCCAATTCGGAATTGCAAGTCAGGAACAAAAGCGTCTTTCTAGAGCTACGACCTGAAGATCCCTTATGTCATCATGATTTAACCTTGTTTTTTCAGAGTTACCAGTTGTCTTGAAAGCACCATAAATCCAGAGAATGCAAGACTTTGGTGACAAAATGTGCCCACGAAGGACCACCACACCACCTTTCTGTTCAAGTGAGCGTATCACAACAAGGTGAGTCGAAAAATGTATTGAATTCTGCTGCATAATTGATGTAATATGCCAGGGAGATATATATACTGTAACTAAGAAAGTAATACTAAGTGTATGTTCTGTAGTAAACTGTTAGTAGCCCATGTGCCTCACCCTAATAGTTTTGTCCCTTTTTCCCCCTCTTAATTTCGCCTACTGTTCTGACTTGGTGGTGCACATGTATCCAATAGCCTGTTTTAGAGAAATGTAATCATCTAATGTTGTAAGCGCTTTCATTGTCTGCTTATATGCCCCCTTTATTTATCCTACAGTTCTGACTTGGTGAATACTGTAAGAACGGCCCATGTTCAGAATTCTGTCGCTGTACATTTTAAAAGTGCTGAACAAATAGTTACATTGACTACATCCGTCCTAGCTCGCTCATTAATGTCTTCATCGATATTACGGATAGTCTCATACCCGCTTGTCCCCTTATGCCATAGTTTGTACATCTCAATTGTCAGTAGAAACCACATTTGTTTAAGCAAGTCAGCCATATCAGCAATGTTTTTTTAACACAATAAATGAGGCTGAATGAACTGTTTCGCTGCCAGACAAGGCTCTGCTGATAGGCAGGTGTAGCAGTGTTAAGGTGCTGTTGGGACAACTTTATTTAGGCCTTTTAACAGTTTGGGAGCACCATTTGTCACTGTTATAGTGCAATTAATGTATTGTTTAGTGTTGTGTTGTAGCTTTGCTGGCATGCATCTCAAGAAAATAATTTGTTTGCCCTACCAATATTTACATGCTTAAATCACCATTGACAATATTTACAGCTAGACATGGACATCTCAACATTAGACTACTTCTTAGGTCTGAGAACATCTCACAAACTCACTTCAATATCAGAGAAAAGCAAGTATTTAAATTCTGTGTTAAGGCTGTTAAGGCTATAATGAGCTAAGTTGCCACATAAAGCAGAATTTGATGAAACATTCCATATGTGTATGTTGTGTATTTGCCACTATACAGGTTTGGTCTACCTGAAGCATGATCTTGATACAATGACAGAGGATCAGACAGAGCAACAGAGGCAGCATTCATCTGATGAAGATGATTTCTTCTCAACACTGATATCCAAAAGGTCACAAGGTACAGGGGAGCTGGGCAGGTGTGACAGACAAGACTTGCTTCATTCCTTCATACTGAACACAGGCTGGGCATCTTTTTAGCTGTTCTGGACTGCTCTTCACTGCAAAGTGAGCCAGGTTAGACTCGATTCACTTTGAAAATCACCACCTGCTGAAACTGAACAGCAAGTTAAGAGAGAAGTAACCTCGTCTTCAAGCTTGAATTTCTGGCGCATAGATCAAAGTGGAACTTGAAAGGGGTGTGTTTAAAATTTACGCAGGAGAGAGAGCGAGCCTGCAACAGCTGCTAAATTGCCAATCAATATAAATATTCTGTCACATTGACAATATTATTTTTGGGAAGGCCAAAAATATGCCTATTTCTAAGATTCATACTTTGATTTTCCGAAGTCACTTCCTTGTATAAATCACTTGCTCTGCTCACTCTTTTAAGTCCACAGTGTAGGCGGGAGGTTCTAAGGGTTATGCTAGAAGGTGATGGACTGAGAGATCAGCCAATTAAAACCAGAAGTTATTTTGTCCACTCCTGCCATAGACTTCCAGTCAGGTTCCAATCTGAGGCGCTGTGAAACCACACAGTTCAACAGATAGACAGCCGGCTGGAGGACGAGAATGAGTCATTAGAGGTTCTATATGTTTTTTTCCCATTGAGGACTACTTTAATTTTTTTTGCATTACATAAAGTAGAACAACTTAGTTCATACAATTAATTTTATTTTATGTTCATTTCTTTTTTCTATATATTGCATGGAAAAGATCTTGTTTAATTAACAACATTCAGGTAACCATAGTGAAATTAGCCTAATTATCAAAAGCAATGTTTTTATTTTAAAATGAACTCAATTACTTTTACTCTGAGTACTTTTTAAATGAGCTACTTTTTACTTTCACTTGAGTAGTTTTTTACACCAGTAGTTGTACTTATACTTGAGTCAATTTTCATCAAAGTAACAGTACTTCTACTTGAGTAGGATATTGCAGTACTCTTTCCACCCCTGGTTGCAGGGTAGGTACATTAGGGGCGTCGGTGAGGACGATAGGTCTGAGTCATGCTGAACTTGTTCCTTCTTCTTCTCTAAAATGATGTATTCAAAGTGTTTGGGCTTCACTATCCTTATGTTTGTGCTAGATCTGTCACTCCCTGTGGCGTCCTTGATGGCTTCTGTGCTTGATGGCATACTTACTCATCTCATATGTATATACTGTACTCGATACCATCTACTGCATCTTTCCTATGCCGCTCTGTACCATCACTCATTCATATATCTTTCTGTACATATTCTTTATCCCTTTACACTTGTGTGTATAAGGTAGTAGTTTTGGAATTGTTAGTTAGATTACTCGTTGGTTATTACTGCATTGTCGGAACTAGAAGCACAAGCATTTCGCTACACTCGCATGAACATCTGCTAACCATGTGTATGTGACAAATACATTTGATTTGATTTTTATATTCTCCCCCACACGCTGATTTGAAATAATTTGTCAGTCACATTGCAAATCATTCTACCAGGGATTCATAACATCCTCTGAACCTCTGAACAAATAGACATATAAATACCCAACATACAGAGTTCAGGAGTGAAAGTGTGCTGTTTTATCTCACACTCATACCTTCTTCAACTCCCACCCTACTCTCTCACTTCATGGTCTTTATTTTCCTCCAACTCCCTTTGTGTCAAACTCCTACTGTTCAGAGACAGTAAATGGGATGCTGAGAATGTCTTGCAAATTAGCAATATGATAAATGATGGAATGGAGGCATAGTAACTAAAGACAGTCCTTCAGTTTCCATACCCCAGATCTATTTACCCCATGGAGATTGCATACAGTAGGAGATGTGTCCACAAATAAAACTGTGTTTTGTATTTTGTTAGGAGCCCAACTCCAAATGTAAACCCAGTTTACATCATGTCCACCTGCTTATAGCTGCTTTCCTGGCCTGGCAGACTGGATACTTTGATTTTCCAACGCGGAACCAGACCTGAAGCAGATTGAGAGGGAAGACAAGGGTGAGTGCTATGAAAGGCACAGGGAAGGGATTACTATGCTCAGAGGCATGCCTGCATACACACACACACACAACGTTTCATTTTTATTTGATAGATTTCAGAAGAGGATAAAGCCATGCATTCCCCCGGTCAGGGATTTGAGTGATCAGAAAGTCAGAAAGGGCATTGGAAACAAGGGCTGTTTTATTCATTTTCTCCTTTGAGCTAGAGAGCGCTACATATAGATGGCAGAGATTCTCCCTAGAGCCTAATGTCAATACCCATAAAAAGTTGAGCACAACACCATGGAGACGTGTACATTTTCTTGATAAATTTAGCCGTGAAATGAAAACAGCCCTCACACAATGCTCTATTGTACTTTATGTGCTACTGTATGTATATTTTAGTATATTCCATTAGAAATGTTGATGTCCTCTATCATTCCTCCTCTGTTTTGGTTTAGATACTAAGCATTTTGGTACACAAAACACCATTCCTGTGACCAACAGACAATAAAGATATATAACCTAATCTAAATAGTGTCAGTTAGTTGAGAAGCAGTGGCTTAGACACATCCTTGTACATTTAGTCAGTATTGCTTCATAAAGAAGTAAGAAGATGTATCGTGTTCTGTACAATGGATGCCATGTACATGGTTTTGGGACACTTGATACAAATATGTGGCACAACTTGGATTTTGACTGCATTCACACCAATGTGGCAGAGCTTGTTGTAAATGCTAAGCATATGAACAGGCGATTTCAAACTCTACTCTAAGTTATATGTTAATTGAATTGGTGGAGAAGGTAAACACAAACAAAGTGAGTGCATTACCCTAGTGAGCTCCATAGTTCTCATGCTTCACCGCTCTCCTCCCTCTTGATAATCGTGAATTCACCCATGTGTTCGCTGAACTGCTGGCTATAATCTGTGATTGATTACCAGACCAATAAGCAGATGAGCTGCATCTGTTTGGTGGTTTGGAGCGTCTGCAGACAGATGTTTTCAGGATGCAGGGCTATTGATGCTTTCCTAACCATTTCCTGTGCAGCTTCAAAGTCCCTGTTGCATCAGCCAAGCACCTTGTGTTCACTTAGATCACACCTCCACTCTCTCCACTCAACCTCCATGGCAACCAGACCAACAGGGGATATACTGTATGTGCGGTACATTACATACAGTATGCTTCTATATTCTAATTCTATATGGGAATGATAGCTAAACATACCATATTAAAATAATTTAGAGCAAAACATATTATTTTCAATGCTGGTTTCTGTTGAATAACCAAATATTATCTTGCTATAGAAATATGTGAATTAGATTGACAGGTTGCTAATTTGTGTGGTGGTAAAGATGGGCAGCTTCTTACCCATTAAAATGCATAAGCAATATACACTGAACAAAAATGCAACATGTAAAGTGTTGGTTCCCATGTTTCATGAGCTGAAATAAAATATCCCTGAAATGTTCCATACACACTAAAAGCTTATATCTCTCAAATGTTGTGCACACATTTGTTTACATAGCTGTCAGTTAGCATTTCTCCTTTGCTAAAATAATCCATCCACCTGACAGGTGTGGCATATCAAGAAGCTGATTAAACAATATCAGAATTACACAGGAGCACCTTGTGCTGGGGGAAATTAACCTGTTAGTCCTATAGGGGCAGTATTTCATTTTGGATAAAAAGACATGCCCATTTTAAGTGCAATATTTTGTTACGAAAAGATGCTCGACTATGCTTGGAATTGATAGTTTTGGAAAGAAGACACTCTGACGTTTCCAGAACTGCAAAGATGTTCACTGTGAGTGCCCTAGAACAAATGCTTCAGGCAAAACCAAGATGTTTGACCGACCAGGAAATTAACAGGATTTCTGAGGCTACGTTTTCCATGATCGCCTTATATGGCTGTGAATGCGACAGGAATGAACGGACACTTTCTCTTGTTTCCCCAAGGTGTCTGCAGCATTGTGACGTATTTGTAGGCATATCATTGGAAGATTGACCATAAGAGACTACAATTGCCAAGTGTCCCGCACGGTGTCTGCGTGGAAATTGGTGCGCAAAAGTCAGCAACCAGTATTTTTCCATCCGAATCAGAGAAGAATGCAGGCTTCCAGGGACGGCATTTCAATGAAGAGATATATGACAAAACACCTTGAGGATTGATTCAAACAACGTTTTTTATGTTTCAGTCGATATTATGGAGTTAATTCGGAAAAAAGTTTGACGTGTAGGTGACTGAATTTTCGGTTAGTTTCGGTAGCCAAATGCATAGTAACAAACGGAACGTTGTGCCCTACACAAGAATCTTTCAGGAAAAACTGGACATCTGCTATGTAACTGAGAGTCTCCTCATTGAAACATCTGAAGTTCTTCAAAGGTAAATTATTTATCATTTTGACTATATTACAGTTCATTTTATTTGATCCCTTTGCTGGTTTTTGTGAATATGTTGCGTGCTAAATGCTAACGCTAAATGCTAAGCTAGCTATCACCACTCTTACACAAATTATTGATTTTCTCTGGTTCTAAAGCATATTTTGAAAATCTGAGACGACAGGATTGTTAAGAAAATGATAAGCTTGAGAGCAGGCATATTTATTTAATTTCATTTGCGATTTTTAGAAATCGCTAACGTTGCGTTATGGTAATGAGCTTGAGGCTGTAGTAACGCGACCGCATGCGGGATGGGGCGGACTATGAGGTTAAAGGCCACTCTAAAATGTGCAATTTTGTCACACAACGCCAAAGATGTTCAGATTTTTGAGGGAGCGTGAAATTGGCATGCTGACTGCAAGAATTTCCATCAGAGCTGTTGCCAGATAATTAAATGTTAATTTCTCTACCACAACCCACCTCAAATGTCATTTTAGAGCATTTGGAAGTACGTCCAACCGGCCTCACAACCATAGACCACCTGTAACTATGCCATCCCAGGACCTCCGCATTCGGCTTCTTCACCTATTGGATTGTCCGAGACCAGACACCCGGACAGCTGAAGAAACTGTGGGTTAGCACAACCGAATAATTTCTGCTGTCAGAAAATCATCTCAGGGAAGCTCATCTGCGTGCTCGCCGTCCTCACAGGGGTCTTAACTGCAGTTTGGCGTCGTAAATGACTTCAGTGGGCAAATGCTGACTTTCGATGGAGAAGTGTGCTCTTCACGGATGAATGACGGTTTCAATTGTACCGGGCAGATGGCAGACAGTGGGTACAGCATTGTGTGGGCAAGTGGTTTACTGATGGCAATGTTGTAAACAGAGTGCCTCATGGTGGCAGTGGGGTTATGGTATGGGCAGGCATAAGCTACGGACAACGAACACAATTGAATTTAATCGATGGTAATTTGATTGTACAGAGATACCGAGACAAGATCCTGAGGCCTATTGTTGTGCCATTCATCCGCCGCCAACCCCTCATGTTTCACCATGATAATGCATGGCCCCAATTCGCAAAGATCTCTACACGATCCCTTGAAGCTGAAAATGTCCCAGTTCTTTCATGGCATGCATACTCACCAAACATGTCAGCCATTGAGCATGTTTGGGATACTCTGGATCGACGTGCACGGTAGAGTGTTCCAGTTCCTGCCAATATCCAGCAACTTCGTACAGCCATTGAAGAGGAGTGGGACAATATTCCACAGGCCACAATCAACAGCCTGGTGCAAAAGAGATGTGTCACAATGTATGAGTAAAATGGTGGTCACACCAGATACTGACTGGTTTTCTGATCCATGCTGCTACTTTTTTCAAGGTATCTGTGACCAGCAGATGCATATCTGTATTCCCAGTCATGTAATATCCATAGATTAGAGCCTAATGACTTTATTTAAATGGATGAACTTATATGAACTGTGAGTCAGTAAAATCTTTGAAATTGTTGCATGTTGTGTTTCTATTTTTGTTAAGTATAGTATTTCCCCACCGGAACAATAGCCATTACCTTGAACATACTTTTGTGACCACATTTTTATTTTGGTAAGGTAAAATATTTGAATTCAATGTCTGTTCATATGATATTTTCCATTCATTATTTGATATATACTCTTGTTGTACATGTGGGCTGCCACTCAGAAGAAGAAAATAAAACAGAAAAAAAGGTACAAAGTATTTATCATTTTGATCATATTACAGTTCAAGTAATAATAAATTCAGTATGTACAGGAAAAGCAAACAAAAAAGAAGTGGGCTTCCACCCCCAACCTCCCATCCTATTTCCCTAACCCCACCCAGCCAACATGTTTCCATTGAACTAAGTTTGCTTGTCAGGGTTGCTACAGAAATCTAGTTGTAGCAATGTATTCATTTTGACAAATATTCTGCCGGTTAACATTAGAACCACCTGGCCTTTCAGGCTAAAGGTACCCGCTAGAGAACGTTGTCAGGCGTCCGCTTTAGCATATGCATCAGATGCATATCAACCTGCAAGGTGCACCTACATTGAAAGGGAAAGGGTGAAACCTAGTCAGATGTATTCAACTGAAATGTGTCTAAACCAACCCCTCTGAATCAGAGAGGTGCAGGGGCTGCCTTAATCGACATCCATGTCTTCAGCGTCCGGGGTACAGTGGGTTAAGTGCCTTGCTCAGGGGCAGAACAACAGATTTTTACCTTTATCAGCTTGGGGATTCAATCCACCAACATTTCAGTTACTGGCCCTATATCCACTAGGCTACATAAGCACCAACGCTTGATAGATAGTGCATTAACTCCTGGCTAGGCACCAATGTCCTACAGCGCATTGCGGGTTAAGTCGGGAATCTATGTGAAACAAAACAGGTAAAATGACTCTAAATAATTTTCGGACAAAATTCGGACAAATTAGCAATGTAAAATACAAACATTTAGGAAATGTCAGGGAAGGGGGAGGACATTTCTTTTTTGGCAGATGTGTTTACTATGGCTGAGGGTTTCACGTATACTGTTTTATTCATGTTAATGAAATTGGAGACAATTCCCATATGTTCAAAGACAGACCAAAGATATGACCATTCTAGTCTAACAAAAGTGTTTTCCACATTGAGAGACAAAACAGCTCAATGAGTTGTTGATTCTGTTGAAGAATTTAAGATATGTAATATTCGACTCGACGGAGGTTACCCGTGGATAAACATCTTTTAACAAAACTGCTTTGGTCCGTGTATCTCAAAACTGGACAACAACATTTTTTTTTAAAGTCTAATAGCTGTGTTAATCAAAGATAGTCAGAACACTGGGTGGCATCCTTACCTTTAAAAAAAAGCTACATTTGTGCTGTATCCACATCTCTTCAAAATGAACCTTAGTGAACGGCTGTGTTAAACATTTAGAGCTTGGGTGGGCAACTCCAGTCCTCGAGGGCCTGTTTGGTGTCACACTTTTTCTCCATCCATAGCAAACACAGCTGAAAATACTTAGTCTGGCTTGGTGTAGATTTCCAATCAGAGTTATACAGTTCTTTACAGAAGCAGGAGAATCTTTGATTGATAAATTTGGGTTGTAATAGTAGTTCCTATGCTTCAGATTCAATAGGTGCTACAGTATATCATCAAATAATCATTACTGGGTGTTAGCCAGTTAAAGACTAGGGCGATTACCATGGAAATAATGGTTGAGTCTAACTTCATGAATGGCAAATGCTGCTCTCTGTCTTATTAATAAATGAACTTCTGTCTTGACTTTGGAAAGAGTAAAAGCTATTTGGTCTGAAAAGAATGTTTGTTGAGAACGCTCTAACGTAGTTAACTACATTACCAATTGTGATTTATTCAACCTAGATACAAATATAGTTGCAACACTTTTTATAAAACATTTTGTGGCATCCCATAGAATCCGGGGGTCATCAAATACATGTTTATTGATTGTTGTGAATTAATTTTGTTCCATTTCAAATTGACTACAACATGTAGGTAGGATTTTGTGGTAATGAAATGTTGAAATGCCATCTTGTGGCTCTTTTAGGATATTCTGAAATTTGTAGTTGGCAGCAGTGGGCCTGGTGATCAGACAAGCTCATATGTTGAATTTCTATTTTCTTGATCAACCTCTCTAGGATATGTGGACCTAGCCAAAGCCAGTGAAAATGCAGAGCGCCAAATTCAAATAAATTACGATAGAAATCGAACTTTCATGAAATCACACATGTAAGATATAAAATTAAAGGTACACTTCTTGTGAATCCAGCCAACGTGTCAGATTTCAAAAAGGCTTTTCGGTGAAAGCAAACAATGCTATTATCTGAGGATAGCACCTCCGTAAACATTTCAACCCTGCAGGCGCGACACAAAACACGAAAATAAAAATATAAATCATGCCTTACCTTTGACGAGCCTCTTTTGTTGGCACTCCAATATGTCCCATAAACACCACAAATTGTCCTTTTGTTCGATTAATTCCATCAATATATATCCAAAATGTCAATTTATTTGGCACATTTGATCCAAAAAAACACCGGTTCCAACTTGCGCAACGTGACTACAAAATATCTCATAATTTACCTGTAAACTTTGCCAAAACATTTCTAACTACTTTTCTAATAAAACTTGAGGCATTGTTTAAAGTAAATAATCGATAAAATTGAAGACGGGATGATCCGTGTTCAATACAGAAGAAAAAAACTGACGCTACCTTTCTGGACACGCACCTCTATCTAACAGTACACTTGAAGTGATCCTCGTTTTGAACAGGGCTACTTCTTCATTACACAAAGGAAAAACCTCAACCAATTTCTAAAGACTGGTGACATCCAGTGGAAGCGGTAGGAACTGCAAGAAGGTCCCTTAGAAATCTGGATTCCCAATGAAAACTGATTGAAAAGAGAGTGACCTAAAAATTTTTATCTGAATGGTTTGTCCTGCTACATAAGTGCTGTTATACTCACATACATAATTCAAACAGTTTTAGAAACTTCAGAGTGTTTTCAATCCAAATCTACTAATGATATGCATATCTTATCTTCTGGGGATGAGTAGCAGGCATTTGAATTTGGGCATGCATTTCACCCGGATGTGAAAATACTGCCCCCTGCCCCCTGTGAAGTTAAAGGTGTAGGTAATGTTCTATGCCTGGTTGAGAAGAAAGTCTACTATTTTGCTTTAATATTATGTGCTCGCCAGGCATCAAGTAAATTGTAATCAGATTATATGGTGGAGAGCCTTGGTTGTGTGTGGATTGTAGTTGATTTGATTAGATTTGTCCAGAATGTCCAAAATGGCATTTATGTCTGTCCCAATAACCAGATGAATCTCTTTTAATTCTAACAATATGTCACGCCTGGTCTGTTTCACCTGTCCTTGTGCTTGTCTCCACCCCCTTCCAGGTGTCGCCCATCATCCACACTTATCCCCTGGGTATTTATACCTGTGTTTTCTCTGTCTGTGCCAGTTCATCTTGTTTGTTCAAGTCAACCAGCGGTTTCTCAGCTCCTGTTTTTTTCCCAGTCACTCTTTCGCGTCCTCCTGGTTTTGACCCTTGCCTGTCCTGACTCTGAGCCCGCCTGCCTGACCACTCTGCCTGCCCCTGATCCTGAGCCTGCCTGCCGTCCTGTACCTTTGCCGCTACTCTGGATTATCAACCCCAGGCTGCCTTGACCTGTCATTTTCTGCCCCTGTTGTTTCCCATCAACATTGTTACTTCTACATAGTCTGCACTTGGGTCTTATCTGAAACCTGATACAATATGCTGTTCAGAGAATTAAAAAACGTATGATCATATGAATTTGGAGAACACATTAATAAAGGATATTTTATTTCCTTCTTGGGCTTAGCCTTCATCCAAGATGGTGATTTGGAGTTTCTTATGTATCATTATAGTTAGGTCTTTAGTTTTGTTTGGAGCGGATGGAAAAAGCAACCAGTTTGTGCAAATGGTTCTGTATTATATGTGCGTACTTTTGGAGCGGGTGTGCTTACATTTACATTTAAGTCATTTAGCAGACGCTCTTATCCAGAGCGACTTACAAATTGGTGCATTCACCTTATGACATCCAGTGGAACAGCCACTTTACAATAGTGCATCTAAATCTTTTAAGGGGGGTGAGAAGGATTACTTTATCCTATCCTAGGTATTCCTTAAAGAGGTGGGGTTTCAGGTGTCTCCGGAAGGTGGTGATTGACTCCGCTGTCCTGGCGTCGTGAGGGAGTGTGTTCCACCATTGGGGAGCCAGAGCAGCGAACAGTTTTGACTGGGCTGAGCGGGAACTGTACTTCCTCAGTGGTAGGGAGGCGAGCAGGCCAGAGGTGGATGAACGCAGTGCCCTTGTTTGGGTGTAGGGCCTGATCAGAGCCTGGAGGTACTGAGGTGCCGCTACCCTCACAGCTCCGTAGGCAGGTGTATACTTTTCATCGGCAGGGACTGGGAGACTTGTCATGACTGAGGGAAAGATGAGTGGCTGTGGACTACACTAGTTCATTTAGCAGACAAGATTTGATTACATTGCATTATTGTTCTCTCATTGTGTCTGGAAGTAGCTCGCAAACTAGCCAACATTAGCCAATTATCTTGGGTGCTTGACTGCTGCTTTTAGGGCAGAATGCTCAGATCAACCCTACCCCTCAGCCAGAGCGTCCAGTGTGCACGCTCTAAATGTACAAACGGACAATCTGAACACGCTCTGAGTTTACGAACACCCAGAGCACATTCTGGCACTCCAGATTAAATGTACAAACACACCCGTAGTATAAATCAGCCTTTAGTCTTGAAATCTTTGGTTGTGTAGTACATAGCATCACATGTGAATCCTTAATAAAGAGATGGGTGGGCCTAAAGCTTAAGAGAGTGTGAATGATGCTGCATGGGTACAGTCAAAGAAGAGCTCTCCAGTAGCTACCAAAACATTCAAGGGCAATTTTCTCAAAAGGGAGGTTACAGGTTTACAAGCAGAATTATTTTCCGATTGTACCCCAACTGTAGTGTATGATATACAATTTACTAACTCTGAGTCTTTACTTTTATCCAGTATAAAAAACACAATTTCAAATGTAGCTACATAAGACCAATTTGTGCCAGTCGGTCACAAATGCTTAATTTAGAGTTATTTATGTAACTTTAGTTGTGATACAAATGTTGGGCTCTATGTTTTGGTTTTTAATGCATTCTAAAGCTGCATGATGCGATTCTAATGATGATTTGAAAAAAGTTGCACGAATGGCATTAGCTCTGCTTTGTTTTTTTTTGCGTAGGCTGTACACACTTCATCAGTCTCTCATTCACAATTTCACAAGTGCTTGAAAATGTCTCGAATTTCCAGGCTGCATCCTCTTTGTGTGGCCATAATGTCCCCTAAAAAATGAATGCCTTTTGCTGCCAGTGGCCATTGTGCCCTTGGGCTGAATATAATAATTATAAAACCCTTCTCCTGGCTGCATGCCCGAAGCACCTCTCACTTGTGGCTTTTATTCATGTGATCGGATCTTTCTCAAGGACTACAAGTGAAGACAGAAACATCGGGGACGTAACTGAACGCATCCTTATCCAAATCCAAGATGCACATTTAAGATATTGGAAGAACTGTCCACATTTACCTTTCATGAACATGAGTAGGCCTAATGAACAGCAGAAGCACTAGCCTATGTAAATGTACTATCCCCCATTGAACAAGAGTTGATCTTTTGAAAAGTTGATATTTTGTTCAATAGTTGAACTTTTGAAAAGTTGATATTTTGTTCAAATGTTGGGACAGTTGTTGGATGCCATAGATCTCAAATTAATACAATCACTAGCATCAAAAAAACAATTTTAAGCAATGAGTCTGATGTAACAGATGAAAACATTTGGCTTCAAATGTTGATAAACTATTAGACTATTTCTTCATATTATAAGAGCAGAAATGTGCACACAGCAGTAGGCTACAAACACGTATGTTCCATTATCAGGAAAACACCATTCTCAAAAGTGACCACAAATGTGATTAGGCATGTAATGCTTTTATTATAAAGGTGCATTTTTATGGTAAAAATGTTCTTCCCCAAACTTGAAATTCACGCGCTGTGTATTTATGCCGGTTAGAATCTACACTCCTTATAAAGCAGATTAAATTGCTTCATTTTAGGAAGTTATTTGCCCATTTTAGTTGTGATACAAACCTTATCTAAACATATAGGCCTATGGGCTAGACTACATGAGGTGTGAGACTATGATTTGAAAATGTCGCAAAAAAAACATGCCCTGTTTGCCTTGAGCTGGGTATCATTCACAAGTGGCTAATATTGTTACCCATCACACTATTCTTTATTTAATATTCTTTACACATACTAAATAACGTGTGAAATCTGTTTAGAATGGACCATTATCATGCACCTGTCTCAAAACAGGGGCGGTGGAAGAAAATACATGTTATATTTGCACTTAAATAGCTTAAATAGCAAATTGAGGACACTTTTCCCATGGTTCATTTTCATGCTAGCCAGGTAGGCTATACTCCTGTTTTAAATAGAAGCAATGTGCTTAGTAATAGGAAAGTTGAGAATTAATTATAGTAGGCTTAGCCTATAGAAATCTGATGGGTTCTTCCTCTTTCTAATATATGCCATCACTCTGTTTTCTCTTGCAATTGCATAGTCTATAGAAATGTTGCACAACATGAGCTCTCATGGCTCTCATGAAGTGTTTGATTAGATTTTAGATTACATTTGCATCAGAGTGATTAGAGGGACAATAGAGTGCGGGATACCAGGCAGTTAGCAAGTTTGGTGGGCTACTACTGACCATCAGCAGCATCAGAGCTTGGAGAAGCCTAATTACCGTGACTAAACGGAAGCCAGGAGAGGCCAAATATGTTTATGCTAATTAACGAATCACCGACTGACAAAATGTCATGACCGCCACAGCCCTAGGCTGAATACATTATCACAGTATACTGGCTATATGCCTGGTCTGACAATATTGTCATTCTCAGACCCTATTATGTTTCAAAATTCTAGCTTTGATAAATAAAATGATTTGCTTTTTTATATTACTGGACTGATAGTACCTAAATCTGATGGTCATGGTGCTTTCAAAACAACTGGGAACACGAGAAAAAAACTAGGTCATGATGTCAGTGATCTTCAGGTCGGAAAGTTGGAGCTCTCTATAGAAAGGTGCCAGAGTTTCCGACTTGGAATTCCGATTTGGGTGACCGTTCAAAACTATTTTCGCCAGTTGAATCTCAAGTTCCCAGTTCTTTTGAACACAGCATTAGTCTCAGCAGAGTGAGGGAAAGAGCAGCAGTGTCATCCTCTCATGGTCCCTGCTCCCTCCTTCCTTTCCTCTGGTGAAACTGACCAGAAGGGACTCATCTTCCACCTGATGGCGAAACCTGAGTCGCACTGCATCTTCCTCAGTCATGCACAAATTCATGTTTAGGTTTAATTTATTTGCACCAAAGAAAACAACTGATAAACAACACATAAATAAACACGGTGTGCAGGTGTGGTTGGAAGCCCAAGGGATTATATAAAAACCACACCACAAAAAAACAATATACAATACAGAAGTACAAATAAAATTGATTTGTTAAAACACAAAACAAAACCCACTAATCAAAAATGTACAAATGAACTGATCAGCAATCACCCCAAAAAATAAACAGTAAATGTTTTGTTTAAATGTGTTTGTGCATGTGTGGAGATTACTGAGTGTTTTGGTTCATCAGGCTGACCTTGAACTTATTGAGGGATGATGAGGTTTTGGCAATGTGAAGATAATAATTCCAGAGTGTGGTAGCTCTGTATCTGATAAAGAATTTACTTTGTGATGTGCGCCAGTGGGGAGGGTGAAGGTTATCGTAGTGTCTTGTGTTATATAGATGGATTTCAGAATGAACCTGGAAGAATCCAGGTTTAGGCTCTGTATCAAGGGTTTAGGTAAACTGTCTGGGAAGTATGAGTGTTTGTAGATGAAAATACATAATTGGAGTACAATAATGTTGTAATTAGTCAAGATATTGAGTTTCTTAAATAAAGGTGCAGATGGAGCCAAGTAATTATAGGTGGTTGCTGTCTTGTAAATTTATTTTGTATGATGAGTCATTTGTGTGGGTAGGAGGCATATGTATTGGCCCAGGCAATATTACACTACATTAAGCTATAGTAAAGAGTTAGGAAGTAACCCTGATGAACCAAACCACTAATCTTTCTGATGATACTAACACATTTAATCACTTTGCTGCAGACAAATAGAATGTGATCTTTCCAGGATAACTTTTCATTACCTAGAACTCAGAGGAATCTAATGGATGTGACGTGTCCCATTTAACTCCCACCAATTGAGTTTCTGTCCCTTGTTTTACAACATTTCTTACTAGTGAATACAATTAAGTTGGATTTTTTTAATTGTAAAGATGTGTTAATATGGAACCATTCATAAAATTTGGCCAAGCCTGAATTGGCTTCATGAATTAGTGAAGCTAAATTATTGTGTGATAAGAATTTTGAGACTTGTTTTGGTAGTCAGTGGCTGTATTGGAGGGGGAGTGGTTTTGTCTCTTTTCTGACTGTACAGTATATAGCCAGATTCTCAGGCTCCATCTCATTGTGCTTCATTCTGTAGCTAGGGCACTTCTGATATAGTATACTTTCTTGTGTCTTTATCTGTTGTGGTCTAGTACTGTATTTTTGCTAGCGAGGGCCATCTACTATACATGCTGCCTGTCTTCCCAGTGGCCTACTTGGTGTGTGAATTCCTGACTGCTCATAATTTGCCGATAGTTGTTGACACATCGATCAGGATCAAAGGGCAGGGCAATTTGTAACTTGTTTTGGTAATCAGTGGTTGTATTGGAGAGGGAGTGGTTTCACCTCTCCTAGGCAATCAGCAATTATTACAGGGAGGTGTGCTCTCCACAATTAGCAATTAGTGTTAGTTCTTCAGTCTCAGCTGGTTTCTCAGTGGCAGCCGTAGGCGGTGGTTGCAAATCTAAGACTGTTCTGCAGAGTTGTTTGAGGAAGGAAAGCGCCACACAACTCCCTCACTTGAGTGTCTTACCTAGTTATTTACATATTCTCATTTTGCTCTTTTGTAGCTTTGTCAACTATGTGTCTGTTTTCTATACCTGTTCGCACCTCTCCCTGTAGTATTTACATACGCTCCCCACCACTTGACTGCAACCCTTCTAAGTTAGTCTACCCTGCGCGCACAACCCATGTTGAATTCCGGGTCTCTGGCAGCATTTGGAACTGTCAATCTGCAGTTGAGAACACAGAGTTCATCTCAGCCTGTGCTGCCCTTCAGTCCCTTGACCTTTTGACCCTGGCAGAGACTTGGATCACCCCAGAGAACACTGATACTCTAGCAGTTATTTCTTCATCTGTTTATTTCATCGTCTGAGAGCATCTGGTCATCATGGTGGTGGCACAGGTCTACTAATTTCTCCTAAGTGGAGATTCTCTTTCCTCACCTATCCCTCTCATTTGAATTCCATGCTGTCACTTGTCCACTCAAGCTTAACATTAGTGTCTTCCATTGCCCATCAGGTGCCCCTGAAGAGTTCCTCAATGAGCTTGACACCTTGATAAGCTCATTTCCTGATGATGGCTTACCGCTCTACGTACTTGGCGACTTCAACATACTGTCATCTGCCTTCGATTAATTTCTTTCCAACTCTTTCCATTCCTTGCCTTATTTGACCTCACCCTATCCCAAGCCCCTACAACTTACAAGGCAGGCAATACATTTTACCTCATATTTACTAGAGGCTGCTCGCCTACTAATCTCACTGCAACCCCCCCTCCAGATCTCTGATCTACTTTTACTTATCTGTCTCCCTTTCCTCCAACACTAACCACTCAGGCCATGACCATCTGAGTAGGGGCTGTCGCAATCTTCGCTCTCTTTCCCACTACTCCCTCCTCTTCTATCATCTCTCTCTTCTGCTAAATCCTTCTCCCTCCTGTCTTTTGATTCTGCCTATTTGACTCTATACCCTTTCTGCAACCTTTGACTCTCACTGCCCCCTTTTCTCCCACTCCCCTCCTGCTCTGTGGCTGAGTGACCCATTGCAAACTTACACTTACAGAAGAGGACAGCTGATTGAAAATGGAGGTAAACTAAACTTCCGGAGGACCTATCATCCTTTCACGCCCTCCTGTCTACCTTCTCTTCCTGCTGCTAAAGCCACTTCCTACCACTGAGTTTCAAGACTCTGCCTCTAACCCTAGCAAACTCTGTCTACCATCTCCTCCCTCCTTAATCCTCCAACCCCTCCCTACTCTCTTTTTGTGGACGACGTTTGTCAACGACTTTGAAAGTTCACCATATCTGCTACTCATTCATTCAACCTATTGAGTCCAATGGTCTCACTCACACAGAACTACCCTACGCCTTGACCTTTTTCCTCTCACTGTCTCCAGATGACATCATATGACTAGTGAGGTCTGACCGCCCAACAACCTGCCTGCTTGACCACACCCCCCTTCTCCAGACCATCTCTGGAGACCTCCCATTCCCCACTTCCTCATCAACTCATCCCTGACTACTGGCTGTGTTCCCTTTGACTTCAAAATGTCCCGAGCCTGCTGTCTCTACTTTCTCGTTATCTCTCTCAGAACGATCTTCTTGACCCTAACTAGTCAGGCTTCAAGACTGGTCACTCAACCGAGACTGCTTTTCTCTGTATCAAGGAGGCTATACGCACTGCCAAAGTTGACTCTCTCTCCTCATCGTCCTCGATCTATCCGCTGCCTTCGACACCATGAACCATCAGATCTTCCTTTCGGGGCTGGGGTTCTCAGGCTCTGTAGGACTCTCCTACCAGGTGATGTGGAGAGGATCTGTGTCTGCACCATGTACTCTCACTACTGGAGGCCCCCAGAACTCAGTTCTAGGCCCTCTTCTCCCTATACATGAAGTCACTAGGGTCTGTCATATCCTCACATGCCCCCCCGTAGTTGACAACTCCAGTGTTGCTCTCCCAGAGTGTAAAGAACCTTGGTGTGACCTTGGACAACATCCTGTTCTTTGCAAACATCAAAGCAGTGACCCGCTCCTGCAGGTTCATGCTCTACAACATCAGTAGAGTACGACCCTATCGCACACAGGAAGTGGCGCAGCTCCTAATCCAGGCACTTATCCTCCAGGCTGCAGGCTGCCTGGTTTTCGACCTTCAAGTCCTCTCATGTCACCTCGCTCCTCCGCACACTCCACTGGCTTCCAGTCAACTACAAGACCATGGTGCTTACCTACAGAACAGCAAGAGGAACTGCCCCTCCCTACCTTTAGGCTATTTTCAAACCCTACACCCCAGCTCAGGTCTCTTGGCCCTCCACCGCTACGGTCGGGCAGCTATGGGAGAGCAGCTACAGGAGGGCTGCTCCTACTCAGCCCAGTCCAAGCTCTTCTATGTCCTGGAACCAGCTTCCCCTGAAGCTAGGACAGGGTTCCTGCCCATCTTCTGAAACCTATCTCTTCAACTAGTATCCTAAATAATCCACCTCCCCATTTAAAAATAAAATAACTTGCACTTGACCATTTTAGCTCTGACTCTACTGATAGCTACGATATTGTAATGTACTTTCTATGTCTGTGATATGTGGTTATCCCACCTAGCTCTCTTAAATTGATGCACTAACTGTAAATCACCCTGGATTAGTCAGTCTGCTAAATTACTAAAATGTCAAATCAAATTGGTATCATCAGCAAAGACAATTGGAAGCTTGGACATAGCAGCAAGGTCATTATTATTGATTAGGAATAACACAGGTTCAATTATCGAACCCTGTGGGACGCCACACATTCTTGCCCTGGTAGATGCACAGCCATTTGCATAACCAACTTATTCTAATATAAACAACTATATAATCATAAACTGTAATAATGCATTTTAGAAATAAATATTTAATGATCAACTGTGTCAAACTTTGCCAAGAGCATATTCATTGTTAAGGGCTGTAAATATTTTATCCACAATCTGTAAAAGATTGGTGCTCATATGGAATAGTGTTGATTTGAAATGTTTCAACATTCTCTTATACACCAATTTTTCTAGGATTTTAGAAAAACGTGGTAGTATAGATACTGGGCGATTTTAATTTGTAGCTTTACATTTTTAGGGACAATACGACTTTGCATAGATTTGGTGATGATATACAGTACGTTTGTCTCAGTGACCGAGGAAGACACGGATTTCACCAGAGAGGCAACAATCTCATCATGACCTGCTGCTGATATCTTAAAGTTACCAATTACCTCCATTACATCAGGAGGATCAAACTTCTTAGTTTCTGAACAGAGTAAAAACTTGCACAAAACTAGAATGAGGTCAAACCAAGTTTTTTCACTCACTGGTTCATACAGCTGCAAAAGACCAAAAACATGATTACACAAGCACATATATGTATACCCTCCTTCTAGGCAGTCAACTCCTTGAACATCTAGACAGCCAATAAGTCTCTGCTAGTCAGGAACTTAATTGGTTCCTCCCACTGGTGTAGTCATGGACCTGCCAGATGCCAGAACCTTTGAGAGCAGGGAGGTATATGTGTGAGTAATAGGACTGTTTCTTCTCACTTCATCTGACCTGACCAAAATCCTCACTCCTCCCTGATTAACAGCTGTCCTACCTTATCAGTGACTGAAACCAGACTGCTGCCCTTTGCCTCCCTCATTAGGAGCCATGATATTTAACAATAACATCTTGGACAGAATGTAAACTTTCTGCACTCCCCCTTGTCTCACCTAGTAACTTTCCATACACCTAGTTTCTATCCACCTTCTTTTGACCCCAATATGCATACCTTCATTATACATGTAAAGTAATCAATACATTCTAGTATGGTAACATGAATAAGTATATTTACAACTAGAACCCAACAGTCCCTCCTTTTTGAATATTAACTCCATACTATTAAACAAACTTTTAAATCATGTATACAGGAACAGAAAATTAAACATTATTAATATTCTGTTGATTTGTATGTTTAAACCTCAGACTTATGGCCTCTGATTTATCACACTATGCACACTCTTATTACTCCTCCTTCATAATGACATTTTAGACGGGGCTTTTGACTTTCTCCATTTCAGCATTTCAGAGTGATAGCAAAAGACATGAAAAGCAAAAGCAAAATAAATATGACAAGTATTTGTAATGCGTTAAGCCATGCATATTCATCTATCTAAAGTTTGACAACATGATGATTCCCACTCTCCCTTAGCCCTTTTATGGGGGTGTTGCCTGTTTTGCATATTATTTTGTCATTAATAAGTGTCACATCAGTTTGCAAACCATTATAATAAAAACATATATATGATATTTTAGTTAATAAAGCCTCCGCACAAACATGGTCTCTTTTTTGCTTTTTTGAGTAAGGCAGCTCCAAAATGCAGGTCTTTCAGCCTAGCTCAGTGCTTCCTTTGGTGGTGGGCAGCCAGTGGAAATACGGAGCATAGGGGTTGGTGATGTTCTCCAGTTGTGCCGTGATTGGCTCAGTGTTCTGTCACTCATGGGGATACTACGTCACTGCCAAATCTAAGGGTAGATCTCGAAAATTCAAGCTCCTTGGGTGATGCAATAGAGATACATTAAAAGTGCCCATCCAAGAAGGCTCAAGGTCATTGGCCACAGATAAAATGACGTCAAATCTACATTAGCTTTGATTGGATATCAACATACTTTCAAAATGTTAGCTAACAGTCATCATCATGAATAAAGTCGACAATCTACCGGAAAAACCTTTTTAATCCTCGTCATATGAAGAGAAATTAAAACGTATCAGTGCTCATCGGCCATCGGATATAAACATTACACAACAAGTAGGAAATCGCAAATTCAACAATGAGTGGTTTGGAAGGAATCAGCGGCTAACTGCAAGCATTGTAAAGCAAAAACTATCCTGCTATTCAGTGGAGTGGGTATGTGGTGCCAATTCTCTTTTCCAAGCTTACAATGATAGACATTCAAAATTGGCAACTCTGTCAATCCAGCATGATTTCTGCTCAAAACAACTGTTAACTCAGAACTGGGAAATCTGACTTCAGTGAGTTCAAGACAACTGGGAACTCTGTGAAAAAATGTTTTGAATGGTAATCCAACTCGGATTTGTAAATCAGGAACTCAGGTATCTTTTTAGAGCTACGACCTGAAGATCACTGATGCCATCATGATTCGACCTTGTTCCCAGTTGTCTTGAAAGCACCATAAATCATGTCACAAACCGGCTCGAAGTTCGTAGCAAAAAGGGAGACAACGTGGAGATAAGGAATAACTAAATATATTTATTACCTGAAGTAAACTAAATACTATTTATCAATGGTGTTGTGTGTAGTCAGTAATCAATAGTGTAAGTGAGTGGTTGCGTGCATAAATGTGATAATGAGAGATGTTGAAAGGTTCCAACGCAAACACACAAAAAGGCCACAAAAATGCCATGGAGAGAGTCTCATTGTCACGTTCTGACCATCGTTCGTATGTGTTTTCCTTGTTTTAGTGTTGGTCAGGACGTGAGCTGGGTGGGCATTCTATGTTGTGTGTCTGGTTTGTCTATTTCTATGTTTGGCCTGATATGGTTCTCAATTAGAGGCAGGTGTTAGTCATTGTCTCTGATTGGAACCATATTTAGGTAGCCTGTTTTGTGTTGGGTTTTGTGGGTGATTGTTCCTGTCTCTATGTTTGCACCAGATAGGACTGTTTAGGTTTTCACTTTTCTTGTTTTGGTTAGTCTGTTCATGTATCGTCGTCTTTATTAAAAACATGAATAACCACCACGCTGCATTTTGGTCCGCCTCTCTTTCACCAGAAAACCCTTACACTTCTCAATGAATGGGGAAGTGGTACATTTATCCTGGGACACACCTGAGCCCAGGTGTGTCCCTTTTTACTGACGACCCTCCCGACTCCGCACGACCAACATCCTAATAAGGAAAACAAGAGCAAAGAGAAAGATTAGGGCAGACAGACTGGGAGGGTCGTCACAATCCAGAGAATGCCAGACTTTGATGACAAAGTTTGATGACAAAATTTTCCCACGAAGGACCAAGTGTTCAAGTGAGCACAGGACAACAAGGTGAGTCCCAAAATGTCTTGTATGCTGCTGCAGAAATTATGTAATATGCCAGGGAGATATGTATACTGTAGCTAAGAATGTAATACTAAGTGTATGTTGTGTAGTAAGCTGTTTGTAGCCCTTGTGTCTCCCACTAATAAATTGGTCCATTTTCCCCTCTTAATTTCGCCTGCTGTTCTGACTTGGTGGTGCACATGTAGCCCATAACCTGTTTTAGTGAAATGTAATCATTGAATATTGTAAGAGCTTTCATTGTCTGCTGACATATGCCCCCTTCATTATTCCTATGGTTCTAACTTGGTGTAAGTTCTGAATTCTGTCACTGTACATTTCAAAAGTGCTGAACAAATAGTTATATTGACTACTTCCGTCCTAGCTCGCTCATTGTCTTCCACGATATTACGGATTGCTTCTTATGCGCTTGTTGTCCCCTTTTGCTATAGTTTGTACATGTCAATTGTCAGTAGAAACCACATATGTTTAAGCAAATCACCCATATCAGCTGAATCGCTGCCAGATAAGGCTCCGCTGATAGCCAGGTGTAGCAGTGGTAAGGTGTTGTGACTGCTGTTGAGACAGCTTTATGTAGGCCCTAACAGTTTGTGGGCAACGTTTGTCACTGCTATAGTGCAATTCCTTTCTTGTTTAGTGTTGTGTTGTAGCTTTTCTGGTATGCTTTCCCCCCCAAAAAAATGTTGTTTGCCCCACCAAGATGTACATGCTAAAATTGCCACTGATCCTTCACCACTACTACTACAACTGCTCACCCAGTTGCTGTCCCAGTTGCTGTCCCTACAGCGACTACCGTGAGAATAGCTATTGCATTGAAACTGTATCCTGCTCCTAATCTCCCATTGCCCTTGTGGTTCACTGATAGATCTAGGACTGAATCATTCAGACACTCCCTACCGGTCTCCCAACTCCTACCCGGTTTTCGAGCCACCAACACGCCCAATGACATCCTATTTTCTGCTACAGTTGGTATCAGTGGATAATACTTCCCTGTGCTCAAGTTAGGTACATATCTCTCATCCTGAGGCCGATCTACACGACACCTCTTTGTGAACACCCTCATTAGTCTAAACTTTGGGTCCCAACAGTTGATAAGCAGCAAACTTCTGACACTTTCCTTTTACCGTCACCTGGTCCCAGTCTTCTTGGAGATATGTCAAGTGTTTGCTGGCGCTTAGGAAATGAGGGATTAGCGGTCTGGGGAGAGTATCCAACTGTACAAAACTCTGTTTATTAATCATATATAAACTCTGTTTATTAATCACACTGTAGGAGATGTGATGCTATTACTACAGCAAACTTTCCTTCAGTGAGATGGCTTCCTGTATACAGGGATCTGAGGCTAGTCTTTCAAGAGCTGTGCATTCTTCGATGAACCCCATCTCTGCTACTCCCACCATGATCTGGATATGCGTGACGTTCAACTTGTCTTCATAGTAGTCTATATACTGTGCACAGTTAGCTGTCCTTCCTCCAGTACGATTTATCCCTTGTATTACTATACAGAGGAGTGGTATCATTCCCCAGAGACAATATTACCCACTTCCTTAATCAATGAGCCACACAGATCTCCGCCTCAGTCATATTCAATTCCGCTTTCCCAATTCCCTGTAACGTTAATGCCTTGGTTTTAGGGACTCTATAGAGTGCACTATCGGTCATGCCAGAATCTACAACTAACACCCCATAGGACTGACCCATGACTCCCTCATCATACCATTTACACTGAATCTGTCTCCGTCACTAGTTCAGCCCCTAAATGAGTCTGTAAGTATGCCATCATCTGCTCATATGCCTCTTCTTCCTCTTGACGCTTGACTGGCAGAATATTCACCCCTCATGATATTGTCCAGAGTATAATTACCCCAACAAGCCATCTTTCACCAGGCATTGTGGTCTGCTGGCATCTAAATCCTTACCTGACCACTTCACCCCCTTAGTGGCAGTACTGTAGGGCCTCACTGGTGAATAGAACATCCTCTTATTCGATAGCACTTCCCCCACACCATAATTTGCTGCACAATCGTCAACAACGGGTGTGTCAATGTTTTTGACCTTCTGAGATTTTTTGTTCTGGTAGCACTAGTCTGAAAGTTATTAATTTATATTCAGCTGATCGAGAACCCTGGCACAAATCTAGTTTTGTTCATCAGACTCTCTCATTACGTTCCTTCCCCTCTCCTGTCTGTAATAAAATTAGACCTTGTTCTGAACAGCCTATGTCCATTGAACTAGTCTTGCTATCAAGTATTAGGTCAATACTATGTGAATTGTCAATCTATCCTTTTATCATGGGACAGTAACCATTAAAGAAACTGACATAAAAACGATGAAGTAAAATAAAACTATTAAAGTAGCTCCCAGACCCTACCCAACCGCTTGTTGACAGTGGAATCTACTCTTCCGCTTCAGCTCACCCATTATGTAGCTGGATCTCATTTCACATGAGAAGTGTGTATCCACCGAGGAGAGGCTGTGGTCTTCACAGCTGCAGGTGCTGTAAAGAGTACCATATGTGGTCCGAACCAACGCTGTCCTGACACCCCCACCTGGTGGATCTTTATGTACACTCGGTCTCCGGGATTCAGCTCGTGCTCTCGGTTATCTCTGGGTGCCTTATAGGCTGCTTTCACCTGTAAATATACACACTGCAACACTTGGGTCATTTTCTGACAATAGGAAAACATAGATTCTCCCATTACTGCCAGATTACTAATTTGTGACGTGAATAATGGCGCGAGTCCTGTGGTAGTGTTTCATTGACGCCCTCATTAACAGCAGCACAGTAACAACTTGTAACCCAGTCTTTCCCTTCGGGGCTCAACGTTTTGGCCAGTTTCTGACTCTCTGTAATCCCCGCCGCTTGCGGGCCTATATGGACAATGAAAAGGTTGTTCGATTCCCAAAGCCTTACACACAGCTTGTAGCACTTTGGAGGTGAAATGTGTCCCTTGATCGGAGTCTAGGGTCCGGAATAAGCCCCATCTCGGTATCACTTTCCTTTAAAAAGTTTGTGGTACAAAGTTCGCTGAAGCTGAGGAAGTTGCGATTACTTCTGACCATCTGGAGAATCTGTCCACCACTACTGTAGGAGAGTTAAAAAGGTAATTCCATCAAACTTCAAATTATCAGAATAGTACACAACGCAGAACAGAACAACCAGGTTGAGGGTCAGTGGCCAAAGCCCGCAAACAGGAGTATTCCAAGTTCAGACAGAAGGGGGAGTCAGATCGCTATGATCACCAGGAACTTTACATTTGGTGTCTATTTTTAATTGTTGCGCTACTGTTGCTGCCTGTTGATGTTAGGTAGGCAGCTACAGTAGCTGAATAATAACGTTTTCGGGTTGTGTTTCATTAAAAGTATTTTATTTCATCTGGGTGCTTGCGTCACCTACTAACACCCTGGTACCACCCGTGCTCCCGTTCTCCTCAGTCCGAGAAAACGCTGAGAGAGAATATGTGCTGAAGATTACTCCTTTGTCGAAGTCCATAATGTGAAATAAACAAAACATTCCAAGGTTAATGCTGTAGATATTGTTATAAGGGAGTGTGAGACTATTGAAACAGGTAACTTTCAGAGTTGTATTGTTGTTATTAATATAGTTTACAGAGTGCTAAAAGTGCTGCTGTTGCTAGCTAGCATGCCTTTCTGTGATGCAGATAGTTAGCTGGGCTGCTGATGGCGTTGCATTATGGGAGATGTAGATTTGGCCCTCTAAGGTCCTGAATGGGATAGAGGCAATTTCACTTTGTAACTTGTTTGTGTTGCAGTGTACATGAGTTATTGTATTTTGGTACTGTCAACACTGAAATCACCTAGCAATGTATTGGGGATGTGAGACAGGATATGTGTTTTACCTTTCTTCATGCTCCCTTATAGAACAGCTTGTCAAATGGTGCATTGGAGACTGATGTGTTCCTGTCCTGTCTTTTCACAATACTGTGGCAGGTATGGTTATATTGTTTAATTACTAAGATTATACATTTGTTATACTGTAACAACCCTGGGTTTATAAGTATTAAGGACTGGTTATTTTATACTATACAATATGGCTTTATGTATTAATGTGATTTGTGTGAGTCCGAGAAAACACTGAGCGAGAAAGAACAACTTGTCAGATGGTGCATTGACTGGTGTGTTCCTGTCTTTTTACAATACTATTGCAGATCAACATAAACAGCCTAAAAGACAGCCGTGGTGTCGCTCTTCATTTCTTGGTTCTCCTGTGGTACATATAAAGACTGCTACACTACCAATGCATGAGTCTTTTCACTGCTTCGAGGGAGTGGCCCAATAAAGTCTGTGATTATGTAAATAATCCATCTGGCAGGGGTTGCTGTAGGGCAAGAGTAGGCATTGTAGATGCAATATTGTGCTGTGCACATATCACACTACTTTTAACCCAGTCCCAAAATATTCCTAACACCCCCTTTCCTCAACATGTCATCTTGAACTGAGAATGTTCACAGCCGATTCAATATGTTGGTCCATGATACATTTCAGAGAGTAACATATATCCCACTTGGTGCTACGGTCCGTCCAGTGGTAGTATTATACCACTAACCCCCTGTCTACTTGGCAGCCATATTTTAACCACTTCCACATTTCTTTCTTGTTGGTTTGTTGCTTCCATTCTTTCAGACTTAGAATCCCAGCCTTTGTATTGACAATATTTGCATGTGGTTCCTAAACACCTTCTCTTACTAACACTGTTGCCTTGGCCTCTTGTCTGCTTGGTGATTCCCTATGGCTATTTTATCTGAACTACTCGAATTTGCTTCACATTTCACCACTGCTAATTTAATAGGTAACTGCCACGCTTCTAATAATGCTTCTCATGTCCATTTTTAAATGGTAGTCCTGACGCCGTAACATGCCCTGTTGTGACCACAATGTACCAAAATCATGAACTAACTCAAATGCACATTGAGAATCCGTGTAAATGGTAACCTTCTCCTCTTCCAACAACTTACAAGCCTCGGCTAATGCATATAGCAGTGCATTTGGAAAGTATTCAGACCCCTTGACATTTTCCACATTTTGTTACGTTACAGCCTTATTCTAAAATTGATTTTTTTTCTTCATCAATCTACACACAGTACCGCATAATGACAAAGCAAAAACAGGTTTTTATATTTTTGTGTATTAAAAATAAAAAACTGAAAGCACATGTACATACAGTACCAGTCAAAAGTTTGGACATCTACTCATTCAAGGGTTTTTCTTTATCTTTACTATTTTCTACATTGTAGAATAATAGTGAAAGCATCAAAACCATGAAATAACACATATTGAATCATCTACTAAGCAAAAAGGGGTTAAACAAATCAAATATATTTTTGATTTTAGATTCTTCAAAGTAGCTAACCTTTGCGTTGATGATAGCTGTAAACACTCTTGGCATTCTCTCAACCAGCTTCATGAGTGCTGAGCACTTGTCGGCTGCTTTTCCGTCACTCTGTGGTCCAACTCATCCGAAACCATCTCAGTCAGGTGATTGTGGAGGCCAGGTTATCTGATGCAGCACTCCCTTGCAGCACAGCCTGAAGGTGTGTTGGGTCATTGTCCTGTTGAAAAACATATGATAGTCCCACTAAGCGCAAACCAGAAGGGATGGTGTGTCGCTGCAGAATGCTGTGGTAGCCATGCTGGTTAAGTGTGCCTTGAATTCTAAATAAATCACTGACAGTGTCACCAGCAAAGCACCATCACACCACCTCCTCCATGCTTCACGGTGGGAACCACACATGCCGAGATTATCCGTTCACCTACTCTGCGTTTCACAGAGACACGGCGGTTGGAACCAAAACTCAAATTTGGACTCATTAGACCAAATGACAGATTTCCACCAGTGTAATGTCCATTGCTCATGTTACTTGGCACAAGCAAGTCTCTTCTTATTATTGGTATCCTTTAGAAGTGGTTTCTTTGCAGCAATTCGATCACGAAGGCATGATTTACGCAGTATCCTCTGAACAGTTGATGTTGAGATGTGTCTGTTACTTGAACTCTGACGCATTTATTTGGACTGCAATCTGAGGTGCAGTTAACTCTAATGAAGTTATCCTCTGCAGCAGAGAACTCTGGGTCTTTTTTTCATTTGGCGGTCCTCATGAGAGCCAGTTTCATCATAGCGCTTGATACGACTTCACTTGAAGAAACTTTACTTTTCCAGAATGACTGACCTTCAAGTCAGTGATGATGAAATGTCGTTTCTCTTTGCTTATTTGAGCTGTTCTTGCCATAATATGGACTTGGTCTTTTACCAAATAGCCATATCTTCTGTATACCATCCCGACCTTGTCAAAACACAACTGATTGGCTCAAACGCAATAAGAAAGAAAGACATTGCACAAATTAACTTTTAACAAGACACACCTGGCAATTGAAATGCATTACAGGTGACTACCTCATGAAGCTGGTTGAGAGAATGCCAAGAGTGGTTAAAGCTGTCATCAAGTGGCTACTTTGAAGAATTTCAAATATAAAATACATTTGGATTTGTTGAACACTTTTTTGGATACTACAGTACGTGATTCTGTGTTATTTCAAAGTGTTTATGTCTTCTATCATTCTACAATATAGAAAATAGTACAATGAATAAAACCTTGGAATGAGTAGGTGTGTCCAAACGTTTGACTGGTACTGTAAGTATTCAGACCCTTTACTATGTGATTTGTTAAAGGATCTTTGGCACCGATTACAGCCTCAAGTCTTCTTGGGTATAATGCTACAAGCTTGGTGCACCTGTATTTGGGGAGTTTCTCCCATTCTTCTCTGCAGATCCTCTCAAGCTCTGTCTGGTTGGATGGGGAGCATCTCTGCACAGCTATGTTGAGGTCTCTCCAGAGACGTTCAATCGGGTTCAAGTCCGGGATCTTGTGGAAAAAGGGAAGGGGTCTGAATACTTTCTGAATGCACCGTAACACTGCACCCTGGGCTTTCACAGAGGGCTGAAACCAGTGCCATGCTCTTTTCTCTCTTACAGAAACCAGAGAAGATGAGTTTGGTCTGTTTGTAGTATGCATGTTGAAGGGGGTGTGTCATCTACCATCATTCTATTCCCGAAGTTCTCAAAAAATGAGTGAACCATTACTCACCTCATTTTGTTATAATATCTTTGGTCCGACAGGCAATTATGTGAAACCCAGAATGCATTAAGTATGTCAACAAACATGGCTCCACACACAGCTGGAATTAGCTTAGCTCATCATAATCAGTACAACCTTCAAAAAATTATTTTACACACTTGCCCATTACAATCTATGCAAGAATCGGAATGCATGTGTCACGTCTTGGTCTTAGTATTTTGTGTTTTCTTTAATTATTTGGTCAGGCCAAGATGTGACATGGGTTTATGTTGTTGTATTTCGTATTGGGGTTTTTGTATTTGGGATTGCGGCTGATTAGGGGTGTTGTTAGGCTTGGCTGCCTGAGGCAGTTCTCAATCAGAGTCAGGTGATTCTCGTTGTCTCTGATTGGGAACCGTATTTAGGTAGCCTGGTTTCGCTTTGTATTTTGTGGGTGATTGTTCTGTCTCTGTGTAGTGTTCACCAGATAGGCTGTAATAGGTTTCACGTTCAGTTTGTTGTTTTTGTATTTATTAGTTATTTCATGTATTGTTCCGTTTTTTCATTCATTAAAGACATGAGTAACCACCACGCTGCATTTCGGTCCGACTCTCTTTCGACAAACGAAGAACGCCGTTACAGCATGATTTGTCACAGGTAATTGAAAACATGTGAATAGAACAGTAAATATATAAATAATTACCACAACATTTTCTGATAGTGGTTTATTGATACAAGAGGAGTGTGATGGAAGTCAATCATATAACCTCTCACTCCCACTCTGAGCCCTTCAGTGTTGCTGTTTATGTATGTAGCTTGTGAGCTAAGCTGTAGCACTAGCATTGTCCTTCAAAAGGAGACTGATAAAATCTGACTGATTCTGTGTTTGAAAGTCAGGAATCAGATTCTGACAGTGAGGAGCTGCCCCACAACCTTGTAGCCATTGAGTACCCTGAATCTGAGGACCCCTTCTCAACTGACAAAGTCCCAGGTCCCTTTGAAGATACTGGTGGTGATGGAGGCAGACAGACATTGGATGAAGTACAGGAGTTCTGTGGTAGCTGGCCATTTCAACCCTCCTGGCTCTGCTGTTTGCTTTGAGTCCCAGTCTGGAGTGCAATGCCCCTTGCCATTTCCATCTGAGGCAGAGTGCTTCAAGTTGTTTCTGACAGAGGAGCTGGTAGGAGACCAATCACTATGCCTTGGAGTTACAGTAGAAGAGAGAGCCAGGAGTTGGGGGGGAAACTCGCTAAATCGGTGACAACCACAATGAGTGAAATATATACCTTCATGTTGACAGTCCTTCTCATGGGGATAGTAAAAAATAAACACCCTAAGGTGAATACTGGAGCACAAAACCTATGTTTGCAACTCCCTACTTCTTTCACCCTATTTTTCCAAGACCGCTTCCTAGTTCTGCTGCGATGCCTGCATTTTGTCAACAATGCTACTGACATCCTAAATGACCTGTTATACAAAATAAGAAATGTTCTTACCAGCCTGACATCAGCATTTGGATGCTCTTTGTGCCATACAAGGACCTATGCATTGATGAGTTCCTGATGTTATGGAAAGGTAGGCTGGCGTTCCATCAATATATTCCCTCCAAAAAAGCACAGGTTTGGGGTCAAGGTCTTTGTCATGTGCGATGTGAAGACAAGATTTGTCCAGGACATTATAGTTCACTGTCACGATCGTTGAAATAAATGGACCAAGGCGCGGCGTGCGTAGAGTTCCACATGTTTAACCTGTTGCGATGAGCAATCCCGTATCCGGGAGCGTAATTATAGCCTCAAGCTCATTACCATAATGCAACGTTAACTATTCATGAAAATCGCAAATAAAATGAAATAAATATATTGGCTCACAAGCTTATTAGCCTTTTGTTAACAACACTGTCATCTCAGATTTTCAAAAAATGCTTTTCAACCATAGCTACACAAGCATTTGTGTAATAGTATTGACAGCTAGCATAGCATTAAGCCTAGCATTCAGCAGTCAACATTTTCACAAAAACAAGAAAAGCATTCAAATAAAATCATTTACCTTTGAAGAACTTCAGATGTTTTCAATGAGGAGACTCTCAGTTCGATAGCAAATGTTCAGTTTTTCCAAAAAGATTATTTGTGTAGGAGAAATCGCTCCATTTTGTTCATCACGTTTGGCTGAGAAACCCCCGAAAATTAAAACGCAAACTTTTTTCCAAATTAACTCCATAATATTGACAGAAACATGGCAAACGTTGTTTAGAATCAATCCTCAAGGTGTTTTTCACATCTATTCGATGATAAATCATCCGTGGCAGTTTGGTTTCTCCTCTGTTCAAAATGGAAACATGCACGCACCTGGAGATTACGCAATAGTTTTGAACGGAGGACACCGAGCGGACACCTGGTAAATGTAGTCTCTTATGGTCAATTTTCCAATGATATGCCTACAAATACGTCACAATGCTGCAAACACCTTGGGGAAACGACAGAAAGTGTAGGCTCTCTCCTTGCGCATTCACAGCCATATAAGGAGACATTGGAACACAGCGCCTCAAAAATCTGTCTCACTTCCTGTTTGAAATTTCATCTTGGTTTCGCCTGTAGCATTAGTTCTGTGGCACTCACAGACAATATCTTTGCAGTTTTGGAAACGTCAGTGTTTTCTTTCCAAAGCTGTCAATTATATGCATAGTCGCATCTTTCGTGACAAAATCTCTTGTTTAAAACGGGAACGTTTTTCATCCAAAAATGAAATACTGCCCCCAGAGGTTCAAGAGGTTAATACATTAAACTGACCAAAACAATACAGAGCAAACGAAACGTGAAGTCAATGCAGTGCTCACAGGCACTGCAACAAAAACAAGATCCCACAACAAACAGGTGAGAAAAGGCTGCCTAAAACCGATCCCCAATCAGAGACAACGATTGGGAACCATACCAGGCCAACATAGAAATAACAAAACTATAATTCCCACCCTAGACACACCCTGACCTAAGCCAAAATACAGAATAAAGGATATCTAAGGTCAGGGTGTGACATTCACACAGGGTCCACTACTGACATTCAACATTATGAGGGGCTTGGAGTGTCCGAGTAGGTGGTGATGGCCATGCTGGCTCCTCATCTCGGCAACGGACACACTTTGTATGTGGAAAATTGGTACAGCAGTCCCACACTCTTCCAGCATCTTCGCTCCAACAGCACAGGGTCCTCAGCCCAAAGAAGTTTTAACAAGAAGTTAAGCTTTAATTTGGTGTGGTTCCCAATCAGAGGCAGCTGTTTAGCGTTGTCTCTGATTGGGGATCATATTTAGGCAGCCATTTTCCCACTGATTGTTTGTGGGATCTTGTTTATGTGTAGTTGCCTGTGAGCACTCCAGAGCTTCATGTTTAGTTTGCTTTTTTGTTTTGTGCTTTTCACAAAATAAAAGATGTGGAACCCATATCACTCTGCGTCTTGGTCTGCGCCTTGGTCTGAATGTTATTTTGACGATCGTGACACTGGCCTCAATCTTCAGTTCGAAAGATGTACAGCTCCAGATATTGGCAATTATTGTTTGTGGTTTCTGAAAGTACATAATAAAGAGGAATTATTAGTAATTAGAATACAATATAAGGAAATAGCAATAAAACAATATTACCAAGAAGTAACATAATAAACACTCTATAAAAATATTATATTGCATTGAAATAAATCACACATTTGAGTTATAACAGGAAGAAGCAGTAACTTTGGAGCTCCACAAGGGAGTAAGGCAGGGCAGAACAGAGCTATGCTAAATAGGCCAAATGAAAACAAACCATGGTCATATTTATTTAACAACATTATTATTTACAATTACGGCCTACACTGGCCAAACCCGGACGACGCTAGGCAATTGTACGCCGTCCTGTGGGACTCCCAATCACAACCGGTCGTGATACCTGTAGTGACACCTCTAGCATTGAGATGCAGTGCCGTAGACCGCTGCGCCACTTGCGAGTTGTAAGGCCAGGGTAGCTTCAAAATACAACACAAGCTAATACTTCTCTGACGCAATGATCATTGTTTTCAGAGTTAATAGAATTTAGCTAGCTACATAAGCAAGATTGAATATAACACCATAAAGGTTATGAAATGAGTAATGTTACCTCGCGTGCCCGGGGTTGTAAGGAATAGAGACAAATATATTAAGCTACAGTAGAAATAAATTACATACAGAAAGTTTTATAACGTACAGTGGTTCCTCCTTTAAAAGTTGAGTCATACTGCGGCACACCCTGCGTGCTGCTGCAGCATTCTGTGGCACGTCATTTAATTTGCAGCCATTTCTTCTGTTACTGCAAGTTATTGCTAGTTTCACCACCTGAGGGCATCTTTAGAAGCATTCGATAGTATTCGGCATTGGCATTACCAGAGAATTTAAAACCTTTTTGTAATTACATAGTATATGGGATTGATTTTAAGAAATTTGGCTTAATTAATTTGATTAATAATATGGTGTTTCCATTCATAGGAACATTCTCAGTTTGTAAATTCAGACCGTTTCGCTCTCGGAGCGCACACTGGACGTACTGTCCGAGGAGTAGAGTTGATTTGAGCGTTCTGGCCTTACAACGGCTGTCAAGCACCCAAGCTAACATTGGCTAGCTACTTCCAGACACAAATCAGACAACTCTGACCATTTACTCACCCTAGCAGAGCTGGTAAGGACGTTTTTGTGTTAACCAGAGCATTGGTGACTGGAAATGCGCTGCTGGAAATGCTTCAAGGGTGGCTTTTGTCTATATGTGCAAAGGGTCCCTGGTTCGAGCCCAGGTAGGGGCGAGGAGAGGGATGGAAGCAAAACTGTTACACGGGCACCATTTTAAATCAGGATAATCTCTTTGTAGTTAAAATGAAAAGAGATACATTTTTTATGGAATTCTAAGCATAACTCCAGTCAAAACAGGCTCTGCGAACGTTTGTTTCCATTAACTTGCTATGGGCTCGCGCTAGTGTTCCAGTTTAGCCAACGTTCTTGAGCAATTTTTCAGCCTTGGGTGAATTTTGACTCGTTCTATTGTCCAGCCTATAGATAGCCAGAGCAAATTTACGAAAGCACCCAAATGTCCATTGAGAAAGCACAATGGCTACAAGGACAGTACTCTGTAGCCACTTAGTGTGGACACCAGGTGAGACCACACACACACACAATAACAGTCTCTCTTCTTCACTTCATTCCTCTCCCCTTCTCCCTAAATCCTCTTGGTTATATCAGTTGTTTTGGTGAACCCCTCCCGCATCTGACCTGGCTGACACAGAGGGCATAAACTGATCATAGGTGAGATGTGTCATGACTGTCTTGATCAGGTCAGGTTACAGGAGACCACAACCCTACAGATTATCTCTCAACCCCAAAAGAGGAGGAGAGATCTAGTGGTCTGAAGACGTGGGGGGTGGTTTTATGGCCCCCACGCCCCTGTTAAATCTCAGGCCACAGACAAGTTCCTTTGTCCTGTCACTGATGAACCAGCCTCAGAACATTAAACATGAAATAAAGGGACTTTGGAACAATGGTTTCTGTCAGCCACAATGGTGATAGATGGACTATGAAAATGTATGTCATTTTTGTTCTGTTATTAAAGGTTAATAGATGACGTTATTACATTGTAACATGAAGAGTTTTCCTAGTATATGTTTGATGTTTGTACATTTTATGTTGTATGGAAAATATCCAAATCAAAGAGACATTTTTGGGGAAGATGACATGTTAGGTTAGTTGTCTAAAATTGGATTTGAAAAACCTAGCCCTTGCCTCATTAACTTGGTACGCCCAGAGAATTGCCCTAAAGGCGGTTACGCCCACTTCTGACCCAATGATATAAAACCTGTGAGTATAGAATTTACGACAGGACTACGTGACCCCAGCTGCAGCAGGGTCTGACAAAGTCAACCGTCCCAGAACGCAATGTAAGTTTGCGGGCAAAGAAATCCTTTTCTACCCAAGCTACGGATGAGTAGCTGTGTCTAAGTGGGTGAATTCAAGTCGAACCACCTAGCCTCCATCTCCCATCGAATCGTGGTATCTAAAGGGTTTCATTCCTATGCTGTGAGCTCTGAGCTACAGAGCTGTCTGTCCTCAGAAAACCCCTTCCAGAGAAAGGGGTGGGGGATCAGACTCCTAAGCCAAAAAGGACCGCGACACCGGGAGGACGTGCAGGAGAAGTGCGTCATCGAACCGCGGAACGGTCCACGCAGAGAATCCCCGGAGATCATCACCACGTAAAAATACATCATTATATTCTGACCCATAAGAGCGGCAGTTTGAGGCAAGGCTAGGGTTAGAATAGCATAGCTGACAAATTCACAGAATGTATATTTCTCTTGTGTACTTCCTTTTTTCTCTGTCTTTTGAAATTCCCATTGTGGGTAACACGCACCATAGTGTGTTGGTCCGTTATATTAAGTTCTAATCAATAGCCTATAATGTGTTTTGTCTACGTGTATCTTATCATCATTTTAGCTTTTTAGTAAATACATATTCAACTAAGATTGGTGTGGTGCGAATTCATTAGTGGGACCCAGGTCTGTGCAGATTCAAGGGCTATACGACGTTCAGATTATGAGACTGATAGAGGCAACTGGTTAATTAGCGGCTGTTGTAAAATCAATATTCTGATATTCTTTGAGTTAATTTGGGAAATAGAAACTCAATAAAAACAAATTTTCCCATGGTGCCCCAGGTTAATGAGTTAATAATTCCTTGATTCAGTTAATCACGCAATTAGAAACTTGTAATCATTCGATGAGCAACAGTCGTCACATTAACTAATACAACGTCACGACAGATGTCACGTGGTTTGGTAAACAGGAAGTATTATTAAAGAGATGCTTTACATTAAAATACAGACAGAGATGTAGTAGTCCCAGAGTTAATGATCCAATGTGAGTTTTGCATTTCACCTCCTGATTTAAGATGACTGACCGTGTTAGAATATTTAAAAAATATACTTTGCTCTGTCTCTCTATCCATTTGTAACTCGTCTGCAAGCATGTTTTTATGTGAGAGAGGAAGCCATTCCCGCCATCGCCACCTTACCCGCTCTCAAGATAACCTTCGGGCCAACTGGGGGCCCAAGACTGGTTCGGTGACACCGCAATTGTGATGAACCGAGAGAATATTAGGGTAGAACCATAATTTATGAATCATATACTGTCTGCCGCTGTTCTTACCTCCTTCCCCTCTGTCTTCTACACCTCTCTCCCCACCTCATCTTTATTCCTGAATGTATAATGCACACCATATCTGCATTCAAGTACAGATTGAACTTGTATTTATAATACCTGGATAATGAACTTTTTTCAATAAAGCATTTCACATTCTCCACTGGTTGAAATGAAGTATCTCATTGAAATACTATCCTGTGTCCTCAGATTAATGCAGATGAAGGGAGTTCGATATGCATAGTTTTTTTCTTGTATATATGAATTACAAATCAATCATGTTTCTAGTCTATTGCATATTTACAATGTGTAATCATTGATGTCCCAGGAGCAGGAGTGGTAAACACTGTTGAAGTGTATAATTGTAATACATACATGCAGACACAGCATCATTCAAATAATGGAGTTTTATATGACTGAAAAATAATGTCTCAGTGATTCATACCTGAACCGCACATGTATTTGCCTAGGAGGAGTACATGATCATTGAATATATTCAATGTACAGGCTTGTTGGGAAAATTATGATTAAATGACTGAACAAATAATTTTAAATGGAACTGTAACTAAGTAAAACTTATACTCTTTTATATCTGATTAACAATATGAGTTCATAAGAAGAGATTGTGTGACACAGACAAGGAGTAATTCAAGTTAATGAACACCATCCCAACTAGGAAGAAATTAATGGGTTGGGGACTGTGTAAACACATAAGGTCGTTAGCCTATGGTTGACCCTACAGAAACTTAGCTCTGGGGTTTTTAGATAAGACAGTGAGTGCATTCCTAAGTTTTCTGTTAATTAGAACTGTCAGCTCAGTGGTGATCGATAATGTTGAGGGGTCAAAAGTTATCTGGGAGTGTGTTAGTAAGTTAGAATGAACTTTTCACCTCACTTTGTCCCGGTCGAGAGGAGGGGATTCTGTTAAAGCAATGAAATGACGTCATGATCTGTATATAAACTGTTGCTCGTGATTAAGTGTGAGCGCGCTCCGAGAATAAATGATGTTACCTATTATTGAAAGACTGGTCTACGTCTATTTTATGCAAACAAGAATCTTAGAAATTCTCATAAAATAGATTAAGGGTTTTCAATTGATGAAAGCACATTGGCATAATTAAATTACATTAACAAGGCTACAATGTGGGAATCGCATGCGTTGTAATAACTACAGTACATGTGTATATAGGACTTGTATCCTTGGCACAATAAAGTTATTATATTCTACTATCCATAGGCTTCAGTAATGCCATTCAGATTTGAAGTTGACACAACAACTATGATAGCTGAGGTTCATAGATTGGTATGAATATTAGTTCAGAACCTAATGTTTTAGGGTCCATACACAGATCGGCTAAATACTGTAGCTAGTTACACATCCATAGGCATACAGTTATTTTTATCCTCCACTACACAATAAGCAAGTAAATAGTTAGCTAGCTATGTTACTTCCGCTGCATTGCAAGGCAAGCTTACACAATTGCACATTCAATTTGCAGTAAATGCTTTAGCTAGCTAGATTCTTTACATCCACTGCTTCACAAGACGACAGCCTGGTTTGCTGGTTTTCTCAGGAGTCCTTAAAATATTAAACAACACGAATTACAAATTCATTCTCGTAACACTAGCTTGCTGGCTAATGTTGGCTAGTCAGATATTTATTTGAATGAATGAGGAGGCGGAACACAACACAATTCAAACGGTTCTTAGAAAATAAAAACTTGTTATATATTTTTTTTAAATTGACAAGTTGAAACAGCCTATAAATAAAAACAGGCTGCGTGCCTTGGCAGCGCGGATTAAATGTACTGTTGCGTAACAATCACATTCTGGAATGGAGAGAACTCACGCTGGGGCGACTGTTAGTTAAAAAAGTTGTTAATGAAAGGGTTAACGAGGTGTTGCTTCATCGGTGGCAGCGCCTCAACCCCTCCACCACAACAGGCTTAGAACCTTTAATCAGACCATGTTCTAATGCATCTTTTGCCGATGTTTGATGATCCTGAAACAACAATTGCTCTGCTTTTGCTGTTTGTACTGCCAATTTTAATTTGTTACCTTTAGAATCCACTCTCCTGGCATCTTGCAAAGATTATCCAACCCCAAAATCAGTTCCACACCCATTGCCATGTAAAATGATCCAGGTATTGTTACTGGTCCTATGGTCAATGACATGAGTAGTAGTTGTATTGCTTTTGATTCTGCCCCTGTTACCCCGCTAAATGTGATACTTTTTCCTATTGCAAATGTAGCCATTTCTCATCTTAAGGAGTAAGTGATATTTGAGCGAAGGTATCTATTAAAAAGTTGTGTGAGACGTGGCCTCCTACATCCATCCCCACATAGAAACCGTCATCTCGATGAACTACAATCAACCGCATAGAGGCCCGATCAACCGCATGTGAAGTTCCCCTGGTCTGCAGCTCTCAAGAGGGTCTGCTGCTGCTCTTTTGTTAATGCAGCAAACGCCTGCACCACAGATTTCCCTCCAGAGGGAAGGGGTGCAATAGGCGCCAGTACTACCGTATACTCACTACCCCCGCAATATCTTTTTTTGATAACAGTTTTTCAATCCTGCCAAAGCAGGCATACACATTCCTGTATTATGATCATACCTATCCCCCATTGTCAGATTAGTACATAACACATCATCCATCCGTCATGACTTCTTTCGGACCCTGAGTACGGTTACACATTTTACTTGCATCCGGTCAAAACAATGTATTCCCAACTGTAATATATATATTCCCAACAGTTAAGAATCCCTCAATTTCGTAATTTGCTGTAGCTGGGTCACACTCTTTGCATCCAGAGACCAAGCCGACATTTGACATCCCTGTGTGAGTGTTGGCAACATTACCCTTGGCAAAAGCGAGCGAACAACATGATTGCAATCACCAGCACGGAATCTAAAAATTCTACCCTGTTTCACCAGGAAACGTATAAATTCCTGCCCCTTCTTTACTGGGTCAGGTGCCTCTTTCATAACACTACGCATTTAGCTCACGCATAGTGGCTGATGGTGATTCTGAATTTAGAGCCATACTTGGGGATGCTCGTCATCGGGAATTGGGTTGTCCTCGGCTGGTACTATTTGTCCCGGAAAATATATAACCGGAGTCGCATGCATTCGTACTGGGTGCACATCTATATGATTATCTGGGTCATGCTGATCCACTATCCAGTCCGGGACTACTATGTACGAACACGGAATGTGCCTGTCCTCTGCCTCTTGCAACCCATATTGCTATTTTTCCTCTTTAGGAGAGAGGTATACTGGTGGCACACCAGATGTGACTTGTTTCACTTTGTAGCCTGTGGCGAACGGCTGAGGAGTGTCATTGGTTTTTTGATATTGCGGGAGCGCAACCATTAGTTATTTTATTGGCTTTTGTCTATACTCAAGGGCTCCTTCTAATTTCTGGTTTAGTTTCTGACTCCTTTCTAGCACAATAGCCAAGCCTGCTTCTGTTCATCTAATCTATGCACACTCTGTCACGCCTTGGTCTTAGTATTTTGTGTTTTCTTTATTTATTTGGTCAGGCCAGGGTGTGACATGGGTTACCGCCTGAGGCGGTTCACAATCAGAGTCAGGTGATTATCGTTGTCTCTGATTAGGAACCATATTTAGGCAGCCATATTCTGTGAGTGTTTCGTGGGTGATTGTTCCTGTCTTTGTGTTTGCACCAGATAGGGCTGTTTCGGTTTTCGTTATTTCATTTCGTTATTTTTGTAGTTTCTGCATGTATAGTTTTTCCTTAATTAAAATATATAATGAATCATCATCACGCTGCGTTTTGGTCCGATCCTTGTTCCACCTCTTCGTCAGAGGAGGAGATAGAAGAAAGCCGTTACACACGCCCTTCCGATATGGCTAGTTTTTTATTCGTCGCTTCATTCTTATCCACTGCCTGCTCCATTTTACGTCATGTCTTTATTTCTAAAATGTTCTGTCTTTATCCGCTGCTGGTAAAATGCTGTGTTTAGGATGCCTGTGTATTGGGGACTGGACCGTTCCTTTTATTTCAGTGTTCCACATTACGATTGCATCCATACACTGTAGGCTGGATTAAAATGTATCTACGGGATAATGTGTACCATTTTTTCACCCACCATTTATTTTCTCCTTGGTGCTTTTAGTGCCTCTTGTGCTTTGGTAACATTTTCCCCTTCTACCATTCCCGCTCCGGGAGTCTCCTGGCCTCCAGAAGCCATATTAGTCATTATTGGCTCGGCACCACCTCTGTCAGGGTTTATGTTTCTGAACCCATAGTTCTAACACTAGCCAACTTTCCCCAGGTATTGATACCCACTCTCCTGAAAAGTAGTAACAGTTTAAGCACTCAATTGTGTTACTCATCTGTACACGTCGGTGCTGGACGACACCGTAGTGTATGCCAATTCACCACAGGCGATTGTGGACGACTAACGTGTAGAACGAGAAAGGGTTTCAATCCAGGCTCTTGACGTAAATACCATTGTTCCCGAGAAACTTCATTACCAAAATTACACAGGTGTCCTTCTATTTCCACATAATCTGTCACGGTTCCCCACCCGAATAGGGCACGAACCGATCTCTTTCTTTATTGCTTCTGCTAATACACAAAAATCATGTTCTAACAACTTTCAAATATATATTTTATTTTACAGCCATGGAAGAGATAGATATCCCTCTAGTGGTGTGGTGGCTGTGCTTTGGCCAAGTGGGTGGGGTTATATCCTTCCTGTTTGGCCCTGTCCGGGGGTGTCCTCGGATGGGGCCACAGTGTCTCCTGACCCCTCCTGTCTCAGCCTCCAGTATTTATGCTGCAGTAGTTTATGTGTCGGGGGGCTAGGGTCAGTTTGTGAGATCTGGAGTACTTCTCCTGTCCTATTCGGTGTCCTGTGTGCTTAAGTGTGTTCTCTCTAATTCTCTCTTTCGGAGGACCTGAGCCCTAGGACCATGCCTCAGGACTACCTGACATGATGACTCCTTGCTGTCCCGAGTCCACCTGGCCGTGCTGCTGCTCCAGTTTCAGCTGTTCTGCCTTATTATTATTGGACCATGCTGGTCATTTATGCTGGCCTACCCTGAACTCTCTGCTTCCTGTGCCTGACTTCTTCCCCACTACACCCCAGGCGTTACAATGTGATGATGCTGGAGGAAACAAGTTGACTGTTATTTAAGGATTATTGATATTTCTTAGTAAAATACTTTGGGGGGATATCCGAAGTAGGTGAGTACCTTTGTTCTTATAATTTTTGTAATTTGCACAGTTCAGTGGAGAGAGATTTGTGAGAAGCTTTTTATCCAACTTGTTTTTTTTTAACTGAGGATTTTTTGAGACCAGTTATTAACGAAGGTTTCCAGAACCGTTCTGCTGCTCTCTAATGTGATTTAACTAAGGGAACGTAGTGGTGAAATACAGAGTTGAAAGATGTGAGAAAAGTCTGGTAAGCAGACTCCACATCTGTTTGATTATAAACATTTTCCTATGAAATATCACCAATCAACACCTTAAAGCTCTCACAATTACTTTTGTTAAATATTCTACATCTAATGCTACAAATCATTCCCATCTGTTCATTTCCAGCTGCTAAAGAGAAGTGGAAAATTGGAAAGTGATCAAAAATGTCAGTATAAAACATACCTGTATTAGCCACATTATTCAAATAATTAGTAAAATGATTATCAATGAGGGCGGGAGATGAACTGGTCACTCTTGTGGGCTTGTAGATGAGGGCATACATATAGCTGGAGTATGAAGTATTCAAAAAGTCAGATGTCAGTGAGTGGTTCTCAATTTTAAATAAATGTATGTTGTAATCATCCCATAGAAAACACATTGCCTTTATTATTAATTAAATCCAAGGTTGATGCCAGGATACAACCATGTTTCTGAAAGGGCAACAATGGAAAATGCATGACTGAGAGAAGACAGATAATGAACAAGGTGGTCATGATTTTTAGGGAGACTGCGAACGTTCAAATGAAAGGTAGAAAATAAGCTTGTCTTGGAATTAGATCAACTGCTATACAAGTTGTTAAATTGCTTAACATTATAGACTTATTTCTGGTAAATTTCAGGGAATTTGAATCTGGATCAACACAATCATTATATTTATTGCTCGCTTCATTAATATTAATGGGTTAAAAATCATGTTATCAGGGTTGATATCCCGCCCAACTAAGAGATATGCACATTAGGAATCATACAGAAAGAAATATTCCTCTATATTAAAGTAGACACGACGAGCTGCTAGTAATAGTATCAAACTTTGCTGTGGCTGGGGCCGTGGAAGCTCTGTAGGCAGGGTGATTTGAGCTATCCAATTGGCTAGTGAAGTAGGCGCAATCGATTTAGCCACAGGTCTCCTGATTCGCCAGGTAGATGGAATTGATCTTTTCAGACAAATAAAATGTGCTTCCCTGGTGTGCTGGGCTACTGAAGCAAGAGCACCTACTGCCAACAGCTTTGCACACTAAAATATTGAGTGTGTAAAGCTGTCATCAAAGCAAGGGTGGCTACTTTGAAGAATCTAAAATATATTTGGATTTGATTAACACTTTTTTGGATAATACATGATTCCATATGTGTTATGTCTTAGTTTTGATGTCTTTGCTATTATTCTACAATGTAGAAAATAGTAAAAAATTAAGAAAAACCCTTGAGTCAGTGTGTCCAAACTTTTCACTGGTACTCTATAATGTTAATTGAGAAATAAATCAATATATTGCGGGATCCCTAATATGATTTTTTAATACCAGAAGCACTAAATGAGGGTCATAGCTTCCATGGCAACCTCTTGACACTTGTAGTGATACTACAGGGATGTGACAAGAGCTGTGATGCAGTTGACAACAGGTAGGGGAGGTGTGTGTGTGTGTGTGTTTGGGTACCTGTTTAACTATACTTGTGGGGACCAGAAGTCCTCACAAGAATAATAAACTAACAAACATTTGACCAACTTGGGACATTTTGTTTGTCCCCTCAAGGTCAAGTGCTATATTAAGGTAATATTTAGAATTAGGGTTAGGAGCTAGGTTTATGGTTAGGGTAAAGATTAGGGAAAGTAGGATTTTGAATGGGACTGAATTGTTTGTCCCCAAAAGGTAGGTGCGTGTGTGTGTGTGTGTGTGTGTGGTGCGCAGGGTGGATAAGGAGCTTATCTGACAACTGGGCTGTCTTGTCCAAGGTTGCCTCTCTGTAGGGCACAGTCCAAATAATCTCACACAGAGCTGTGTCCTTTCTCTTCACACACTGATTAGAAAGACAATATTGATTTATTTTTCAAAGTAACCATATCATTCTGCATATGCATTGCTTGCTGTTTGGGGTTTTAGGCTGAGTTTCTGTACAGCACTTTGTGACATTGTCACACCCTGACCATAGAGAGCCTTTTTATTCTCTATTTTGGTTAGGTCTTGGTTTGACATGGGTGGGAAATCAGAAGATCCCACCACACCAGAACCAAGCAGCGTGCCCAGGAGGAGAAGGAATCTTGGACTTGGGAGGCGATCTTGGATGGGAAGGGATCCTGGACTTGGGAGGAAATCCTGGCAGGACAGGATCGCCTTTCTTGGCGGCAGACGCAAGGAGAGAAGGGAGGACAGTGCCGAAGCCGGGGTTCGCGGCCACAATGGAAGCCCAAAGGACAGCCCCCAAATTTGGGGTTGGGCACACGGGGTGGTCGGCAGAGCCGAGGAGGGAACCAGAGCCCATCTGGGAGAAGATGGAGAAATTGGAGGAGAGTGAACAGAGAGAGCCATATACCACCTGGGAGGAGATAGAGAGGTAGTCGGTCGACCCAAGGAGAGTACCAGAGCCCGCCTGGAATTCGTTGGAACAGTGTGAGGAGGGATACCAGAGAATAGAGTTGGCTAGGAGTATGCGGCAATGCAGACGTTTGGAAGGAGTCCGGTGAAAACTGGGCCGGCTCCACGTATCGGTCCTTCAGTGCGCCTCCCCAGTCCGGTACGTCCTGTGTCTCCTCCTCGCACTTGCCCTGAACTGTGTGGCACCAGTCCGGCGACGGTCCCCAGTCCAGAGCATCCGGCGACGGTTCACAGTCCAGAGCTTTCGGCAACGGTTTACACTCCGGAACCTCTTGCGACGGTCCACAGTCCATAACCTCATACCACGGTCCACAGTCTGGCAGATCTGCGAGCTGAGTGGGTACTTTGCCCCGCACCGGAGCCACCACCGATGCTGGGGGGGTGGGGGGACTGTCACGCCCTGACCATAGAGAGCCTTATTATTCTCTATTTTGGTTAGGTCGGGGTGTGACTTGGGTGGGTAATCTAGCTTGTTTTATTTCTATGATGGCCTGGTATGTTTCCCAATCAGAGGCAGCTGTTTTGCATTGTCTCTGATTGGGGATCATATTTAGGCAGCCATTTCCCCACTGTTTTTTTGTGGAATCTTGTTTTTGTGTTGTTGCCTGTGAGCAGTCCAGAACGTCACATTTAATTTATTCTTTATTGTTTTTGTGCGTTTCATTAAATAAACATGCTTTGGTCTGAGTGTGCTTACGACGATCGTGACAGACATTGGCTGATGTAAAAAGGGCTTTATAAATACTTTTGATTGATTTGATTGAATATGCTAAAGATTGCAGAATGTATGCATCTGGCAAATTTTTATAGTCACTATCACATTAATAATCAATTGTTTTCATATTTGTAAAGCACAATGCACAGGACATGTTCTGTAATAACACTCCATGTTCTGTGGTATTTGGTTCAATATGGAGGGCAATTGATGGAGGGACTCACTACAAAGAGGATATCATTATTTAGAATAATTTAAATACAAGATGTGCGGGGAGAAAGTTAATGTGGTGGTAACATGTAACACTGCACATGCAGCTATCAAACAGCTTTATGTTGAGCCAGTAAAAGATACCATAGACTTCCAGTCATTGCGGAAATGCTAGTTAGCATTGGCTCTCAAAACAACTTCTAACTTCCTTCATCTCCAAAATCTCTAAGTATCCCTTTAACTGCTCATTTTTAACCATTTAACTAATAACTCATATTTATCCACACTTTACAAATGTAATCTACCTCTCCTCCACCATAGTTTCTCGCCTTCATTGTGAGGTAAAAACTCACTGCAGTCTGGTACAGTACAGTATGTCTAATTACGAGTACAGACCAAGGTAGAACTAATTTGTTTAGAATGGGAGAAAAACAAGGCGCTTCACAGCTGACTGGATCCTGATGTATTCCACTCTGACACCGCCACCCCTGGTCGGCTCCTTCTTCGCCACTGTTCATCAATACCAAGTATTGCCAACCCACTTTTTACAGCTGTTGGTTGAAGCGTTTCGGATCATTTTTATAGAGTGAACCCCACTGTCGCTCAGCGTTAATTAGCCCAAATTTCACTGTGCTTTACTGAAATCAATGTCCGTAGGGGATGCGTTCTCTCTGACTGTTGTCTAGTGGCCCTCCTGGAAGAGCACTACAGGGGCCACTGTGGCCAAACAGGAGACTGCAAGGGCAGTTGGCACGATGCAATCATCAACTACCAGTCATCATATTGTTTGAGTCAACTTACTGGTAGAAAAGCACTGTATAAATCCTATTCATTATTATTATTGTTGTTGTTGTTGTTATTATTATATATTCTGGAACTGAGTCATAATGTATTCCAAACCAGAGGAGTATGAGTTCTGTGAATTTTATAGGTAATGCAAAAAGTATGGTACAGTAATAAGGGGCACAGTATTAAATTGCATATTCTACATCAGTGGCTATCAAAATGTGTTAGGATGACTCATATTTCATTGTCCTGTTCCAATCAGCTGGACTAGTTTTTATAAGTGTCTAGATAGATTCTGGTCTAATCACAGTGCAGAGGTAAGTGCAGGACCCGATGGACAATGGAGCAGATATAGGACAGGAAGTAAAAACATATAGGAGAGGATGGATAGATTCATAATGCACAGGGCAGGGAGGTTCTCCAATCAATTACATCAAGGCACAGAGGTCATGGTCAACCGTATTGATACTCCATGTATTAACGGCTGCTTCCTCCTTCCTGGTGCACTACTAAAGATGACAAAGGCCACAGGCTTGGAAGGGTAATCCACTTGACGAGGAGAGAGGGGTCTGTGTTTGGCACACTGGAGGAAGGTGATAACACACACACATACACCCCGGAGAGAGCAACCAACAGCTTAATAACCAAGCCTGCAGCCCAAAGAAAGCCCATATTTACCCGCGAAGTGCTGCTGGTGGGAAAGGTCAGGTAATGTAGAGTGTACTATCACTAATCTCTATCTTCTGCCTCTGATCGCCTCTTCCAGATTTGGATCAGAGTGAATAAAATGGCCTTGTTGAGAAATGATACATTGAAGCACATTCGTATCCAGTGCATACGGACTTTTAAAATCAAATGATTATGTTATTTGTCACATGCACCAAATTCAACAGGTGAAATGCTTACAAGCCCTTAACACGTTTTTCTTAACTTATTAAAGCATTGTTGGTTTAGCAAAAAATAGATAAGCAAAAGAATTAGAAAATAAAAGTAACATATAATTAAACAGCAGCAGTAAAGTAACAATATCAATAGTTATATACAAGGGGTACCAGTACAGAGTCAATGTGCAGGGGCACTGGTTAGTCCAGGTAATTGAGGTAATACAGTATGTACATGTTGGTAAAGTTAAAGTGACCATGCATAGATAATAAACACAGAGTAGCAGCATCGTAAAAGAGGGGTCTGGTTAGCCCTTTGAATAGCTGTTCAGGAGTCTTATGGCTTGGGGGTAGAAGCTGTTGAGAAGCCTTTTGGACCTAGACTTAGCGCTCCGGTACCGCTTGCCATGCGGTAGCAGAGAGAACAGTCTATGACTAAAGTGGCTGGAGTCGGGCAATTTTTATGGCCTGACACTGCCTGGTATAGAGGTCCTGGATGGTGGGAAGCTTGGCCCCAGTGATGTACTGGGCCGTACGCCCTCTACAGTGCCTTGCGGTCGGAGGCCGAGCAGTTGCCATACCAGGCAGTGATGCAACCAGTCACGATGCACTTCTTGATACTACCCTTCCCGGATCCGGGTGCGTAATCATCGCCTTAAACTAACTAGCATAACGCAGCGGACATACATATCCCTAGAAAATCTTCCTATTCATGAAAATCACAAATGAAATATATTGAGACACAGCTGAGCCTTTTGTTAATCACACTGTCATCTCAGATTTTCAAAATATGCTTTACAGCCAACACTAGACAAACATTTGTAAGTTTAGCATAGCCTAGCATAGCATTATGCCCTGCTAGCAGCAGGCAACATTTTCACGAAAATAAGAAAAGCAATCAAATTAAATCATTTACCTTTGAAGAACTTCGGATGTTTTCACTCAGGAGACTCCCAGTTAGATAGCAAATGTTCCTTTTTTCCAAAAATATTATTTTTTGTCGGCGAAATAGCTCCGTTTGTTCTTCACGTTTGGCGGAGAAATCGACCGGGAAATGGTCACTACAACACCAAACTTTTTTCCAAATTAGCTCCATAATATCGACAGAAACACGGCAAACGTTGTTTAGAATCAATCCTCAAGGTGTTTTTCACATATCTATTCGATAATATATCCACCGGGACAATTGGTTTCTCATTAGAAGCGATTGGAATAATGGCTACCTCTGTACTTTACGCAAGATTTTCTGCGCGGGCCATCATGTGACCACTGCTCAATGTGGTCCCTTACGGCTATTCTTCAACATAAATGCGTAAAAAGACGTCACAATGTTGTAGACACCTTGGGGAATACGTAGAAAACGTAAGCTCATTCACAGCCTGTCTATTATATGCATAGTCGAGCATCTTGTCGTGACAAAATATCCCGTTTAAAATGGGAACGTTTTTTATCCAAAAATGAAATACCGCCCCCAGAGTTTAAAGAGGTTAATCTACCCATCGCGTCCAATTTCTAAAATGCTTTACAGCGAAAGCACAACATATGATTATGTTCGGTCATAGCCAAGTAAAGAAAAACACAGGCATTTTTTCCAGCCAAAGATAGGAGTCACAAAAAGCAGAAAAATATATAAAATGAATCACTAATCTTTGATGATCTTCATCAGATGACACTCATAGGACATTATGTTACAAAATACATGTATGTTTTGTTCGATAATGTGCATAGTTATATCCAAAAATCTAAATTTACATTTGCGCAATTCGTGCAGTGATGTTTTGATTCCAAAACATCTGGTGATTTTGCAGAAATACTCATAATAAACATTGATAAAATATACAACTGTTATTCACAGAATTAAAGATAGACTTCTCCTTAACCTCTTGAAGCTAGGGGGCACTATTTTATGTTTGGAAAAATAACATTCCCAAAGTAAACGGCCTATTTCTCAGGACCAGATGCTAGAATATGCATACAATTGACAGATTGTGATAGAAAACACTCTAAAGTTTCCTAAACTGTCAAAATATTATTTGTGAGTATAACAAAATTGATATTGCAGGCAAGTGCCTCTTATTTTGAAACCCTTCTGTTCCTATGCATGCCTATACTCCATTTAAAGGGATATTAACCAGATTCCGTTTTCTCTGGCTTCCCTGGGATGTCAACAGTCTGTAGACACAGTTTCAGGCTTTTATTTTGAAAAATGAGCGTGAAAGATCACATTAAGTAAGTGGACAGGTGCGGGCTCTCAGAGTGAGTTTTTGCGCTACAGAGTAAAGCCGCCATTGTTCCTCCCGCTGTTATTGAAAAACCTACACACTCGGTTGATATATTATCAGATATATATTTGAAAAACTACCTGAGGAATGATTATAAAAAAAAGTTTGACATGTTTCTGTGGACATTATGAAGACTATTTGGAATTTCCATCTGAGTTGTCGCGACCGCTCTTTCCTGTGGATTTCTGAACATAACGCAATGGTATTTTGGGTATAAAAATAATCTGTATGGAACAAAATGAACATTTGTTGTGTAACTGGGAGTCTCTTGTGTGAAAAGATCCAAAGATCATCAAAGGTAAACGCTTAATTTGATTTCTTTTCTGATTTTCGTGACCAAGCTTCCTGATGCTAAGCTAAGCTAATGCTATGCTAGGCTATCGATAATTTTACACAAACGCTTGGATTGCTTTCGATGTAAAGCATCATTTCAAAATCTGAGACGACAGGTGGATTAACAAAAGGCTAAACTGTGTTTTGCAATATCGCACTTGTGATTACATGAATATGAATATTTTTTAATAATATTATTTACATTTACATTACATTTACATTTAAGTCATTTAGCAGACGCTCTTATCCAGAGCGACTTACAAATTGGTGCATTCACCTTATGACATCCAGTGGAACAGCCACTTTACAATAGTGCATCTAAATCTTTTAAGGGGGGGGGGGTGAGAAGGATTACTTTATCCTATCCTAGGTATTCCTTAAAGAGGTGGGGTTTCAGGTGTGTCTTATTTGACTGTTGCGCTATGCTATTCAGCGGTTGCTGACGAAAATGATCCCGCAACAGGGATAGGTAGCATCAAGAAGTTAATGCAACAGCTGTGTCAGATTTTTTTTTTACTTGACGGAAAAAGCATAATCTGAGAAGGGCGCTCAGAGCTCAATCCAGCCAGAGAAATATCTGCCATTTTGGAGTCAACAGAAGTTAGAAATAACACCATAAATATTCCCTTACCTTTGATGATATTCATCAGAAGGCACTCCCAGGAATCCCAGTTCGACAATAATAGACTGATTTGTTCCATAAAGTCCATCATTTATGTCCAAATAGCCACTTGTTGTTAGCATGTTCAGCCCAGTAATCCATCTTCATGAGGCGTGAGCACTTCATCCAGACAAAAACTCAAAAAGTTCCGTTACAGGTCGTAGAAACAAGTCAAACGATGTATTGAATCAATCTTTAGGATGTTTTTAACATAAAACATCAATGTTCCAACCAGAGAATTCCTTTGTCTGAAGAAAAGCACGGGAACAAAAGGTAACTCCTTCGGGATCGCGCGTCATGAGCCTGAGACACTCTGCCAGACCATGTATGATGGGCCTATGGAGAACCTACCTCTGAACAGTAACATGCAATAAATGGACTTTGTGACAATACGTCAGCCAAAATGGTAGTAATGACGATAGATAGAATGTAAAAATGACTGTCGTTTTTGTTGTTATTAAAAATTAAATGACGTTATAATGAAAACATTGTAACTTGACGATGTACCTGATGTTTGCATATTGTGCGTTTTGTGGAAAACATCCAGATCGAATAGAATGTTTTTGTAAAGATGAAATGTGAAGTTAATTGTCTAAATTAGATCTGAGTAATATCCAGACCTTGCCTTGTAACTAGTTCAAATCAAATCCAATGTATTTATATAGCCCTTCGTACATCAGCTGATATCTCAAAGTTCTGTATAGAAACCCAGCCTAAAACCCCAAACAGCAAGCAATGCAGGTGTAGAAGCACAGTGGCTAGGAAAAACTCCCTAGAAAGGCAAAAAACTAGGAAGAAACCTAGAGAGGAACCAGGCTATGAGAGGTGGCCAGTCCTCTTCTGGCTGTGCCGGGTGGAGATTATATCAGAACATGGCCAAGATGTTCAAATGTTCATAAATGACCAGCATGGTCAAATAATAATAATCACAGTGGTTGTCGAGGGTGCAGCAAGTCAGCACCTCAGGAGTAAATGTCAGTTGGCTTTTCATAGCTGATCATTAAGAGTATCTCTACCACTCCTGCTGTCTCTAGAGAGTTGAAAACAGCAGGTTTGGGACAGGTAACACGTCCAGTGAACAGGTCAGGATTCCATAGCCGCAGGCAGAACAGTTGAAACTGGAGCAGCAGCACGGCCAGGTGGACTGGGGACAGCAATGAGTCATCATGCAGGTAGTCCTGAGGCATGGTCCTAGGGCTCAGGTCCTCCGAGAGAGAAAGAAAGAGAGATAGAGAATTAGAGAGCATACTTAAATTCACACAGGACACCGGATAAGACAGGAGAAGTACTGACCCTAAGCCCCCCGACACTTAAACTACTGCAGCATAAATACTGGAGGCTGAGACAGGAGGGGTCAGGAGACACTGTGGCCCCATCCGATGATACCCCCGGACAGGGCCAAACAGGAAGGATATAACCCCACCCACTTTGCCAAAGCACAGCCCCCACACCACTAGAGGGATATCTTCAACCACCAACTTACCATCCTGAGACAAGGCCGAGTATAGCCCACAAAGTTCTCTGCCACGGCACAACCCAAGGGGGGCGCCAACCCAGACAGGAAGATCACATCAGTGACTCAACCCACTCAAGTGACGCCCCCAGGGACGGCATGAAAGAGCACCAGTAAGCCAGTGACTCAGCCCTTGTAATAGGGTTAGAGGCAGTGGAAAGAGGGGAACCGGTCAGGCAGACAGCAAGGGTGGTTAGTTGCTCCAGAGCCTTTCCGTCCACCTTCACACTCCTGGGCCAGACCACACTCAATCATATGACCCACTGAAGAGATGAGTCTTCAGTAAAGACTTAAAGGTTGAGGCCGAGTCTGCGTCTCTCACATGGGTAGGCAGATCATTCCATAAAAATTGAGCTCTATAGGAGAAAGCCCTCTATAGTTATGTCCAGATTACTTGCCCTAACGGCGTAAACTCCCATTTCTGACCCAAGGGTATATAACATGTGAGTTAGGAATTGACATGATGACTAAGTGACCACGGGCTGCAGCCAAGGTCCGAAGAAGACAAAGGAACCTCTTATTCTATGCTACGGACGAGTAGCTGTGTCTAAGAGAGTGAATTTAAGCAGGGCCACCCGGTTATTCTCTCCAAGGAATCGTGTATCTACACTGCTTTCATTCCCACGCTGTAACAATCTACAAGGCTGATTAGCCGTCCTCAGAAGAACCCTTTTTCAGAACAAGGGTGAGGAAACAGACCACTAAGACAAAGGACACTGACATCGTGAGGACAATCAGAGGTTACACCCGGTAACCAAAGAAGGGCTGTCATCAGAGGAGAAGTTGAACCCGGTCCATGAAGACACCTCATCGGAGACCTTCGACACATTAATTACATCATTATATTCTGACCCATAAGAGCGGCAGTTCGGGGAAAGGTTAGGGTTAAAATAAGCATAGTTTACAAATGTACCCAAGTGTGCTTTTCTCTCTTGCACTCTCTCTTTTGAAATCCCCATTTTGTTTCTCAAGTGTCATATTGTGTTGGCCCGGTAATCAATAGCCTTGACTCTGTGTTAATAATAATAATTTTGCACACCCAATTTTTCAGTTTTTGATTTGTTAAAAAAGTTTGAAATATCCAATAAATGTCGTTCCACTTCATGATTGTGTCCCACTTGTTATTGATTCTTCACAAAAAATACAGTTTTATATCTTTATGTTTGAAGCCTGAAATGGAGCTTATTTATATCTTTTGTGATATGAATACCGAGTATGTCTACTTCACCATCAGCCCATTTTATAGGTAAGCTGCAAGGTAATGTAAAAGTGGTCGTTTTTAAGGATCCATTACATAATGTTGTACACTGTATAATTAAGCTTTCGTCCAGAGAGTACAGAAAAGATATCTAGATCTTTAATGAAACGTTGCAGGGATCTAGCTTGCGGACTTAATATAAAACTTGAGTCATCGGCATCCATGGACACCTTTGTTTTTAAGCCTTGGATTTCTCATCCTCTAATGTTGTTATTGGATCTGATTTTAATAGCTAGCATTTCGATGGCCATATCGAATAGATATGGTGACAGTGGACACCCTTGTTTACCTCCTCTTGACAATTCAAAATTCAAAAGTAGCCGTTATTTACAATTTTACACCTGGGGTTGCTATACATTATTTTTTACCCATTTTATGAGACAATTACCAAAATTGAAAACATCTGGGCATTTATAAAATCCAGTATTACTTTATCAAATGCCTTTTCAAAATCCGCTATAAATACCATTCCTGGGTTCTTATATGTTTCATCATGTTCTATTATTTCTAGTAGTTGTCATATATTATTTCCAATGTATCGTCCATGTAAAAAATCTGTCTTATCAGGATGAACAATACCTGGTAAAAACCCTTTTAATTCTGAGTGCTATGCATTTTGCGAGTATTTTTGCATCACAACATTGAAGTGTAAGGGGCCTCCAGTTTTTTAGATAGACCGGGTCTTTATATTTACCATTTACCATCTCAGACCTTCCTCCTGAGTACCTGACGGACTAACATTTCTATAGGAGTATATAAAACAATCTAACAACAAAGCTTTTAGTATTTCAAAAAATACTTGATATACTTCTACCGGTATCCCATCAAGCTCTGGGGTTTTTCCAGACTGAAAGGATTTAATAGCCTCAAAAATGTCTTCATCTGTAATTTGGCCTTCGCATTGATCTTTATATTTGTTCATTTACAATTTCTTATATTATTTGGAAACAATTCCTTTCCGTAATCTTCATTCAGTGGGTGAGGATGAGACGGAAAAGAGAACATCTGCCTAAAATAATTAGCTTCCTCTTTTAAAATATAATTTGGAGAATCATAGATGACTCCGTCTTCAGTATTGAGTTTCTGCAAATTACTTTTGTTAGTGTTCCTGTATTGGAGATTCAGGAAGAATTTTGTGCATTTTTCTCCATATTCCGTCCAGTTTGGTTTATTTTTGTAGTAGATTACATTAGATCGTTCTTGAATAAGTTCCGCAAGTTCTTTTTGTTTTTCCTCAAACTTATTTTGTATCTCTGTAGTATCGTTTTTATTGCTATCTACCTGTACTATTAGTTAATGGATTTCCCTTGTTAGTCTTGTTTCTTTAGCCAGAAACTGATTTTTAAAAATATTATTGACGAATATTGATTTGAATGACCGATCGCATTCTGTCTCCTATTAAAACTTTTGTAACCTTTGATGCAAGAGAGAAAGAGACAAGAAAGTAGTCAAGCCGACGAGCTTGATTAAGTCTCCTCCATGTATATCTCACTAGGTCGGTGTTTTTTAAACTCCAAATATCCACTATTTTTAATGTGTCCATAATATTTGTGATTTCCTTAAGGGCATGGTGATTACCTTTACGGTCCATGAGGAACTTAACACTGTTATAGTCTCTTTCCATAATGATTAGATCATTTGTTGCATGTAAGTTCAATAAATTGGTATAAATGTTTTCGAAGAAGTGTGGATCATCCTGATTTGGACCATATAGATTAATAAGCCAAATTACTTTTTCGTCCACTTTCATATTCAAAAGGATCCACCTTCCTTGCGAATCATTCCTGATTATTTACTCATTCAGATCGACATTTTTGTTAATGAATATTTTCACACCCTTTGTTCCTTTGTCCATGACAGAAAATTATTTTACCACCCCATTCCTTTTTCCACGCAACTTCATCTAAAGATGTAGAGTGAGTTTCCTGTAAACAGTATATGTTATATTCCTTTTCTTTTAAACTGATCTTCTTTTTTTATAATCTTCCAAACCGTTACAATTACAACTAATTATACTTATTTCACCCCTTGCCATAACTAGATACTATTCTCAGGCTAAATTGACCATAATTAGTGCTTGTAAAGTTACTGCCACCAGAGGCATTATGAAGGTCAAAACTAGAACTTTCAAATGTCTGATATTTAGAATTCAAGAAATAGGTTCTAGCAATATTTTTTTATTCCCTTGCCTGTTTGCCTGTGAGCCAATGCCACAGATGTTAGAAAATTGAGACAAATTATGTGTGTAACAGCTCTGAGTAGGTTGATGTGTATGATGTCTGTATAAGAGTAAGACTATAATGTGTGATGTCCAAATCAATAATAACTCTGCAATTTGCATGTTTGAGTGTCTATGTGTGTAACATGTAGTGCGTATAGCCTTAATATTCATCATTGTAATCCACATCGTATCACCATCATAGTTGCATCATATTTACCTTTAACATAATTGAAAAACACATTTCCATAGCAATTGACGTTTCACATGATCACGAAAGAGACCTTGCATTACTCTAGAGACGGCTTCACTACAGTACAAATGTATTCCGTACAATATGTTATTATTACCCAATGCCCATATTTTGATATCTTCCACTTGCTTGTTGTAAACATATGTAAACTTGTAGACAAATACATCAAAAAGATAGACAAACAATAAACACATTAAATTATAGAAACCGTTCTCAACCATAGAGAGAGGGAGAGAAGAGAATAGAAAAGAAAGAGAGCGTGAGAGAAGAGAGCGAGATCAGGTGTGTGTGTATGTATAAGCCTGTAGTTGAGTAAGTGTGTGTTCATATCCACTTCATAATGTTCAGATATTATAAACAGTTCCCATACCTTCTTTTGTTCGTAACCTGAAGTCCTACTAGAATGTAATGTTTTTTAGATAAACAGCTTGTTTTTGAATGGTAACTGTGTTAAGGGTGTAATTTGGGGTGGGGTGAGGAGTACTGGAAAGGTGTGACTTTCAGATTACAATAGGCCATAAGTATACAGCAGATTGCCGATTGTCCTCACTTTGATTATGCTGCTAATCGGGCTACAAGTGTTTGCAAACCTGTTTTCAAAATGCTACCAGCTGTCCATCACTACTGTAAATAAAAGCACAGCATCTTGTTACATATTGTTTACATTCTTTATTGCAACCACAACCACAGCTCAAAGTCTAGGTCCAAGAGGCTTCTGAACAGCTTCTACCCCCAAACCATAAGACTCCTGAAAATCTAGTCAAATGGCTACCCTGACTATTTGCAGTGACCCCCCTCCCCCTCTTTACACCACTGCTACTCTCTGTTGTCATCTATGCATAGTCACTTTAATAACTCTAACTACATGTACATACTACCTCAAATAACCAGTGTGTTTTCGTTATATTTTTGGACAGGCCAGGGTGTGACATGGGTTTATGTTGTTGTATTTCGTATTGGGGTTTTTGTATTATTGGGATTGCGGCTGAGTAGGGGTGTTGTATGGGCTTGGCTGCCTGAGGCGGTTCTCAATCAGTCAGGTGATTCTCGTTGTCTCTGATTGGGAACCGTATTTAGGTAGCCTGGTTTCGCTATGTATTTTGTGGGTGATTGTTCCTGTCTCTGTGTAGTTTCACCAGATAGGCTGTAATAGGTTTCACGTTCTGTTTGTTGTTTTCGTTTTTGTATCGTTATTTCATGTGTCACTTTTCCTATTAAAGTCATGAGTAACCACTACGCTGCATTTCGGTCCGACTCTCATTCTACAAACGAAGAACGCCGTTACAGTTTGTTATTTTGAATGATTTATTTATGTTTTTAGAGGGAGAGAAACCAAAAACCTATAGTCATCTCATGGGTCTCCCAGTCGAGGTCAGCAACACATTAGACCGCTGCGCTGCTCAGGCGCTGTACAATGACTGGTCGGGACTAGGCTACAATACTACACTAAGAGCAAAATAATCCTAACATTTCCACACCCTAATTGTAGTCTAAATTTCTCTTAGAATAAACATATTAGTGTAGCAACAGTTTTAGTAAATTATACTGAAGTCATGCACAATTATCAGTTTCTATTTAGGTTTATGTATCCGACTCATTCATTGCGCTAAATTATAATTACTTTGCCACTATGGCCTATTTATTGCCTTACCTCCCCAATCTTACTAGATTAGCACACACTAAATATAGACTTTTCTATTGTGTTATTGACTGTACGTTTGTTTATCCCATGTGTAACTCTGTGTTGTTTGTGTCGCACTGGTTTGCTTAATCTTGGCCAGGTCGCAGTTGTAAATGAGAACTTGTTCTCAAATGGCCTACCTGGTTAAATAAAGGTGAAATAAATAAATAAATAATTGTCAGTTAGAGACACAGTAGCGCCTTGGGACCCAAAAGCACAATCAGTTCCATTACTCCCCCTTGCGCTGGTCTGGAGCAATGAAGTACTGACACAGGTCACCATACTAAATCACAAATTACCTCTAAATCCGACAGCATAATCACAAAACTTTTAGTGGAGCAACCACTGTAGGCTTTGCCGTGCCCTCTTCACGACTATCTTAGTGTGTTTGGAATATGAATATTGTTGGTGATGTAGACACCAAGGAACTTGAAGTTCTCAAATTGCTCCACTACAGCCCCGTTGAGAATGGGGACATGCTCAGTCCTCCTTTTCCTGTAGTCCACAATCATCTCCTTTGTCTTGATCACGTTGACGAAGAAGTTGTTATCCTGGTACCACATACAGTTACATTACAGCCTTATTCTAAAATGTATTAAATTGTTTGTTTTTTCACTCATCAATCTACACACAATACCCCATAATGAAAAAGCAATAATAGTGTTTTAGAAATGTTTGCAAATTTACAAATAAAAAACAGAAATACCTTATTTGGGGCGGCAGGGTAGCCTAGTGGTTAGAGTGTTGGACTAGTAAAGGTTGCAAGTTCAAATCCCTGAGCTGACAAGGTACAAATCTGTCATTCTGTCCCTGAACAGGCATTTAACCCAATGTTCCTAGGCCGTCATTGAAAATAAGAATTTGTTCTTAACTGACTTGCCTAGGTAAATAAAGGTAAAATACAAATTTACATAAGTATTCAGACCCTTGCTATGAGACTCAAAATTGACCTCAGGTGCATCCTGTTTTCATTGATCATCCTTGAGATGTTTCTACAACTTGATTGGAGTCCACCTGTGGTAAATGAAATTGATTAAACATAATTTGGGAAGGCACACTCCTGTCTATTTAAGGTCCCTCAGTTGACAGTGTGTGTCAGAGCAAAAACCAAACCATGAGGTCGAAGGAATTGTCAGTAGAGCTCTAAGACAAGATTGTGTTGAAACACAAATCTGGGGAAGGGTACCAAAAATGTCTGCAGCATTGAAGGTCCCCAAGAACACAGTGGCCTGCATCATTCTTAAATGGAAGAAGTTTGGAACCACCAAGACTCTTCCTAGAGCTGAAAATAGCTGTGCAGCGACGCTCCCCAGCCAACCTGATAGAGCTTGAAAGGATCTAAATAAAAAAAATGGGATGAACTTCCCAAATACAGGTGTGCCAAGCTTGTAGTGTCATACCCAGGAAGACTTGAGGCTGTAATCGCTGCCAAAAGGTGCTTCAACAAAGTACTGAGTAAAGGGTCTGAATACATATGTAAATGGGATTTTTCTGTTTTTTATTTTGTCATTATAGGAAATTGTGTGTATATGGATAAGGGGTGAAAACAATTTAATCCATTTTAGAATAAGGCTGTGACCTAACAAAATGTGGAAAAGTGGTCTGAATATTTTCTGAATGCACTGTACATATATCCATTAGCATTTTTATGATGATGCATGCCTTCTCCCCCTCTGCACCTACAACTCTTACTCTACCTACTCCTGTAGTACAATATTGACTCTAGAGTGTGTATATGCTATAGCTTTGGGCTGGAAGCAGTATGAGGGTGGAGGGATAGGGTACTCCACTGATCAGGGTCAACATCTAACCCATGGCATCGTCAAATCAAAGGGCGTAATGAAACCACCCTGTCGATTCAATTGCATCTACAAACCCAAAGGCAGGATGAACTATCCTCCACTTAGTCTCTAGGCGACAGCAGTGGCTTAATATAGCATTGAAAGGGTAATGGTGTGGAAGGGCTTTAGTGGCAGTGTTAGCACCTTTGGAGAAGGAGCCTGTGCCTGCAGCCACTGGATGTAATCCTACTCCATCAACGTTGACGGGGCTTTGAAGAGCTCCTATTTCTCTCTCTTGAGAGGTGAATTACAAGCCTTTGGTCAAATGTATACATTTCTCATGACTCACTCCAATTGGAGTGAATTTACAACAGAATCACTGGCTGGATTTGTCTGACTCTTCTCTAAATCTAAATTGGCTTTAAAGAAGGTTAATACATTTGGGTGACATGCAGTGAAACCATTACCTGGTAACACTTTATAATAACTCCACGTAATAAAGCATTTATAATGGATTATTACATATTGTATTATTCATTTATTAATCATTACTCCATACATAAGATGTTTAATATAGGTCCTTAAAAAACATTTACTAATTATTTGTCTTTTTTCGTGGCCTCATATAAAGTGCGGGCTATTTATACTCAACATATACTTTATTTTATATTTTGGTCATTTAGCAGACACTCTTATCCAGTCAACTTACAGAAGCAATTAGAGTTAAGTGCCTTTTCACGTAGACATCTCTGGGATTCGAACCAGCAACTTTTCGGTTACTGGCCCACTATGCTAAATGTTTTGAGTGACCAGTGTAATTTCTCACAAACATATGCCGTTGGTAGACATTCAAGCTGTACCTGATGCTCCTTATGGTCTCGAAATAGCATAGAACAGTGGTTTGTCATGATGTTGGCCTGTTGGGGGAGGTTTATCTGATGGCCTTGAGATAGAACCCCATAAATACATTTCCCATTTTCTCTCTCCCTACTCTACAGAGTAATTATTGGAAAGTCCTTTGTTAACAGAGAGAGTCTTATAACATCAAAAGGGTGGGGAAAGGAACCATATGTCGGTAATTCAACCAGCTGAAAATATGCGTTTGGACTTGAAGAATATGATGTCAGATCAGTTGTTATCTGAGACATTATTACTAATGAGAGGATGACATAAACTGTATCTTGGTCTACACATTATAGTTATAAGATTCACATGGAATTGTTGTGCAAATTAAAATGTTTAAATATGAAACTATTTCTGAAAAGATGAAATGTTTCTTAATGAAAGAACGGTTTGTCATAGAGTAAACTCTGCCAACGCAGTGGCCCCACCCAAATGTTATTTGTCACATACACATGGTTAGCAGATGTTGCGTGTAGTGAAATGCTTGTGCTTCTAGTTCTGACAATGCAGTAATAACCAACGAGTAATCTAACCTAACAATTCCACAACAACTACCTTATACACACAAGTGTAAAGGGATGAAGAATATGTACATATATATATATATATGAATGAGTGATGGTACAGAACGGCATAGGCAAGTGTTACGGTTTTCTTCCGTTGAAGGAGAGTCGGACCAAAATGCAGCGTGGTTAGTACGATACATCTTTAATGAAGACGAAAAACAAACAATACAAAAACAAAAAACGGAATGTGAAAACCTATACAGCCTATCTGGTGACAACTAACACAGAGACAGGAACAATCACCCACGAAATACTCAAAGAATATGGCTGCCTAAATATGGTTCCCAATCAGAGACAACGATAATCACCTGACTCTGATTGAGAACTGCCTCAGGAAGCCATAGACTATGCTAGACACCCCACAAAAACCCCATGACAAAAACGCACCACAATAACCCATGTCACACCCTGGCCTGACCAAATAAATGAAGACAAACATGCATTACTTCGACCAGGGCATGACAGCAAGATGCAGTAGATGGTATCGTGTACTCATATACATATGAGATGAGCAATGTAGGGTATGTAAACATTATTAAGTGGCATTGTATAATTAAACTGGCTAGTGATACATTTTTTACATCAATTTTTCCAATATTAAATTGGCTGGAGTTGAGTCAGTATGTTGGCAGCAGCCACTCAATTTTAGCAGTGGCTGTTTAACCTCTTTCAGCTAGGGGGCACTATTTTTACGTCTGGAAAAATAACTTTCCCAAAGTCAACGGCCTATTTCTCAGGCACAGATGCTAGAATACGCATATAATTGACATATTGGGGTAGAAAACACTCTAAAGTTTCCAAAACTGTCAAAATATTGTCTGTCCGCTGTCCGCTCAATTCAGCGGTTGTTGATGGCAATTATCCCGCTAAAGGGATGGGTAGCGTCAAGAAGTTATAACAGTCTGATGGCCTTGAGATAGAAGCTGTTTTTCAGTCTCTCGGTCCCTGATTTGATGCGCCTGTACTGACCTCACCTTCTGGATGATAGCGGGGTGAACAGGCGGTTCACGGCCAAGATCTCGCGATACATGGCCCCATCCATCCTCCCCTCAGTATGGTGAAGTCGTCCTGTCCCCTTTTCAGCAAAGCATCCCCAAAGAATGATGTTTCCACCTCCATGCTTCACGGTTGGAATGGTGTTCTTGGGTTTGTACTCATCCTTCTTCTTCCTCCAAGTGAAGTTTTGACCAAAAAGCTCTATTTTTGTCTCATCAGACCACAGGACCTTCTCCCATTCCTCCTCTGGATCATCCAGATGGTCATAGGCAAACTTCTGACGGGCCTGGACATGCACTGGCAGGGGGACCTTACGTGCGCTGCAGGATTTTAATCCATGACGGCGTAGTGTGTTACTAATGGTTTTCTTTGAGACTGTGGTCCCAGCTCACTTCAGGTCATTTTCCAGGTCCTGCCGTGTAGTTCTCGGCTGATCCCTCACCTTCCTCATGTTCATTGATGCCCCACGAGGTGAGATCTTGCATGGAGCCCCAGACCGAGGGTGATTGACCGTCATCTTGAACTTCTTCCATTTTCTAATAATTGCACCAACAGTTGTTACCTTCTCACCAAGCTGCTTGCATATTGTCCTGAGAAAAATCCAATCAGGAAGTGACAGGGGTTATTTTGAAACCCCTGTCTTTCTATGCATCCCTATTTCCCATTGCCCATTTTCTAAGTCTTCCCTAACGTGTCTACAGCCTTCAGACATAGTTTCACCTCCTTTATGTTGAAGAATGAGCGTAAAAGACCACATTGCGTAAGTGGCCAGCTGATGGCTCTGAGTGATTCTTGCGTAAAAGAGAGAAGTAGCCATTTTTCCTCCCCGTCCTACTGAAAAGCCAACTGTCCTGGTTGATATATAATCGAATAGATATTTGAAAAACACCTTGAGGATTGATTATAAAAAACGTTTGCCATGTTTCTGTCGATACTATGGATATAATTTAGATTTTTTTTCTGCGTTGTCGTGACCTCTATTTCCGGTGACCAAGCTTCCTGCTGCTAGCTGGACATAATGCTATGCTAGGCTATCGATAAACGTACACCAACGCTTGTCTTGCTGTTGCTGTAAAGCATAATTTCAAAATCTGAGATGACAGGATGATTAACAAAAGGCATATTTCACTTGTGATTTCATGAATATGAATATTTTCTAGTAAGATTATTTGACCGTTGCGCTATGCTAATTAGTGTAGTTGCTGACAATTCTCCTGGATCCGGGATGGGTAGTTCCAAGAGGTTTTAATCCAGCCACAGTGTCTAATTTCAAAAATGCTTGACAGCGAAGGCTCCACAAATGATTGTTAGGTCACCACCAAGTCACAGACAATCCCATCCATTTTTCCAGCCAAATAGAGGAGTCACAAAAAAAGCAAAAATAGAGATAAATTAATCACCTTCCTTTGATGATCTTCATGTTACACAATACATGTATGTTTTGTTCGATAAAGTGCATATTTATATCCAAAAATCAAATTTTACATTGGCGCGTTATGTTCAGTAGTTCCAAAGTATGATTTGTGTGATTTTGCAGAGAGCCACATCAATTTACAAAAATACTCATTATTGTGAAAATACAAGTGTTATCTTCTTATGGCTGGGGGGCAGTATTGAGCAGCTTGGATGAATAAGGCGCCCTGAGGTGCCCAGAGTAAGCTGCCTGCTCCTCAGTCCCAGTTGTTAATATATGCATATTATAAGTATATTTGGATAGAAACCACACTGAAGTTTCTAAAAAAGTTTGAATGATGTCTGTGAGGAAAAAACATGAGAAGAAATCCAACAAGGAAGTGGGAAATCTGAGGTTGGTCGATTTTCAACTCAGCCCCTGTTGAAGATACAGTGGAATATTGGTAATTTTGCACTTCCTAAGTCTTCCACTAGATGTCAACCGTCTATAGAAACTTGTTTGATGCTTCTACTGTGAGGTGGGGTCAAATGAGAGGGGAATGAGTCAGAGGTCTGGCAGCAGTCACGCGCTGTTTAATAGCATTTCACATGAGAGGTATCTCCCGTTCCTTTGTTTTTCTGAAGAAAAAGGAATTCCCCGGTTGGGATATTATTGAAGATTTATGTTAAAAACATTCTAAAGATTGTTCCGTACATCGTTTGACAAGTTTCCATGGTCAGTAACGGAACCTTTTTTCATCTGCAACAAGTGAACGCGCCTCGTGAGTTTTGATTTGTTTACCAAACGCGCTACCAAAAGTAGCTATTTGGACATAAATGATGGACATTGTCGAACAAATAAAAGATTTATTGTGGAACTGGGATTCCTGGGAGTGCATTCTGATGAAGATCATGAAAGGTTAGTGAATATTTATGTTATTTCTGACTTCTGTTGACTCCAACATGGCGGATATACAGTGCCTTTGCGAAAGTATTTGCCCCCCTTGAACTTTGCGACCTTTTGCCACATTTCAGGCTTCAAACATATAGATATAAAACTATATATTTTTTGTGAAGAATCAACAACAAGTGGGACACAATCATAAAGTGGAACGACATTTATTGGATATTTCAAACTTTTTTAACAAATCAAAAACTGAAAAATTGGGTGTGCAAAATTATTCAGCCCCCTTAAGTTAATACTTTGTAGCGCCACCTTTTGCTGCGATTACAGCTGTAAGTCGCTTGGGGTATGCCTCTATCAGTTTTGCACATCGAGAGACTGACATTTTTTCCCATTCCTCCTTGCAAAACAGCTCGAGCTCAGTGAGGTTGGATGGAGAGCATTTGTGAACAGCAGTTTTCAGTTCTTTCCACAGATTCTCGATTGGATTCAGGTCTGGACTTTGACTTGGCCATTCTAACACCTGGATATGTTTATTTTTGAACCATTCCATTGTAGATTTTGCTTTATGTTTTTTGGATCATTGTCTTGTTGGAAGACAAATCTCCGTCCTAGTCTCAGGTCTTTTGCAGACTCCATCAGGTTTTCTTCCAGAATGGTCCTGTATTTGGCTCCATCCATCTTGCCATCAATTTTAACCATCTTCCCTGTCCCTGCTGAAGAAAAGCAGGCCCAAACCATGATGCTGCCACCACCATGTTTGACAGTGGGGATGGTGTGTTCAGGGTGATGAGCTGTGTTGCTTTTACGACAAACATAACGTTTTGCATTGTTGCCAAAAAAGTTCAATTTTGGTTTCATCTGACCAGAGCACCTTCTTCCACATGTCTGGTGTGTCTCCCAGGTGGCTTCTGGGAAACTTTAAACAACACTTTTCATGGATATCTTTAAGAAATTGCTTTCTTCTTGCCCCTCTTCCATAAAGTCCAGATTTGTGCAATATACGACTGATTGTTGTCCTATGGACAGAGTCTCCCACCTCAGCTGTAGATCTCTGCAGTTCATCCAGAGTGATCATGGGCCTCTTGGCTGCATCTCTGATCAGTCTTATCCTTGTTTAAGATGACATTTTAGAGGGACGGCCAGGTCTTGGTAGATTTGCAGTGGTCTGATACTCCTTCCATTTCAATATTATCGCTTGCACAGTGCTCCTTGGGAAATCTTTTTGTATCCAAATCCGGCTTTAAACTTCTTCACAACAGTATCTCAGACTTGCCTGGTGTGTTCCTTGTTCTTCATGATGCTCTCTGCGCTTTTAACGGACCTCTGAGACTATCACAGTGCAGGTGCATTTATACGGAGACTTGATTACACACAGGTGGATTGTATTTATCATCATTAGTCATTTAGGTCAACATTGGATCATTCAGAGATCCTCACTGAACTTCTGGAGAGAGTTTGCTGCACTGAAAGTAAAGGGGCTGAATAATTTTGCACGCCCAATTTTTCAGTTTTTGATTTGTTAAAAAAGTTTGAAATATCCAATAAATGTCGTTCCACTTCATGATTGTGTCCCACTTGTTGTTGATTCTTCACAAAAATCCAGTTTTATATCTTTATGTTTGAAGCCTGAAATGTGGCAAAAGGTCGCAAAGTTCAAGGGGGGCGAATACTTTCGCAAGGCACTGTATATGTATTTGTTCTCTGAGCGCGGTTCTCAGATTATAGCATGGTTTGCTTTTTCCGTAAAGCTTTTTTGAAATCTGACACAGCGGGTGCATTAACGAGAAGTATATATTTAATTCCATGTATAACAGTTGCATTTTTATCAACATTTATGATGAGTATTTCTGTAAATTGATGTGGCCCTCTGCAAAATGACCAGATGTTTTGGGAACTACTGAACATAACGCGCCCAATGTGTACTGATAATTTTATTATATAAATAAATATGAACTTTATCGAACAAAACATACATGTATTGTGTAACATGAAGTCCTATGAGTTTCATCTGATGAAGATCATTAAAGGTTAGTGATTGATTTTATCTCTATTTGTGCTGGAAAAATGTCTGTGTGTGTTTTTGTGACTTTTTTAGGTGCTGACCTAACATAATAGTTTGTGGTACTTTCGCTGTCAAGCCTATTTGGAATCAGACACTGTGGCGGGATTAACAACAAGATTACCTTTAAAATGGTATAAAATAGTTTGAGGAATTTGAATTATGAGATTTCTGTTGTTTTGAATTTGGCGTCCTGCACTTTCACTGGCTGTTGTCATATCGATCCCATTAACGGGATTTCAGCCCTAAGAAGTTTTAACCCGTATTGTTATTTTGTGTTCACTTTGCCGTGTGTATTTGGTTCGCCTAAATAAAAGGCTCCGTTGGCTACCCAATATCTGCTCTCCTGCACCTGACTCCCTTACAGCCATTTACACATACCTAAAAGAACACCACACCCATTATGGAGTCAGCAGGAGCAGGTACCTATGGTAACGGAGTCGAGGAGCGTGTCCAGGAGCACACGGCATTGATTCACCATCTCGGCACCGCCATGGACCGAGGTCTGTCAAACTATGGATCGCTGGGAGATACAGGGAGGTCCTCCAGTACCTCCTCCAGGACAACAGGGGTCCTCACTAATCGTCCCTCCTGTACTCGGTTCCAGTGGGATGAGTCTCGCCCTTCCTGGAGAGCATGATGGGACGGCAGCATGGTGCCAAGGCTTCCTACTACAGCTGGACCTCTACCTGGGCATGGTTTATCCAGCTCCTTCGGGAAGGGAGAGGGTGTCCGCCCTCGTCTTGTGCCTCTCAGGGAGAGCTCTGGAGTGGGCCAACTTGTATAACTTCAATGAATTCACCCGCCGCTTCAGGGCAGTCTTCGACCACCCGCCCGAGGTTAGATCGGCGGGTGAACGACTGTTCCACCTGAGACAGGGGACGAGGAGCGCCCAGGAGTTCGCACTGGAATTTCTGACTTTGGCCTCCGGAGCGGGATGGAGCGACAGGGCCCTCATCGACCACTACCTTTGCAGCCTGCGCGAGGATGTCCGTCAGGAGTTGTTCTGCAGGGATACCACTCTTACCTTCGACCATCTGGTGAACATGTCCATTCGGCTGGATAACCTGCTGGTCACCCACGGACGTCCAGAGAGGGCTTTGTAGATTCCATTTCCCAGCACCACCACTCCGGCGCCTATGGAGCCGGGAAGTGCTGCGCACAGGGAGATCAGAGGAGGGACTTTCACGTGTACCATCTGTGGCCACAGACGTCACACTGCTGGTCGGTGCCATGTTGGCTCCTCTAGGGTTTGAGGCAGCAGGCAGGGCACTCTGGCGTGACCCCAGGAGAGAAGGCACCATTCTCACCCAGAGCCCACTGTTGCACACATGTTTTGGTTTGTTACTTTTCCTGAATTTTCCCCGCATTCCCAGCATCAGGCGATTTCAGGCGCGGCTGGGAATTTCATTGATAGATAATTTGCTCATAGTTTAGGGATCCCCATCGTTCCCGTGGATGTGCCCTTCCCCGTTCACCACTTAAATATTCAACCATTAGGGTCCGTGTTGATTAGGGAGGTCACTGCTCCTTTGGGTATGGTGACGCAGGGGGGTCATAAGGAGAGAATTAGTCTCTTTATTATTGACTCTCCTGCATTTCCCTTGGTGCTGGGCCCGTGGTGCTGGGTTAACTTGTCATAACCCCACTGTTTCTTGGCCACAGAGTGCTCTCACAGGGTGGTTGCGAGAGTGCTCAAGTAAGTGTTTAGGGGTTTCCGTTGGTGCCACTATGGTGGAGAGTCCAGACCAGGTCTCCACTGTGCGCATTTCCCCTGAATATGCCTCAATTACCACCTCATCGACTGGGCGAATGTGGGGGACTGGGAGTTGTTGGCTGTCGTCAAGGCTTTGAAGACGTGGAGACATTGGCTTGAGTGGGCTAAACACCCTTTTCTCATCTGGACTGACCACCGCAATCTGTAGTACATCCGGGCGGTGATGATACTGATCCCTCGCCAGGCAAGGTGGGCAATGTTTTTCACCGGTTTTGTTTTCACCCTTTCTTACAGACCAGGTTCCCAGAACGTGAAGGCAGACGCACTGTCCCAGCTGTATGACACAGAGGAGCGACCCATGGATCCCACTCCCATACTCTTGGTCTCCTGCCTGGTGGTGCCGGTAGTGTGGGAGCTGGACACAGACATTGAGCGGGCATTGCGTACAGAGCCCGCTCCCCTCCAGTGTCCCGCTGGGCGCCTGTATGTTTCGTCTGCCGTCCGTGACCGGCTGATCTATTGGTCCCACACGTCACCATCCTCTGGTCATCCAGGCATCGGTCGGACGGTGCGCTGTCTGAGTGGGAAGTACTGGTGGCCCACTTTGGCTAAGGACGTGAGGGTTTATGTTTCCTCCTGTTCGGTGTGCGCCCAGTGTAAGGCTCCTAGGCACCTGCACAGAGGTAAGTTACACCCCTTACCCGTTCCACAGCAGCCATGGTCACACCTACCGATCGATTTCCTGACTGAACTTCCCCCATCACAGGGAAACACCACGATCCTGGTCGTTGTGGATCGTTTCTCTAAGTTCTGCCGTCTCCTCCCTCTGCCCGGTCTCTCCCTGGCCGGGGGAGTGGGCAGAGATGGCCCAGAACTCACTCCGCAACTCCTCCACAAACCTCTCCCCCTTTCAGTGTGTATTGGGGTATCAGCCGGTTCTGGCTCCTTGGCATCAGAGTCAGACCGAAGCTCCTGCGGTGGACGACTGGCTCCGGCGTGCAGAGGAAACAGTGGACGCCGCCCATGTTCACCTTCAGCGTGCCGTGCTGCGCCAGAAAGTTGGTGCAGACCGTCACCGTAGTGAGGTCCGGGTCTGGCTCTCGACCAGAAACCTACCCCTCTGCCTGCCGAGCCAGAAGTTGGGTCCGCAGTTTGTGGGGACATTTAAAGTCCTGAGGAGAGTGAACGAGGTTTGTTACAGGTTACAGCTTCCCCCCGATTACCACATTAACCCCTCGTTCCATTTGTCTCTCCTCAGGCCGGTGGTGGTTTGCTCACTCCAGGAGTCTGAGGTGCGGGAGGTTCCTCCGCACCACCGAAGGGGCTCCGGCGTACTCCGTTCGTTCCATACTGGATTGAGACATCGGGCGAGGGGTATGGTCCGGAGTAGAGATGCTGGGTTCCGGTGGAGGACGTGTTGGAACCTTCTCTGCTGCGAGAGTTCCGGCGTCTCCATCCGGATCGCCCTACGCCTCGTCCTCCGGGTCGTCCCCGAGGCCAGTGTCAATGCGCTGCTGGAGATGCATGTCAATGGGGGGTAATGTCACGACTTTTGCCGAAGTCGATGCCTCTCCTTGTTCGGGCGGTGCTCGGCGGTCGAGGTCGCCTGTCTTCTAGCCGTCGCCGATCCATTTTTCATTTTCCATCTGTCATGTTTTCCCACATACCTGGTTCTCATTTCCCTCATTATGTGTTGTGTATTTAACCCTCTGTTTCCCCCATGTCTTTTTGTGGTATTGTTTATTCTGTTTCATGTTATGCGCACGTTAGTCTGTTGCATATTGTTATTTCGTGTTCACTTTGCCATGTGTTTTTGGTTAGTCTAAATAAAAGGCTCCGTTGGCTACCAAATATCTGCTCTCCTGCACCTGACTCCCTTACAGCCATTTAAGCATACCTGACATTACCTCTCTTGTCCTACGTCATTTGCACATGCTGTATATAGATTTCCCTACTCTATTATTGATTGTTTATTCCATGTGTAACTCTGTGTTGTTGTATGTGTTGAACTGCTTTGCTTTATCTTGCAAATGAGAACTTGTTCTCAACTAGGCTACCTGGTTAAATATATATAGATTTTTTTTTACTACAACCAAGTTACTATGTCTTTGACCACACTGTGTTGTTACTTTGGTAAGGAAAAACTCATGCTACAACAACAAAAATACTTAAATACATGTCATTTTGTCCGTGAAACATTTAAGTGAAATACTGTAGAATCCATTCATTCCTATGGAAGACTGCTCCTTCTGGGGAGTGCCGATATTGCCGACTGGTGGCTTCAAAGCCTCTCAAAGGCCAATACATAGCATCAGCAATCTAGTATTCATGTACATCAGTAGAGTGTTCTGAGAAATTACACAAATCAGGGGTGGAGTGGTATTTGTGGAGATAAGTTTAATACCCCTCTCCCCAGAAACATGCTTCAGTCAAGAGATGAAAAGGCCTGGAAATATAAATGTGCAGAGAGGGAGAAGAACCTTGGCTCTCTGGCTTTTTAATGTCCTTATCTGTTTTGCACAGGGCCGCTTTGTGGAACGGGGCCCTCCCAAGTCTGCAAATGAACGTCAATTGGGCTGAGTGTATATTGGGTAACACTAATTTTTCTCCCAACCGTGTGGTGGCTTAATGTATATTATTACCTCCTCTGTCTGAGAGATGGTGCAGAACACATCTGTAATTGATGATACGGCAGCTGCCTTTTTTTCATTAGATGCTGTTTGCCTCCCTCTACTTTTATACACTAGTCAGGATTGACACTCCCTCTCTCTATGGTAAGTGCTCTCCCCTCTGTGGGTGTAGTTGGTACATCCTACTGCATGTGGTTTAATAATTGGATTCAACAAAATGTCCTCTTTCTCCTGCTCTCCCTCTGATTTCTCATGGTAAATCATTGCATGACAAAAAGTTCTGCAAATATCAACTGTGTGTGTATGTGTTTGTGTGCATATACATGTCCAAGTGTGTACCTGGCTATTACTTCTCACTTCCCTCCCTGGAACCCCCCCCAATGTAATAATGCTGTGCTGAGGGTCAAACATAATCACATAAACCTAACGCCTAATAGATGCCTATTGCACCTGACTTTTCCACATACAGGTATGTGAGAATTAGGGTTTAATTGCAGGGTTACCGAGATGTACCAAGAATTCACACTCAAACACACTCCCACTTCCTGGGATAAATAACTGAGAAACCGGTAAACTTTTATTGATCAATAATTTCTATGAACAGCATTTATATGCAATGTCTAAATCTGGCATTTCTAGAGCCTTTTCTGCTCTGCTCTCTGCATGATCAATCATCAACACACAGAGATGGTGGACCCAGACAGCACATCTCAATATGATGCGCAGTTCACAATGCATGTAGGCTATCATCTCATCAGCTGGTAACTTTTTGTCTAGTGACAGGTAGGCTACATTTGTTGGAGAATAGCCTATGCTACAGAATTATTAGGACTAATATACCGTGTCTGAATGCGTGTCTAAGTTAAACTTCTATCTCACTTTCAGGAGTCAAGTTAGATTGTATAATTTTTTTATTGCAGCTGCAGAGTTTTAAAACAGCTTATCACCCAAATAGTGTTGCTTTTAATCAGTGTGCACACGGTCACTGTCTTTCTCTCTCCATCAATTCCATTAAAATTGCATCCAAAATAGATAATTCTGTTCAAGATTGAAATAGCTGTCCTAGCCTACCTCTTTTAGGTAATACATTCAATGCAGTATTAAACGTATATTTAGCTAATGAATGATGGGCTAATATGCATGGCAAGACCTGGCAATGGTTGTTTAGCATTGATCAGCAGCTAATTTGACAGAGCTTGAAGTATTTTGAAAAGAATACTTGGAAAATTTTGTACAATCCAGGTGTGGAACACTCTTAATCTTGGAACTACCAATCCCGGATCCGGTGAATTGTCAGCAACTGCACTAATTAGCATAGCGCAACGGTCCAATAATCTTACTAGAAAATATAAATATTCATGAAATCACAAGTGAAATATAGCGAAACACAGCTTAGCCATTTGTTAATCACCCTGTCGTCTCAGATTTTGAAATTATGCTTTACAGCGATAGCAAGACAAGCGTTTGTGTAAGTTTATCGATAGCCTAGCATAGCATTATGTCCAGCTAGCAGCAGGAAGCTTGGTCACAAATCAGAAAAGCACTCAAATTAACGGTTTACCTTTGATCTTTGGATGTTTTCACTGACGAGACTCCCAGTTAGACAGCAAATGTTCCTTTTGTTCCATAAAGATTATTTTTATACCCAAAATACCTCTGTTTGTTTGTCACGTTATGTTCAGAAATCCACCGGAAATAGCGGTCACGACAACGGCAAAAAAAAATCTAAATTATATCCATAATATCGACAGAAACATGGCAATTTTTTTTAATCATCCTCAAGGTGTTTTTCAAATATCTATTCAATAATATATCAACCGGGACAGTTGGCTTTTCAGTAGGACCGGGAAGGAAAAATGGCTACCTCTCTCTTTAACGCAAGAATCACTCTGAGAGCCATCAGCTGGCCACTTACGCAATGTGGTCTTTTACGCTCGTTCTGCAACAAACTATGTCTAAAGGCTGTAGACATCTTAGGGGAGACGTAGAAAAAGGAATCTGGAGGATAGTTATGCAAAGGAACAGAAGGGTTTCAAATCAAGAGGCACTTCCTGATTTGTTTTTCCTCGGGGTTTCGCCTGCAAAATCAGTTCTGTTATACTCACAGACAATATTTTTTACAGTTTTGGAAACTTTAGAGTGTTTTCTATCCTAAACTGTCAATAATATGCATATTCTAGCATCTGGTCCTGAGAAATAGGTCGTTTACTTTGGGAACGTTATTTTTCCAAAACGAAAAATAGTGCCCCCTAGCTTCAAGAGGTTAAATACGTACCCAGAAAGACTCACAACTAATCACTGCCAAAGGTGATTCTAACATGTATTGACTCAGGGGTTTGAATACTTATCTAATCTTATCTAATCAATGTAATATATTATTTTTTTCTTCCACTTTAACACAGTATTTTGTGTAGATCGTTGACAAAAAATGACAATTAAATCCATTTAATCCCACTTCATAACACAACGAGATGTGGAAAAAGTAAAGGGGTGTGAATACTGTATCAAAAGTCACTCCATTCAAAAAACACTTGCTTTGTTATTCTGCTCTGGGGATGGCAGATGAAACACATAATCAAACAATACCAAAATTAAATTGTGTAAATGAAATATTTCTGTATTTAATGTTCAGTAATTTTGCAAAAACGTCTAAAAACACATTTTCACTTTGTCATTATTGTAACGGCGTTCGTCTGTTGAAAGAGAGTCGGACCAAAATGCGGCGTGGTGGTTACTCATGTGTTTTAATGAAAATTGAACGATACATGAAATAACTAAATATACAAAACAACAAACGAAACGCGAAAACCTATACAGCCTATCTTGTGACAACAAACACAGAGACAGGAACAATCACCCACAAAACACACAGTGAAACCTAGGCTACCTAAATATGGTTCCCAATCAGAGACAACAAGAATCACCTGACTCTGAGAACCGCCTCAGGCAGCAAAGCCTATGCTAGACACACCCCTACTCAGCCGCAATCCCAATGCCTACTAAAACCCCAATACGAAAACACAACAAAAATAAACCCGTCACACCCTGGCCTGACAAAATAAATAACGAAAACACAAAATACTAAGACCAAGGCGTGACAATTATGGTGTATTGTGGGTAGACAGGTGAGATTTTTAAACATTTTAATCCATTTGGAATTTAGACTGAAAACACAAAAAATGTGGAATAAACCAAGGGCTATGAATAGTTTCTGAAGGCACTGTAGAAGGTAGAGACAGTACAGGTGCATCAAAAAACTGGGACCGAGAGACTGGAAAACAGCTTCTACTGTATCTCCAGGCCATCAGACTGTTAAACAGTCACTACTAGCCTTAACCACTGTTCTAGCTGGCTATCCGACAGGACTTTACCCTGCACCTTAGAAATTGCTGCCCTATGTACATAGAGGAATTGATTGAACACTGGTCACCTGAATAATGTTTACATACTGTTGTCGTGTCTTTGGCTATGCCGGATTAAGTGATACGACAAGCTATTGTACTAAATTATTTCTCTGTAATGAATATTACATGACTAAGCTAATCAAGTAGATAATTAACTAGAAAGCCAGGGTACCGCAAAATAATGTTTATAGAGCTGTTATCTCCCGAATCATCTTTTATATCAATAGCATTCAGCATTTAATACTCGCCTTATTTCAGTCTCATCTGAAAGTTGTCAATTCTTGGTTATCTTCACGAACCCTGGCTAACAAGTTGAATCAGCAATACAAAATTTATAATTAATACAAAAATGTCCAATTTGTAAGTCGCTCTGGATAAGAGCGTCTGCTAAATGACTTAAATGTAAATGTAAATGTAAAATTTGGTTTAATTATTTATTTACTAAATACCTAACTAATCACACAGTATTACATATGCACAGAATGAATCATACATTGATGGACCTGGTGAATGGAGTCGATATAGCAGCTGGTCACACACATAAAAGGGGGCGTTTCGAGTGAAAGAGCGGGAAGACAGGACCAAAGTGAGAAGCAATGCTGTCATAAATACAGTTTCTTATGCATTCTAAATAACTGCCCATTTGGAAAAGGAAAATGCAATAAATATTTATTCTGAGCTGCACTTCGATCGGTTGGCCGTAGATAGGAGGCCGAGTTGTCCTTTGAAGAATGTCTCTGGTGGTAAAACTGCATACTTGGTAGTACCATCTTCGTGTGGTAGAACAGTTACTCTGTCCGTCCTCTCCTAGCCCACATCTACAGTTGCTGCGCTAACGCGACGGCTAGGACGAATCACTTCTTTAGTGAATAAGAGTTCAAAGTTCATACCAAGATGCCATGCTAAATCAAGTTAAGTCATGTTAAATTCTGTTTTTTAAAGTCGGAATTCATCCAACCGGCGTGTAGGTCGTCACCCTCCCATTGAAATTCGATGCTAGTTTTGTTAGATTCTTGCTGAGGTTGGACTAGTAGTGTAGGTGGTCTTTGTTCTTTCAACGTGGGGACCGCGAGTCCACACGTCCTTGGAACAGGTTATTATCTGAGCTCTTTTAACGTAGGACCGTCGCTCTTACGTCCTCGGAACAGAAAGTTACATTTTCGTCAAGGGACTTATAATGGAGGGGAGAGAAGAGCGTGTTTCATAGTTTATAACCAATGTCTGTTCGCATGGGCAGGGCCACTGAGTTGAGCATAGTTCACTCATGAAAATCCAATTCTCTCATTTGGAAGCTAAAATGACATTTAATATTTTTTACAAATAGTTGCATATTTAAACATTTAAATTTCACAACAATTCCATGTGAATCTCATAACTAGAATGTGCAGACTTTCCAAGATACAGTTTATGTCGTCTTATCATCAGTAATAATGTCTCAGACGCCTACTGATCTGGCATCACATTCATTTAGTACCAACGCTTATTTTCAGCTGGTTGGATTACCGAAATATGGTTCTGTTCCCATCTTTTGATGTCACCAGACTCTCTCTCAATGTTAACAAAGGGATTTTCAATAGTCACATCAGTAGAGTAGAGAGAGGAAAAAGGAGAAAGGTATTTATGGACATAAACCTCCCTCAGGCCAATGTCATGACACTGTTAAACCCACTTTATATGTACAGTGGGGCAAAAAAGTATTTAGTCAGCCACCAATTGTGCAAGTTCTCCCACTTAAAAAGATGAGAGGCCTGTAATTTTAATCATAGGTACACTTCAACTATGACAGACAAAATTAGGGAAAAAAATCCAGAAAATCACATTGTAGGATTTTTATTGAATTTATTTGCAAATTATGGTGGAAAATAAGTATTTGGTCAATAACAAAAGTTTATCTCAATACTTTGTTATATACCCTTTGTTGGCAATGACAGAAGGCAAACGTTTTCTGTAAGTCTTCACAAGGTATTCACACACTGTTGCTTTTATTTTGGCCCATTCCTCCATGCAGATCTCCTCTAGAGCAGTGATGTTTTGGGGCTGTTGCTGGGCAACACGGACTTTCAACTCCCTCCAAAGATTTTCTATGGGGTTGAGATCTGGAGACTGGCTAGGCCACTCCAGGACCTTGAAAAGCTTCTTAAGGAAGCCACTCCTTCATTGCCCGGGCGGTGTGTTTGGGATCATTGTCATGCTGAAAGACCCAGCCATGTTTCATCTTCAATGCCCTTGCTGATGGAAGGAGGTTTTCACTCAAAATCTCACGATACATGGCCTCATTCATTCTTTCCATGCTTCACAATAGGTATGGTGTTCTTTGGATGCAACTCAGCATTCTTTGTCCTCCAAACAAGACGAGTTGAGTTTTTACCAAAAAGTTATATTTTGGTTTCATCTGACCATATGACATTCTCCAAATCTTCTTCTGGATCATCCAAATGCTCTCTAGCAAACTTCAGACGGGCCTGGACATGTACTGGCTTAAGCAGGGGGACACGTCTGGCACTGCAGGATTTGAGTCCCTGGCGGCGTAGTATGTTACTGATGGTAGGCTTTGTTACTTTGGTCCCAGCTCTCTGCAGGTCATTCACTAGGTCCCCCCGTGTGGTTCTGGGATTTTTGCTCACCGTTCTTGTGATCATTTTGACCCCACGGTGTGAGATCTTGCGTGGAGCCCCAGATCGAGGGAGATTATCAGTGATCTTGTATGTCTTCCATTTCCTAATAATTGCTCTCACAGTTGATTTCTTCAAACCAAGCTGCTTACCTATTGCAGATTCAGTCTTCCCAGCCTGGTGCAGGTCTACAATTTTGTTTCTGGTGTCCTTTGAAAGCTCTTTGGTCTTGGCCATAGTTGAGTTTGGAGTGTGACTGTTTGAGGTTGTGGACAGGTGTCCTTTATACTGATAACAAGTTCAAACAGGTGCCATTAATACAGGTAACGGGTGGAGGACAGAGGAGCCTCTTAAAAAAAGAAGTTACAGGTCTGTGAGAGCCAGAAATCTTTCTTGTTTGTAGGTGAACAAATACATTTCAAATACTTCTGGAATGTCAGAATAAAAGTAGAGAGAATTAGTTATTTCAGCTTTTATTTCATTCAACACATTCCTAGTGGGTCAGAAGTTTACATACACTCAATTAGTATTTGGTAGCTTTGCCAATAAATGGTTTAACTTGGGTCAAACGTTTTGGGTAGCCTACAACAAGCTCCCACAATAAGTTGTGTGAATTTTGCCCATTCCTCCTGACAGAGCTGGTGTGACTGAGTCAGGCCTCCTTGCTCGCACATGCCTTTTCAGTTCTGCCCACACGTTTTTTTATGGGATTGAGGTCAGGGCTTTGTGATGGCCACTCCAATACCTTGACTTGGTTGTCCTTCAGCCATTTTGCCACAACTTTGAAAGCATGCTTGGGGTCAGTCTATTTGGAAGACCCATTTGCGACTAAGCTTTAACTTCCTGACTGATGTCTTGAAATGTTGCTTCAATATATCCACATCATTTTCCATCCTCATGATGCCATTTATTTTGTGAAGTGCACCTGTCCCTCCTGCAGCAAAGCACCCTCACAACATGATGCTGCTACCCCATGCATCAAGGTTGGGATGGTGTTCTTCTGCCTTCAAGCATAACGATGGTCATTATGGCCAAACAGTTCTATTTTTGTTTCATCAGTGCTTTTGGAGTGGTGGCGTCTTTCTTGCTGAACGGCCTTTCAGATTATGTCGATATAGGACTTGCTTTATTGTGGATATAGATACATTTATAGCTGTTTCTTCCAGAATCTTCACAAGCTCCTTTGCTTTTGTTCTGGGATTGATTTGCGCTTTTTCCACCAAAGTACGTTCATCTCTAGGAGACAGAATGCATCTCCTTCCTGAGCAGTATGACGGCTGCGTGGCCGCATGGTCTTTATACTTGCGTACTATTGTTTGTACAGATGAACGTGGTACCTTCAGGCGTTTGGAAATTGCTCCCAAGGATGAACCAGACTTGTGGAGGTCTACATTTGTTTTATTAGGTCTTGGCTGATTTCTTTTTGATTTTCCCATGATGTCAAGCAAAGAGGCAGTGAGTTTGAAGGTAGGCCTTGACATACATCCACAGGTACACCTCCAATTGACTCAAATTATGTCAATTAGCCTATCAGAAGTTTCTAAAGCCATGACATCATTTTCTGGAATTTTACAAGCTGTTTAAAGGTCACGGTCAACTTAGTGTATGTACACTTCTGACCCACTGGAAATGTGATACAGTAAAATAATCTGTCTGTAAACAATTGTTGAAAAAAATCATTGTGTCATGCACAAAGTAGATGTCCTAACCGACTTGCCAAAACTATAGTTAGTAAACAAGAAATTTGTGGAGTTGTTGAAAAATGAGTTTTAATGACTTCAACCTTCAACTGTATATACAGTATTTTTCTTCCGGTCTCTGACATTGCTCTTTCTGATATTTCTTCATTTATTTTTCCTGATTTTGTTTGCATTTTTTTTTCTTTTGATTACTGCACTGTTGGAGCTAGAAACACAAGCATTTTGCTGCACCAGTGATAACATCTGCGAATCTGTTTATGCGACCAATAAACTTTGATTTGGATTTTAATTGTGTTTTTTACTCTACTGGAGCTTTTTCGTATCGGCAAGTTTGTGCAAACTGCATTCAGCCTTGAACATATTATTTTCCACAAAAACATTAGTTCCTCTTAAAAAGGGATTTAAGGCCACTGATCCCTGAGCATCTCAATTGAAAGCGGAAATTGATTTGGGATGTGAATACAATAGTGTGCTACAATGACAGCCACAGTACACTACAACCCAAAATCATATTATGCATTTTATAGATGTAATGGATGCCAGGAGTTTTAAAGTAAGACCATAGATTTGCTACTGAATCGAGAAAGAAAGTACAATGATTTCACAATTAGGTCTTCACCAGCTCTTTTATCGGGTCCATGGATTTAATCCTCTAATATTTACTGAGTTGTGAAATCAATGAAAGGGTCACTACAGGGCTTTTAATCAACAATACAAAATGCAGACAATTGCTATTTAAAGACACTTGCTAGTTAATACTTTCTGTAATTTAGAATAGATCATTTAGAACATGTGTCAACAAAATGTATTTGGTAAATCTTTATTTGGATACTCCATCTATAGATGCTCTACAGACTAGCAGTAACATTTCAGTGAACTTTCTAATAACCCTAGCCCTAACTTGAACCCTTATCCTAACCCTAAACTGAACCCTTAATCTAACCTTAACCCTTACCCTAACCCTTATTCTTAACGTAACCTTAATCGGAGCCTGAGCATGCGGTTGCTTATAGTATGACAATCCGGACAAATCCAAATAAACTGTTGCCATTGAAATCAAAGTATGACAGAGGTCCACTGTAAATCCCAAGTGCTAAATGTCTGTGTAAACCCATTTTGAAGGCTAAATCATATTTACGCTATCAACACCGCAATAGCCCCAGCAAGAGCAGGCATAGTCATAGGCTGGCTAGGTGGTTCCGTAACAAGAGGTGCAGTGTGTGTGTGGTTTTGTATGGTCATGTTAACATTGTACCACTGAATGAAACAAAATGTACTATCATGCATTGATAGATGTAACTGTTCGCTGCTCTGGCCCCCCAATGGTGGAACTAACTCCCTCACGACGCCAGGACAGCGGAGTCAATCACCACCTTCCGGAGACACCTGAAACCCCACCTCTTTAAGGAATACCTAGGATAGGATAAGTAATCCTTCTCACCCCCCTTTAAGATTTAGATGCACTATTGTAAAGTGACTGTTCTACTGGATGTCATAAGGTGAATGCACCAATTTGTAAGTCGCTCTGGATAAGAGCGTCTGCTAAATGACTTAAATGTAATGTAAATGTAAGGATTTGTAGGCTAACATGCTGACCAGACAGCACGTATTCGAGCTTCTGCGTGCGACATCGTATGCATGTTGATTTTGTCCCCCCACACCAGACGTGATCAGGACACGCAGGTTGAAATATCAAAACAAACTCTCAACCAATTATATTAATTTGGGGACAGGTCGATAAGCAAACATTTATGGCAATTTAGCTAGCTAGCTTGCTGTTGCTAGCTCATTTCTCCTGGGATATAAATATTGGGTTGTTATTTTACAGATAAAACGGTAAACCCGAGTTCGTTTCTAGTAATATCTCCTACTTCAGGCTTCTTCTTCTTCTTTGGACTTTATATGGTGGTTGGCAACCAACTTTAACTTCTTGGATATACGGGGCGCTATTTACATTTTTGGATGAAAAACGTTCCCGTTTTAAACAAGATATTTTGTCACGAAAAGATGCTCGACTATGCATATAATTGACGGCTTTGGAAAGAAAACACTCTGACGTTTCGAAAACTGCAAAGATAATGTCTGTGAGTGCCACAGAACTGATGTTACAGAAAAAACCCAGATAAAAATCCAATCAGGAATTGCCGCATTTTTTGAAACCGCCTCATGGCGATGACTCCTTATATGGCTGTGGAGGAGCTAGGAGTCAGCTTACGTTTTCCACGTTTTCCCCAAGGTGTCTGCAGCATTGTGACGTATTTGTAGGCATATCATTGAAAGATTGACCATAAGAGACTACATCTACCAGGTGGTCGCTTGGTGTCCTCCGTTGCAATTATTGCGTAATCTCCAGCTGCAGTATTTTTCCGTTTGCTACTGATGAGAAACCAACTGCCACGAATGATTTATCATCGAATAGATATGTGAAAAACACCTTGAGGATTGATTCTAAACAACGTTTGCCATGTTTCTGTCGATATTATGGAGCTAATTTGGAAAAAAGTTTGCCGTTGTAGTGACTGCATTTTCGGGGGGATTTCTTAGCCAAACGTGATGAACAAAACAGAGCTATTTCTCCTACACAAATAATATTTTTGGAAAAAATGAACATTTGCTATCTAACTGAGAGTCTCGTCATTGAAAACATCCGTAGTTCTTCAAAGGTAAATGATGAGGTAAATATTTGAATGCTTTTCTTGTTTTTGTGAAAATGTTGCCTGCTGAATGCTAGGCTTAATGCTATGCTAGGCTCGGCTATCAATACTCTTACACAAATGCTTGTGTAGCTTTGGTTGAAAAGCATATTTTGAAAATCTGAGATGACAGTGTTTTAACAAAAGGCTAAGTTGTGTTTCAATATATTTATTTCATTTCATTTGCGATTTTCATGAATAGGAAACGTTGCGTTATGGTAAGCTTGAGGCTATGATTACGCTCCCGGATACAGGTTTGGAGTCGCAAGAAGTTAAGGTGCATTACCACTAGTGACTGGACTGGAGTATAGACCTCAGTTCATCTTTCAATCACCCACGTGGCTATATGCTCCTAAAAACCAATGAGGAGATGCAAGAGGACTTGCAACGCGTTAAGCATCACAAATAAAACCAAGTTTTATTTTAGCGCTACGCAAGGTGCTCACGAACAGTGTAGGAGTAATGATTGAATAACAGTAAATAAACATGCCTGGCAATAGATATGAAAATAAACAGATTTTTTTCCCATTTCTGAAACATGAGCTGTTTTTGGGAGACAAGGTTTTCCAGGACACCAACCATATGACAGGTGAGATGTGAAATTTGAGGTGAGTCATTGTTATCAGGTCATATTATGATGACAGTGGCTGCTCTCCCATGCTACAGACAAACAGAAAGGTGTGAGGAGAGTTGTCAGAATAAGCCATCACGCTGGGACTCTTGCCATGGTGTGTGTGTGTCCACATTATGTGCATGTGCGTGTGTGTGTGTGAAGCTCACTTTCCCCATTCATGCCAAGCACTCAGTGTGTAGTGATTTGAGCCCAGTTGAAAGACATATCTCTAGTCATTAGTGGCTACCAGCTCTGAAATTGGCAAGTCATGCTCCATCCATTAAAGGAGAAAAGAGACAAAGGTGGGAGATTGGGAGATAGTGGGGGAGCGGCTGGGTAAGAGCTGCGACTACGGAGCCTTAAGTGCAACTCTATCCTGTTCCAAGGGGACCAACTGAGAGTCAATTCAACCTCTTTTTGTTCATAACCCTCGATACAGTGCACACAGAGAACAAATAAAAAATTCTGTACTTAATTTAGCTGCAGGTTCATAAATGTGAATTGTTGGAATTTATCTAACCATAGATTTTCAAGCTGATTTAAATTAAAACTAGGCCACTCAGGAACATTCAATGTCATCTTGGTAAGCAAGTCCAATGTAGATTACGGCCTTGTGTTTTATGTTATTGTCCTACTGAAAGGGGAATTTGTCTTCCAGTGTCTGGTGGAAAGCAGACTTAACCAGGTTTTTCTGTAGGATTTTGCATGTGCTTATAGCTGTATTCAATTGATTTTTATCCTTAAAAAACTCCCTAGTCCTTGCAGATGACAAGCATACCCATAAAATGATGCCACCACCATGCTTGAAAATATAATTTTTAAATGATGCCACCACCATACTTGAAAATATTCAAAGTGCTTTGTAGCAAACATGATGCATTTTTTGTAATATTTTTTATTCTGTACAGGCTTCCTTATTTTCACTCTAGGTTAGGATTGTGGAGTAACTATAATGGTGTTGTTCCATGTCATACCCTGATCTGTTTCATTTGTATTTGTGGTTGTCTCCACCCACCTCCAGGTGTCACCCATTTTCCCCATTAGTTCCTGGGTATTCAACCGGTGTTTTTCTGTTTGCCAGTTCGTCTTGTCTTGTCAAGTCAACCAGCGTGTTTTTTCGTGCTCCTACCTTTTCTTATCTCTCTTTTGCTAGTCCTCCCGTGTATTGCATCTGGGTCTCGCGCTGTTCCCTTATAGTACAAACTGGCCATGACAGACCCAGAAGACTTGGACCAGCTCCGGCACACGCTGTCTCCCTGCAGGGAGCCACCCTTAGGAGGCATGAGGAGCTACTGCTGGACCTTTTGGAAGGGCTTCGTTCCCTGACGGAATGCCATGACCAAGGTTCAAGGCTATTATGGAGCAAATCAGGGAGTTAGCTCATAGGCAGCCCACCCACTCTAAGACCCCCAACCACCCAGTAACCTTTTTACTATTAGTGGTGGGTTTGTACAGATTACCCGGGCTCCCAGAGTACTCCGCTTACCTCCTCCGGAGCAATATTCTGGGGATCCTGGAACCTGCCAGGGCTTTCTTTCTCAGTGCTCCCTCATTTTTGAGCTGCAGCCATCTTCGGTCCCTTCGGATCGGTCAAAGATAGCATATGTTATTATGCTAATGTCGGGAAGGGCGCTCTCCTGGGCTATGGCAAGTGTGGGAGCAACAATACGCTATTTGTCGTGATCTGGAAGACTTCATGGCAGAGGTGAGGAAGGTTTTTGATTCTCCGATATCCGGAAGAGAGGCGGCCTGAAAACTACTTGAAATATTACATTACATGAAATATGTCAAGACTCCCATAGTGTGGCAGACTACGCTGTAGACTTTCGCACGTTGTCTGCCGAGAGTGCCTGGAATACAGAGTCCTTATTCGATACCATCCTTCACGGATTATCAGAGGTGATAAAAGATGAGCTAGCTGCTTGGGAGTTAGTTACCGGTGGACGTCAATTCCCTCATCACCCTCACTATTAGGATTGATGGATGTCTACGGGAATGCAGCAGTGAGAGGAGGTCTGGCCTAGGTCACGCTCGTCCGTCTGCTGCGGCTCATTCACCTCCGAAGGACTCCGGAAGTCCCCGAAGGCTGTTTTTCCGAGAGGATCCGAGGCCACCCGAGCTCCCAGAGAATCATTAACGAGGGGTGAGTCGGATAAACAGGAACCTATGCAACCAGGAAGAGTTTGATTATCACCTAGGGAATGTTTACGCATGCTAGGCTCCAATAGTTTTCTGTATTGTGGTGTTGTAGGGCATTACATAGCCACCTGCATTTAAGCTTTCAGCCGATATAAGACACTTATGTACCAAAATGTTTAAAATCCATAACATTTATTCAAATTTATTTGAATTACGCTCGCCCCAGTTTCACCGCTAGTGGGACACCGATCCTTAAGATGTTTTAAAACTGTTTTAAAATCACTATTGGCCTCATGTGGAAATCCCTTAGCAGTTCCTTTCCTCTCCGGCAACTGAGTTTGAAGGACGCCTGTATATTTGTAGTGACTTGGTGTATTGATACACCCTCCAAAGCCTAATTTAATAACTTCACCATGATCAGCATCTGCTAATATATATATATGATTTCGGTTCCCTTCTTTGCAGGGCTTTGAATATCCTCCCTGGTCTTTGTAATTGAATCTGTACTTGGAATTCACGACTCAGTTGAGGTGGGGTACAGAGATTGGGTAGTTTTTCAAAGATAATTTTAACCACATTATTGAACGCAGAATGAGTCCATGCAACCTATTATGCTATTTATTAAGCACATTTTGCTCCTGAACATATATAGGGTTTCAGTACTTATTGACTAAAGACGTTTCAGCTTTTTTTTTTATCCAATTAAAAAATGTTCTACAAACAAAATTCCACTTTGACATTACGGGCTATTGTGTGAAGTTCAGACTGCAACACAACAAAATGTGGAAAAGAAAAAGGTCTGTGAATACTTTCTGAAGGAACTGTAGATATTAGGGGGTGAACAAGCCATGGCTCAGTGGCTGAGGTCCTTTTGGAGCAAGAACCGCTAGCGGGACACCTATGACAACATCCGGTGAAATTGCAGAGCGCAAAATTCAAAAATCGTAATATTAAGCATTCATGAAAATACAAGTGTCATACATAATTTAAAAGCTTAACCTCTTGTTAATCCAAAAGGCTTTCCGGCAAAAGCATACCATGTGATTACCTGAAGACAGCACCCCGCACCAAAATACTTTTCAACCAGCACAGGCGTCACAAAATCACAAATAGGGATTAAATAAAACACTTACCTTTGAAGATCTTCCTCTGTTTACAATCCCAAATGTCCCAGCTACACAATGAATGGTCATTTTATACGATAAAGTCCTGCTTTATACCCAAAAAGTAAGTTTAGATGACGCCAATGATCTCAGCAATCCACTCTTTTAACATGCATACAAACAAATCCAAAATTTTACCAGTAAAGTTCTTCCTCAGGTACTTTAATATCTAAATAAACAATAATATTTAAGATGGAGAATAGTATATTCAATAGGGAAGATAAAAAAAAGAAGAGCACGCACCTCATTCAACCACCATCAAGATCACTTTTCTAATGAAAGACACCTTGTAGTTCTTCCAATTACTTGTTCATTTTTCAGAAAACAAGCCTGAAACCCTTTCTAAAGACTGTTGACATATAGTGGAAGCCATATGAACTGCAATCTGGGTCCTATCTATTTGTATTTCCCATAGGCAAGCACTGAAATGGCCTGTGACATCAAAAAACTAAATTCCAGGAGGATTTTCCTCTGGTTTTTGCCTGCCATATCAGTTCTGTTATTCTCATAGACATCATTTTACAGTTTTAGAAACAGAGTGTTTTCTATCCAATGCTACCAAGTATATGCATATCCTAGCTTCTGGGCCTGAGTAACAGGCAGTTTACTTCGGGCACGTCAGTCATCCGAAATTCCGGACAAAAAACAGTATGCTAATGAAGTTAACGATCTTCTTTGATTTCCTGTGACATCAGGTGCTGTAGATGTCCTGGAGGGCAGGCAAGGTGCTGACCGCACCACCCTCTGGAGAGCACTGCGGTTCCGGATGGTGCAATTGCCATACCAGGCAGTGATACAGTCTGATAGGATGCTCTCCTGTAGTCCACGATCAATTCCTCAATTTTGTTGAGAATGGGGGAGAGGTTATTTTCCAGGCACTACTCCGCCAGGGCTCTCATCTTCTCCATGTAGGCTGTCTCACCGTTGTTGGTAATCAGGCCTACCAATGCCGTGTCACAAACTTAATGATTGTGTAGGAGAAGTGCATGGCCACGCAGTCATGGGTGAACAGGGAATACAGGAGGGGGCTGAGCAGGCAGACCTGTGGGGCCCTCATGGCAGAGGTGTTGTTCCATAGTGCTTAGAGGGCACTATGGTGTTGAAGGCTGAGCTGTGGTCGAGGAACAGCATTCTTACATTGGTATTTCTCTCGTCCACATGGGATAGGGCAGTGCAATGGCGATTGCGTTGTCCGGATCTGTTGGGACGATATGCGAATTGTAGTGGGTCTAGGGTATCGGGTAAGGTGGAGGTGATATGGTCCTTAAATAGCCTCTCAAAGCACTTAATGTTGACAGAAGTGACTGCTATGGAAAGAAGTGAGTGATAGTCATTTAGTTCAGTTACCTTCATTTTCTTGATTACAGGAACAGTGGTGGACATGTTGAAGCAAGTGGGGACAACAGACTTAGACATGGAGAGATTGAATATGTCCATTAACACTCCCGCCAGCTGGTCTGCATATACTCTGAGGGCGTGGCTTGTGGTTGTAGTGGAATTTCTTAAAATGCCAATTCTGTGACATCCATGCAAGGCAACAATAATTGCTGCAGGTTTATGATATAATAATGCAGACAAATGATGTCACGAGTTGCCAGGAGTGGAAGGTAGGAGTCAGGAGCAGAGGGTTCAATAATAGATTATTTATTTCTCCGGCACAAAAACGGACACGCCAAACACAGGGCGCAGAAACACTGACCTGCCCAAACACACAGGGCAAAACCATCCGGAGAACACAAATCCATCCACAACCGACAGCAAACAAAAAATAATCTTGCACAAACCTAAACGGGCCTAACAGGCTTACATAGACAAGAAATCAAGAAACACAGAAGAAACAGGTGCAACTAATAAGACTAAACCAACAGAAAAGGGAAAAGGGATCGGTGGCATCTAGTAGAACGGCGATGACGACCGCCGAGAGCCGCCCGAACAGGCAGGGGAGCCACCTTTGGCAGGAGTCGTGACAGATGATGCATTATTCAGTCAAGAAATGATGCCTTCCTAATTCATTTTGAAATAAATTACATGGCCAGTATAAGACATGATACAATAAAATATGACTACGAAGACAGTCTTTATACTACGTCAAAGTACAATACAGGACCAAAAGTAGGTGGACACCTGCTCGTTGAAAATCTGCTTCCAAAATCCTGGGCATTAATATGGAATTGGTCCCTCCTATGCTGCGATAACAGCTGCCACTCTTCTGGGAAGGCGTTCCACTAGATATTGGAACATTACTGCAAGGACTTGATTCCATCCACAAGAGCATTAGAGACGCCAGGCACTGATGTTGGGTGATTAGGCCTGACCCCCAGTCAGCGTTCCAAATCATCCAAAAGGTGTTTGATGAGGTTTAAGTCAGGGCTCTGTGCAGGCCAGTCAAGTTCTTCCACACCGATCTTGAAAAACTATTTCTGTATGGACCTCGCTTTGTGCACAGGGGCACTGTAATGCTGAAACAAGAAAGGGCCTTCCACAAACTGTTTCCACAAAGTTGGAAGAATCAAGAATGTTATTGTATGCTATGGAGTTAATATTTCACTTCACTGGAACTACAGTAAAGGCCCTTGCCTGAACCATAAAAAAACTGTCCCAGACCATTATTACTCCTCCACCAAACATTACAGTTAGCACTATGCATTCGGGCAGGTTGCGTTCTCCTGGCATCCGCCCAACCCAGATTCGTCCATCCAATAGCGGTAAGATTTACACCACTCCAACCGACGCTTGCATTGCACATGATCCTCTTAGGCTTTTGTGCGGCTGCTCGGCCATGGAAACTCCAGACAAACAGTTATTGTGCTGACAATGCTTCCAGAGACAGTTAGTGTGTAGTGAGTGTTGCAACAGAGGACAGACGATTTTTACACGCTATGCTCTTCAGCACTCTGCTCTTCAGTAAAGGCCAATCTATTTCCAATGTTTGTCTATGGAGATTTCATGGCAGTGTGCTCGATTTTATACATAGGTCTGCAACGGGTGTGGCTAAAATAGCCAGATCCACTAATTTGAAGCTGTGTCCACATACTTTTGTATTTACAGTATAGTGTATCTCTCAATATGTGATGAGCTACTCAGCTCAGTGTCCTAAAACATCCTTAAAATCAGCAGCAAACAAACACTTATTTTCATCTCTAGAAACACAAATTAATGTGTATCTGTTTGAGGCTGTGGTAGACTATTTTACAGATTGTTTTGGATAGCTTGGTCTCACTCTACTGCAGAGGGTGAGGCTGTGCTTGATCAGCAGCCCTGGTGCTATCCCATTAACTCTGGAGCTGCAGGGGTTGCTGTTCCACCCCACAGGACCATGGGTAACAGCAGACCTGTAGAGGTGATTTCCATCTCCCTGCTCTTCTCTGCTCCTGCTGGCCAAGGCTCTGCTGCATGTGGCATCTGCTCAGGTTCCAACCCAAGGTGTGACTACATTAAACCTCAAGCAATGAGCCTCCTTATATGTTAATGTTGGGAAATGTAATGTGTAGTATTGTACAGACAGTATGTTTATTCAGGGGTTTGATCCTAACAATAATGGTTTGAGCATGTGTATAACACACCATTACGAGACTTGAAGCGGTACGTTTTCTCTCCCTATATACATTAGTCAGGGCTGAATAGAGAGCTAACAGCGAGGGAAATACACAGAGAATTGAAATTTTAGAGGTGTGTGTAATTGTGTTTTTCCCAGTTCCCACATTATGTGCGCTCTAAAAGCCTTTTGAGGGGTCCTACTAAGCTAACATATGGAATTGTTTTAAGATGGTCATATAATGGATCACTTAGCTAATTGATTTGGAATTTTAGAACCCCGTAGGTATTTTTTTAAGTATGTAAAAATGATTTGATTAAATATTGAATTTGGTCTTTACTACTATAGCCCATAGAACCGCTCTAAATAACACATTCATTGATGACAAAACCGACAGTCAAAATATAATCATAAGGAATAAGGTTTTGAAGTGTCTGCCCTCTATCTAGCAGAAATAAAAAATCTCAGGAAATATGTGTTTTTTGGACACATACAATATATATACAGTACCAGTCAAAAGTTTAGACACACCGAATCATTCAAGGGTTTATTTTTTACTATTTTCTACAGTTAAAACATCAAAACGATTAAATAACACATATGGAATCATGTAGTAATCAAAAAAGTGTTAAAGGTTTCCCAAACAATGAGATTTGCTAAACCTATATTATACTGGAAAAATTCAGATATAAATTATTTTGTCTTAGTTGAAAATAAGTTGTCCTCCAGTAAACTTTGATTAAATTTCCAATATCACCGTCCACGTAGAAAATCTGTAAGAGTTATGTGAATGCCAATTAGATGATGATCCAATCGCATTCTGTCCCTTAATTAAAACCTTTTTAATCTGTGACGCAAGAGAGAAAGAGTCAAGACAGTAGTCAAGATGACTAGCTTGATTAAGTCTCCTCCATGTACAGTTGAAATCGGAAGTGTAGATACACTTAGGTTGGAGTCATTAAAACTTGTTTTTCAACCACTCCACAAATGTCTTGTTAACTTCTTCGAGACAGGGGGCGCTCTTTTAATTTTTGGTTAGTGCATGACACAAGTAATTTCAGCAACAATTGTTTACAGACAGATTATTTAACTTATAATTCACTGTATCACATTTCCAGTGGGTCAGAAGTGTACATACACTAAGTTGACTGTGCCTTTAAACAGCTTGTAAAATTCCAGAAAATGATGTATTTCAAGGCCAACCTTCAGACTCAGTGCCTCTTTTCTTGACATCATGGGAAAATCAAAAGAAATCAGCCAAGACCTCAGAGAACAAATTGTAGACCTCCACAAGTCTGGTTCATCCTTGGGAGTAATTTCCAAATAACTGAAGGTGCCACGTTCATCTGTACAGCCAATAGTACGCAAGTATGAACACCATGGGACAACGCAGCCATCATACCACTTAGGAAGGAGACACGTTCTGTCTCCTAGAGGTGAACGTACTTTGGTGCGAAAAGTGCGAATCAATCCCAGAACAACAGCAAAGGACCTTGTGAAGATGCTTGAGGAAACAGGTACAAAGTATCTATATCCACAGTAAAACGAGTCCTATATCCACGTAACCTGAAAGGCCACTCGGCAAGGAAGACGCCACTGCACCAAACCTGCCATAAAAAAGCCAGACTACGGTTTGCAACTGCACATGGGGCCAATGATTGTACTTCTTGGAGAAATATCCTATGGTCTGAGGAAACAAAAATAGAACTGTTTGGCCATAAAGACCATCGTTATGTTTGGAGGAAAAAGGGGGAGGTCTTCCAAATGGACAATGACCCCAAGCATACTTCCAAAGTTGTGGCAAAATGGCTTAACCTCTCTAGGATATGTGGGACGGTAGAGTCCCCCCTCGCCAACAGCCAGTGAAAGTGCAGGGCGCCAAATTCAAAACAACAAAATTCTCATAAATAAAATTCCTCAAGCATACAAGTATTTTACACCAATTTAAAGATACAATTCTCATTAATCCAGCCATAGTGTCTGATTTCAAAAAGACTTTACAGCGAAAGCACCACAAACGATTATGTTACCACCAAGTCACAGAAAAACACAGCCATTTTTCCAACCAAAGAGAGAAGTCACAAAAAGCACAAATAGAGAACATTAATCACTGACCTTTGATGATCTTCATCTGATGACACTCATAGGACTTCATTTTACACAATACATGTATTTTTTGTTCTCTAAAGTGCATATTTATATCAAAAAATCTCATTTACATTGGCGCGTTACATTCAGTAGTTCTGATGCGGTGATTGTGCAGAGAGCCACATATAGTTTACAGAAATACTCATCATAAATGTTGATGAAAATACAAGTGTTATACATGGAATTAGAGATGTACTTTTCCTTAATGCAACCGCTGTGTCAGATTTTAAAAACAAATATTAGGAAATAGCATACCATGCAATAATCTGAGTCCTATAGAAAATTTGTGGGCAGAACTGAAAAAGCGTGTGTGAGCAAGGAGGCCTACAAACCTGACTCAGTTACACCAGCTCTGTCAGGGGGAATGAACCAAAATTCTGGGCCAAAACCTTTGGACCAAAACTTGGAAGCTTGTGGAATGCTACCTGAAATTTTGACCCAAGTTAAACTATTTAAAGGCAATGCTACCAAATACTAATTGACTGTTTGTAAACTTCTGACCCACTGGGAATGTAATGAAATAAATAAAAGCTGAAATAAATCATAATTTTCTGACATATCACGTTCTTTAAAAAAAAGTGGTGATCCCAGCTGAACTAAAACAGGGAATTTTTACTAGGATTAAATGTCAGGAATTGTAAAAAAAAAAAAAAAAATGAGTTTAACTTCTTGGACATAGGGGTTTTAAACAAGATATTTTGTCACGAAAAGATGCTCGCCTATGCATATAATTGACAGCTTTGGAAAGAAAACACTCTGACATTTCCAAAACTGCAAAGATATTGTCTGTGAGTGCCACACAACTGATGCTACAGGCGAAACCAAGATTAAATTTCAAACAGGAAGTGCCCCAGATTTTGAAGGCGCTGTGTTCCAATGTCTCCTTATATGGCTGTGAATGGGCCAGGAATGAGCTTACACTTTCTGCCGTTTCCCCAAGGTGTCTGCAGCATTGTGACGTATTTGTAGGCATATCATTGGAAGATTGACCATTTTACACTACATCTACCAGGTGCTCGCTTGGTGTCCCCCGTCGCAATTATTGCGTAATCTCCAGCTGCGTGTATTTTTCCATTTGCTTCCAAGGAGAAACCCAACTGCCACGAATGATTTATCATCGAATAGATATGTGAAAAACACCTTGAGGATTGATTCTAAACAACGTTTGCCATGTTTCTGTCGATATTATGGAGTTAATTTGGAAAAAAGTTTGGCGTTGTAATGACTGAATTTTTTTTTTTTCTTAGCCAAACGTGACGAACAAAACGGAGCGATTTCTCCTACACAAATAATATTTTTGGAAAAAATGAACATTTTGTTATGCAGGTGAGTGAGGACCCAAAAGCGGTTTAACAGAAACGGAGTCATTTAATGTCCAAACACAGGGAATACATATATCCTCTTCAGATGTATCGATAGACAAAATAGACAACCCGCAAAGAGGGCGACAAAATAAATCATATAGTCCTCTGATCAATACAGGAGAGTACCCTTCTAGCAGTAGAGGAGAATAGCAGGGTTAGCGGCAACTGACTGCTGGTCTCTCCGGGTAGGCGCGGGTTGTAGAGGACAGAGGTACCTGATCACACGTAGCATCTGATGAAGAGGCAGATTACGACAGGACGGGACAAGGGTGAAGCAAACGAGAATCTGACAAAGACAGAAGCAGAAACAGAGAGAGAAATAGAGACCTAATCAGAGGGAAAAAAGGGAACAGGTGGGAGAGAGTAAACGAGGTAGTTAGAGGAGATGAGGAACAGCTGGGGGAAGGAAAGGGAGAGAAGGTAACCTAATACGACCAGCAGGGGGAAACGAAGTGAAGAGAAAGAACAGGAACAAGACATAACATGACAATACATGACACATTTGCTATCTAACTGAGTCTCCTTACACAAATGCTTGTGTAGCTATGGTTGAAAAGCATATTTTGAAAATCTGAGATGACAGTGTTGTTAACAAAAGGCTAAGCTTGTGAGTGAATATATTTATTTAATTTCATTTGCGATTTTCATGAATAGTTAACATTGCGTTATGGTAATGAGCTTGAGGCTATGATTACGCTCCCGGAAACGGGATTGCTCGACGAAAGAAATTAAATGTATCTGGCGAAGGTGCATATCTCACTAGGTCGGGATTTGTTATTCTCCAAATATCCACAATATTTGTGATTTTCTTAAGGGAACAGTGATGAGAGATTACCTTTACGGTCCATTGAGGAAATTAACACTGTGTTATAGTCTCCTACCATAATGATTTGATAATTTGTTGCCTGTAAGTTCACTAAATTGGTTTAACCTCTCTGGTACAAGTGGGACGGTAGTGTCCCACCTCGACAACAGCCAGTGAAATTGCAGGGCGCCAACTTCAAAACAACAGAAATCACATAATTAAAATTCCTCAAACATACAAGTATTATACACCATTTTAAAGATAAATCCAACCACAGTGTCCGATTTCAAAAAAGGCTTTATGGAGAAAGCACACCATGCGATTATGTTAGGTCAGCGCCTTGTCACAGAAAACCATACAGCCATTTTCCAGCCAAGGAGAGGGCTCAGAAAAGTCAGAAATAGTGATTAATTAATCACTAACCTTTGATGATCTTCATCAGATGGCATTCACAGGACTTCATGTTACACAATAAATGTGTGTTTTGTTCGATAAAGTTCAACTGTATGTCCAAAAACCTCAGTTGAAATTGGTGCGTTATGTACAGTAATCATTGTCTCAAACAAACATCAGGTGAAAATGCAGAGCCACATCAAATTTCAGAAATACTCATCATAAACATTGATGAAAGATACAAGTGTTTAACATACATTTAAAGATAAACCTCTGTGTCAGATTTCAAAAAGGCTTTATGGCGAAATCACACCACACGATTATGTTAGGTCAGTGCCTTGCCACAAAAACCATACAGCCATTTTCCAACCAAGGAGAGGTGTCACAAAAGTCAGAAATAGCGTTGAAATTAATCGATTACCTTTGATAATCTTCATCTGGTGGCAATCCCAGGTCTCCATGTTAGACAATACATTTTCATTTTGTTCGATAATGTCCCTCTTCATGTCCAAAAACCTTTGTTTTGTTGGTGCATTTAGTTCAGAAATCCAAAGGCACAATGCGCACTCTCAACATCAAGACGAAAAGTCAAAAAAAGTACAATAAAAATTAGTAGAAACATGTCAAACGATATTGAAAATCAACCCTCACGTTGTTTTTGTCATAAATAATCAATAATATTTCAACTGGACAAAAGCTTCATCAATAGGAGAAACAAGAAATGCGTGCTCCCGATCATGCCTGTAAATTTCCACTGTCCACTCATTGAACGTGGTGTATCTCCCTAATTTTTCAGAGTAAAAGCCTGAAACAATGCCTAGAAACTGGCCACATGTAGAGAAAGCCATAGATATCGTGAACTAGGTCCTAAGTCTTTGTATGGTGGATAGGCTTTCAATGGAAAAACAGCCTTTCAAAATAATAGTACTTCCTGGTTGGATTCTTCTCAGGTTTTCGCCCAACATATGAGATCTGTTATACTCCAAGACATTGAATGGAAACTTTAGAGTGTTTTCTATCCAGATCTACTAATTATATGCATATCCTAGCTTATGGGCAGTTTAATTTGGGCACGCTTTTCATCTGGTGGTGAAAATACTGCCCCCTACCCAATATCGTTTAAATGTTTTCAAAGAAGTGTGGATCATCCTGATTTGGATCATATAGATTAATGAGCCAAATATATTTTTCATCCACATTCATATTCAAAAAGATCCACCTTCCTTGCGTAGTATCATTCTTGCCCATTCAGTACTACATTTTTGTTAATTTATATAATCACATCTTTTGAGTTCCTTTGTCGATGACAGCAAATTATTTCACCACCCCATTCCTTTTTCATCTAAGGATGTGGATTTAGTTTCCCGTAAACAGTATATGTTATATTCCTTTTCTTTTAGCCACGTAAAGACTGATCTTCCTTTTTTATAATCTGCTAAACCGTTACAATTATAACTGGCTAAACTTATTTCACCCATTACAATAACTAGACACTATTCTCAGTCTAAATTTACCATAATTCGTGCTTGCAAAGTTACTGCCATCAGAGGTATTATGACGGTCATAATTAGAGGTTTCAAATGTCTAATATTTAGAATTCAAGAAATACGTTACAGCAATATTTGTTTTATTCCCTTGCCTGTTTGCCTGTGAGTCAATGCCACAAATGTTAGAAAATTGAGACAAGATATTATGTGTTGTAGTAAATCTGAGTAGATTGATGTTTATGATATTGGATGTGATTTAGTGAGAGTGTGTACGATGTCTGTATAAGAGTAAGACTATAATGTGTGCTGTCCAAATAAATAATAACTCCGCCAATTTGCATGGTTGAGTGTCTGAGTGTAACATGTAGTGCATCCTGTATAGCCTTAATATTCATGATGATAATTGTAATCCATATCGTATCACCGTCATAGTTGCATCATAATTACCTTTAAACCTCTTAAGGTTCCACCCTTTAAAAAAAAATGTCACCTGAAATTACATACATACTCAAATCTAATTGCCTTTAGCTGAGGCCCTGAAGCAAGGATATGCATATTCTTGGTACCATTTGAAAGGAAACACTTTGAAGTTTTTGGAACTGTGAAAGGAATGTAGGAGAATATAACATCTGGTAAAAGATAATACAAAGAAAAAAACAACCGTTATTTTCTATTTTGTGTAAAATCATCTTTGAAATGCAATAGAAAGGCCATAATGTATTATTCCAGCCCAGGTGCAATTTATATTTTGGCCACATTTTGTATCAAGACTGCCCAAATGTGCCTAATTTGTTTATTAATAACTTTTCACGTTCCAAATTGTGCACGCTCCTCAAACAATAGCATGGTATTATTTCATTGTAATAGCTACTGTAAATTGGACAGTGCAGTTAGATTAACAATAATTTAAGCTTTCTGTCAATAGCAGATATGTCTATGGTCTGGGAAATGTTCTTGTTACTTAGAAGCTCATGCTATTCACATTAGCCTATGTTAGCACAACAGTCCTGTGGAAGGGACACTGATCAAGAAGAAGTTTTTAAACATCATTGAAAAACCCATCCCAGCATTTCCATAGTAATTGACGTTTCACATGATCATGAAAGAGACCTTGCATTACTCTAGAGACGGCTTCACTACAATACAAATATATTCCATACAATATGTTATTATTCCCCAAGCCCCTATTCTGATATCTTCCCCTTGCTTGTTGCAAACATATAAAAACTTATAAAAAAAATACATAAAAAAGATAGACAAACAAGAAACATATTACATTCTAAAACAGTTCTCACCAATAGAGAGTGAGAGTAGAGAAAAGAGAGCAAGATCATGTGTTAATCCAGCCACAGTGTCTGATTTCAAAAATGCTTTACAGGGACTTCAGGTTAAGAAAAATATTAATAAATCTTGTTAGGGAAGTGCTCCCGCTGTGGGAACATCAATCAGTGGAAATCAGTGGAAATTTCAAGTGCGCCACGTATAGATTTTGATAAAACTCAAACTTTCATTAAAATTGACATACAATATACTGAATTAAAGCTACACTCGTTGTGAATCTATCCACCAAGTCAGATTTGTAAAATGCTTTTCGTCGAAAGCATGAGAAGCTATTATCTGATACCATGCCCCCTAAAAATACTGCAACGTCACCTAACACGACAGATTTTGCGTTATCCGTCGCAAACCAAAACGCTGAAATAAAATATAAAACATTCATTACCTTTGACGAGCTTCTTTCTTGGCACTCCTAGATGTCCCATAAACATCATTTTGGGTATTTTTTCGATTAAATCGGTCCATATATAGCCTAGATATCGATCTATGAAGACTGTGTGATAAACGGAAAAAAATAGCGTTTCATAACGTAACGTAATTTTTTAAAATTCAAAAAGTCGACGATAAACTTTCACAAAACACTTCGAAATACTGTTCTAATGCAACTTTAGGTATTAGTACACGTTAATAAGCGATAAAATTCATCAGGAGGCGATGTAATTTCTTTTGCTGTCCGTGTCTAAAACCTGTCCGAAGAGAGCTCTATCAAAACATCCGGTCGGAGACCGGAGGGAAGGAGTTCCCTTGAACCGGTTAGACCAAGAATCAATTGCGAATCAAATGACAAGACTCTAGACCACGTGTGGAAGCTGTAGGCAGTGTAACCTCGGCCCTATTTAATTCGGTTCACTTTGAACAATTCCTTGAAGTCGCGGAAGGATATATTTTTCCATTTTCAGTAAACAGATTTCCATGCACTTTTCATTGAAACGCACGTTCTGTTAAAGCCACAGCCGTGATTTAAACAGTTTTAGAAACGTCTGGGTGTTTTCTATCCACACATACTAATCATATGCATATACTATATTCCTGGCATGAATAGCAGGGCGCTGAAATGTTGTGCGATTTTTAACAAAAAGCTGTGAAAAGCTGCCTGAATTCTCTACTTCCTTAACAGGTATGGGAACTGTAAATATATCGGAACACTATGAAGTGTAATTATCAATGAACCCATCAGGTACAACCCCAAATCTGTAAACACAGGCACCCTCATAGATATCATCCTAACCAATTTGCCCTCCAAATACACCTCTGCTGTTTTCAACCAAGATCTCAGCGATCACTGCCTCATTGCCTGCATCCGTAATGGGTCTGCAGTCAAACGACCACCCCTCATCACTGTCAAATGCTCCCTAAACCACTTCTGCAAACAGGCCTTTCTAATTGACCTGGCTGTGGTATCCTGGAATGACATTGACCTCATCCCGTTAGTAGAGGATGCCTGGTTATTCTTTAAAAGTTCCTTCCTCACCATCTTAAATAAGCATGCTCCATTCAAAAATGTTAGAACTAGGAATAGATATAGCCCTTGGTTCACACCAGACCTGTCTGCCCTTGACCAACACAAAAACATCCTGTGGCATTCTACATTAGGATCGAATAGCCCCGATATATGGAACTTTTTAGGGAAGTTAGGAAAACAAAGGCAGATAGGAAAGCTAAGGCTAGCTTTTTCAAACAGAAATTTTCATCCTGTAGTACAAACTCAAAAAAATTCTGGGACACTGTAAAGTCCATGGAGAAAAAGAGCACCTCCTCCCATGTGCCAATTGCACTGGGGATAGGAAACTACTGATACATCCACAATAATTGAGAATTTCAAGAAGCAATTTTCTATGACTGGCCATGCTTTCCACCTGGCTACCCGTACCCCGGTCAACAGCCCTGCGCTCCCCACAGCAACTCGCCCAAACCTACCCCACTTCTCCTTCACCCAAATCCAGATAGCCGATGTTCTGAAAGAGCTGCAAAATCTGGACCCCTACAAATCAGCTGGGCTAGACCCTCTCTTTCTAAAATTATCTGCCGAAATTTTTGCAACCCCTATTACTAGCCTGTTCAACCTCTCTTTTGTATCATCTCAGATTCCCATAGATTGGAAAGCTGCCGCGGTCATCCCCCTCTTCAAAGGGAGACACTCTAGACACAAACAGCTACAGACCTATATCTATTCTACCCTGCCTTACCTTCTCCGCTATGCAATCTGGTTTCAGAGCTGGTCATGGGTGCACCTCAGCCATGCTGAAGGTCCTAAACAATATCATAACCGCCATCGACAAGAGACATTACTGTCCAGCCGTATTCATCGACCTGGCTAAGGCTTTCGAGTCTGTCAATCACAACATTCTTATTGGCAGACTCAACAGCCTTGGTTTCTCAAATGATTGCCTCGCTTGGTTCACCAACTACTTCTCCGCTAAAGTTCAGTATATCAAATCGTAGGGCCTGTTGTCCTGACCTCTGGCAGTCTCTATGGGGGTGCCACAGGGTTCAATTCTCGGGCCAACTCTCTTCTCTGTATACATCAATGATGTCGCTCTTTCTGCTGGTGATTCTTTGATCCACCTCTACGCAGACGACACCATTCTGTATACCTCTGGCCCTTCATTGGACACTGTGTTTCCTAACGTCCAGATGAGCTTCAATGTCGTACAACTCTCCTTCCGTGGCCTCCAACTGCTCTTAAATGCAAGTAAATGTTACGTTCTGACCTTAGTTCCTTTGTTTTGTCTTTTGTTTTAGTATGGTCAGGGTGTGAGTTGGGTGGGTTGTCTTTGTTAGTTTGTTTATGATTTTCTATTTCTGTGTTTGGCCTGGTATGGTTCTCAATCAGAGGCAGCTGTCAATCATTGTCCCTGATTGAGAACCATATTTAGGTAGCCTGTTTTCCATTGTGTTTTGTGTGTGGTTGTTTTCAGTCTTTGTGTGTCTGCACCAGACAGAACTGTTTCAGTTGTTTCGTTGTTGTTTTGTTATTCAGTGTTCAGTTTACTTTATTAAAAAGATGAACACGTACCACGCTGCGCATTGGTCCTCACCTTCTTCCCACGACAGCCGTTACAGTAAAACTTAATGCATGCTCTTCAACCGTTCGCTGCCCGCACCTGCCCGCCCGTCCAGCATCACTACACTACAAATAACTAGGTGTCTGGTTAGACTGTAAACTCTCCTTCCAGACTCACATTAAACATCCAAAATTTTATCTAGAATCGGCTAACTATTTCGCAACAAAGCATCCTTCATTCATGCTGCCAAACAAAACCTTGTAAAACTGACCATCCTACCAATCCTCGACTTCGGCGATGTCATTTACAAAATAGCCTCCAACACTCTACTCAACAAATTGGATGCAGTCTATCACAGTGCCACCCGTTTTGTCACCAAAGCCCCATATACTACCCACCACTGCGACCTGTATGATCTCGTTGGCTGGCCCTCGCTTCACACTCATAGCCAAACCCACTGGCTCCAGGTCATCTACAAGTAAAGCCCCGCCTTATCTCAGCTCACAGGTCACCATAGCAACCACCCGTAGCACGCACTCCAGCAGATATATCTCACTGGTCACCCCCAAAGCCAATTCTTCCTTTGACCGCCTTTCCTTCCAGTTCTCTGCTGCAAATGACTGGAACAAACTGCAAAAATCTCTGAAGCTGGAGATTCCTACCTCCCTCACTAGCTTTAAGCACCAGCTGTCAGAGCAGCTCACAGATCACTGCACCTGTGCATAGCTCATCTGTAAATAGACCATCCAATCTACCTCATCCCCATACTGTACTTACTTATTTATCTTGCTCATTTGCACCCCAGTATCTCAACTTGCACATTCATCTTCTGCACATCCTACCATTCCAGTGTTTAATTGCTATATTGTAATTCCTTTGCCACCATGGCCTATTTATTGCCTTACCTCTCTTGTCCTAACGAATTTGCACATGCTGTATATAGATTGTTCTACTGTATTATTGATTGTATGTTTGTCTATTCCATGTGTAACTCTGTGTTGTAGTATGTGTTGAACTGCTTTGCTTTATCTTGGCAAGGTCACAGTTGTAAATGAGAACTTGTTCTCAACTAGCCTTCCTGGTTAAATAAAGGTGAAAAAAATAAATATATACTTTCTGAAGGCACTTTACATATACAGTAGGTTCCATTCCTCCTCATGATCACACTTTCATAGTTTCCAGCTTCCCTCTCCCTTTTAAAGATATTTTGTCACATTGCCACTTTACTACTCCCTCCTGTCTCTCTTTCTTCTTTCTCTCCACCTTCCATCGAGAGAGTGCTGTAATTAATTTCTCTTCCTACATCAAAAGGTTTTAGAATTAGAGCGCTCATCCATGGAGATCCCAGAGGTGCTGCCGCAGGAGGGTCAGAGGAGGAAGAGAAAAACACAGCACCCACATCTCCTCAGAGAAGGTATGTCACCCCCACAGGCGTACTGGTGGAAGGCAATAATCAAAATAGGGTTGCACACACAATATCTATCACAGCTGTAAGTCAAAAGAAGATTATGTAACTTGTTTATTGAAATGAGTGTAGTGTCATGTCGTTGCCTTGTTGGGTGAGGTTTATGACCCCCATAAGTACCTTTCCCCCTTTTCTCTCCACTCTACAGAATGGACTCTTGGAAAGCCCTTTGTTAACATAGAGAGAGTATGGTAACATCAAAAGGTTGGGGAATGGAACAATATTCCTGTAATCCAACCAGTTGAAAGTATCCGTTGGTACTTCAAAGAATATGATGTCAGATCAGTGGAGTCTGGGACATTATATCTGATGTGAGGATCACATAAATTGTATCTTGGAAAGTCTACACATTCTATTTATCAGATTCACATGGAATTGTTGTGCAATTTAAATGTTTAAATGTAATTTTAGCTTCTAAATGAGAGAATTGTTTTCATATGTAAACTATGTTCACTCAGTGGCCACACCCAAGTGAACAGACATTGGTTGAGAACTATGAAGCACGCCCTTCTCTCCCCCACTACAAAAGCTCATTGATGGAAGTCAAACTCAGTTACCGATGACGTGAGGACTGGTGACTATCGCCACGCTGGAAGGATGAATTTTGACAAGACCAGACAGAATCCAGCACGAGCTGAGTATGGCAACTTGGTATGAACTTTGGACTCTTATTCACTAAAGAAGTGATACATCCTAGGCGTTGAGTTATCAGCTGCAGCGGGTTGTGTGGCCTAGGAAAGGACTAACAATCCTATGAGAATATAGCGTACTTCAACATATTCGCTCCACAACACTACGACCAGAAAGATTCTACAAAGGACAAGGGAGATCTTTGCTGGGCAAACCAGTCTTCCATCTCAAATTCCATCTCCAATTTTATTTGTCACATACACATGTTTAGCAGATATTAATGTGAGTGTAGTGAAATGCTTCTGCTTCTATTTCCGACCATGCAGTAATATCTAACAAGTAAACTAACAATTTCACAACAACTGCCTTATAAACACAAGTGTAAAGGAATGAATAAGAATATGTACATAACAATATATATGGATGAGCGATGGCCCAACGGCATAGGCAAGATGCAGTAGATGGTATAGAGTACAGTATATAAATATGAGATGAGTAGTGTAGGGTATGTAAACATTATATACAGTGGCATAGTTTAAAGTGACTAGTGATACATTTATTACATCCAATTTTGAATTATTATTAAAGTGGCTAGAGGTTGGCAGAAACCACTCAATGTTAGTGATGGCTGTTGAACAGTCTGATGGCCTTGAGGATAAAGCTGTTTTTCAGTCTCTGTCCCAGCTTTGATGCACCTGTACTGACCACGCCTTCTGGATGATAGTGGGGTGAACAGGCAGTGGCTCGGGTGGGTGTTGTCCTTGGTGATCTTTTTGGCCTTCCTGTGACATTCGGTGGTGTAGGTGTCCTGGAGAGCAGGTAGTTTGCATTGTGCAGACCTCACTACCCTCTGGAGAGCCTTACGGCTGTGGGCGTAGCAGTTGCCGTACCAGGCGTTGATAAAGCCCGACAGGATGCTCTCGATTGTGCATCTGTAAAAGTTTGTGAGTGTTTTTGGTGACAAACTGAATTTCTTCAGCCTCCTGAGGTTGAAGAGGCGCTGTTGCTCCTTCTTCACCACGCTGTCTGTGTGGGTGGACCACCACGCTGTCTGTGTACGCCGAGGAACTTAAAACGTTCCACCTTCTCCACTACTGTCCCGTCGATGTGGATAGGGGTGTGCTCCCTCTGCTGTTTCCTGAAGTCCACAATCATCTCCTTTGTTTTGGTGACGTTGAGTGTGAGGTTATTTTCCTGACACCACACTCCGAGGGCCCTCACCTCCTCCCTGTAGGCCGTCTCGTCATTGTTGGTAATCAACCCTACCACTGTAGTGTCGTCTGCAAACTTGATGATTGAGTTGGAGGCATGCATGGCAAGCTCAGCTCAGTGTAAATACTGTATATTTCTTGCATTTTCCTTTTGCCGAATGGCTGGTTATTAGAATGCATAAGATTCTGTATTTACGGTAGCATAGCTTCTCAAGGTCTGATAGAGACCCAATCCCCTTTGTCCCTCAGTCTTCCCACTTTTTCATTCAAACCCAACCGCCTTTCTTTGTGTAGCCACGCGCCATATCGGTTTCCTCCGCTGGGGAAGTTTATTTTATGACATGATTAGTAATTGATGTATGATCCATCGTGTGTATATGTAATTCTGTGATTATTTAGTTATTTAGTGAACAAATAATTAACCCATTTAATCTCATTAGTCACAAGTGACCGTAAAAAAACGTTTCAGTTATAAGGCTCTATAAATGTTACTGAATGATCTATCAATGTATTTCCAGCAAATATTGAAATAATAAAGGGTCTCAATGAAAGATGTCACATGTTTAGTGTAAATTGTCACATGACCAGAGCTGTTTACTTCCTGGTTGCACCATGAGAAGAGGATGCTCCCAAACAAATGGTTAGTAAAGTATTTTAACATAAATTTAGGACACAGCATTTTGGTACACATCATCTTTAAGGTGTCTAGTATTGATATATGCATTTGTAATTACTCAACTTTATTCAGTGTGGTCATAGAATGAGTAAACATGTTGACGGCAACAATAGTGACCGGTGGGATAACACAGTGCATGTAGGTATACACATACATAGCTCTTGTTATTCTACCCTGTTCTTTCTTTTAGTTTTACTTTGAGTCAAGTTCTGGATATTTTGTATCTAGGTGACCACCCAGACAAGGCATGCAACATTGCAGTTATCCCTCAAAATGAGAAAGATGCTGTCCTCCGTGATAGTGATATTGATGGGTCAGATATGGACTATGGACAGGCCATTTGCCAGCCAGGCTGTTGAATGCATATGCTGAACCTATGCAAACAAATCATGACAGGAACAACGTTATCAGTGACGATGACCAACCCACCCCCCCCCCCCCCCCCCCCCCCCCCCCCCCATCCACAACCTTCCCAACCCCCCTCCATTGTTGATCATGAAGAGCCAAGGGCCTCTACCCACCAGAGGGTCCAGTCAGAAGAGCCAAGGGCCTCTACAAGCCATAGGGGTCAGCTAGAAGTGCCAAGGGAAAAGCTGCAGGTGGTCAAAAATAAAGATTGAGTGTTCAAACGATCGAAGTGGCCTGCCACCGATGTGATTCCGAAACACATATTATACAGCCCAAATATGCAAAGGTTTGGCATGAAACCACTGAGCCACGGAAGGAGATCTTTACTGGCTGCTACTGTTGAAGATCAGGCATGATATGACAAAGCTTCTCACTGGCCAATCAACACGATGCACCGGTTCCAGAGAAGTCGTCATTGTGACAAATGTACTACCTATGCATGTGAGAAATGCAAAGTGCCACTGCACATTGAGAGCTTCAAGATATACCATGGACAGTAGAAAAGGAGATAAGAGCGAATGAAAAAGGGCTGAAAAAGACAATAAAAGAAAAATAGAAAAGTCATTAAAGGGTGAGGAGAAGCAGTGCAACAGATTCTAGGAAGAAAAGAAAAGTAGACGAAAAAGACAATCAAAATGACTGAAATGTTTTTGGAAAAGAAGGTCAATTGATTCAAGACATACTGTATGACAGTAGGTCTGACTGATCACAGTTTAAATTAGTGATGCACAAACTAATCTTGCACTTGGGTCTGAAGTCTAACTCTATGATATATATACACTGCTCAAAAAAATAAAGGGAACACTAAAATAACACATCCTAGATCTGAATGAATGAAATATTCTTATTAAATACTTTTTTCTTTACATAGTTGAATGTGCTGACAACAAAATCACACAAATTCTCAATGTAAATCAAATTTATCAATCCATGGAGGTCTGGATTTGGAGTCACACTCAACATTAAAGTGGAAAACCACACTACAGGCAGATCCAACTTTGATATAATGTCCTTAAAACAAGTCAAAATGAGGCTCAGTAGTGTGTGTGGCCTCCACGTGCCTGTATGAACTCCCTACAACGCCTAGGCATGCTCCTGATGAGGTGGCGGATGGTCTCCTGAGGGATCTCTTCCCAGACCTGGACTAAAGCATCCGCCAAGTCCTGGACGTCTGTGGTGCAACGTGGCGGCGTTGGTGGATGGAGCGAGACATGATGTCCCAGATGTGCTCAATTTGATTCAGGTCTGGGGAACGGACGGGCCAGTCCATAGCGTCAATGCCTTCCTCTTGCAGGAACTGCTGACACACTCCAGCCACATGAGGTCTAGCATTGTCTTGCATTAGGAGGAACCCAGGGCCAATCGCACCAGCATATGGTCTCACAAGGGGTCTGAGGATCTCATCTCGGTACCTAATGGCAGTCAGGCTACCTCTGGCGAGCACATGGAGGGCTGTGTGGCCCCCCAAAGAAATGCCACACCATGACTGACCTACCGCCAAAACGGTCATGCTGGAGGGTGTTGTAGGCAGCAGAACGTTCTTCACGGCGTCTCCAGACTGTCACGTATGTCACATGTGCTCAGTGTGAACCTGCTTTCATCTGTGAAGAGCACAGAGCGCCAGTGGCGAATTTGCCAATCTTGGTGTTCTCTGGCAAATGCCAAACGTCCTGCACGGTGTTGGGCTGTAAGCACAACCCCCACCTGTGGACGTCGGGCCCTCATACCACCCTCATGGAGTCTGTTTCTGACCGTTTGAGCAGACACATGCACATTTGTGGCCTGCTGGAGGTCATTTTGCAGGGCTCTGGCAGTGCTCCTCCTGCTCCTCCTTGCACAAAGGCGGAGGTAGCGGTCCTGCTGCTGGGTTGTTGCCCTTCTACGGCCTCCACGTCTCCTGATGTACTGGCCTGTCTCCTGGTAGATCCTCCATGCTCTGGACACTACGCTGACAGACACAGCAAACCTTCTTGCCGCAGCTCACATTGATGTGCCATCCAGGATGAGCTGCACTACCTGAGCCACTTGTGTGGGTTGTAGACTCCGTCTTATGCTACCACTAGAGTGAAAGCACCGCCAGCATTCAAAAGTGCCCAAAACATCAGCCAGGAAGCATAGGAACTGAAAAGCAGTCTGTGGTTATCACCTGCAGAACCACTCCTTTATTGGGGGTGTCTTGCTAATTGCCTATAATTTCCACCTGTTGTCTATTCCATTTGCGCAACAGCATGTGAAATGTATTGTCAATCAGTGTTGCTTCCTAAGTGGACAGTTTGATTTCACAGAAGTGTGATTGACTTGAAGTTACAATCTAGTTGTTTAAGTGTTCCCTTTATTTTTTTGAGCAGTATATATATATATATATATATATATATATATATATATATATAAGCACTCATTGTGCAGTGGGGCTTTTTATATATATATATATATATATATATATAATTGTATTTTGTTCAGTGTAGGCTTCTACTTGAATGCATATTCTACAGGCTGCCTCTATCCTAAATGTTACCTTTATGTTCAGTTGGAGTGAATCACACGACTGCTATACAGTTGTTAGTGAATGTTGCACTAAAATGTCACAATGACAATGTTACAATGAATATTGCACTAAAGAACAAGTGCAAATGTTACAATAAAGTTACAATATTAATGTTTCAATACATATTGCACTAAAGTAACAATGTTACAATGTATGTTACAATAAAGTAACAATGTTGAAATATGTTGATGGTTGTTGTTTTTTGTTGTCTTTGGGATTCCTGTGAGTGCCTTCTGATGAAGATTATCAAAGGTAAGTTAATATTTATAGTGTTTTTTCAAACTAATGTCGACTCCAAGATGGCGGAATTGTCTAGTTGTTTATAAGCAGGTACTGAGCGCCGTTCTCAGATTATGCTTTTTCCGTATTTAAATAAAAAATCTGGCGCAGCGGTTGCATAGAGAATCAGTCTATCTTTAATTCTGGGAATAACAGAAAAAAAACGGTCATGCTGGATTCATGCTGGAGGATGTTTCAAAACACACTTTTCACCTACTATTCCACTAAAATTTCGAAAAATAATGATTGATTACTTCAAAGGGTTAGTAATGACATTTGATTTGGATATTTTCATGTTTGGGAAAAATTCTGGATGGGTTAAGCCAATTTTTGTATTGCTGATTGAACTTGTCAACCAGAGTTCGTGAAGATAACAAAGTACTTATGACGATCAGAATGAGACTGAGAGAAGGTGACGATTAATAATTGACTGCTATTGAAATAAAATGGACAACGACCCCAAGTATACTTCCAAAGTTGTGTCAAAATTGATTAAGGACAACAAAGTCAAGGTGTTGGAGTGGCCATCACAAAGCCCTGACCTCAATCCTATAGAAAATGTGTGGGCAGAACTGAAAAAGTGTTACACCAGCTCTGTCAAGAGGAATGGATCAAAATCCACCCAAGTTTTTGTGGGAAGCTTGTGGAAGGCTACCCAGAAACGTTCTGCAAAAAGCGTAAAAAAAATGTTAGGTTTTTGAAATATTTTACTTTCACACATTAACAAGCCCAATACAGCAAATGAAAGATAAACATCTTGTTAATCTTCCCATTGTGTTTGATTTTTAAAATGTTTTACAGCGAAAACAACATGTTAGATCACCACCAAATCCAAAAACCACAGCCATTTTTTCCCAGCCAAAGATAGTCGCAAAAGCAGAAATAGAGAAAATGAATCACTAACCGTTCCACAATACATTTGTTTTGTTCGATAATATGCATATTTATATCCACAAATCTCGGTTTACACTGGCGCCATGTTCAGAAATGCCTCCAAAATATCCAGAGTAATTACAGAGCCACATCATATAACAGAAACACTCATAAACTTTGATGAAAGATACATGTTTTACATATAATTAAAGATACACTTGTTCTTAATGCAACCGCTGTGTCAGATTTCTAAAAAAAAATTAACAAAAAAAAGCATACCATGCAATAATCTGAGACGCGCTAAGAAATACACAACATTTCTCCGCCATGTTGGAGTCAACAGAAATACAAAATTACATCGTAAATATTCCCTTACCTTTGATGATCTTTCATCAGAATGCAGTGCCAGGAATCCTAGTTCCGCAATAAATTGTTTTGTTCGATAATGTCCATTACTAGTGTCCAATTAGCTACCTTTGCTAGCACGTTTAGTTCACATGTCCAAAAGCTGGCGCCGGTCCAGGCGAACTCGGACGAAAACTTCAAAAAGTTATAATCCAGGCCGAATAAACAGGTCAAACTAAGTCATTGTTGTCTACAGAGTAATGAAACGCATGGCTATATCGTGAGAAATGCGCCTGACCAGGAACTGGCATTATGCCAGACGACTGACTCAAATAGCTGCCATCTGGTCCCACATCACACTAGAGGCTTCATTCCACGTTCTACTGACTGTTGACATCTAGTGGAAGGCGTAGGAAGTGCGAACAGATCCATATCTTACTGGGATGTGAATAGGCGATAAGTTGAAAATGAACCAGCCCCAGAATTTCCACTTCCTTTTGGAAGTTTGCCTGCCATATAAGTTCTGTTATACTCACAGACAAAATTCAAACAGTTTTAGAAACTTCTGAGTTTTCTATCCAATAGTAATAATAATATGTACATATAAGCATCTGGGACAGAGTAGGAGGCAGTTCACTATGGGCACACAATTTATCCAAAGTGAAAATGCTGCCCTCTATCCCTAAAAAGCTAACCTAGAAGTAACAAAAGCATGGATGTATTTTTCTGCATAATTTTTGGTCAGAAAGTTTCTGATTTTTGAAATGTTACGTAGATGGAAAGAAGCTGTCCTTGGAAACAGTCTTGATATGTTGGTCAAAAGAGAGATCAATATCCAACCGAGGTCCTTCACAGTTTTATTTGAGACGACTGTACAACCATCAAGATTAATTGTCAGATTCAACAGAAGATCTCTTTGTTTCTTGGGACCAAGAACAAGCATCTCTGTTTTGTCTGATTGCATTGCAGTGAAAGTTAACATTATGTTTTCGAATGACATCCCCAAGAGGTAAAATATATAGTGAAAACAATAGTGGTCCTAAAATGGAACCTTGAGGAACACCAAAATGTACAGTTGATTTGTCAGAGGACAAACCATTCACAGAGACAAACTGATATCTTTCCGACAGATAAAATCTAAACTAGGCCAGAACTTGTACGTGTAGACCAATTTGGGTTTCCAATCTCTCCAAAAGAATGTGGTGGTCGATGGTATCAAAAGCAGCACTAAGGTCTTGGAGCATGAGGATCGATGCAGAGCCTCAGTCTGACGCCATTAAAAGGTCATTTACCACCTTCACAAGTGCAGTCTCAGTGCTATGATGAGGTCTAAAACCAGACTGAAGCATTTTCGTATACATTGTTTGTCTTCAGGAAGGCAGTGAGTTGCTGCGCAACAGCTTTTTCTAAACTTTTTGAGAGGAATGGAAGATTCGATATAGGCCAATAGTTTTTGATATTTTCTGGGTCAAGGTTTGGCTTTTTGAAGAGCGGTTTTATTACTGCCACTTTTAGTGAGTTTGGTACACATCCGGTGGATAGAGAGCCATTTATTATCTCTTGATCCTAGGTCCTGGCAGAGTTGTGCAGACTCAGGACAACTCAGCTTTGGAGGAATAACCAGATTTAAAGAGGAGTCAGTAATTTGCTTTCTAATGATCATGATCTTTTCCTCAAAGAAGTTCATTAATTTATTACTGCTGAAGTGAAAGCCATCCTCTCTTGGGGAATTATGTTTTTTTTAGTTAGCTTTGCGACAGTATCAAAAAGGAATTTCGGATTGTTCTTATTTTCCTCAATTAAGTTGGAAAAATAGGATGATCGAGCACCAGTGAGGACTCTTCGATACTGCATGGTACTGTCCTTCCAAGCTAGTCGGAAGACTTCCAGTGTGGTGTTGCACCATTTCTGGTCCAATTTTCTGGAAGCTTGCTTCAGAGCTCGGGTATCTTCTGTATACCAAGGAGTTAGTTTCTTATGACAAATGTCTTTAGGGGTGCGACTGCATCTAGGGTATTGCGCAAGGTTAATTTCACTTCCTCAGTTAGGTGGTTAACTGATTTTTGTCCTCTGACGTCCTTGGGTAGGCAGAGGGAGTCTGGAAGGGCATCAAGGAATCTTTGGGTTGTCTGAGAATTTATAGCACGACTTTTGAGCAGATTATTTGTTGTGAATGCAAACTTAACAAAATGGTGGTCCGCTAGTCCAGGATTATGAGAAAAAACATTACATTTACATTTACATTTAAGTCATTTAGCAGACGCTCTTATCCAGAGCGACTTACAAATTAAGATCCACAACATTTATTCCATGGGACAAAACTAGATACAGAGTATAACTGTGACAGTGAATAGTTCCAGAGACATGTTGGACAAAACCCACTGAGTCGATGATGGCTCCGAAAGCCTTTTGGAGTGGGTCTGTGGACTTTTCCATTAGAATATTATCTGCTATGACTACAAGGTCAGATAGGAATTTGGGGAAGTCAGTGAGGAATGCTGTATATGGCCCAGGAGGCCTGTAAACAGTAGCTATAAAAAGTGATTGAGTAGGCTGCATAGATTTCACGACTAGAAGCTCAAAAGATGAAAACGTCAATTTGTTTTTTGTAAATTAAATTTTGCTATCGTAAATGTTAGCAACAACTCTGCCTTTGGGGGATATGGTCACAAGTGTAACCAGGAGGTGAGGCCTCATTTAACACAGTAAATTCATCAGGCTTAAGACATGTTTCAGTCAGGCCAATCACATCAAGATTGTGATCAGTGATTAGTTCATTGACTATAACTGCCTTGAAAGTGAGGGAGCTAACATTAAGTAGCCCTATTCTGAGATGTGAGGTAATCACGATCTCTTTCAATAATGGCAGGAATGGAGGAGGTCTTTATTCGAGTGAGATTACTAAGAAGAACACCGCTATGTTTAGTTTTGCCCAACCTAGGTCGAGGCACAGACACGGTCTCAATGGGGATAGCTGAGCTGGCTCCACTGACTGTGCTAGTGGCAGACTCCACTAAATTGGCAGGCTGGCTAACAGCCTGCTGCCTGGCCTGTACCCTATTTCATTGTGGAGCTAGAACCCTGTCTATGTTGGTAGATAAGATTCAGAGCACCCCTCCAGCAAGGATGGAGTCCATCACTCCTCAACAGGCCAGACTTGGTCCTGTTTGTGGGTTAGTCTCAGATAGAGGGCCAATTATCTACAAATTCAATCTTTTGGGAGGGGCAGAAAACAGTTTTCAACCAACGATTGAGTTGTGAGACTTTGCTGTAGAGCTCATCACTCCCCCTTACTGGGAGATGGCAAGAGACAATTACTCGATGCCGACACATCTGTCTAGCTGATTTACACGCTGAAGCAATATTGCGCTTGGTGACCTCTGACTGTTTCATCCTAACATCGTTGGTGCCGGCGTTTATAACATTATCTCTATACTCTCTATACTCGCCAGTTTTAGCTTTAGCCAGCACCATCTTCAGATTAGCCTTAACGTCAGTAGCCCTGCCCCCTGGTAAACAGTGTATGATTGCCTAGGTGTATAGGCTAATCTCCACTAGCGAGAAGATAAGAAAATAGGATAAATGCAGGTGAAATGGAAGGAAATAAAACATTTTCTATTTCTTCATATGCAAGACATTGAGTGAATGATATGAATGGCCTCATAAAGGCCTTCCAATGACATTTACCAGAAGTTAATGGCACCTCGCGGAGGAGGAAATAATTTGCCATGACTTAGCCAAGACCGAGAACATCTGAAAATATATTCAGAATCGAGAAACAATCAAATGCAGGTAAAAAGTGTATTGCAGGGTAGGAGAGAGTGATGCAAGCGAAACCACCTCCACACACATATGTATAGATTTGTCATCTGTACAGATGTAATATTTTAGTGGCCCATCACATTACATTTTGTGTAGATAGTACTCAGACATCAACATAGTGTTTTCAGTAATAATTAGTACCGATCATGAGCTTTTTAATCCCACCCCTCTGCTACTCTCAGCCCATCCCACCTGCAGTATCTCTGTAGATGCAGTTACGACCCGTCATTCAGGGCAGGAGGGGCAGAGCCTGTTTTGATCCCCACATTTTTTGCAAATAATAAATAATAATAATAATATTTTAGGGGGGTTCCCTGTTTGGTATGTTATTTTGGCAGTAATATGTGTCACATATCAGTTTGCAAACAATGTAAAAAATAAATAAATCATTGCGTTAGTAAAGCCTCCATACAAACATGTTCTCTTTTTTGCTTTCTTGAGTAAGGCACATCCAAAATGCAGGTGTTTTAGCCTAGCTCATTGCTTTCTGTGGTGGTGCGGAAGCCAGCGGAAAATACAGAGCGTAGCATCATGGGGATGCTACATCACTGCCAAATCTAAGGGTAGAGCTCGAAATTCAAGCCCCTTGGGTGCTGCCATATTAGCCATATACATTAGAACTACCCATCCAAGAATGCTCAAGGTAATTGGCCATAGGCAAAATGACATTAAATCACGTTATATCTACAGTAGCTTTGATTGGACTGATCATGTCAACATCATCAAAGTGGACAATCTACTGGCAAATCATTTTTAATCCTTGTCACTATGATTAACATAGAAATCCCCAGAGAAATTATAGATAAAACGTATCGCTTTGGAAGGAATCAGTGGCTAACTGCAAGCATTGCAAAGCAATCACTAGCCTGCTATTCAGTGGAGTGGATGTGTGGTCCCAAATCTCGGTTTAAGGTACAGTGCCTTGCGAAAGTATTCGGCCCCCTTGAACTTTGTGACCTTTTGCCATATTTCAGGCTTCAAACATAAAGATATAAAACTGTATTTTTTTGTGAAGAATCAACAACAAGTGGGACACAATCATGAAGTGGAACGACATTTATTGGATATTTCAAACTTTTTTAACAAATCAAAAACTGAAAAATTGGGCGTGCAAAATTATTCAGCCCCCTTAAGTTAATACTTTGTAGCGCCACCTTTTGCTGCAATTACAGCTGTAAGTCGCTTGGGGTATGTCTCTATCAGTTTTGCACATCGAGAGACTGACATTTTTTCCCATTCCTCCTTGCAAAACAGCTCGAGCTCAGTGAGGTTGGATGGAGAGCATTTGTGAACAGCAGTTTTCAGTTCTTTCCACAGATTCTCGATTGGATTCAGGTCTGGACTTTGACTTGGGCATTCTAACACCTGGATATGTTTACTTTTGAACCATTCCATTGTAGATTTTGCTTTATGTTTTGGATCAGTGTCTTGTTGGAAGACAAATCTCCGTCCCAGTCTCAAGTCTTTTGCAGACTCCATCAGGTTTTCTTCCAGAATGGTCCTGTATTTGGCTCCATCCATCTTCCCATCAATGTTAACCATCTTCCCTGTCCCTGCTGAAGAAAAACAGGCCCAACCATGATGCTGCCCCCACCATGTTTGACAGTAGGGATGGTGTGTTCAGGGTGATGAGCTGTGTTTCTTTTACGCCAAACATAACGTTTTGCATTGTTGCCAAAAAGTTCAATTTTGGTTTCATCTGACCAGAGCACCTTCTTCCACATGTTTGGTGTGTCTCCCAGGTGGCTTGTGGCAAACTTTAAACAACACTTTTTATGGATATCTTTAAGAAATGGCTTTCTTCTTGCCACTCTTCCATAAAGGCCAGATTTGTGCAATATACGACTGATTGTTGTCCTATGGACAGAGTCTCGCACCTCAGCTGTAGATCTCTGCAGTTCATTCAGAGTGATCATGGGCCTCTTGGCTGCATCTCTGATCAGTCTTCTCCTTGTATGAGCTGAAAGTTTAGAGGGACGGCCAGGTCTTGGTAGATTTGCAGTGGTCTGATACTCCTTCCATTTCAATATTATCGCTTGCACAGTGCTCCTTGGGATGTTTAAAGCTTGGGAAATCTTTTTGTATCCAAATCCGGCTTTAAACTTCTTCACAACAGTATCTCGGACCTGCCTGGTGTGTTCCTTGTTCTTCATGATGCTCTCTGCGCTTTTAACGGACCTCTGAGACTATCAGGTGCATTTATACGGAGACTTGATTACACACAGGTGGATTGTATTTATCATCATTAGTCATTTAGGTCAACATTGGATCATTCAGAGATCCTCACTGAACTTCTGGAGAGAGTTTGCTGCACTGAAAGTAAAGGGGCTGAATAATTTTGCACGCCCAATTTTTCAGTTTTTGATTTGTTAAAAATGTTTGAAATATCCAATAAATGTCGTTCCACTTCATGATTGTGTCCCACTTGTTGTTGATTCTTCACATAAAAATACAGTTTTATATCTTTATGTTTGTAGCCTGAAATGTGGCAAAAGGTCGCAACGTTCAAGGGGGCCGAATACTTTCGCAAGGCACTGTATACAATTATAAACATTCAACATTTGCTATGCTGTCAATCCAGCATGATTTCTGCCGTGCTCAAAACAACTGGAAACTCAGAACTGGGAAATCTGACTTCAGTGAGTTCAAAACAACTGGGAACTCAGGAAAAAAGTATCTCTGACTGGGCAAATAGTTTTGAACAGTCATCCAACTCGGAATTGTAAGTCGGGAACTCTGGTCTTTTTCTTGAGCTACGGCCTGAAGATCACTGACGTCATCATGATTCAAACTTTTTTCTAAGTTCCCAGTTGTCTTCAAAGCACCATAAATCTAAAGAATGACAGACTTCGATGACAAAGTATTACGACAAAATTTGACCACGAAGAACCGCTGCGCCACCTTCCTGTTCAAGTGAGCACAACAAGCTGAGTCCAAAAATGTATTGTATGCTGCTACATAAATTATGTAATATGCCAGGGAGATATGTATACTGTAGCTAAGAGAGTAATACTAAGTGTATGTTGTGACGTAAGCTGTTAGTAGCCCATGTGCCTCACCCTATTAATTTGGTCTATTTTCCCCTCTTAATTTTGCCTACAGTTATGACTTGGTGGTGCACATGTAGCCTATAACCTGTTTTCGATAAATGTAATCATTGAATATTATAAGAGCTTTCATTGTTGGCTTATATGCCCCCTTTATTTATCCTACGATTCTGACTTGGTGTACAGGGAGAACACTGCAAGAATGTGAGTTCTTTCGCTGTACATTTCAAAGGTGCTGAACAAATAGTTATATTGACTCCTAGCTCGCTCATTAATGTCTTAATCGAAATTACGGATTGCCTGGTGCCCGCTCATTGTTCACTTATGCCATAGTTTGTACATCTCAATTGTTAGTAGAAACCACATTTTTTAAAAGCAATTCAACCATATCAGCTATGTTTGATGCTGCATAAACTGTTTCGCTGCCAGACAAGGCTCCGCTGATAGCCAGGTGTAGCAGTGGTAAGGTGTTGGGACTGCTATTGGGACAGCTTTATGTAGGCCCTAACAGTTTGTGGGCACTGTTTGTCACCTTTATAGTGCAATTAATTTATTGTTTAGTGTTGTGTTCTGTAGTGGCTTTGCTGGCATGCATCCCCAATTTGTTTGTTTTGTTTGCTCCACCACATGACCGACACCTGCTTGTCGAACATCTGATTCCAAAATCATGCTATAACAACCTCTACTCTCATAGGAAGGATTTCCTCTAAGTGTTGGAACATTGCTGCAGGGCCTTGCTTCCATTCAGCCACTAGAGTATTAGTGAAGTCAGGCACTGATGTTGGGTGATTAGGCCTAGCTTGCAGTCGGTGTTCCAATTAATCCCAAAGGTATTCGATGGGGTTGAGTTTAGGGCTCTGTGCAGGCCAGTCAAGTTCTTCCACCCCAATCTCAACAAACTATTTCTGTATGGGCCTCGCTTTGTGCATGGGTCATTGTCATGCTGAAACAGAAAAGGGCCTTCCCCAAACTGATGCCACAAAGCTGGAAGCACAGAATCATCTACAATGTCACTGTATGCTGTAGAGTTAACATTTCCTTTCACTTGAACTAAGGGGCCTAGCCTGAACCATGAAAAACAGCCAAAGACCATGATTCCTCTTCCACCAAATTTTACAGTTGGCGCTATGCATTGAGGCAAGTGGTGAAGCGTGATTCGCCACTCCAGGGAACGCGTTTCCACTTCTCCAGAGTCCAATGGTGACAGGCTTTATACAGCTCCAGCCAACTCTTAGCATTGCACATGGTGATCTTAGGCTGGTGTGCAGCAGCTCGGCCGTGAACACATTTCATGAAGCTCCCGACGAAGAGTTCTTGTGTTGACGTTACCTCCAGAGACAGTTTGGAACTCGGTCAAGAGTGTTGCAATCGAAGACAGATGATTTCAGAACTCGGCGGTCCCGTTTTGTGAGCTTGTGTGGCCGAGCCGTTCTTCCTGCTAGATCTTTCTACATCACAATAACATCTCTAGCAGGGCAGAATTAGTAAAGGTGGTATGCTATGATGGTGCCACATTGAAAGTCACTGAGCTCTTCAGTAAGGCCATTCTACTGCCAATGTTTGCCTATGGAGATTGTATGGCTGTGCTCTCAATTTTATACACCTATTAGTAACTGGTGTGGCTGAAATAGTAAAATCCACATACGTTTGTATATATATATATATAGTGTTTTTTTTAACTGTGCTGAAATTCGGACCCTTCTAATCATATAGTATCCACAGATTGGAAGCTAATGATGACTATTTTTTGTATTATCATATTGTTGCTTGATTGACTATGGCTTTCCAAATTGCTTGTTTTTCGCATGGAAAGCTTTCAGAATGTATAACATAGCCCTTTCCTGCAATCAGTTGTCCCAGTGGCCTCATGGGTGCAATGTAATTAATAGGTTTCATAATTTCAATATTAATAAAGATTATTTAAATCAAAATAATCTTGTATTGGTCACATACACATATTTAGCATATGTTATTGCGGGTGTACCAAAATGCTTGGGATCCTAGCTCCAACAGTGCAGTAGTATCTAACAATTCACCATTATACACAAATCTAAAAAATAAAAGAATGGAATAAAAAATATATATAAATATTAGGACGAGCAATGTCGGAGTGGCATTGACTAAAATATAGTAGAATAGAATACAGTATATATCAAGCATCTGATTGGTCGACTCCATGGCTAAGTGGAGAGCTGACCCCTCCCCCTCGTCAAGACACAGCTGTCTCCAATTACCCATTCATTCTGAAGCTATATAAAAGCCAGTGTTCTGTTCAGGAGTGAGGGAGATTTGCTGGGAGGTAATTGCAGAGATTTTGCTGGAGGTGGATTTTGCTGGAGGTGGATTTTGCTGGAGGTGGATTTTGCTGGAGGTGGATTTTGCTGGAGGTGGATTTTGCTGGAGGTGGATTTTGCTGGAGGTGGATTTTGCTAGAGGTGGATTTTGCTAGAGGTGGATTTTGCTAGAGGTGGATTTTGCTAGAGGTGGATTTTGCTAGAGGTGGATTTTGCTAGAGGTGGATTTTGCTGGAGGTGGATTTTGCTGGATTTTGCTAGAGGTGGATTTTGCTGAGGTGGATTTTGCTAGTGGATTTTGCTGGATTTTGCTAGAGGTGGATTTTGCTAGAGGTGGATTTTGCTAGAGGTGGATTTTGCTAGAGGTGGATTTTGCTAGAGGTGGATTTTGCTAGAGGTGGATTTTGCTAGAGGTGGATTTTGCTAGAGGTGGATTTTGCTAGAGGTGGATTTTGCTAGAGGTGGATTTTGCTAGAGGTGGATTTTGCTAGAGGTGGATTTTGCTAGAGGTGGATTTTGCTAGAGGTGGATTTTGCTAGAGGTGGATTTTGCTAGAGGTGGATTTTGCTAGAGGTGGATTTTGCTAGAGGTGGATTTTGCTAGAGGTGGATTTTGCTAGAGGTGGATTTTGCTAGAGGTGGATTTTGCTAGAGATTTTCTGGGAGGTCATTGCAGAGAGTTGGTATGTTTTGTGAGTTAGTTGCTCAGATAGAGCTTATTTGATGTCCTTTGTTTCTTAGTTTGTTTGTGAAATTGTTTAATATTCTGTTTCATTTGTTCCCAGGGGGAAGGGGAAGGCACCTAGGGAGTGCTTAGGCAAGAGGCCCGCGGGCATACATATACCCGTAGCATATTCGCTGTCTAGGCACACTAGGTAAGACGTGGGCGGACCACCCCCTGTATTTTGGTTAGGGCACCAGGTGGTGCTAAATTAGGTAAGTAGTGGGTAGGCAGGTAAGATAGGAGAGGTGGGGCTTTGAGATGTACTTTCTTTGCTTTGGTTCCGTCCAGCCCCTTTTCCCCATATTACCGTGTAAAGTCATTGTAAACGGTACCACATTCTGCCTGTTGTCATTCTTACTAGCACCTACAGTCCATACCTTTTTCACTTCACGGAGAGTTTAGTTGTAGCAGGGTGTTGCGTTCCCTCTTCATAGAGGCGTGCGTAACAATATGAGGTGAGTAAAGCAGTATGTAAACGTTATTAAAGTGACTAGTGTTCCATTATTAAACTGGCCAGTGATTCCATGTCTACGTATATAGGACAGCAGCCTCTTAAGGTGCAGGGTTGAGTAGCTGGGTGGTAGCAGGCTAGTGATGGCTCTTTATTAACATTCTGGTGGCTTTGTGATCGAAACAGTTTTTCAGTCTCTCGGTCCCAGCTTTGACGCACCTGTACTGACCACGCCTTCTGGATGATGACGGGGTGAACAGGCCGTGGCTCGGGTGGTTGACGTCCTTGATTGTCTTTTTGGCCTTCCTGTGACATCGGGTGCTGTAGGTGTCCTGGAAGGCTGACAGTGTGCCCCCGGTGATGCGTTGGGCAGACCGTACCACCTCAGGTGAGCCCTGGGGTTAAGGTCGGTGCAGTTATCGTACCAGGCGGTGATACAGCCTGACAGGATTCTCTCAATTGGGTGTCTGTAAAAGTTTCTGAAGGTCTTTGGGGCCAAGCCAAATTTGTTCAGCCTCTTGAGGTTGAAGAGGCACTGTTGCACCTTCTTTAGCACAGTGTCTGTGTGGGTGGACCATTTCAGATCGTCAGTGATGTGTATGTAGAGGGATTTGAAGCTTTACATTTACATTTACATTTAAGTAATTTAGCAGACACTCTTATCCACCTTCTCTACTGCTTTCCCGTTGATGTGGATTGGGGGGTGCTCCCTCTGCTGATTCCTGAAGTCCAAGATCAGCTCCTTCATTTTGTTGATGTTGAGGAATACGTTATATTTCCTGGCACCACTCAACCAGGGCCCTCACCTCCTCCCTGTGGGCTGTCTCTTCATTGTTGGTAATCAGGCCTACTACTGTTGTACAATCTGAAAACATAATGATTTAGTTGGATGCGTGCATGGCCAGTCATGGGTGAACAGAGAGTACAGGAGAGGGCTGAAAATCCAGTTGGTCTATGTTTTGTTATATTTCAGTCTTCTGTGATGTACAGTGTATTCAGAAGGTATTCAGACCCCTTCACCTTTTCCACATTCTGTTATGTTAGTCTTATTCTAAAATGGATTAAAAAAATATTTGTAATTCTCATCAATCTGCACACAATTCCCCATAATGACAAAGCAAAACAGTATAATTTTTATTCAAATGCACTGTATATAAAGTGGAATATTTACATGTTGGTATAGAAGGCACTCTGTGAATGTCACAGGGTCCAGTTTCTTATAGTCCCAGATAGCCAAATCTGTCTAACCACTGCCACCACTCTGTCAACAAAACTAACTTGAAGTGTCAGGTTTCACACCAGACATTTGCATAGGGACTGACATGTCACATTTTATGGCCTATAGAGACACATAATCGATTTGCTCCCCCTCTGATTGACGGAGCCCAAACCGGGAGACAGCATATGAAAGGTGACAGTCTGGCGATTTCAGCAATCGTGGTCTCATCTCGCTGAGATATTCTCAGCTCGATTTAGAGCTCAACCTGAAGAACACAAGCCGAAGTTGAAACGTGTCTGCAGACATTCGAATGGTCTTAAAATGCTTTGGCAGTTATATGAAATGATGCCAGATTTGTACTGTCACTAAAATATGATCATATTTATTTTACAGTTCTAAAAGGGGAAATTGTCAAGTAAGTTGTTTATAATTAGATTTTTACTATATTTGGAAAGCATTAAAGTCATTTCAAACACTATACCCCCACTTTTGTTGAATAGGAAAAAAAATACATGCTTTTTATATTTATAATGATATATTTACTATGTACTTGAGCTTGTCCTCATAAATGAGTACACCTCATCAATTTATAATGATTTTTTTTCCTGGATGTTGAATTCCAAACCTTTCTAGAACTATGCAGCATTACTAGTAATTTTTTATGGACATCTCATGAAAAATAATTACTTTTGGTTATCTCTATTTAGGCGGAAATGTACATTTTGTCATGACGTTCAAGATTTTTGCTTTGTGTTTTATTGCCTGTTATTGTTGGCTAGAAGAGCTATAAAGTGTTCCACTGTGTGGTTATCAGATGTGAATGAGCATAACTGTACATGCATACACTGTCTGAATGATCATAGGCTAAGAGAGAGGATCATGGAGAGTTCAAGAACTGTAGTATAGACACTCCTGGGTTGTTGATGTGCACCAGGAATCATTATCGAGATGATACTCCAAATGCTCAGACGAAAGAAGATTTTGTACTAGATAATGGACATCGAGGAGGTCCTTTTTGGTCTGTATTGCTCTCGGGTTGTCAAGACAGCATTTATGTAGTAGGCATGTCTACGGAATAAAAGTGCAGCAATCATAGAAGAGTACAGTTCCTAACAGTAGCATGATCAGCTTTATTTCTTACCTTTTCTTTCTTTCCTTTTGGGAACTTGGCCCCACTCCTCTGTACCTGGATTTACCAGCAAGGACTCTGGAGAGGAGAGTCAATTTTCAGTCCCCATATTGCTGTGCTGCCCTGTGCCTGCTTGATTGACAGGCCAATGTGAGAATGGCATATAGGCCCTGTCTCGCCCCCGGATGATCTGCCAATCAGGGCTATGGAGCCAGAGAACCCTGCTGTTGCCACTGGGCATGAAGCTGCCTGTTTATCCTGGGTGGCTCAGTTGGTAGAGTGTAGCACTTGCAACACCAAAGTTGTGGTTTCAATTCCCATGCGGGACCAGTATGTTAAAATATATGCACACACTACTTTAAATTGTGGTGGATAAGATTGCCTGCTAAATGACTAATGTATATAATTCTGCCACTTCACTCTAGCTTGACATTCCCCACTGGACAATACTGTACATACAGTACATGACCAGCAGAAAGGCCTACATTTTGTCATTGTATTATTCTGTCATTGATTTGTGAAGCATCTGTAAAGGGGTTATCATAGACTTTAGGAAGGTTTCAAAAAAACTTTCTAAGATATTCTCTGTTTAACGTGTAACTGAAGAACTTTAGATCTAAATAGACAGCCCCTCATAACGGTAAGACCGTTAAGTAGAGCTGGAGTTAGTCAAGATCTCAGTATTGACTTCAAATGCCTTATTGAAATACATTACATAATTGTATGGCATGAAAGATTTGAGAGTCACAATGATGGGGCCTTTTGGGGCGTTCATTAGGACTCCGTGAACATCTGAAGGACGGGTTTAGACAGTACACATTGGAAATGGCTGCTCTCCCATTACAGCCTGTCTAGACTGTCCCCTTGCATTATTGCCTGCATCTCTACAGAGGGCGCCAGAAAGGGAGCTGCATTGACATTAAATATTAACACTGTTTTCAGGAATCGGTCAATGTGACAGGGGAAATGGAAGGTGTAGGGTAAAATGATGTGTCCTCCTTTTTTAGGTTTGGGAAGGTTTAAAGTGGCTCTATTTCTGTAAACTGAAATGGAGACTGTGCAGAACGATTTTCTTGCATTGCCCAGAGGTTTCATAGATCAAAGTGGATAAATGTGTTTGATGGCACACTATGTTCTTTGTTTATACACTTTGTGTGACTTGAAAGGGCTTTCATTGAAATAAACTCCAGGATAGTAAATCTTTAGAAAATAATAATATGTGTGAGTGTGTGTGTAGGCATGTGCCTATGTGGGTGCTTGCTTGGGTGCATTTTTATTTGGTGAAGAGACGTCCCTGACTCTTCATGACTCCTTTCTAGAATGGACTAGATAGGAGCTTCCTGAATCCAAGGACATTAGCTTTCTATACCATGGCCTATGGCCAAGGGAAATGCTTCAACGAATGATATATCAGAATATGGAACTATGACCAATTCAGCTATAGGACCCGGCAGCCTTTTTAGTTGGTGTGTAGCAGAAACAGTTGAGAATGCAAAAAAAGTATTTATTTAGTGCAGGTTATGATGAAGACTGGATCCAGAGGTTGTATTTACAAACCAATGACGTGCACTCAGGGTAGGCAGTACTTGCCCTGTGATAATGTAGAAAAATATGATATATGTATATATATGTGTATGTATGTATGTATGTATGTATGTATGTATGTATGTATGTATGTATGTATGTATGTATGTGTTTTTATATATGTATATATATATATATATATATATATATATATATATATATGTATATATATATATATGTGTGTATATATATATGTATATGTATATATATATATATATATATGTATATGTATATGTATATATATATGTGTGTGTGTGTATATATATGTATATATATGTGTGTATATATGTGTGTGTGTGTATATATGTGTATATATATGTGTGTATATGTGTGTGTGTGTATATGTGTGTATATATATATGTGTGTATATGTGTGTGTGTGTATATGTGTGTATATATATATATGTGTGTATATATATATATGAATATGTATGTATGTGTGTTTTCATAACAGCTTTTAAATCATGTTTTTTTTACATTATCACACGGCAAGTACTGCCTACCCAGAGTGCACGTCATTGGTTTGTAAATACAACCTCTGGATCCAGTCTTCATCATAACCTGCACTAAATAAATACTTTTTTTGCATTCTCAACTGTTTTATATACACACACACACAAACACATACAGTTGAAGTCGGAAGTTTACATACACTTAAGCCAAATACATTTAACTCAGTTTTCCACAATTTAATTATAGTAAATATTCCCTGTATTAGGTCAGTTAGGATCACTGCTTTATTTTAAAAACCTGTTAAAATCAAATCAAATGTTATTTGTCACATACACATGGTTAGCAGATGTTAATGCGAGTGTAGCGAAATGCTTGTGCTTCTAGTTCCGACAATGCAGTGATAACCAACAAGTAATCTAACTAACAATTCCAAAACTACTGTCTTATACACAGTGTAAGGGGATAAGGAATATGTACATAAGGATATATGAATGAGTGATGGTACAGAGCAGCATACAGTAGATGGTATCGAGTACAGTATATACATATGAGATGAGATTAAAGTGGCTAGTGATACATGTATTACATAAGGATGCAGTCGATGATGTAGAGTACAGTATATACGTATGCATATGAGATGAATAATGTAGGGTAAGTAACATTATATAAGGTAGCATTGTTTAAAGTGGCTAGTGATATATTTACATAATTTCCCATCAATTCCCATTATTAAAGTGGCTGGAGTTGGGTCAGTGTCAATGACAGTGTGTTACGGCTGGGGGTTCCGCTAGCAGAACGTTTCGTCAACATCCGGTGAAATTGCAGAGCGCAAAATACAATATAAATTATTCTAAATATTTAACTTTCATACAATCACAAGTGCAATACACCAAAATGAAGCCTAACTTGGGTCAAACGTTTCAGGAAGCGTTCCACAAGCTTCCCACAATAAGTTTGGTGAATTATGGCCCATTCCTCCTGATTCAGGTTTGTAGGCATCCTTGTTCACATACTTTTCTTCAGTTCTGCCCACAAATGTTCTATTGGGTTGAGGTCAGGGCGTTGTGATGGCCACTCCAATACCTTGACTTTGTTGTCCTTCAGCCATTTTGCCACAACTTTGGAAGTATGCTTGGGGTCATTGTCCATTTGGAAGACCCATTTGCAACCAAGCTTTAACTTCCTGACTTATGTCTTGAGATGTTGCTTCAATATATCCACTCAATTTTCCTACCTTATGACGCCATCTATTTTGTGAAGTTCACCAGTCCCTCCTGCAGCAAAGCACCCCCACAGCATGATGCTGCCATCCCTGTGCTTCACAGTTGGGATGGTGTTCTTCAGTTGCAAGCACCCCCCTTTTTCCTCCAAACAAAACGATGGTCATTATGGCTAAACAGTGTTATTTTCTTGTCATTAGACCAGAGGACATTTTTCCGAAAAGTACGATCGTTGTCCCCATGTGCAGTTGTAAACTGTAGTCCGGCTTTTTTATGGCGGATTTGGAGCAGTAGCTTCTTCCTTGCTGAGCGGCCTTTCAGGTTATGTCGATATAGGACTCGTTTTACTGTGGAAATAGATACTTTTGTACCTGTTTCCTCCAACATTTTCACAAGGTCCTTTGCTGTTGTTCTGGGATTGATTTGCACTTTTTGCACCAAAGTACATTCATTTCTAGGAGACAGAACGTGTCTCCTTCCTGAGCGGTATGACAGCTGCTTGGTCCCATGGTGTTTATACTTGTCTGCTATTGTTTGTACAGATGATCGTGGTACCTTCAGGCATTTGGAAATTGCTCCCAAGGATGAACCAGTCTTGTGGAGGTCTCCAATTTTCTTCTGATTTCTTTTGATTTTCCCATGATGTCAAGCAAAGAGGCACTAATTTACTCAAATTATGTCAATTAGCTTATCATAAGCTTCAGAAGCCATGACATAATTTTCTGTAATTTTCCAAGTTTATAGGCACAGTCAACTTTGTGTATGTAAACTTCTTGATCCACTGGAATTATGAATTATAATTATACAGTGAATTGTAAGTGAAATAATCTATCTGTAAACAATTATTGGAAAAATTACTTGTGTCATGCACGAAGTTGATGTCCTAACTGACTTGCCAAAACTATAGTCTGTTAACAAGAAATTTGTGGAGTGGTTGAAAAAGGATTTTTAATGACTCCAACCTAAGTGTATGTTATCTTCTGACTTCAACTGTAGGTCCAACTCATCCCAAACTATCTCAATTGGGTTGAGGTAACGTGATTGTGGAGGCCAGGTCATCTGATGCAGCACTCCATCTCTCTCCTTCTTGGTCAAATAAACATTACACATCCTGGAGGTGTGTTGGGCCACTGTCTTGTTGAAAAACAAATTATAGTCCCATTAAGCGCAAACCAGATGGAATGGTGTATCGCTGCCGAATGCTGTTGTAGCCATGTTGGTTAAGTGTGTCACCAGAAAAGCACCCCCACACCATCACACCTCCCCCTCCATGCTTCAAGGTGGGACCACACATGTGGAGATCATTCATTCACCGACAAAGACACGGTGGTTGGAATCAAAAATCTCAAATTTTGACTCAGTGTCACACCATGTGACATTGACCATGCTGCCTGCCCTGACCCTGAGCCTGCCTGCCATCTTGTACCTTGTCCCACCACTCTGGATTTTTGACCTCTGCCTGGCCTGACCCTGTGACTGCCTGCCATTCTGTACCTTTTGGACTCTCATCTGGATTTACTGACCTCTGCCTGCCCTTGACCTGTCATTTTGCCTGCCCCTGTTCTAGTAATAAACTTGTTTTACTTCGACACTGTTAGCATCTGGATATTCCCTAAAACATGATAATCAGACCACAGGATAGATTTCCACCAGTCTAATGTCCATTGCTCTTGTTTATTGGCCCAAGGCAAGTCTCTTATTATCTGTGTCCTTTAGTAATGGTTTATTTGCAGTAATTCAACCATGAAGGCCTGATTCACACAGTCTCCTTTGAACAGCTGATGTTGAGATGAGTCTGTTACTTTAGCTATGTGAAGCATTTATTTAGGCTGCAATTTTTGAGGCTGGTAACTCTAATGAACTTGTCCTCTGTAGCAGAGGTAACTCTGGGTCTTCCTTTCCTGTGGTATTCCTCATTGAGATACAGTTTTATCATAGCAATTGATGGTGTTTGCAACTGCACATGAAGAAACTTTCAAAGTTCTTTACATTTTCCATATTGACTGACCTTCATGCCTAAAGGTAATGATGGACTGTTGTTTTTCTTTGCTTATTTGAGCTGTTCTTGCCATAATATGGATTTGGTATTTTGCCAAATAGGGCTATCTTCTGTATAGCACCCCTACCTTGTCACACCAGAACTGATTGGCTCAAACTCACAACTGATTTGCTGAAACGCATTAAGTAGGAAAGAAATTCCACAAATTAACTTTGAATTTAAATGCATTCCAGGTGACTACCTCATGAAGCTGATTGAGAGAATGGCAAGAGTGTGCAAAGGTGGCTACTTTGAAGAATCTCAAATATAAAATATATTTTTATTTGTTTAACACTTTTTTGGTTAGTAGATGATTCCATGTGTGTTATTTTATAGTTTTGATGTCTACACTATTATTATACAATGGAGAAAATTGTACAAATAAAGAAAAATAGATATGTCCAAACTTTTGTCTGGTACTGTATTTATGAAAGAAATGGTCATTATTTTTTTACTTTCTAATGTTTATTCTCAATGATGTGTTTTTTTGTGCCTAAAATCAAAATGAGATAAAACTGCATCAAAACCTCAGGAAAGGTGCCAGGATATTAATTCCTTCCTTTCCGCCATTGAAATCCATTCAATTGCATTGCCATTCCTAACTCGTCAATGTTAATTGACAGGGTCGGCATAGGCGTTGCTGCTTAGCCTAGCTTGAAGTAGCTTCATTCGTTGCATCGAGACGATTTCATATTTTGCCTAAACAAAATGGGTAAACCTGGGGTAAGCTCTGCACATTTGAGCATCTACATAGTTTTGAGCTTGCATTGCTTTATCTGAACGAAGCTAGCTAGTAAACACAACCTGACATGGAAACCATACTGCACCTCAACATGGAATATTGTAACGCGTCATTTGGAGGGTTCCGAAGTTGGAACGTCAAATACAATGAAAGAAAAGACATAATGAAAGTTAAGACCAGACAGAGGCAGCATTCAGGGGCTCTAAACAGGCAACCACCATCTCCCCCACTAGCTAGCTAGCTGTTGGGCAGGCAAACAGTGAGTTCTAATACGTTTTATCCAGACTAACACAGAATTTAGTTTTGATGAGACACTTTTTAAACTTAACAGCTTTTTTTGGTCATTTCGATTGTTGATATGGACATTTTGTTAGTATCGGTGTGTAATAATATTTCACATAATATTATTATGCTTGGGTGTTTTTGCAATGCATTGGAAGAATTGTAAATCCACTGTGAAAGGCTATTGAGTTTGCCTTGCAAACTATTTGGATGAAATCTGTCAGTATATTGGTCTTTCAGTGGCACCTATAGGTTGTAACTGTCAATGCTGTATGGCTGAGCAGATTTGAGCAGTGTGTAATTTTGTCCGAGGCTATCACTTTTGTTTCTTAGTTATGTAACTCTGTTGGAGTTCTGTTGTAAGGTGAACTTGGGCTCATCAAGGTTTATTTGTCAGTAAATCTGGCTTTGATAATAGCCAGTGCCCACCCAGCCACTGACCTCATCACACGTCACTTTTAGAAAAATAATGAACTTACATGGCCAATAGCAATAATAGCCTGACCTCAAATCGAGGACAAAGGAGAAGTGCCTCAAACATAGGGAAAAATGTTGATAAAATCAAACGTCTGGGTAAATGGCAGAGCTAAAGTAGACCTAGACAATGAGCACTCCCATTAAATAGGGAGTCAGACTAGAGCAGAGGTTTTCAAACATTTTTGTCTCCAAACAATTGTGACTCCAACATGTAAACAAAATCATGTAATCAACACTCAATGTTAATGTTTTAATTGGGGCTATGACAGTCTGTTACAAATAAGTCTGACAATGTTTTTTGACAATATTTCAATCTGAAGGAAGTATGGGTTGAAGTTACTGAAATGCACCAGAACGGTATTGGAAAGTTCAGAAGATAATCAGGCAATAATTATGTACTCTCAGCAAAAAAGAAACGTCCTCTCACTGTCAGCTGTGTTTATTTTCAGCAAACTTAACATGTGTCTATTTGTATGAACATAACAAGAATCAACAACTGAGACATAATCTGAACAAGTTCCACAGACATGTGACTAACAGAAATGGAATAACGTGTCCCTGAACAAAGGGGGGTCAAAATCAAAAGTAACAGTCAGTAGCTGCATTAAGTACGGCAGTGAATCTCCTCCTCATGGACTATACCAGATTTGAGATCCGGTCTCTTCGCTGGCCATGGCAGAGCACTGACATTCCTGTATTACAGGAAATCATGCACAGAACGAGTAGTATGGCTGGTGGCATTGTCATGCTGGAGGGTCATGTCAGGATGAGCTTGAAGGAAGGGTACCACATGAGGGAGGAGGATGTCTTCCCTGCAACGCACAGCTTTGAGATTGCCTGCAATGACAACAAGCTCAATCCGATGATGCTGTGACACACCGCCCCAGACCATGATAGACAGTCCACCTCCAAATCGATCCCGCTCCAGAGTACAGGCCTCGGGTTAATGCTCATTCCTTTGATGATAAAATGCGAATCCAACCATCACCCCTGGTGAGACAAAACCACGACTTGTCAGTGAAGAGCACTTTTTGCCAGTCCTGTCTGGTCCAGCGACGGTGGGTTTGTGCCCATTTGTGCCCATAGGCGACGTTGTTGCCGGTGATGTCTGGTGAGGACATGCTGTGCAGGACGTTTGGCATTTGCCAGAGAACACCAAGATTGGCAAATTCGCCACTGGCGCCCTGTGCTCTTCACAGATGAAAGCAGGTTCACACTGAGCATGTGACAGACGTGACAGAGTCTGGAGACGCCGTGGAGAACGTTCTGCTGCCTGCAACATCCTCCAGCATGACCGGTTTGGCGGTGGGTCAGTCATGGTGCGGGGTGGCATTTCTTTGGGGGGCCGCACAGCCTTCCATGTGCTCGCCAGAGGTAGCCTGACTGCCATTAGGAACCGAGATGAGATCCTCAGACCCCTTGTGAGACCATATGCTGGTGCGGTTGGCCCTGGGTTCCTCCTGGGTTCCTCCTAATGAAAGACAATGCTAGACTTCATGTGGCTGGAGTGTGTCAGCAGTTCCTGCAAGAGGAAGGCATTGATGCTATGGACTGGCCCGCCCGTTCCCCAGACCTGAATCCAATTGAGCACATCTGGGACATCATGTCTCGCTCCATCCATGCTTTAGTCCAGGTCTGGGAGGAGATCCCTCAGGAGACCATCCGCCACCTCATCAGGAGGATACCCAGGCGTTGTAGGGAGGTCATACAGGCACGTGGAGGCCACACACACACTACTGAGCCTCATTTTGACTTATTTTAAGGACATTACATCAAAATTGGATCAAAGTTGCTTTCTCCTCTGAATCCCATGAGAAAATGCCTGCAGCTGAAGATTACGCACCAATTTAGACAAAGGACACCGGGCGGACACCTGGTAAATGTAGTCTCTTATGGCCAATCTTCCAATGATATGCCTATAAATACGTCACAATGCTGCAGACACCTTGGGCAAACGGCAGAAAGTGTAGGCTCATTCAGGGCACATTCACAGCCATATAAGGAGACAATGGAAAACAGAGCCTCAAAAATTCTGCTCATTTCCTGTTTGAAGTTTCATCTTGGTTTCGCCTGTAGCATCAGTTCTGTGGCACTCACAGATAATATCTTTGCAGTTTTGGAAACGTCAGTGTTTCCTTTCCAAAGCTTTCAATTATATGCAGAGTCGAGCTTCTTTTTGTGACAAAATATTGCGCTTAAAATGGGCACGTTTTTATCCAATAATGAAATAGCTCCCCCATAGGTTCAAGAGGTTAATTAACGTCCACATCATCAGCTCCGTGCCCAACGCTCTTAACCGCTAGACTTCCTGCCGAACGATATGATACGATATGATATTATGTTAAATAATAATAATAATCATATATTGATATCCTTTTCCTTAGCTAGAGAACTGTGTTTTAAATCTGGTGTCTGGTTACTCAATGGTCACAAATTCTTCAAGATAGGTTGCCCTACATCAACCATGAATGATTAACACATAAGCCGAAAGTAATTATTCTGCACCACAAAGATGGAGTGGAGTGTTAAAAAAAGATAATTGATATTCAACAGAGGCTGGGTGAAAAATCCTGACCCCTGTTGTTATTGCAGTACCATTGCATTTGTCTGAGCAGTTACTGCTTTGTGTCTCTAGTAGGCAGGAATGTGAGACTGCTGTTAGAATAACCTGCTGGTTACTGAGCAGGGTTTCTACTTTATACTGTCCATTTCAGTGCTCTAGAAACTGGTAATGGCCTTCAATTCTGTTACGCCGTGAAAACCTACAGTTCCTGGAAAGATATCCTCAATGTGCAATTCAATTGTATTTTTTCTGTGGAAAGACTAGGCTAATCAGCCTTCTCCTATGTCTGATACATTTACTAATCTCCTTTACATAAACTGTGACTTAGGTGTTAGGATTCAGATCACATGGAAGCTATAGAGAAACATGCCTGTATTTATATACTTCTCTCTGATATTACCCATTTATTGGGTAAGGTCCATATCATATAATTAGATTTTAAATGATATGGTCCAAATGTCCCTATGGGTCTTTTTTCCACTCATAGCTGTTAGCAAAACATCAGTACCTGACTGTATTTCTCTGCTCTTACTACACTCCTTATCTCCTCAACTTCTCTCTCTTCTTTCTACCATATGCCTTCCATTTGCTCCTTATGCAGTTTGTCTCTAAAGAGATACACTATGTTCTTTTGATGTTCCTCCATTTAGCTTTCTCTGTATCTTTCTTACTGATAAGTCATTAAACAGGCTGTATAGACTGTACAGGTCAGTTCTTAATTAATAACTCTGGTTTTATCTGATTGAACTACTGATTAGTCATTCAGGACAGAATAAAATTACTTTGAAAAGGGTATCATTTGTTTTTGGTAAGTGGATTGAACGTTCTGTATTTCTCTCCACACCAAAAGCAATTGTTTGCCAATGATTTTGCATCTATTTGCTAATTGCGTGTGAGTGATCTCACTAAATTATTCCAAAACCACTCTTTGTCTTTGTTTCAGTCTATGAGCTGTTGATTGACAAATAGAGTGAATGAATAGAGCTGATTGATTATGAGTAACTTGTGAATGCCAGGTTAATGAACCAAGGGGACAGTCTAGCAGCACTGTATATTCACACAGTTTAAACAAATTGGGTTTCAGAGAGAGGAAAATATCCCATAGACCTAACTTTCTATTTAAGTGTCTAATCAGAGATAAAAGAATAATAGCAGCTTCAGACAAAGTCAGTGTTCATGGCTAATGAGATAAGAACAAATGTACGCAAACAAGACCATCCAATATTGTTACAATGCTGTAAAACAAACACAGAAGGGCTGAAAATGAATTATGTAGGTGATTTATTTGCATAATCAACAACAATAACTTTGCTTCACAGAAGAATTGCCTCTGTCTGTGAAAGAAATTGTGACGTGCAGTAAATAAATGATCAGATCACAATAACAGGAGTTTCCATTGGCTAAATATGTTGTTTAAGAAATTATGTAAGTGGGAACCTTACCTAAGGCTACGTCAGTAAGTGTGGAGGAGGAGACCCCTGCGTCGTGTTTGCTTTCAAAAGGCTTGTCGCCTTAAAGTAAACCTTTGGCTGAAAGGTATTTCAGCATCATGCCTGCATATTGACAAGCGGTACTGTAGGTCAGGGAAACTGTAGCTCTACAATATTAAGTGTCCAATAAGCCAAAGGCATGCAGTAAGGCCTCAAGTTGTACCCACACACATCTGTAAAGACATCACGCACACAAACACGCTCCAGGGTTTTGGCCTAAAAGCCACTATGACAAATAGTTTTTGATTGCAGAAGAAATACTGTGGTCAGTTCTTGACACTATGTGTGTGAGATGGAGAGATAGATCTATGATGACTAGGGCCATGCTTTTGGGGCTATTTCTGAGGCACTTTGCTTTTACCAGCATTTCTAGAATGAACCACTAGGTTTGCTGCAGCTAGAAAAATCATACGGAATATTATTTCATTGACACAAGCAGTCTCCAATCAATCAATAAATGTCTGGTTGTGCATTTGTGTTTTTGGTGGCGGGATCTTCTAAGCCAGAGGATGTGTAGCTCTATGAATCTTAATCCTAATAACACAAAGGGAATGCCTTAGCTCAAGCTGATCCTCTCCAACGGACTCAGAAGTTTTAGCAGGTAACCCAATAAACTCTTGGGAATTGGCCTACATGAACTGACACTGGCATTAAACAAAGCATGTGTGTCCATGTATGTTGATAATTCAACCATATACACATCGGCAAACACAACTAATTAAGTCACTGAAACCCTTAATAAAGAGTTGCAGTCAGTTTTGGAATAGGTGGCCAGTAATAAACTGGTCCTGAACATCTCTAAAACTAAGAGAATTGTATTTGATCCATGTAATTCCCTAAGTTCTAGACCTCAGCTGAATCTGGTAATGTATGGTGTGGGTGTTGAACAAGTTGAGAAGACTCAATTACTTGGTGTGACATTGGATTGTAAACTGTCATGGTGAAAACATATAGATCCAATGGTTGTAAAGTTGTACCCACAAAGATGGGGAGAGATCTGTCCGTCATAAAGAGATGCTCTGCTTTTTTGACACACTCCACAAAGCAAGTCCCACAGGCTCTAGTTTGATCTTATCTTGATTATTTTCCAGTCATATGGCCAAGTGCTGCAAAGAAAGACCTAGTTAAGCTACAGCTGGCCCAGAACAGAGAGGCATGTCTTTAATACTATGAATTCCAGTCTCTCTTGGCTAAGAGTTGAGGAAAGACTAACTGCATTACTTCTTGTATTTATAAGAAACATTAATGTGTTGGAAATTCAATATGTTTGCATAGTGAACTTATACATAGCACTGGCACACACACTTACCCCAACAGACATGCAACCAGGGGTATTTTCACAGTCCCCAGGTCCAGAACAAATTCAAGAAAACATACAGTATTATACTGAGACATGATTGCAAGGAACTCCCTTCCATCTCATATAGCGCAAGTGAACAGCAAATCTGGTTAAAAAAATTAAATAAAGCAACTTCTCACGGCACAACGCTGCTCCCCCATGTGACCTACTTATTGTGCGTATGTACTGACATGTGTAATTGATAGATGAACACACATATGCTAATGTTTTTAAATGTACTGTATGTAAATAGATAGAGTTCAGTGTGTCAAATCGGAGGGCCTGTTGTTCGGGCCTCCAGCAGTCTCTATGGGGGTGCCACAGGGCTCAATTCTTGGACCAACTCTCTTCTCTGTTTACATCAATGATGTCGCTCTTGCTGCTGGTGAGTCTCTGATCCACCTCTACGCAGACAACACCATTCTGTATACTTCTGGCCCTTCTTTGGACACTTCTTGTGACTCTCAAAACCGGATCCGGGAGCTTAATCATCGCCTCAAACTAATTAGCATAACACAGCAGACATAAATCTTCCTAGAAAATCTTCCTATTCATGAAAATCACAAATGAAATATATTGAGACACAGCTGAGCCTTTTGTTAATCACACTGTCATCTCAGATTTTCTAAATATGCTTTACAGCCAACGCTAGACAAGCATTTGTGTAAGTTTATCATGGCATAATGCTATGCTAGGCTCTGCTAGCAGCAGGCAACATTTTCACGAAAATAAGAAAAGTAATCAAATTAAATCATTTACCTTTGAAGAACTTCGGATGTTTTCACTCAGAAGACTCCCAGTTAGATAGCAAATGTTCCTTTTTTCCAAAAAGATAATTTTTGTAGGCGAAATAGCTCCCGTTTGTTCTTCACGTTTGGCTGAGAAATCGACCGGAAAATGCAGTCACTGCAACGCCAAACTTTTTCCCAAATTAGCTCCATAATAGCGACAAACATGGCAAACGTTGTTTAAAATCAATCCTCAAGGTGTTTTTCACATATCTATTCGATAATATATCCGCCGGGACAATTGGTTTCTCATTAGAAGCGATTGGAATAATGGCGACCTCAGTACTTTACGCAAGATATTCTGTGGGAGCCATCATGTGACCACTTGCTCAATGTGGTCCCTTACGGCTATTCTTCAACATAAATGCGTAAAAAGACGTCACAATGCTGTAGACACCTTGGGGAATACGCTCATTCATAGCCCGTTCACAGCCATATAAAGAGTCATTGGCATGAAGCACTTTCAAAAAATGCAGCACTTCCTGATTGGATTTTTATCTGAGTTTCGCCTGTAACATCAGTTCTGTTGCACTCAGACAATATCTTTGCAGTTTTGGAAACATCAGTGTTTTCTATCCAAAGCTGTCAATTATATGCATAGTCGAGCATCTTGTCGTGACAAAATATCCCTTATAAAACGTTTTTTATCCAAAAATGAAAATACTGCCCCCTAGTCACAAAATTAACAACCCTCCAGATGAGCTTCAATGCCATACAACTCTCCTTCTGTGGCCTCCAATTGCTCTTAAATACAAGTAAAACTAAATGCTTGCTCTTCAACCGATCGCTGCCTGCACCCGCCCGCCCGACCAACATCACTACCCTGGACGGTTCTGACTTAGAATATGTGGTCAACTACAAATACCTAGGTGTCTGGTTAGACTGTAAACTCTCCTTCCAGAATCACATCAAACATCTCCAATCCAAAGTTAAATCTAACATTGGCTTCCTATTTCGCAACAAAGCATCCTTCTGTAACGGTTTTCTTGAGTTGAAGGAGAGGCAGACCAAAATGCAGCGTGGTTACTTGTATACATCTTTAAAAAAGATGAAACCACGAACAATATACAGAAACAATAAACGTTAAAAAAACTAAACAGCCTATCTGGTGCAAACAAACACAGAGACAGGAACAATCACCCACAAAACCCAACAGAGACAATGACTAACACCTGCCTCTGATTGAGAACCATATCACAGAAACAGACAAACTAGACACAAAACATAGAATGCCCACTCAGATCACACCCTGACCAAACAAAACATGGAAACATAGAAAGCAAACTATGGTCAGGGTGTGACACCTTCACTCATGCTGCCAAACATACTCTTGTAAAACTGACCATCCTACCGATCCTCGACTTCGGCGATGTAATTGACAAAATAGCCTCCAATTCCCTACTCAATAAATTGGATGCAGTCTATCACAGTGCCATCCGTTCTGTCACCAAAGCCCCATACACTACCCACCACTGCGACCTGTACACTCTCGTTGGCTGGCCCTCGCTTCATACTCATTGCCAAACCCACTGGCTCCAGGTCATCTACAAGACCCTGCTAGGTAAAGTCCCCCCTTATCTCAGCTCGCTGGTCACCATAGCAGCACCCACCTGTAGCACGCGCTCCAGCAGGTATATCTCTCTGGTCACCCCCAAAACCTATTCTTCCTTTGGCCGCCTCTCCTTCCAGTTCTCTGCTGCCAATGACTGGAACGAACTACAAACATCTCTGAAACTGGAAACACTTATCTCCCTCACTAGCTTTAAGCAACAGCTGTCAGAGCAGCTCACAGATTACTGCACCTGTACATAGCCCATCTATAATTTAGCCCAAACAACTACCTCTCCCCCTACTGTATTTATTTGATTTATTTTGCTCCTTTGCACCCCATTATTTCTATCTCTACTTTGCACCTTCTTCCACTGCAAATCTGCCATTCCAGTGTTTTACTTGCTGTTTTGTATTTACTTCACCACCATGGCCTTTTTCTTACCTTCCTTATCTCACCTCATTTGCTCACATTGTATATAGACTTATTTTTCTACTGTATTATTGACTGTATGTTTGTTTTACTCCATGTGTAACTGTGTTGTTGTATGTGTCGAACTGCTTTGCTTTTTCTTGGCCAGGTCGCAATTGTACATGAGAACTTGTTCTCAACTTGCCTACCTGGTTAAATAAAGGTAAAATATATATTTTTTAAGTATTTGTCTGTAATGTCATTTTTTTCATTACGTATCGGACCCCAGTAAGACTAGCTGTCGCCATTGCCGTTGGCTAATGGGGATCCTAATAAATCAAATCAAATCAAATATGGATAGGGCTAGGGCTAAATTGAAAGGTTTCTTACATGAGAAATATGGAAAGCCATAACCATGGTAGCAATTTGGAGATTATGGAGAAATGATTAGACTAAAGTTGAGGACACAACAGTTCACCTGACACAAAACAGAATCCAAACTTTACACTGTTGATTATATGTGCATTTTTCATTTACAGTACTTTTCATTGAATTGGTTGATAACCAAATCAAAATATATTCTGGATACATTCAGTAAGATGATACGAATATTCTTAGATCATTTGGAGTAGGTGCAACATAAAATTAATACAAAGGTTTGAGTGAGAAGTCAAACTGGTGTCTACAAGTGGCCACACCTCTCCAAAGTGTGCATAGTTCCTAAGTATTTCCAATCCACTGTTATGACTAAAATAAGAGTCTACAACTACAAGGTGCTTTTTTGAGCTCTCCTAGATGTTCCGTTGAGGAACTAGAGCAGGTCTGGGAAATTGTTTTCCATGGAGGGCCACATTTGAAACATTTGCAAGCCAGAATCATATTACAGGATTACACATCATGTGTATGACTGTGTTGACAGATATATCTACTGTAAATCACGTCCAGATATGCTACTTATTTTACTTTTTTAACATTTATAGAAATAAACCACATCCATGTTCTCTTTTGTTAGGTATTTCCATTATTAAAAATGCAATGAACTACACGGAGGGAAAGGTACACTGTGCATTCAGTACCATGGACCAAACTCTTGTTAACGGGTTTGCACAAAAACACAAGAAAGAGAGAGCTCAACATTACATTTGAACTACTGAATCAGTGTGAGGAGTGAAGTCTCTGATGGGCATTGACTAGAGCAGTGAAGTCAGGTATAGTTTCTGACGTTGCTATGGGCAGGATTGCTGAGAAGGGAGAGTCAGTAAGAGATGATCTGTGCCTCGACCTGTTATATTTCATCCCTGAAAATGTCTCTTCACATACATAGGTTGACCCAAACAGTACAAACATCTTCTGAGCATGACTCCTAATCTTTGGAAAGTTTTGTTTATTGAGAGATGCATAGAACCTCGTCAGTGATACTGTTTTGAATAGTTCTCCAATCACTGCATCAGATTGAAGATCGATAAGCTCAAGTTGAAGGTGAAAGGAGAGGAATCCAACAGCATGTCATTTTCCAACACTTTGAAATCCTCAAAACGACGAGAAAATTCACCATTCAAAGAACGCAGAAGCAATGTATACTTCTCCCGCTGTTAATCTGATAGGGAACAGACTAGTTGTGTCAGAAGGTGGGTGATTGTTGGCTTCTACTTGGCGAGTCAGGAGGAGTAAACTGCCATTGAATGCTTTGACAAGGTTGTACATCTGAAGTGCAAAAAGGGCCTTCCCTTGTAGTTTGGAATTCAGTTCATTCATAAGGACCATGATGTCCATGGTGAAGGCAAAATCAGACAAACATTCTTTATCTTGCAGTTGCAAAAACTCAGCAATCTCCGACTTCAGGTCCCACACCCTTTTAAGCACCTCTCCAAACTCAGCCATCTCACGTTTGTGTGGTAGGAGAGATCTGCATGACCTGACTTTTTCTCTTCCAACAGTGAGACAATCTGCCTGTGGTTTGAAGATTTTGCTCTTATGTACCACTTCAGTGACTGTATCCACAACAGTGCTCGTTTTCAGAACACATTTACAGAGCACCTCCTGATGAATAATGCAATTCAGGGAAAAATAAATCTGATCTGGGTTCAGCTCATCTACTTGGTCTTGTATCCTTTTCAAAAGGCCAACGTTTTTTCCTTTAAAGTTTGGGCACCCATCAGTGGTCACACTGGATAACTTTTCAAAACTCAGTCCCAGTCTTGCCACACACCTCTTAGAGCTACCCCCTACATTTTTCAATTTCCGCCTGAAGACATACCCAAATCTAACTGCCTGTATCTCTGGCCCAGAAGCAAGGATATGCATATTCTTGGTACCATTTGAAAGAAAACACTCTGAAGTTTGTGTAAATGTGAATTGAATGTAGGAGAATATAACACAATAGATCTGGTTTCGATAATACAATGAAAAAAAACCTATGTTTTTAATTTTTATTGTTGTATCATCATCATTAAAATGAACAATATAAAACAAACATTCAGGTAGGATGATGGGGACAATTTCAGTGAAAAATATCAGAGGGCAACAGTACTTGTGCAACGTTTGAGAATGATAACTTCCTAAATGAGTGTGCTACATGACATTTCTCATGAAGTCACCCAGGTGTCCCACACAAGTAGCCCAAATGTACCCATGTGGCCAAATTGGTGAAGGTATACATTTTGAAACAAATAACTACATACAAAATGCCAAAATTGTATTCTAACACCCCCCCCCATAAATGGAGAAAAAAATATGGGAAAAATATAAACATTTACAAAATTACATGGGTAACTATTTAAACACTTTCAATATTTGGAAGATCCTCAGTCCTCTATCAAATCAAATTTATTTATTTAGCCCTTCGTACATCAGCTATATCTCAAAGTGCTGTACAGAAACCCAGCCTAAAACCCCAAACAGCAAGCAATGCAGGAGCACGGTGGCTAGGAAAAACTCTCTAGAAAGGCCAAAAACCTAGGAAGAAACCTAGAGAGGAACCAGGCTATGAGGGGTCCTCTTCTGGCTGTGCGGGTGGAGATTATAACAGAACATCGTCGAGATTTTCAAACGTTCATAGATGACCAGCAGGGTCAAATAATAATAATCACAGTAGTTGTAGATGATGCAACAGGACAGCACCTCAAGAGTAAATATGAACAGTTTAGGGTTCCATAGCAGCAGGCAGAACAGTTGAAACTGGAACAGCAGCAAGGCCAGATGGACTGGGGACAGCAAGGAGTCATCATGCCAGGTAGTCCCGACGCATGGTCCTAGGGCTCAGGTCCTCCGAGAGAGAAAGAGAGAATTAGAGAGAGCATACTTAAATTCACACAGGACACTGGATAAGACAGAATAAGTACTCCAGATATAACAAACTGACCCTAGCCCCCTGACACATAAACTAATGCAGCATAAATACTGGAGGGTGAGACAGGAGGGGTCAGGAGACACTGTGACCCCATCCGATGAGACCCCCGGACAGGGCCAAACAGGAAGGATATAACCCCACCCACTTTGCCAAAGCTCTACACAATATTGTGCTGCTGATGCCAGGTGCCATAGCAGTCTCTTTCTGCTGTAAAGCAGAGGGTCACCAAGCATGTGGCGCAGGTGATGGGGTCTTAATTTTGCAAAGAACACAGCGACGCCTCCATGCTGTGCCCTTTTGGCCCTGAGGCACATACATGCCTGCAGAAATACATTTGGGCAGATGAACACCACTTGTGGCAGGAGCTGGATGAACCAGCTTCAGTGGGGGGTGGACACCTTGGCACTGGGGGCTTCCATTCGGAGTCAGTGTCACTGTGAAAGAAAATGTTAGTGTCACATATGAGCCCTGTATCAACAGGTATAATAAACAGATATATATAGAGAGAGTACAGGGAACATAAGGTTGAATATATTATTATAGACCTGCTAGATCTACTGTCTCTTTTATATCATGACATTTCAGCTCGATCTACTGTCTCTATTATATTATGACAGACCAGCTAGATCTAGTCTTTATTATATTACAACAGACCAGCTGTATCTACTGTCTCCATTGTTGTGGCCCTGCCGTCCCCGTTTCATGTGGGTTGGGGTGGGGCGGCAGAAACAAAACAATCACTATCAATATTTTATATTATTAATTTTAAACAAGGGCATTAGCATGAGAAGAACTTACCAGTCCAATATGACGTCCTCTCCCGTTCAAAAAATATTCCTCCACTTGAGAATCGCTAAATGAATCGTCCCACAATAATCTTTGTTTCACTTTCCTGATCAAATTATTCTAAAATTGTATTTACAGCTGTATATCTAGACTTAGATTTAGCTTTCCCTGACTTAGTCACCATACTGATTGATATATAAACAGCTGAATATGCGAAACAACGCTGTGCGTAATATGCGTTGCTCCTTCCGGTATGAAACTTCAATAGCGAATGACTCTCTTTACACCGGAGTTTATTACATGGGTTGGTCTTGCAACACATAAACATTATCTATTGCCATTTACCTCAGCTCATTGGCTATCTACCCAGCTAGATTCAAAGACGATCAGTGGTCATTGGGTTTAAATATAGTCAATCAACGAAACAGCGGGCAAATCATTGGTGCACAATGATGTCATTACTTGTTGTCTTCAAATCGGTTTCTTTCAGTCAATACGTCCCGCGAAATGACCCATCAGGTTTGGTTGTGTTACAAACAAACCAGTTGATTGCAGTGAAACCAAGCATGACTGGAAAAGTTACGTTCTGTGTGGGTATTTACCTCGAATGTGTCGGCGAAAATGGAATGAGACAGAATTCACGACACAAGCGGTTCACAAAATGTTTCATGTTAGGCTATAAAAACGGATTTTATTAAACAAAAGATCATTCATTGTGTAACAATGAGCATTGGGATTGCAAACAGACAAAGATCGTCAAAGGTAAACAATTTATGATTGGTTGAAATTGTTGTTTTTTATGGGGCTCTATCCTCAGATAATCGCATCGTATTCTTTCGCAGTAAATCCTTTTTTAAATCTGACAACGCAGTTGGATGAGCAAGATTCTAGGCTTTTGATAGATGTGAGACACTTGTATTTTCATGAATGTTTAATATGACTATTTATGTAGCGATCACCGTATGTTGTGGAATTTCAGCCCGCTACTGGGTTCCGTGCTCAGAGAGGTTAACTTCCGCCAATAAATATTTCACTGTGGTTGTGCTCTTCATTGACAACACTGAAGCAAGCTCCTCTGTAATTTCAAAGTCTGGGGTTACGTCTCGAAAGAATATCACCAACTGTGCCGTGTCATGTGTATCACTGAAATCCTTTACCTTGTCTTTCAACTGATGTTCCATATTCTCTGTGATGTCCTCAACACGCCATGTCACAGTTCGTCTTGACAGGGAAATATTTTAAAACAGCTTTTTCTTTTCAGGGCAAAGTATTGCTGCAGAGTCAATTACACATTCATTAACGAATTCACCTTCAGTGAATGGCTTGCTATGTTTAGCAACTTTGTAGGACAGTACATACAGTTGAAGTTGGAAGTTTACATACACTTAGGTTGGAGTCAATAAAACTCATTTTTCTACCACTCCACAAATATCTTGTTAACAAATTAAAGTTTTGGCAAGTTGTTTAGGACATCTACTTTGTGCATGACACAAGTCAGTTTTCCAACAATTGTTTACAGTCAAACTATTTAACTTGTTATTCACTGTATCACAATTCTGGTGGGTCAGAAGTTTACATACACTAAGATGACTGTGACTTTAAACTGCTTGGTAAATTCCAGAAATGTATGTTATGGCTTTAGAAGCTTCTGACAGGCTAATTGACATCATTGTGTCAATTGGAGGTGTACCTGTGGATGTATTTCAAGGCCTATCTTCAAACCCAGTGCCTCTTCGCTTGACATCATGGGTAAATCAAAAGAAATCAGCCAAGACCTCAGAAAAACAATTGTAGACCTCCACAAGTCTGGTTCATCCTTGGGAGCAATTTCCAAATGCCTGAAGGTACCACGTTCATCTGTACAAACAATAGTACACAAGGATAAACGCCATGGGACCACGCAGCTGTCAAACCTGTCAGGAAGGAGACGCGTTCTGTACCTTGGTGCGAAAAGTGCTAATCAATCCCAAAACAACAGCAAAGGACCTTGTGAAGATGCTGGAGTAAACAGGTACAAAAAGTATCTATATCCACAGTAAAATGAGTCCTATATCGACATAATCTGAAAGGCCGCTCAGCAAGGAAGCCACTGCTCCAAAACTGCCATTAAAAAGCCAGACTACGGTTTGCAACTGCACATGGGGACAAAGATCATACTTTTTGGAAAAATGTACTCTGGTCTGATGAAAAAAATAGAACTGCTTGGCCATAATGACCACCGTTATGTTTGGAGGAAAAACGGGGAGGCTTGCAAGCCGAAGATCAGCATCCCAAACCTGAAGCACGGGGGTGGCAGCATCATGTTTTTGGGGTACTTTTCTGCAGGGGGGACTGGTGAATTTCACAAAATAGAAAGCATCATGAGGCAGGAAGATTATGTGGATATATTTAAGCAACATCTCAAGACATCAGGAAGTTAAAGCTTGGTCACAAATGGGTTTTCCAAATGGACAATGACCCAGAGCATACCTCCAAAGTTGAAGCAAAATGGCTTAATGACTACAAAGTTAAGGTATTGGAGTGGCCATCACAAAGCCATGACCTCAATCCTATAGAACATGTGTGGGCAGAACTGAAAAATTTACACCAGCTCTGTCAGGAGGAATGGGCAAAAACTCACCCAACTTATTGTGGGAAGCTTGTGGAAAGATACCCGAAACGTTTGACCCAAGTTAACCTGTTACTCCTACCCCCTACTTTTTAGAACATTCTGTTAAAAATCGTGCAACATTTCAGTGCCCTGCTGCTCATGCCAGGAATATAGTATATGCATATGATTAGTATGTGTGGATAGAAAACACTCAGACGTTTATAAAACTGGTTAAATCACGGCTGTGACTATAACAGAACGTGTGTTTCATCGAAAAGCGCAGGAAAATCTGATCACTGAAAATGGAAAAATATATCCATCCGCCACTTCAACCCATTGTTAAAGGCGAACCACATTAAATGGGGCTGAGGTTGCAATACCTACAGCTTCCATACGATGTCAACAGTCTTGTCATTTGCCTAGGCTTTGTTTCTTGGTCAAACGAAGAAGACAAGAAGAAGAGACAAGCCATTTGTTCAGGTCTCCGACCGGATATTTCGGTTGAGATTTACCCGGACATTATTTCCAGACGTACCCCATATTATAGAATGTACATCGCCTCATGATCAATTTGATCGCTTATTAACGTGTACTAATACCTAAAGTTGCATTACAAAAGTATTTTGAAGTGTTTTGTGAAAGTTTATCGTCAACTTTTTTTATTTTAAAAAATGACGTTATAAGACGCTATTTTTTTTCCGTTTATCACACAGTCTTCATAGATCGATATCTAGGCTATATATGGACCGATTTAATCGAAAAAAAGACCCAATAGTGATTATGGGACATCTAGGAGTGCCAACATAGAAGATGGTCAAAGGTAATGAATGTTTTATATTTAATTTGTGCGGTTTGTGTAGCGACGACTATGCTAATTATTTTGTTTACGTCCCCTGCGGGTCTTTTGGGGTGTTACATGCTATCAGATAATAGCTTCTCATGCTTTCGCCGAAAAGCATTTTAAAAATCTGACTTGTTGCCTGGATTCACAACGAGGGTAGCTTTAATTCAATACCCTGCATGTGTATTTTAATGAATGTTTGAGTTTTAACTAGTACTATTAACATTTAGCGTAGCGCATTTGCATTTCCAGATGTCTAGATGGGACGCCTGCGTGTCAGGTAGGAGCAAGAGGTTAAACAATATAAAAGCAAAGCTACCAAATACTAATTGAGTGCATGTAAACTTCTGACCCACTGGGAATGTGATGAAATAAATAAAAGCTGAAATAAATCATTCTCTCTACTATTATTCTGACATTTCATAGTGTTAAAATAAAATGGTTATCCCAACTGACCTAAGACAGGGAATTTTTACTCGGATTAAATGTCAGGAATTGTGAAGAACTGAGTTTAAATGTATTTAGCTAAGATCAAATCAAATCAAAAATCCCATTTTATTGGTCACATACATATGGTTAGCAGATGTTAATGCGAGTGTAGTGAAAGGCTTGTGCTTCTAGTTCCGACTATGCAGTAATATCTAACATGTAATCTAACAATTTCACAACTACATTATACACACACAAGTGTAAAGGAATTAATTAGCGTATGTAAATATAGATATTTGGATGAGCGATGGCCGAATGGCATAGGCAAGATGCAGTAGATGTTATAGAGTACAGTATATACATATGAGATGAGTAATGTAGCGTATGTAAACATTATGTAAAGTGGCATTGTTTTATATGACTTGTGATACATTTATTACATCCAATTTATAATTATTAACCTCTAATGACTCCCCATCCCGCATGAGGGAGCGTAATCATCGACTGACACTAATTAGCATATCGCAACGGACATAAATATTCCTAGAAAATATTCCTATTCATGAAAATCACAAGTGAAATATATTTAGACACAGCTTAGCCTTTTGTTAATCACCCTGTCGTCTCAGATTTTCAAAATATGCTTGACAGCCAAAGCTAGACAAGCATTTGTGTAAGTTTATCGATAGCCTAGCATAGCATTTTGTCCAGCTAGCAGCAGGTAACTTGGTCATGGAAATCAGAAAAGCAATCAAATTAAATTGTTTACATTTGATGAGCTTCGGATGTTTTCACTCACAAGACTCCCAGTTAGATAGGCAATGTTCCTTTTTTCCCAAAATATTTTTTTGTAATATTATATATTTAATATTTAATATTAGCTCTATAATAATGACAGAAACATGCAAACGTTGTTTATAATCAATCCTCAAGGTGTTTTTCAAATATCTATTCGATAATATATCCACCGAGACAATTGGTTTTTCAATAGGACCGATTGGAATAATGGCTACCTCTGTATTTTACGCGAGAATCATTCTCGGAGCCATCAGGTGACCAGTTGCGCAATGTAGCCGCTTACGGGTATTTTTCAACATAAATGCGTAAAACTACGTCACAATGCTGTAGACACCTTGGGGAATACGGAGAAAAGGTTATCTGGTTGATAGCCCATTCACTGCTCAATAGGGACGGATTGGAACGCAGCACTTTCAAAACATGAGGCACTTCCGTATTGGATTTTTCTCAGGCTCTCGCCTGCAATATCAGTTCTGTTATACTCACAGACAATATTTTTACAGTTTTGGAAACTTTAGTGTTTTCTATCCTAAGCTGTCAATTATATGCATATTCTAGCATCTTGTCCTGACATAATATCCCGTTTACTACTGGAACGTTATTAAAAAAAAAATGAAAATACTGCCCCCTAGTCATTTTCACTATTGGATGAATAGCGTGCCCAGAGTGAACTGCCTCCTACTCTGTCCCAGATGCGAATATATGCATATTATTAATAGTATTCGATAGAAAACACTCTGATGTTTCTGAAATTGTTTAAATGATGTCTGTGAGTATGACAGAACTCATATGGCAGGCAAAAACCTGAGAAAAATCCAACCAGGAAGTGGGATATCTGAGGTTTGTACTTTTTCAAAGCTTGGCCCAACGAATACGCATTGTCTATGGAGTCAAATTCCACTTCCTACGGCTTCCACTAGATGTCACCCGTCTTTAGAAACTGGTTTGAGGATTCTACTATAAGGGAGGAGCTCATGAGACCTGTTTGAGACAGTTGTCTGGCAGAGTGTCTCAGGCTCGTGACGCGCGCTCCCGACAGTGTTAGCTCTTGTTCCAGTGCTTTTCTTCAGGCATAGGAATTCTCCAGTTGGAAGCTTATTGATGTTTTATGTTCAAAACATCCTAAAGATTGATTCCATACATCGTTTGACTTGTTTCTACGACCTGTAACAGAACTTTTCAAGTTTTTGTCTGGACGAAGTGCTCACGCCTCATGAAGATGGATTACTGGGGTGAACACGCTAACAACAAGTCACTATTTGGACATAAATGATGGACTTTATGGAACAAATCAGTCATTTATTGTCGAACTGGAATTCCTGGGAGTGCCCTCTGAAGAAGATCATCAAAGGTAAGTGAATATTTATAGTGTTATTTCTAACTTCTGTTGACTCCAAAATGGTGGATATTTCTCTGAATGGATTTGGCTCTGAGCGCTGTACTCAGTTTATGCTTTTTCCGTAAAGTTTTTTAAAAATCTGACACAGCGATTGCATTAAGGAGAAGTCTATCTTTAATTCTGTGAATAACACTTGTATCTTTTATCAATGTTTATTATGAGTATTTCTGCAAAATCACTGGATGTTTTGGAATCAAAACATTAATGCACGTAACGTGCCAATGTAAACTGAGATTTTTGGATATAAATATGCACATTATCGAACAAAACATACATGTATTGTGTAACATGATTTCATATGAGTGTCATCTGATGAAGATCATCAAAGGTTAGTGATTCATTTTATCTACATTTCTGCTTTTTGTGACTCCTATCTTTGGCTGGAAAAATGTCTGTTTGTTTTTTTGACTTGGCTATGACCTAACATAATCATATATTGTGTTTTCGCTGTAAAGCATTTTTTAAATCGGACATGATGGGTAGATTAACAAGAAGTTTATATTTAATTTGCTGTATTGGACTTAATGTTAATGTGTGAAAGTTACATATTTCCCAAAAATATTTTAGAATTTTGCACACTGCCTTTTCTGAGGAATGTTGAAGAGGGGTTCCGCTAGCGGAACGCCTGCGCTAGAAAGGTTAAAGAGCTAGAGTCAGTATGTTGGCAGCAGCCACTCAATGTTAGTCTGCAACTCCCTGTTGGCTGGGCTCCCTGCCTGTGCCATTAAACCCCTACAACTCATCCAGAACGCCGCAGCCCGTCTGGTGTTCAACCTTCCCAAGTTCTCTCACGTCACCCCGCTCCTCCGCTCTCTCCACTGGCTTCCAGTTGAAGCTCGCATCCGCTACAAGACCATGGTGCTTGCCTACGGAGCTGTGAGGGGAACGGCACCTCAGTACCTCCAGGCTCTGATCAGGCCCTACACCCAAACAAGGGCACTGCGTTCATCCACCTCTGGCCTGCTCGCCTCCCTACCACTGAGGAAGTACAGTTCCTGCTCAGCCCAGTCAAAACTGTTCGCTGCTCTGGCCCCCCAATGGTGGAACAAACTCCCTCACGACGCCAGGACAGCGGAGTCAATCACCACCTTCCGGAGACACCTGAAACCCCACCTCTTTAAGGAATACCTAGGATAGGATAAAGTAATCCTTCTCACCCCCCCCCCCTTAAAATATTTAGATGCACTATTGTAAAGTGGCTATTCCACTGGATGTCATAAGGTGAATGCACCAATTTGTAAGTCGCTCTGGATAAGAGCGTCTGCTAAATGACTTAAATGTAAATGTAAATGTAAATGTTAGTGATGGCTGTTTATCAGTCTGATGGCCTGTTCTGACCTCGCCTTCTGGATGATAGCGGGGTGAACAGGCAGTGGCTCGGTTGGTTGTTGACCTTGATAATCTTTTTGGCCTTCCTGTGACAACGGGTGGTGTTGGTGTCTTGGAGGGCAGGTAGTTTGCCCCGGTGATGCGTTGTGCAATCCTCACTACCCTCTGGAGAGACTTGCGGTTGTGGGAAAGGCAGTTTCGGTACCAGGCGGTGATACAGCCCGAGGTTGAAGAGGCGCTGTTGCTCCTTCTTCACCGTGCTGTCTGTGTGGACCATTTCAGCTTGTCCGTGATGTGTACGCCGAGGACCTTAAAACTTTTCACATTTTCCACTACTTTCCCGTCGACGTGGATAGGGGTGTGCTCCCTCTGCTGTTTCCTAAAGTCCACGATCATCTCCTTTGTTTTGTTGACATTGAGTATGAAGTTGTTTTCCTGACACCACACTCCGAGGGCCCTCACCTCCTCCCTGTAGGCCGTCTTGTTGTTGTTGGTAATCAAGCCTACCACTGTTGTGTCGTAGGCAAACTTGATGATTGAGTTGGAGGCGTAGATGGCCACTCAGTCATGGGTGAACATGGAGTACAGGAGAGGGCTGAGAACCCACCCTTGTGGGGCCCCAGTGTTGAGGATCAGCAGGGTGGAGATGTTGTTTCCTACCCTCACCACCTGAGGGTGGCCCGTCAGAAAGTCCAGGACCCAGTTGCACAGGGCGGGGTCGATACCCAGGGTCTCGAGCTTAATGATGAGATTGGAGGGTACTATGGTGTTATATGCTGAGCTGTAGTCGACGAACAGCATTCTTATTCCTCTTATTCAGATGGGTTAGGGCAGTGTGCAGTGTGATGACGATTGCATCGTCTGTGGACGTATTGGAGCCTCCAGTAACTGTCCCAGCTCAACAGGGGTCATCGCTACCTCTCCCTCCTGTTCCCGGTTCCAGTGGGCTGCGTCTCGCCCTTCCCGGAGAGTATGACGGGACAGCAGCGCGGTGCCAGGGCTTCCTGCTACAACTGGACATCTACATGGGCACCGTCTATCCAGCTCCCTCGGGAAGGTAGAGGGTGTCCGCCCTTGTTTCTTGCCTCTCGGGGAGAGCTCCTGAGTGGGCCAACGTTTTGGGAGAAGTAGATGCGGCATTGGATGACATCACGAAGGTCTTCGACCACCCGCCCAAGGGTAGAGCGGCGGGTGAATGTCTGTTCCACCTGAGGCAGGGATGAGGAGCGCCCAGGAGTTCACACTGGAACTTTGGACCTTGGACCCCGGAGCAGGATGGAACTTCAGGGTTCTCATTGACCACTACCGTTGCAGCCTGCGCGAGGATGTCCGTCGGGAGTTGGCCTGCAGGGATACCACTCTTACCTTCGACCAGCTGGTGGACATGTTCATTCAGCTGGATAACCTGCTGGTCACCCGTGGACGTCCAGAGAGGGCTCTGTCGATTCCCTGCGCAGACCGGAGACCGGAGGAGGGACTTTAACGTGTACCATCTGTGGCCGCAGAGGTCACACTGCTGGTCGGTGCTGTGTTGGTTCCTCTAGGGTTTGAGGCAGCAGGCAGGGCACTCTGGCGTACCCCAAATGGGAATGCACCATTCCCACCCAGAGCCCTCTGTTACATACATGTTTTAGTTTGTTACTTTTCCTGAGTTTTTCCTGCATTCCCGGCATAATGCGCTCGTCGATTCAGGCGCGGCTGGGAATTTCATTGAATTTCGTTTGCCCATAGTTTCGGGATCCCCATCGTTCCCGTGGATGTGCCCTTCCCCATTCACGCCTTAGATAGTCGACCATTAGGGTCAGGGTTGATTAGGGAGGTCACCTCTCCTTTGGGCATGGTGACGCAGGGGGGTCCTACAGAGATAATTAGTTTATTCGCTATTTACTCTCCTACGTTTCCCATGGTGCTGGGCCTACCTTGGTTAGCTTGTCATAATCCAACTATTTCTTGGCCACAGAGGGCTCTCACGGGTTGGTAACGAGAGTGCTCAGGTAAGTGTTTTGGGGTTTCCGTTGGTGCTACTATGGTGGAGAGTCCAGACCAGGTCTCCACCGTGCGCATTCCCCCTGAATATGCCGATTTGGCTCTCGCCTTCTCCAAAAAGAAGGCAACACAATTACCACTTCATCGACGGGGCGATTGTGCGATAGATCTCCTGGTAGGCGCTGCACTTCCCAGGAGTAACGTGTATCCTCTCTCACAGGCGGAGGCGGAGGCTATGGAAACATATGCCTCCGAATCCCTGCGTCAAGGGTACATTTGGTCCTCCACATCACCCTCCTCCTCGAGTTTATTTTTTGTGAAGAAGGAGGGAGGTCTGCGCCTGTGTATTGACTATTGGGGTATGAATCAGGTCACTGTGAGGTAAAGTTTACCCAAGGTTTTGGTCAGATAGCGGCTCTCTTTACCTCACTGCTGAAGGGGGACCCGGTGCACTTGCAGTGGACAGCTGAGGCAGACAGGGCTTTTAGTCACCTTATAGGGCTCTGTTTACGTCGGCTCCTGTCCTCGGGTCCCGTGCGCCCGTGCTGGTGGCGCAGGTAGTGTGGGAGCTGGACGCGGACAATGAGCGGGTGTTTCTTACAGAGCCCACTACCCTCCAGTATTCCGCGGGGCGTCTGTACGTTCCATCTGCTTTTCATGACCGGCTGATCTATTGGGCCCACTCGTCACCATCCTCTGGTCATCCAGGCATCGGTCGGACAATGCGCTGTCTGAGCGGGAAGTATTGGTGGCCCACTTTGGCTAAGGACATGAGGGTTTATGTTTCCTCCTGCTCTGTGTGCGTCCAGTGTAAGGCTCCTAGGCACCTGCCCAGATGTAAGTTAAACCACTTACCCGTTCCACAGCGGCCATGGTCACACCTGTCGATCGATTTCCTGACCGATCTTCCCCCATCACAGGGAAACACCACGATCATGGTCGTAGTGGATCATTTCTCTAAGTCCTGCAATCTATTTCCTCTGCCCGGTCTCCCTACAGCCCTACAGACTGCGAAGGCCTTGTTTACACACGTCTTCGGGCACTATGGGATACCTGAGGATACAGTGTCTGATCGAGGTCCCCAGTTCACCCCTAAGGGTCTGGAAGGCGTTCATGGAACGTCTGGGGGTCTCGGTCAGCCTTACCTCAGGTTTTCACCCTGAGAGGAACGGGCAGCTGGATAGAGTAAAACAGGATGTGGTTAGGTTTCTGAGGTCCAATTGCCAGGACCGGCTGAAGGAGTGGGCAGCGTTCATGCCCTGGGCAGAGATGGCCCAGAACTCGCTCCGCCACTACTCCACTAACCTCACTCCCCCAGTGTGTATTGGGGTATCAGCCGGTTCTGGCTCCTTGGCATCAGAGTCAGACCGAGGCTCCTGCGGTGGACGACTGGTTCCGCGCGCGGAGGAAACATGAGACGCCGCCCATGTCCATCTTCAGCGTGTTGTGCTGTGCCAGAAAGTGGGCGTAGACCGTCACTGCAGTGTTCGCACCGGGGATCCGGGTCTGGCCCTCGACCCGAAACCTGCAAGGACCGGAGGAAACCTGCCCCTCCGACTGCCCTGCCGGAAGCTGGGTCCGCGGTTAGTGGGGCCATTTAATGTCCTGAGGAGAGTGAATGAGGTATGTTATAGGTTACAGTTTCTCCCCGATTACCGCATTAACCCCTTGTTCCATGTGTCGGTCGGACAATGCGCTGTCTGAGCGGGAAGTATTGAGGAGTCTGAGGTGATGGAGGTTCCTCCGCCCCCTCTGGACATCGAGGGGACCCCGGCGTACTGCGTTCGTTCCATACTGGATTCGAGACGTCGGGCGAGGGGCCTTCAGTACCTCGTGGACTGGGAGGAGTATGGTCCGGAGGAGAGATGCTGGGTTCCGGTGGAGGACGTGTTGGATCCTTTTCTGCTGCGAGAGTTCCACCCTCTTCATCCGGATCGCCCTGCGCCTCGTCCTCCGGGTCGTCCCAAAGGCTGTTGTCAACACTCTTGAACCATGCTTCGGGGGGTGATACTGTCACGACCTCAATGCTTTTCCTTGTTTGGGCGGTGCTTGGTGGTCGAGGTTGCCGGTCTTCTAGCCATTTGCTTTGTCTCATTTTCCCACACACCTGGTTCTCATTTCCCTCATTATGTGTTGTGTATTTAACCCTCTGTCTCCCCCATGTCTTTGTGTGGTATTGTTCATCTGTTTTTATGTATGCATATGTTAGGCTGGTTGCGCTGGGTTATGTTCAACCCGTATTTAGTATTTTGTGTTCATTTGTGCCGTGTGTTTTTGGTTCGCCAAATAAAAGGCTCCGTTTTGCTACCATGTATCTGCTCTCTTGCGCCTGACTTCCTACAGCCCTTCCCGCATACCTTGACAGATGCATATACTGTAAATTCTGTTGGTTACTTTTTCCACATTTTGTCAAGTTACATCCTTAATCTGGAATATATACAATTTTTAAACATCAATCTACACACAATACTTGATAATGACAAAGCAAAAACAGATTTTTTTTATTCTTGCAATTTTATTAAAATAAAAAAAATAAAAAACTTATTTACAAAAGTATTTGGGGGGCTCCCGAGTGGCGCAGAGGCCTAAGGCACTGCATCTCAGTGCTAGAGGTATCACTACAAACACCCGGTTTGAATCCAGGCTGTATCACAACCGACCGTTATTGGGAGTCCCACAGGGCGGTGCACAGTTGGCCCAACGTCGTCCGGGTTTGGCCGGGGTAGGCCTTCATTGTAAATAATAATTTGTTCTTACCTGACTTGCCTAGTTAAATAAAGGTTCAATTTAAAAAAATATTTTGGAGTTCAGAATCCTTTCCACCTCTATCAAGACGGTCCTCAAGACAGTTTCAGTGACAGTTTGGTCCCCTAGTACGACTCGTAAGGCCGTCTTTAGAGATTTGATCTCTCGCTCCCATGTTCCTCCAAAATGAGGAGCGCCTGGAGGGTTAAATTTGAATGAGATTTGTTGGTCCATCAGCTGATCCTGGAGGCTTGGTTCCATGGCTTGGAAGGCTTCCTCCAACCTGGCTTCTCCTGCCTTGAAGTTCGTACCTCTGTCAGCCAGGATCTCGTAGGGTTTCCCCCGTCGGGAGAGAAACCGCAGTAGGGCCATGAGGAAGGCTTCAGTATCCAAACTCTCCAGTAGGTCCAGGTGGACACATCTGGTTGTCAAACACTTGAATAGAATGCCCCAGCGCTTTTCCACACGACGGCCTAACTTGATCATCAAGGGGCCAAAGCAATCTACTCCTGTTGACCAGAAGGGTGGTTTAAGGAGGCGCAAGCGAGCAGGGGGTAAATCTGCCATTTTGGGCACCGTAGCTCCGGCCCGCCATCTCTGACATTCTACGCAGGCGTATTGGTGCTTACGAATGGCTCCTCGTCCTCCAATTATCCAGTACTTCTGCCTCATCTCCCCATAGACCCTCTCTGGCCCTGGGTGGAGAAGCATCTCATCATAACTCTTGATGAGGAGCCTGGTAAGAGGGTGTCTGGAGTCAAGGATAATTGGGTGGATAGCATCTGGGTCCAAAACCTCTGCTTGGCGCAGCCTCCATCCGACTCTGATCACTCCAAGGATTGGATCATATTCTAGGGCAAGAGAGAGAAGACGGCTGTCCTTAGCCACTTCCCTACCAGCTTTCAGAGCTTTTAACTCCTCAGGGAAGCTAACTGCTTGTGCTTGCTGGAGGAGTAGTGTTTCTGCCGTGAGGGAGGTGGGTATAGAAGCAACCCCATCTGAGGTCTGGTCTGTGGCGACGATCAGATCCGGCAGTGTTTGGGATTGCGTTAGGTCAGGGAGAGCCGTTGTTGGTTCCGTAGAGATGCTGTAGCATTAGGCGGACTTCCTTAACTCATGAGCTTCAGTTGGTTGCGGAGAGGCCGCACGCCTGGGGGCTGTCGGCCACTCATTCTCTGGTTGGGACAAGAATGGTGGTCCCAAGCTCCAGTGATGGGGTTGAGCCAGTTCCTGAAGGGTTTTACCTCTAGTAATGTCATCAGCAGGATTGTTTATGCTATCAACATACCTCAAGTCCTGGACTTCTGTTATGTCTGGGATTTCCGCAATGCGAGTTCCGACGAACACCTTATACCTGCAGGACTCCGACTTGAGCCAGGTCAATACAGTGGTCGAATCACTCCAGTAGATGACCCTTTGGATTGACAAGGTGAGCTCGGCTCGCAAGGAAGAGGCCAACTGGGCTCCGGAAAGGGCAGCACTGAGTTCCAGCCTAGGCATTGACAACTGCTTCTCGGGTGCGACCCTGGACCTGGCCATGACAAAGAAGACATGGGTGTGGCCTGCCTTATCCTCCACTCTAAGATAGGAAACCGCCCCATAAGCTCGCTCCGAAGCGTCACAGAACACATGCAGTTCCAGGCATGATCCCGGTTGGTCAGCACAGGATGGTACATAACATCTTGGCATTTGGACATCAGAGAGCTCCGTTAACTCCGTTTCCCAGCAGATCCATCGTTCCACTAGGTCAGCCGGGTGGATTGGTTCATCCCAGTTCCTCTTGGTCTGCCACAGGTCCTGGACTAAGACTTTGGCCCATGTTGTGTATGGCAGGATACACCCAAGGGGATCATATTGACTGGCCAGGGTCCGATAGATGGTGCGCAGAGTGGGGGTTTCGGTACTCGGGGATGAGCGGTGCTTATACCCCAGGGTATCCGGTATGCAGCTCCACCTCAGTCCTAGAGTGGGCTCTTCTGGGTTAGCACCAGACTGCATTAGCCATAGTTCACTGCTACTGGACCTAGCTTGTGGCGGGAGGTGCTGGATAACCTCCGCTCTGTTACTACTGTTACTAGCCCACTGTTGAACCTCAAATCCCCCTTTGGACAGGAGATTCCGTACTTTATCAAGGAGTGCTTTCGCTTCAGCCGTGGATGGGATGCTCTGTAAGCAGTTATCCACATAGAAGGCATTTTCCACTGAATCCAATACTTCTGGGTCACTGTCGGGATGCTCCCGTGTGTGTCTCTGCAGAGCGTATATGGCACAGCAAGGACTGCAGGTGGTGCCAAATGGGAGTACCTGCCATTCATAGATTGTGGGCTCTCATATCTCGCCATATGAACCGGAGCAGTGTGGTGTCGGAAGGCAGTAAACGAATCTGATGAAACATGGCTTTGATATCTCCACTGATTGCTGTAGAGTGCTGTCGGAACCGGAGAAGGACACCAAGCAAGGAAGGACCTAAGGTTGTTCCGGGGAGTAGACAATCATTCAGGCTTTGACCAGCTGCTTGGAATGAACAGTTGAAGACAAGTCTATACTTCCCACCATGTTGCTGGATAACATGGTGAGGGAGATACCAGGATTCACGGAGTGCGTTTCCCTCTTCATGAGCTGTCACTTCAGTGATGTAGCCTGCCTTCACAAGGTTATGAATCTCTCGGTTATGAACTTCTGCAAGCTCAGGATTCTTCATCAGGCGTCGCTCCGTTCCACGCAGTAGTGGGAGTACAGCCCGTGTCGTGGTTGCCAGAGGAGGATGGTTGGGCACCCGTAGCAATGGGGTTGCATACCTGCAAACGCCATCCATTTCAGTCATGGTGGTGCTCTTCTCCAGGAGGTCTAATGCATAGGAGTCAGGTTTCGAGCGAGTGACCTCCTGTAGCTTCCGGTTGGAGAAGGTGTCCATCTTCCAGAGCATCTCAACATTCTGAAGGAGGTCAGTGGCTGCATCTGGATTGCTTCTGGTGAAGAGGACTTGCTGTGTCTGTACAGCTTGGGTGGAGAGAAGTAGATGGGATGGACCTTGCACAGCCCAACCCAAGGATGTATGGACAGCAATGGGTCCTCCTTCTGGTCCAGCTCGTATAGGCTCAGTCGGGGTGACGAGATGTGGGTGGTCTGACCCAATCAGGATAAGTGGCGCTACTCTGGCCAGGTTAGGAAGAGGCAATCCTCGTAGATGAGGATATTGTTTCTGTAGAACACTTACCGGGCAGGAGTGCTCTGCGAGATTCAAGCCATCTGCCGTGAAGGCATTGGTGATGTTATAGGCCACGTCCCTGTTTCCTGAAGGTGAAATGCTAAAGGTTACAGCAGAGCCTTTCATTTGGATAACATCATGTCACACCGTTCTGAGATTAAGGGTCTCGGGGGTCCCCTCCAGGTTAAGCTGACGGGTGGCCGCCGTGAGAATGATTGTTCTTTCTGACCCATCATCTAGAACGGCGAATATATCAATGCTTCTCCCTTCACTTTGCAGAGTGACCTTGACCACCTTCAACATGACCCTTGGAGACCGGTTCTGCTGGTCGAGGTACAGCTCCTTTGCAGCGCCTACTATGAGCATACTCTGCTCCTTCTGTGCTTGGGGAATTAGATCATGCAACACGGTGAGATGGATTTCTTTACAGCGCTTGCAGGGTTTCCTCAATGTGCAGGTCTTCGCTTTATGGCTACAGGCACACTTGTAGCATCGCTCGCCTGAAGTGATCCATGCCTTCAATTGAGTTTGACTGAGCTTTTTTACTCTGGGGCATGAGCCAAGGAAGTGCCCCTTACTATTTCAATATGGGCAGTAAGGCTGGAATTTGATGTTCTTGCTCTTGAGAGGGGTCTTCTTCCCGGGTTCCTCCCCGGCCTCACTATTTAAGTACATGGTAGTGGGATTTGGCCTTTTCTGTCCCTCCTGGCATTCAAACCCCTTCCTTCCCCCGGTGGCTATGGCTGAGATTGTAGCGTGGTGAGCGATCCTCTTCGCCTTTGCCTTCACCTCCAACCATGCGGCCAGGTTTCTGAGAGCATAGGTGCTTCTCGAGCCCTCTTTCAGGATGCCCTTATTCAAACAATGTTCAATGAAACTGTCTCTGAGGTACACTGGAAGTTTGCTAAGAAGCCTGTCCACGTGGGAGCCACATTTCAGCTCGTTCCCGTCTTCTCCTTCAACGGATTGGAGCATCGAGGTCAGGGATTGGACAGCCGGGGGGAATTCTTGGAAGGCAGCATGGTCTCCCATTTTAATTGGAGACGTGTTCAGGATGTTGTTTAGTTCATTCTGGACTAGCTGACGTGGCTCACCATATATCGCCTTCAGGGCCTGGAGAGCAGCTGTGTATGGTGTTGCGGAGTGCATAAAGGATTGGGCCAGCCTGTATGCACTGGGAAACCGCAAATGATCCATTAGTACTTGGGATTTGTAGCGTTCTGACAGATGATTGTGAATACCCAGTAGGCTCTCCAATGCCATTTCCAAAAGGACAAATTCACTCTCCTTTCCGTTTTCAAAGTATGGCAGTTTGGGTCTGGGAATTCCATAGGCTGAGGCTACTAGAAGTTTCATAATGTTGGCTCCCTCTTCTGGTTGCGTGAAGGATAAACCCGGGACTTCTGATGAGTCCACTGTGGCCTCATTGGGCCGGTCCCCTACTGTCCCAGACCCTCCATTTGTGGCAGCCGGAATTGGGCGAGAGCCCTCCGACCTGTTGTTTTTGAGGACTGGCCTGGCCCTGGACGATACCCCACTTCCAAAGGGGTATCCACTGGTCGAACTCCCACTCCATCTCGAGTGCTTCGACGATTTCCCATTAGTTAAGGGGTGAGCGGAGCCTGCCTCTGGAAGCTGGTCGACCTGTGCAGTGGGAGTTACCTCCTCCAAAGGTTCTTCATGTAGACCGCTTTCCTGCTCCAAAGCAGTTTCCGGTCCTTGGCTCAGAGGGGATGGTTGATGGCTGAAACATATAGTTTATCCATCAACACTTTGAGCTCTGGTGGGCTTGCCCTTTGATGTCGGAAACACGACCACATAATCCTTAAGATAACCAGGTGCTTGCCTGGTTCTTCTGGTGCTGCTGGTGGTTGAGGATGAAGCCTTTGTTGCTTTAGGCTTAGCTCCTGGATATTTCCTTTGTTCCAAGACCTTTCCCTCAGCTCCTCACTTCTTCCTTCCAGTGGAGACAATTCGTCCCTCTCCGCCTCCATTTCCTTTTCACCTGTCTTTGGTTCAGTCATCATCCGGCTCGAAGGACCATTGAAAGATTAGTGGAATATGTGTGGGTAGCTGGACAGGTAGGATGACTGACAGTGAATGTGAACAGGTGTCAGGTGACAGAGGAATGGATGAGACTGAGGCAGGAATTCCTTTAACCATAAAGTGGTATATTTACTGAGTAGTCTGTGCTGCATCACAAAGGAAACAAACAACATGTATCCAATCAAATTCATAATCAAAGATCAAATCATATCATTCATTATTAACATAATTTAGGGAATTCAACAGTCCAGTTCATTAAGAAGTCAATAGTAATCATCCGCGAGTCATTTAGGCTCGTAACTATTTATCATAAATCATGAAAGAATACAAACAGTGAATGGTTATACAATCTATAATCCCCATTATCAAAGTCAATCAGTTAGCAAACAATGACATTTCTCATTTCACTCTTTCAATTGTCTTCATGTGTACATATAATTAATTTCAATGCACATGAACCATATCGATTGCATAATTGGCCTAGGAGGATCCGTAGGGCCGTGATCATTGACAATTCACAGTACACAATATGTTTGTAGCGTGCGCTCCAAGCCACGCTCCGCGGTAATAACTATTAACAGTAACTGAATGACCCACTCTCCCCATCGCCACAGATAATTCAGATGAAAGGTAACATAGTCGGTGGACTTACGTGGATTCATGGACGCACAGAACTTCTGGATCAGATGGAGTTAAGGAAGAGAAAGCAGCGAGATCAGGCGATGGCAATTTCCTCCTTTTATGGAGTTGAGATCTGTCGGACATTTCCACCTGACCTAATTAAAGCGCCCCTGGCCCAGCTGAGTAAATGGCAATGAATTAAAGGATTATTCCACCAACTCCATGGGCCTTTTCTACACTGACCATCGGGTTCTGCCCAGATTGTGCGGGCGGCCAACTCTAGGAAGAGTTTTGGTGGTTCCAAACTTCTTCCATTTAAGAATGATGGATGCCACTGTGTTCTTGAGAAACTTCAATGCTGCTGAAATGTTTTGTAACCCTTCCCCAGATCTTGAAAGTGCCTCAACACAATCCTGTCTCAGAGCTCTACGAACAATACTCTCGACCTCATGGCTTGGTTTTTGCTCTGGCATGCACTGTCAACTGTTGGACCTTATATTGACAGTTCTGTGCCTTTCCAAATCCAATCAATTGAATTTACCACAGGTGGACTCTAATCAAGTTGTATAAGCATCTCAAGGCTGATCAATGGAAACAGGGTGCACCTGAGCTCAATGTCAAGTCTCATATCAAAGGGTCTGAATACTTATGTAAATAAGGTATAGGTTTTTTACCTTTAGTAAATATGCAACAATTTCTACAAACCTATTTTTGCTGTGTCATTATGGGGTATTGTGTGTAGATTGATGAGGACATTTTTTTATTTAATCAATTTTATAATAATGCTGTAACAAAATATGGAAAAAGTGAAGGGGTCTGAATACTCTCGGAATGTACAGTACTGTGTCTACCTTAAATACCTCTTATCCCTGCACATTAATCTGGTACTCCCTGTACATAGCTTAATTGTTGTGTTTTTTTATTCCTCTTCTGTGTACTATTTTTACTTGTATTTATTTTAACTGCATGGTTGGGAAGGGCTTGTAAAGCAAGCATGTCATGGTAACTTCTATATCATTATATTGGGCGAATGTGACAAATACAATTTGATTTGAGGGTTCAAGAACATCAGGTGAGGGGTGACAGGGTTGGTGCATGTGTCAGAGTGTGGGTAGAAAAAACATGTGTGTGTGTGTGTGTGTGTGTGTGTGTGTGTGTGTGTGTGTGTGTGTGTGTGTGTGTGTGTGTGTGTGTGTGTGTGTGTGTGTGTGTGTGTGTGTGTGTGTGTGTGTGTGTGTAGGATGTGTTTTGTGTGTGAACACACAAGCGTGTGTGTTAAGAGGGTTACAGAAGACCAGGCAGGGCTGGTTAATTATAGAGTTGATGTAAACTGGCAGCTTGATGGGTCCTAAATCAGGCAGGTACAAATATTCAGTGTACTGTCAGCCATTAATGAGCAGCATTAGGTTATATACATGTGTAATGAATAAACAGACGCTGGGAGGGTTTGCACAAACTCATGTTTAGAATGAGAAATTAGCTCAATCAAGTTGGTCCCTTAACCCAATCCGCCTCCTGTGTCCAATGTGAAAGCAGAGATCAAATGGGAGAAGCCAGGGGTTAAACTGAGCTCATGAAGATCATCAAAGGTTAGTGATTCATTTTTATCTCTATTTGTGCTTTTTGTGACTCCTCTCTTTGGCTGGAAAAATGCTAGCGGAACCACAGTCCTAGACAGGTTAAATATCTTTCTAGAACAATTTCTACAAATGATTGATACATTAAAGCTGTGCAGTGCCACCATGTACTTAATTTGACAGGCCTATTAGCCTATACTGGATAGATACATATTTTTTTGTGTCCAAATTATTTTTGTGGAAAGTCAAACCCTAAAGAGACTTAGCTGCAATGTAATACGATAAAATGTGATAAGATGCCTTTATTGTCCACTCACGTGGTATTTAATCTTACCCAGATCAGCATATCTAATTGTAACGCAACAAAGCACGCTTCAACAAATGCAACCAACATATTCACCTATTTATCTCCCATGGCATGGTGTTGTTGCCCTAACAGTACAGAATGCAGGAAACTTACGTGATTGTTAGGTTGTCTTGTTAATTAATTCAAGATTGCTATTGTTAGTACTGGACATTTATATTATAAAATTCAGATATACAGTTGAAAATATATCCTGAATATAAAATAATAGATGGACACTATGTGGAGGATAAAATGTACTGTTAGAATGACTCATCAACTTAAGACAGAAATAAAAGAAATGCAGACTTTTTTTAATCAACACCTAGGGCTTTATATAATCGATCAACATTACCTTACCTACGTCAACCTACATTTTACGCCGTAGTCCTATCGTTTCATGAATAATTCAGTATTCTTTATAACCTGAAAGTGTTTTATTTATTTATTTATTTCACCTTTCTTTAACCAAGAAGGGTTCATTGAGATTTGAAATCTCTTTTTCAAGAGCGTCCTGGCCAAGATGAGCAGCACCAAGTCATTTGTCACGTCTGCTCCTGCTCCTCCCCTCCAGAGTACAACGTCGCCACCGGTCCTGGGATTCATCATTACGCGCACCTGTGAATCATCATGATTCACAATCAATCATTATGATTCACACCTGAACTCCATGACCTTCATCATTTCCTCCCCTTTATATGTCACTCTCCCAGGTTCACTCACCAGTTGGTATTGTTCTTGTGTATCGGTGTTCTGCCTTATGTTTGTGTTGTGTTCTTGGTTTTGTTGGTTTCTTAACGTTTTACCTGCACCTGCTTCTGACTCACCACCCCATCATTACAGAATGACGACTCAACAAAAGGAAGCATCAGGGAGTGTTTTATTTTGTTTATTTTGGTGTCGGAGGTGATGTCGGGTCCGGGTGTCCGACCGGAGCTACCTGGGAGGCCTCAGCTGGTTTGTTGTGTTCCCATGCCTCAGGCTGCCATGCCTCAGCTGGCTCGATAGGCTCCCATGCCTCAGCTGGTGAGGTCTCAGCCGGCTCTCACGCCTCAGCCGGACCGGTCCGCTCCGGATCCCCAGGATCGTCCCTGTGGTTGGCGTCCTGTGGCTGGAGCTTAACGTGCCGGGGAGGGGGTACTGTCACGTATGCTCTCTCTCCGGCGCTCTAGGTCATCATCCTCCAGTGCCTCAGCCGGATCGACAGGTTTCCACGCATTAGCAAAGGTGACCGGTCCACTCCTGATCCCCAGGATCGTCATCTTGGTCGGCGTCCTGCGGCTGGAGTCTCGTGTCGGGATGGGGTACTGTCACGTGGGCTCCCTCTCCGGCCTCTAGGTCACCAGGCTTCTCGTTTTATTTTATTTTTTTTATTTTTTATTTCACCTTTATTTAACCAGGTAGGCTAGTTGAGAACAAGTTCTCATTTGCAACTGCGACCTGGCCAAGATAAAGCATAGCAGTGTGAACAGACAACACAGAGTTACACATGGAGTAAACAATTAGCAAGTCAATAACACAGTAGAAAAAATGGGCAGTCTATATACAATGTGTGCAAAAGGCATGAGGAGGTAGGTGTGATAAATGATCAGATGGTCATGTACAGGTAGAGATATTGGTGTGCAAAAGAGCAGAAAAGTAAATAAATAAAAACAGTATAAAAACAGTATGGGAATGAGGTAGGTGAAAATGGGTGAGCTATTTACCTATAGACTATGTACAGCTGCAGCGATCGGTTAGCTGCTCGGATAGCTGATGTTTGAAGTTGGTGAGGGAGATAAAAATCTCCAACTTCAGCGATTTTTGCAATTCGTTCCAGTCACAGGCAGCAGAGTACTGGAACGAAAGGCGGCCAAATGAGGTGTTGGCTTTAGGGATGATCAGTGAGATACACCTGCTGGAGCGCGTGCTACGGATGGGTGTTGCCATCGTGACCAGTGAACTGAGATAAGGCGGAGCTTTACCTAGCATGGACTTGTAGATGACCTGGAGCCAGTGGGTCTGGCGACGAATATGTAGTGAGGGCCAGCCGACTAGAGCATACAAGTCGCAGTGGTGGGTGGTATAAGGTGCTTTAGTGACAAAACGGATGGCACTGTGATAGACTGCATCCAGTTTGCTGAGTAGAGTGTTGGAAGCCATTTTGTAGATGACATCGCCGAAGTCGAGGATCGGTAGGATAGTCAGTTTTACTAGGGTAAGCTTGGCAGCGTGAGTGAAGGAGGCTTTGTTGCGGAATAGAAAGCCGACTCTTGATTTGATTTTTGATTGGAGATGTTTGATGTGAGTCTGGAAGGAGAGTTTGCAGTCTAACCAGACACCTAGGTACTTATAGATGTCCACATATTCAAGGTCGGAACCATCCAGGGTGGTGATGCTAGTCGGGCATGCGGGTGCAGGCAGCGATCGGTTGAAAAGCATGCATTTGGTTTTACTCGCGTTTAAGAGCAGTTGGAGGCCACGGAAGGAGTGCTGTATGGCATTGAAGCTCGTTTGGAGGTTTGATAGCACAGTGTCCAATGACGGGCCGAAAGTATATAGAATGGTGTCGTCTGCGTAGAGGTGGATCAGGGAATCGCCCGCAGCAAGAGCAACATCATTGATATATACAGAGAAAAGAGTCGGCCCGAGAATTGAACCCTGTGGCACCCCATAGAGACTGCCAGAGGACCGGACAGCATGCCCTCCGATTTGACACACTGAACTCTGTCTGCAAAGTAATTGGTGAACCAGGCAAGGCAGTCATCCGAAAACCGAGGCTGTTGAGTCTGCCGATAAGAATATGGTGATTGACAGAGTCGAAAGCCTTGGCGAGGTCGATGAAGACGGCTGCACAGTACTGTCTTTTATTGATGGCGGTTATGATATCGTTTAGTACCTTGAGTGTGGCTGAGGTGCACCCGTGACCGGCTCGGAAACCAGATTGCACAGCGGAGAAGGTACGGTGGGATTCGAGATGGTCAGTGACCTGTTTGTTGACTTGGCTTTCGAAGACCTTAGATAGGCAGGGCAGGATGGATATAGGTCTATAGCAGTTTGGGTCCAGGGTGTCTCCCCCCTTGAAGAGGGGGATGATGGCGCACACCTGTCACCAGTTAGGTGCATAGTGACACTCACCTGGACCCCATCACCTCCTTGATTACCTGCCCTTTATATGTAACTCCTTTTGGTTTCTTCCCCAGTCATCATTATTCCTGTTTCTGTTCCAATGTCATGTCTGTGTGTTGTTCGTGTTTCTTGTTTTGCATTTAGTTGCATTTATTTATTAAAACACTCACTCCCTGAACTTGCTTCCCGACTCTCAGTGCAAACGTTACATCGTTACAGACATGAAAAACTACAGGTAATCTGGTAAAAAAATAGAATTCCCAGGAGTATGTCACAATCATAAAACAGAAAATTAAAAACATTGACAGGCCAAGGCATCAGCCTCAATCCTTCATTAATGATTTAAAAAACCAAATGGGACAACTTCCAGTTTCTAAGGTGTTCTAATCTGATGGCACAGAGTACATAAAAGCCATTTTACCAAATTTTGGACAGATGGAACAGTTAGCAGGATAAAGTCCTGCGAACGAAGACTACCCACCACATTTCTGAACATTAAAGATGCCCAAATAAAATGGTAGTAAACCCAAAATGGCTTTGTAAATAAAAGTATGCCTTTGACTGAGCCTACGATCAACTAGAGAAGGCCAGCCAACCCTGGTATATAAAGTGCAGTGGTGTGTAAGGTTTTTACAGTTGAAAATAAATCTCAATGCTCCATGATAAAGGGTGTAAATTGATCTCAAACACCGAGCAGAAGCATTCATAAATAATATCACCATAAAAATCCCAACTTCAGCGTCAATGTTTTTGTAAGTTTTTGAATATGCAATTTAAAAGAGACTGTCATCAATTAAAATTCCAAGCTATTTACATGAGGTTACTTAATCTCATTGCCCTGACAGGTTCAGAGGTCTATTTCTTGCTTTAGAAAACACCATTCGTTTAGATTTGTCAGCATTGAGGATAAGCGTCAATTGACACAAGATATGTTTAACAGTATAAAAAGCAGTTTGCAAGTTCTGGAAAGCTTTTGTGAAAGTTGAGGCACAACAAATAACAGTATCATCAGCATAAAGGTGAAGTTGCGCATTTTGCACATTTCTGTCTAAATTATTTATATAAATAGTGAATAAAAGGGGACCAAGTACAGTGCCCTGGGGAACACCATTACAGACAGACAATTTAATAGACATAAGACCATCAAATTGAGTGCATTGGGTTCTATTAGACAGATATTTAAAAAACCATGCAACTGCATGCCCGAAAGACCTACGCTCGACAATCTCTGCCTCAGTGTATCATGATCAACAATATCAAAAGTCTTAGACAGATCTATAAAAAGTGAGACACAGTGCTGTTTTTGGTCAAGGGCTTCAGTAATATCAATTAATACCTTCATGGCTACTGTAATTGTGCTATGCTTCTTCCTGAAGCCCGATTGGTACATTGATAAAATAGTTAGTATATAAAAATTAATTTTAGCTGTTCACTAACAAGGCTTTCAAGTATTTTCACTAGGGTTGACAGCTTTGAAATGTGCCTATAATTATTTAAGAGTTGGATTACCCCCTTTTTTATGGGCTTGTATTGTGCAGTGCTGTGTCCGTTTTATGTATGACAATGTCAGTATTGACATTAAATGCAACGATAGTCACATCTATCTGTGACTCGTTTTAGGAAACTAGGCGTGTCACTACTTCACAGGACAGGCATTTTAACGTAAGCATTTATTTTTATATCAATACGTTTTTGGGCAGAACTTTCATGTGCCTTAATAACAAACTTGTATGCCATCTGTAAATATGAAATAAATGTTAAATTACGAGCTTAGTTGGTTCAGGGAAAAAGAAGGAGCCTAGTTGGTTCAGGGAAAAAGGAGGAGGAACCTTCCTGCTAGCCTTGATTGGCTGAGATAATGTATAGGTTGAACATGCCAAGAGATGAGTTCAGATTTGTCTGCCATGTAGCACGCTTCTGTCTATAACATGAGCTGCTCAGTATGTGTAGGTAATCCTTTCTAACACAGATTTTTGCAAATATATTATTAAGAACTGCAAAAGTTTTGCTAATGCTCTCAACTTTCTGGAGGACCGATTTTTTTTAAATCAGAGAAATGTCCAGTGGAAGCAGAATATTATAACTAAGGAGATAAATAAAATTCTGTCGTTTGATTGCAAATATGCAGAGTTAGCCGAAAGAGAACACACAGAAGGCTGTTGTATGAAACACCTGTCTCCGGATTACATCTTCAAACGAAGGGCAACCATGGCATCTGTGACAGAGAGGGAGAAGCATTAATCCATGTATACTGGTAAGAGAGACTAGCGATCTACATTTTCAGACGTTATGCTTTTCAAGTTGTCAGAAAATGCAGTTTTCATTGGAATTCAAAGTGTACTGTTAGCTAACGTTAGCTGGCTGGCTCACTAGCTAATGTTATGTGTATGATTTGTGTAGGAATATTATTATTATCTCAGAGCCATTTGCATTGCTGATTATAGCATAATGTTAGCTAGATAGCTAACATTGAACCTAGTTGGTTAGCTTTAGCAACCTGAAGATCAATGCAGGGTAGTAATATTATGAGTTGGGATTATTGTTCATTGTTTAGCTAGCTAGATACATGTCTAAACAAAAGACTCCACTATACAAGTAACCATGTACACCTATTTGTATGATGTGCATGTGACAAATACACTTTCATTTTATTTGATATACTGTGTGTCTACCAGGGACTGTAAATGTGAAGAACAACATGACCTGCACCAAAGTCAAATTAGGATATAACATTAGACCAATGAGAGTGTTCAAATTCTAAAATTGCCTGGTAGAATGCTCTACTTATATTTCGTCACACTCACAACCATAAGTTGTTTTATGTAATTAGCTCATCATTAACTTGTAAATAATGATCTTGCTGTGAGTTTATTCTCCTGTAATAATGAATATAAATTAGCTAAAGTTAAGACGTTGTCAGCTACAGTACCAGTCAAAAGTTTGGACACCCACTTATTCCAGGGTTTTTATTTATTTTTACTATTTACTACATTGTAGAATAATAGTGACGACATCAAAACTATGAAACAACACATGAAATAATGTAGAAAACAAAAAAGTTTGTAAAAAATAGAAATATATTTTATATTTATATTTGACTCTTCAATGTAGTCACCCTTTGCCTTGATGACAGCTATGCACAGTCTTGGTGTTCTCTCAAACATCTTCATGAGGAAGTTTGGAACCACCAAGACTTTTCCTAGAGCTGACCTCCCAGCCAAACTGGGCTTATCGGGGTAGAAGGGCCTTCGTCAGGGAGGTGACCAACAACCCAATGGACACTATGGGAGAACATTCTAGAAGGACAATGATCTCTTCAGCACTCCGCCAATCAGGTCTTTATGGTAGAGTGGCCAGACAGAAGCCACTCCTCAGTAAAAGACACATGACAGCCCGCTTGGAGTTTGCCAAAAGGCACCTAAAGAACTCTGACCATGAGAAACAAGATTCTCTGGTCTGATGAAACCAAGATTGAACTCTTTGGCCCGAATGCTGGGAGACCAGTCAGGATCGAGGGAAGGATGAACGGAGCAAAGTACAGAGAGATCCTTGATGGAAACCTGCTTCAGACTGGAATGAAGGTTCACCTTCCAACAGAACAACGACCCTAAGCACACAGCCTAGTCATCGCAGGAGTGGCTTCGGGACACATCTCTGAATGTCCTTGAGTTGCACAGCCAAAGCCCAGACTTGAGCCAAATCAAACATATCTGGAGAGGCCTGAAAATACCTGTGCAGCGACGCTCCCTATCTTACCTGACAAAGCTTGAGAAGTTCTGCAGAGAAGAATGGGAGAAACTCCACAAATACAGGTGTGCTAAACTTGTAGCGTCATAGCCAAAAAGACTTGAGGCTGTAATCGCTATCAATGGTGATTCAACAAAGTAAAGGGTCTGAATACTTACTGTAGGTAAATGTACTAATTCCATTTTTTATTTGTAATACATTTGAAAATATTTCTGAAAACCTGTTTTTAGTTTGTCATTATGGGGTATTGTGTGTAGATTGAGGGGGAAAAAACAATTTAATCAATTTAAGAATAAGGCTGTAATGTCCATCTTTTGGGAAAAAAGTGAAGGGGCCTGAATACTTTTCGAATGCACTGTACACAATTTTCTAACTCTGAGTCTTTGCTTTTATCCCATGTCAAAAACATAATTTCAGGGCTCCTGGGTGGTGCAAAGGTCTAAGGCACTGCATCTCAGTGTGCCACCAGAGACTCTGGGTTCGAGCCCAGGCTCTGCTGCGACCGGGAGGTGCACAATTGGCCTAGCGTTGTCCGGGTTAGGGAGGGTTTTGATGGCAGGGATATCCTTGTCTCATCGCGCACTAGCGACTCCTGTGGCGGGCCGGGCGCAGTGCACGCCGACAAGGTCGCTAGGTGGACGGTGTTTCCGACACATTGGCGTGGCTGGCTTCCGTGTTGGTTGCGCGTTGGGTTAAGAAGCAGTTGGGTTGTGTTGTGTTTGACTCTCGACCTTCGTCTCTCCTGAGCCCGTACAGGAGTTGTAGTGATGAGACAAAACAGTAACTACTAACAATTGGATACTACGAAATTCGGGTAAAGAACATTTTTAAATCAAATTTTACTTCATAAGATCGAGCCGGTCGGTCACATATTGATCGACCAATTCATGTTAAGTTTTTCCTCTCCTAATGTCTATGTCAATTCTTCATATTCCCAAATGAAAACGCCTCGGATAAAACCTTACCCTAAATGGTCACCAGATACTGCCTCAATCCTTGCAGCAAGAGGGTGTAACGGTTTTCCTGTGGTGAAGGAGAAGCGGACCAAAATGCAGCGTGGTGGTTATTCATGTTCTTTAATAAAGGAACTAGACATGAAATAACTAACATAACAATAAATGTGCGAAAACCTAAACAGTCCTATCTGGTGCAAACACAGAGACAGGAACAATCACCCACAAAACCCAACATCAAACAGGCTACCTAAATATGGTTCCCAATCAGAGACAATGACTAACACCTGCCTGTGATTGAGAACCATATCAGGCCAAACATAGAACTAGACAAACTAGACATGTAACATAGAATGCCCACTCAGCTCACACCCTGACCAACCGAAACATAGAAACATACAAAGCAAACTATGGTCAGGGTGTGACAGAGGGGATGAAATATTAGCATTTTCCATAGATTACTTTTCAGAAAGCCTTCCAGAAATTCCACAAAGTTGTCAACAGTGATGCTCAAATCACAAAGAAAGATGAACTCAACTTCTGTTTAAATATTCAAGAAAGTAGTTGTTGATCTAAGTAAAACCAATCTTCTAGTTTAGATTTTTACGTTTAACATGAAGGAAAGCTTACTCATTACATGGGGAAAGGCACAATACCGTCTAATATTTTGTCGTTGTTGAAGGAGAAACAGAAAGACGGACAGAATTAGTATTACAGGTCATACAGTCTCATTCAAAGTGAGAATGAAGTGGGTCTTGATCTCGATCTGTTCTTTATTCCAAGCTGTGACGTATCCAAACTGAAACCTAGCCACAACTCTCTCGTCTTTAGTAGGCATGAGCAGATCAGCTCCAAACATTCATAGTGCTACAAATAGAAATCGCATCAGCCTGACCTCTCTACTTTAGCTGCTAATCAAATATATGCTTGTCTAAAGTTATATACAATAGCATAATGTTGTGAATGTTTTAGCAAACACAATTAGAACATTATAGCTACATCTATACTTACCCTCATCATCGGTACTGGTGCTCTAACTCCTTGGTCATATCGCCAACATTCTCATCAGAGATTCTCATCACAAAAACATACATTGGCAAGTGTCCAGGCAATGTTGTTCTGCACGACATGGCTGTTGACTCATTTTGCATTTAGCAACAGTGAGGTCCTTAGCCTGACTTGTCCTTACACTCTGACAAGTATGTGCCATAAACATGATGAGACCAGTTACATAAAGTATTACGATATCACAACATAACAATCTTTCACTCAAGTCAACCTAAACAACATGATTGTAATTAAGTAATGCACAACAGCAATTCACATGCAACAGAGAGGGCTATAGGGAACAGATTGTTAGAATTAAGCTGGGTTTTGCATGAGTCGGAGGCTGTTGACTGGATTGGGTCATCCTCATCGTGGTAGACCAGGGATGGGCAACTCCAGTCCTCAGGGGCCTGATTGGAGTCCCACTTTTTCCACAGCCCTATAGCTAACACACCTGATGAAACAAGTGTGTGACAATCAGGCCCAAAGGACTGGAGTTGCCCATCCCTGTGATAGACTGTCACCATGGTCACCTGAAAAACACAAAAAGTGTTTTCAAACTGTAGCAACTCTCTAACTTCTTAAAAAACAATTAATGCTTTCATATCTAAGTGTTTGTGGTCGGCAAAGAAAGCAGAGCGGCAGCCTATTAGATAGCAGGTGGCTCCTAATGGAACTCTGGTAGTGTGTAGAGGAGCCGGTCACTCTGGGGAAAGGAATGTCTTTACCCTGCCTGGAGAGGGGGAGAGACGTTTGTGTGCGTGTGCGTGCGTGTGTGTGCGCGTGTGTGTGTGTGTGAATGTGGATGAACAAATGAGAGTATATCTATGACAAAACACAATCTCACACAGATGCAGGTTTGAGAAATGTGTTAATGCATCCATGTATTGATGTATGTCTGTGATTCCTCTTGTGACCAGGCATGTAGGTAGGTCCCTACCCGATTGGTTCGATGTTTGTCTCACCGTGTGTGTAAACTTGCCCTTTACAGTCAACATGGTGTGGGTGATGTGGATGCAAACCAACATGCTACTGGAAAAGGGGATATGTAGGTGAGCATTGCTCAATGTCTTTCTGACCTCGCTGGAACCTTGACTATCAGGCTTGTGAGTACATCTGTTGTTGAAGAACAGTAGATAAGTACAGCTACAGTGCTGTAGCAGGTGTCAAAGCTGCATATGCTGAAAAACCTTGTTAGTGCAGGTCAATTTAGCTTCCTGAATTTTTCAGAGAAAAGCTAATTATTTCAATTAAAATATGTTTTATTTGTATTGATTTGTCTCTGCAGTGGTGTTTAATAGCCTTTGTTAGACAACGTGATGGTATATCTGCATTTCTAAGGGGTGTAAAACGTAGCTCTACTTTCTCTTGGGGACCAAAACTGTAGGCGGGCTTTGCAACTAACCCTCCCATGCCCTGTTATCTTTGCCGGATTTTTATCTTTGCCCTGTGAAGCAGGAGGCATGATGATGGGGATAGCAGGACAGACAGGGTTTACAGCTTGACAATATGGGCCTAACTGTCAGAGCTTCTGGTCAATTCCCCAAACCACCATTTCCCTGTTAAACACTGATGAATGTTAAATTTTTTCATTCATGTCACAACCCTTTCCACTTCAATGTTTTTCTCTTGAGTTAGATTTACCCCTCTTCCTTTTATCTTGTCCTCCTCTTAACATCTCAGCCTCATCCTTCCCTCCTCCTCTCTCTCTGTTCCAGATACATAACTGGGAGGCACCATGTGAGTGAGTGACAGGTCCTTGTGACTCTGCTCTGTCGGTGTTGCTAATGCTAAGATGCAGCCTGTTCTGTAACTGCCTCTGCTAATACTGCAGAGATTTGCCTAGGATCAGGCTCTCTCTCAATCTCTCTGCACTCTTCCACTCCCTATTTTGTGCATGCATTCTTCATTGCGCTCTCTCACTCTCTCTATTTAATCTCTCTCTCTCTCTCTCTCTCTCTCTCTCTCTCTCTCTCTCTCTCTCTCTCTCTCTCTGTGTGTGTGTGTTAGGAGAGAGAGAAAATCTCCAATGCTGGTGGAGCTAGCAGGTGCAACCTCGTCTCTCTCTAACACTCCTCCTCCCTCTCTGTCTCTCTCTCCCTCTTCCAGTGTGCACTGTGCGTCTATGCTTTTTTCTTCTCTCGTTTGCATTCGCTCTCTCTCAGCATCGGCAGCAGCAGCACAGGATAGCAGCTGTCTACCTGACTAGAATACCAAAGCCACTGATCTGCTAGATCAGCATCATCGTCTAAAACCACAGGAGTGTCAGGCTGTAAAGCTGCAGCGTCCGCGGTGGAGATCTCTAATCATCCGGTAGCAGTCCCTGATGGGACAGAAACCAGCCAAAACTGCAACAAATCACAACATTGACTAGAGGGCTGCAATTCCTCATAGAGGGACCTGAGGTAGAGGAGCCGGGAGAAGAGCTGTACAGGGTGATTTTCAACTGCTCCCTCTATCTTTCTATATATCCTTTACTGTCTTTTTCTTAGAGGATCCTTATCCTTTCTCTCTCTTCTTCTTTCTCTCAGTACGGGAATGGCAGGTTTCTAGGTCTCTGCTGCATTAACAGGCAGCGCACAGAGACAGCAGGGCGCTGAGCGGACAGCTTGGGGAACCTGAGGAACGGGATAAAGCATTGCAAACGACAGATTTATCCACCCTTCTCTTCTACCTCCACCACCCACCCCTCCTTTTCTCTAAGCTCCAGGGTTATTTTTTCTTCTTGTTGCCATCAATTGATTTTGTATTTTTCCCCACTGGAGAATAGCAAGCAACTGAGTGCTGGGAGTGGGCTTGGATTTTCTCCAAAACATAAAAGGAGAATCCCTTGTGAGGGGGGATGTTGTAGACAGCGGGGGTCTGGAGAGGGAGCAACGACACACCCAGGGCTGATCTCTCTTCTCTCTGATGGGAGGGACAGGTTTCTGGGGCTGGCTAGCTGACTCAGCTAAGGCGAGAGAAACCCAGGATCCTATCTGCCTTGCCTGCTGAGAGGCGGGAATCAGAACCACCCCTGCAAGTTTTTCTCAACAGCATCCATAACAAAAACGCCCCATCTTGGAATATTGACGGTGGAAAAGAGAAAGGGTGTGAAATAGAGAGGTCTGGGTTTGATCAGTGTGCAGGTGCTGCGACAAGGTGTCTTCACAGACGGATTTACAGCTGTTTGTCCCTCACTGTCTCCTTTCTATTCTCCTCTTCATCAGTTATTTTTGGATTGTCCTTGGAGTTGGACGTCTGGGTTGCTTTTGGACAGGACTCAAACTGGACAAAAGATCATTCCGCATCTACATCAGATTGTTTCACCTCTGTTGTGCGTCTCTGAGTTTGTCTGAGTGTTTGTCTGTAAGTTTCTGTGTATGTATGTGTTTGTGACCATCTCATTGTGTGTGTTTCCTTCTCGATGTCCGGCATTGCCGGCTGCCATTCTGGCTCGTGCTTCCCATGCCTGTCATGCACCTGGCCCCAAGATTAACCCTTGCTAAGCCGTGCGCAGGATGAGCGAGAGCTCCAGAGCAGTCACATCCGGGGCGGTGATCCTGGAGGAGTGTCCAGAGGGGAGTAGGGAGCGAGAGCAGGCCCAAGGCCAAGAGCCAGGGCCCCTGCGCTGTGGAGGCTGCACCGTGTGGCCCCGCCAGCAGACATGGCTATGTGTGGTCCCTCTGCTCATAGGCTTCATTGGCTTGGGACTAAGCCTGATGCTGCTCAAATGGATTGTGGTGGGCTCTGTTAGGGACTACGTGCCTACAGATCTGGTGGACGCTAAGGGTATAGGACAGGACCCCATGTTTCCCCCCCATCTCTCCAAGCCCAGCACCTTCCCCAAGAACTCAGACACTACCACTACTACCATGGCAAACCCTACCTCAACCACTGTCACAGTGGTGAGGGGCAGAACTCAAACTGTTGTCGCACACCACCCCAGTGGCACCACTACTACCGCCAAGGTGGGTAGTGCATCAGGCAGCCAAGTTACACCTCGCAGCACCACACAACGCCAAGGCAACTCTGGGGGCGGAGGACCACAAGGCCCTGTTATTACCACAACCACCGCTGCGCCAGTTGCCATTTTTACCACCTCCAGCACCTCTCCTTTTAACCCCACCGTGCTGCATGACTCCACAGAAATGTGGACGCACAAGCACTCCATGGAGAGGCCTGCCACCACCCCCACACGGACCCATGTGAACCGAAAAACATGTAAGTCACAGCTATCTCTAATTCCTGCTGGGTCTTGGAAAAATCAAGAGACGGATCACTATTTATTTTAATGTGTGATCACTCACAGACATGGGCTGTTTTTATGTTTCAAATGTAGTTTAAAGGTAAAATATGCCTTCGTTGGGTGATTAACATCGGTTTATCTGTATATTTTTTAATCAAGACACAAAAACCCTGTGTAATAGAAGCTTAATCCTGAGAATAATTGTTGTATAGTGTGGTAATGTGTTCTATAGACGTTTTTACGACGTGAAATTCACAAAAGAAAAATTATTTTTGGATAAAAGAGGAATATACTGCTGTTGTGGTTGTGGCTGGTAACTCCCACTGTGGAAGGGTAGAAGCTGCAGGAATTAATGATCCAGTGTAATGGATTGATCTATTGAGGGGCATCTGCATCGTTTGGTTTTCAGGGAAGTTTAATTTAAGCATTCTCACCAGATTCCATATTCTCTTTTAAAAGCTAAAGGGGGAAATGCAGTTTTTCCTCAAGATATTTTTTTTGCTGGGGTGGCAAAGGTCATAAAGGAAGGGGGGGTTACGGAGGCATGCCCCCCCCCCCCTCCAGTTACTTTTTAAAATGCATAAACATAAAAAATATTTGACCATAGCCCAGGGGTAGGCAAAACTGGTCCATGTTTTTGATTTAACCGACTTGGAAAACCAGGTGTGTTGAATTTAGGCATTGAACTGATCAATTAGCTCAGTTGGTTGCCTAGTTGGAACAAAATCCTGCTGTACCTGCGGCACTCCAGGAACAGGGCAGATGTGCTATTAGCAATAAGCACGTTTTTCTTTCATGGAGCTCAGAGAAAATGCTGCCATTTTTAAGCACATTTTCTGCAATTCTACACATGTTGCCATTAAGTTAACCTAACGTAGCAGGCATAAAAGAGTGGTCCATTTTCTTTTCTACAAACTTTGTCTGATTTTTGTCGTTTACACTGAAAGCGTTTTCCTTCCCGAAAAGACCCCTGCGTGTGGCGGCAACAATTTAGCAGCAGCGGTGCGCCACTGCTATATGAATACAGGAGAAACAAAAAACCATCCCATGTGTCATGATGAATGCACTAGAATGGCGTAATATTCTGCAACTTTGCCCCTAAGCAGGAAGTATGTTTTCATGTGTCTGATCACTGCATTTATTGGTAATGGCTTCCAGTAGAGCAAATCCAAATGAGATTTGAAGGGAATACAAAAGGGAGAAGTATTTTTAGTTGTGTAGGCAAGCTGAATTTAAAGGGATTGCTAAATTTGAAGACTATAAATTCACATTTTGTTGAATTAGTAAGGCTGGATTGGATTGACTTATCTTTGCCAAGCTTTCAATGAGCAAGGCCTCCAGTATGCATGTTTAGTATAACACAGTTGATTAGCCTATTTACTGTACGAAGACTGGATCAATCGGTAAACAACAATGATATGCTCTCCAGGTTCTATCCACCCTGCTGTCCTTGACTCCGGTCGTTGGATCACCATAGCCTATTGATTTGTGCAAGAGGGATTTTCTTGCAGTGATCAATCAACTTTGTACCTATGACTGCAGGCCTTATGTTAATGCTGGAGCATCTCAAAGTGTCTGCGCTTCTGCAAGAGTAAATCATTTTGCAAAAAGTGTTACATTTCATTCTCTGATGTGCACTCTTCCTTCTGCTATACTAACATATACACTCCTAGTAATTACCCAGACAGCATAGCTACAGCTGTAGATATAGCGGTACGATGAGAATTCGACAGTAGATGTCATCCAGTATATATTAGTGTTGACCGATGTTATAGAGACACAGTTGTTATGGAATTTATTACATTGATTTCATTGTGCTCAAAGGCAATCATAAGCATTAGTCCAACGATAGATATAATTTCCCCATCACATTGTCTATTTTGATCCTTGAACTACACAAAGCTGAGCCTGCGTCAAGTTATCAATAAATACACGCTCAATTCCATTCCCTGTCTACTGCTGGTGTTGTATTATTAAACATTCATTTATTAATTAACCATTTTAAGAATGCCATTTCTCGAGCTCCCGAAAACCGTTATGCCCCAGTGATGGATATCCCAAGGAAAATGTAACTTCTCCAGTATGCTGCAGCAGCCAACTGTAATCTCACTTGCCCTTCGCCCTATATTCAATCTTCCATCCTCCCACACACTGTTCGCAATTTCAAAAGTGCATCTTTTCCTTAATATTTAGATATGCTTTTTGTATATACTGAATTACCCTAATTAATGTAGTGCATATCTTATCACACATTCATTCATTTAAACGGAAGGCGCTTACACTGATAACTTCCACTCCACGAAATACATTTATCATTTTAGATAATACATTCTGAACGCGAATGTACTTAAAACTATGAATACTATCAACAACAAAAAGTCAGTTTAGTTCCTACACAAGTCTTTATCTGGTTATTTTTCGGTACTAGAAGGATGTTCTACCCCCTGAAAGACAACACATGTTTCTAATGACTCGACTAGAAGGTGTATAAGTGTATATTTGCTAAGGATTACTTGTCCACTTGTCGGCCGGATGACCTCTTCCATGGAGAGAGTATGTTCAGGTGGCCTTTCAGCAGTAATGCAGTTTGAAAGGGATGTTACTTTGTCCTAGGCATTGGATATTGGATCAGGGTGTCAAGCAGCTATGCTTTGGCATCACTCGCCGGCACTCTGCATTACACCCAAGCCAACTTTAATTCAGATGAATTTCTTATCACTCTGGAGGAGCAGCTCAAAAGAATTGCACACCTATCAGTCACACCCATGATGCGGTTACAAGCATCACTGTAGTTGGGATTGTATTGATATACAGTGGTTTGTACTGTATAAGACTGCGTTCATTGAAACGTTGTCACTTATTAGATTCTATAATATACAATAGGTCTACCCATCAAACGTGTGTTGTTTTTCAAGTAAAACACACCATATTATCCTATGTTTCACAGACGTAATTTACTGCTTCTTTATTCTATTGATTTGACAGTCCAAAGTGGAATCAGAGCCCTTTATGATCTGATGGGTGCTATAAACTAGATTTATTACGATTTCTTCAATCCTCTCATGCCTCTAGTCTAAGAGGAAGGGGAGCCCATTCCCATTTTTGGTGGGCATATTCCTCCTCATGAGGCCTCAGGCAATTCAATATACTGATCCACAGATCCAGCTACAGTACAGGAAGAGTAAACATTAACCTTATCATCAACTGACATTAACTTATGTGTTGTCCATCTGATTTTAGGTCAGATTTAATAAGAGTGTATAACAGTATACAGTTGAAATCGGAAGTTTACATACACTTAGGTTGGAGTCATTAAAACTAGTTTTTCAACAACTCCACAAATGTCTTGTTAACAAACTATAGTTTTGGCAAGTCAGGTAGGACATCTACTTTGTGCATGATACAAGTAAGTTTTCCAACAACTGTTTACAGAGAGATTATTTCACTTATAATTCACTGCATCACAATTCCAGTGGGTCAGAAGTTTACATACACTAAGTTGACTGTGCCTTTAAACAGCTTGGTAAATTCCAGAAAATGATGTTATGGCTTTAGAAGCTTCCGATAGGATAATTGACATAACTTGTGTCAATTGGAGGTGTACCTGTGGATGTATTTCAAGGCCTATCTTCAAACTCAGTGCCTCTTTGCTTGACATCATGGGAAAGTTTTTAAAAAATCAGCCAAGACAGAAAAAAAATTGGAGATCTCCACAAGTCTGGTTCATCATTGGGAGCAATTTCCAAATGCCTGAAGTTACCACATTCATCTGTACAAACAATAGTACGCAAATATAAACACCATGCGACCACGCAGCCGTCAGACTGCTCAGGAAGGAGACACGTTCTGTCTCCTAGAGATGAACGTACTTTGGTGCGAAAAGTGCTAATCAATCCCAGAAAAACAGCAAAAGACCTTGTGAAGATGCTGAAGGAAACAGGTACAAAAGTATCTATATCCACAGTAAATCGAGTCCTATAACGACATAACCTGAAAGGCCGCTCAGCAAGGAAGAAGCCACTGCTCCAAAACCGCCACACAAAAAGCTGACTACTGTCTGCAACTGCATATGGGGACAAAGATCATACTTTTTGGAAAAATGTCCTCTGGTCTGATGAAAAAAAAAATAGAACTGTTTGGCCATAATGACCATCCTTATGATGGAGGAAAAAGGGGGAGGCTTGCCATCCAAAGAACACCATCCCAACGTGATGCACCGGGGTGACAGCATCATGTTGTGGTGGTGCTTTGCTACAGCAGGGATTGGTGTACGTCATAAAATAGATGGCATCATGAGGTAGGAAAATTATGTGGATATATTGAAGCAACATCTCAAGACATCAGTCAGGAAGTTAAAGCTTGGTCGCAAATGGTTCTTCCAAATGGTCAATGACCCCGACCAAACTTCCAAATTTGTAGCAAAATGGCTTAAGGACAACAAAGTTAAGGTATTGAAGTGGCCATCACAAAGCCCCGACCTCCATCCTATAGAAAATGTGTGGTCAGAACTGAAAAAGCATGTTTGAGCAAGGAGGCCTACAAACCTGACTCGGTGACACCAGCTCTGTCAGGAGGAATGGGCCAAAATTCACCCAAAAGCTTGTGGAATGCTACCCAAAATGTTTACCCAAGTTAAACAATTTAAATGCAATGCTATTAAATACTAATTGAGTGTATGTAAACATCTGACCCACTGGAATGTGATGAAAGAAATTAAATCTGAAATAAATCATCTCTACTATTATTCTGACATTACACATTCATAAAATTAAGTGGTGATTTTACTATGATTAAATGTCAGGAATTGTGAAAAACTGAGTATAAATGTATATGTCTAAGGTGTATGTAAACTTCCGACATCAACTGTACCTTGTGTATGCGTGCCGGCTTGAATGTGTGCCGACAAGGTGGGGATGGGGTGATCTAGTTGTGACTCAGTTGTGACCCCTAGACTAGTGAAATCTGAAATTAATGGCTCATCCATGAAATCAGATTTCTCCACACCTCAAAGAGGATTTATGGGCATCTCCTGGACATGTCCCTTTTTGGAGTTTGGTGGTCAAAGCATCATATTGTTCAGTATGTTCCTAGAATCATAACCTGAACTATTTTAGTTCTTGGTATTTAATATCAATGCAATAGCTTGCATTGCAATGTCAAGATGGAGATGTTGAAAGAAGTATTGCATGGTTAAAGCCATTGCCAAAGTCAGAATGCTGAGATTCTTCCCAGACTGCTTTCCAATATATGACATGCTGTGAATTTTAACATGCTAAGAGATTTGGGAATTAGATCAAAGTACATGCTGAATCAAAGCTGGCTGATCAGACATGGCTCCAGTCTCATCTATCATTGAGCTCGTTCATCAGTTAGTTAGACAAACAAGATGTGATTCTTAACTGGTCTCCCTTTTTGCACTCTCCCACACACTTACACTGACACCCCAACACACACACACAGACACATACACAGACACACACACACGCACGCACGCACGCACGCACGCACGCACGCACACACACACACACACACACACACACACACACACACACACACACACACACACACACACACACACACACACACGCTGCTGCTACTGTCCATTATCTATCCTGTTGCCTTGTCACTTTATCCCTACCAAAATGTAAATTGCTACAGTACCTCAATTAACTTGCACCCCTGTGCATCGATGCAGTACTGGTACATCCTGTAAATAGCCATGTTATTTTTACTTGTTATTGTTATTCGTTATTCACTTTGTATTTTTTCCACATGTCACTCTTTCAATTTTTTATCTTTATCTTAAACTCTGCAATGTTGGAAAATAACCCGTAAGTAAAGCATTTCACTGTTAGTCTACAGCTGTTGAAGCATGTGACAAATACAATTTGATCTTCATCATTATTGATAGTTGGTTATAGGCCTAGCTCAAGGAGTGCTTCCATTAAAATATTGTATTAAGGTTTGCTCAATCACCAAGGCTTGAAAATGGTTCCCCTGTGACAGTAACACTGGCCAAATCAAATGATTTATTATGAATAGTCAAGCAGGGGTTCTCATTAAGCTGATTTGAATTTGCATTTCAATCTATTTGAATACTTCTGACCCTGCATCTCTAACAGCATGCAGAAATACACTCTCCTGCAGTGCCATTAGATTGAATTCTTCTCTGAAGCTGTCTCAATAAAGCTTCAGGTCACATTGATTTATCCTGCTGAAATGTCCTAAGGAGGGAAGATACTTTAAATATGAATATGCAGAAAAGGAAACATGTTTAATAAGTAGAGGAAAATTTGAATAATTGACGATGCCCTATGACAACAAAAAAAAATAAAGACTGAAAAATGGCTCATGGTTTATAAATCGGATAGAAGAGATATGGATATAAGCAAGACAATATGACACAGTGTAACATCTCAATTGTCTGAGAGCTGACAAGGTGTTTTCTAAAGGTGTTTCACCAGGAGATGATCCATTGCTTCTCTAAAGCAGGGCAACCCAGGGTAGCCTTAACTGAACATAGCAACTACCTTCCTCTGCCCAGTAACATGTCTAGCAATCCCATTGCTCCCAAAGATGATGGAGTACAAAGCGGCTGAATGCTAGAGATGCATCCTTTTTATCAGAGGGGCTTTTGATAATGAATTCCGTTGTAAGCAGGCCTGATTAGATGAGCTTCCCCGCATGTCTATGGCTGCGAGATGTGAGATCAGTTAATATGTTTTGGATTGCAGACCCCAGCTCCACTTGTCCTCCAGAGATGGATTGCCACTTTACTCCGAACAGGGACAACAAAGAAGTGTTAGTCCTTACTGATGACAGTATGCAGAAATGATGCAATGCCCCAGCCTAGTGATTGTATTATAGGCTAACATTAGTAATTGCCACTTTTCGAGGTTGCAGAAAGAAACAATTTGTCTATCATTCCTGGAATGTTCATTTCTGGAGCAACCATATTGTAGCCTACCTTGTATTTTTCTTGGACATCAGAAGCACTGTTTGAACTCCACTTCAAATGCTGATCGCCATTAAAACATGTCCCATTGCCTACACAGAAGTAAGGGTGATAATTATGAGGTATTGCCCTATAATCTACCATGGCATTATGAATAATAAAATGCTGCTGTTTCTGGTGCAGTACTTATTGTGATTTGTTTGAGTATCCCATCTTCCCAGTTTAAATACGATAGATACAGTATACTATCTCTATCAGGCTCTTAAAGAGATTGTATAGGTTTATCAGAATGTTTAGAATGGAGGCTTTCCTTAGGAGCTATGTCTTCAATATCAGCATATCAGTAAATGTCAAAGCTGTAAATGGTAAATGGTCAGTATAACATATCCATTGTGTTATTTTGCAGATATTTTGTATCTTATCTGACGTTTTCCTCATCCTGCAATTCAATCATTCTTATGAATGAACAAGACATCCAGGGAATTTAATGTACAGATGATCTACTAGGCCTATCAATATTCCTAGAAATGTAGCATATACATTACTTAAATTCTGTATGTTCAATATGCATTCATACAAATTGATTTAAAATATACCCCGCCTTCACTTTTACAATTCCTACACCTTTCTATATCCTCTTGTAAGTTGGCTGCAAACTGTTTAACATCAGTGAGCATGCAGATGTCAGTGTTTTGATTCTAGCCACGGTCAGTAGCTGGTGCTGTGGTTTGTAGCCTATTAATCTGTAACAGCTTTGCTGAACCAAGCAGGCAGCATTATAAATGCGGGCCTTAAACAACAAGCAGCCTGGCCTGTCTGTCATGGGACACTGCTCAGAACAGAGAAATAGCCTGCTGAGGAGGAAGACACCTCTTGGGGGGCGACCAGGCTTTACCCCCCAACAGGAATACACAAGTCTTGGTAGAGCTTATCAAGGCAAAACATGGCACAGTAGAATATTATGTCCATCCTGGCTGATAACCATGCGGCTAAATAAAGAATCGGGCTGCAGCCGTCATTATTTATCTTAAAACATTATTTCACTGATTCAAGTCAAAGGCAAGTTCATCTATGTCCCTCAAGGTCCATTTATGATTCAATTCTGTTTCATTTGATTCCACCACTGAGTAAAATATCACCTGACTGGAGTAATTGCTTCAGTGCTGAGCTTGCTCTACTTTGTTTTCAATTTCCCATAGTGTTGGTGTGCGTGTCTGGGAGTGTGCATGGAATGTTTTGGCATGGTGCACGAGAGAGTAAGTGTGCACATTTGAATGATCACTGATTACAGTGGCAAGAAAAGGTATGTGAACTCTTTGGAAATTCCTGGATTTCTGCATAAATGGGTCATAAAATTTGATCTGATCTTCATCTTGGTCACAACAATAGACAAACAGTCTGCTTAAACTAATAACACACAAACAATGATATGTTTTATGTCTTTACTGAACACACCATGTAAACATTCACAGTGCAGGGTGGAAAAAGTATGTGAACCCTTGGATTTAATAACTGGTTGACCCTCCTTTGGCAGCAATAACCTCATCCAAATGCTATCTGTAGTTCCGGATCAGACCTGCACAACGGTCAGGAGGAATTTTGGACAATTCCTCTTTACAAAACTGTTTCAGTTCAGCAATATTCTTCGGATGTTTGGTGTGAACTGCTATCTTGAGGTCATGCCACAGCATCTCAATCGGGTTGAGGTCAGGACTCTGACTGGGCCACTCCAGAAGGCATATTTTCTTCTGTTGTAGATTTACTTCTGTGTTTTGTGTTGTTGTCCTGTTGCATCACCCAACTTCTGTTGAGCTTGAATTGGTGGACAGATACCCTTACATTATCCTGCAAAATGTCTTGATAAACATGGGAATTCATTTTTATGTCAATGATAGCAATCAGTCCAGGCCCTGAGGCAGCAAAGCAGCCCCAAACCATGATGCCCCTCCACCATACTTTATAGTTGGGATGATGTTTTGATATTGGTGTGCTGTGCCTTTTTGTCACACAGTGTTGTGAGTCCCTTCCAAACAACTCAACTGTAGTTTCTTCTGTCCACAGAACCACATTGAGCATTCTGCACTGTGCTCATTTATAGACAATTTGTCTTTCCGTGGACTGATGAACATCATGGCTTTTAGAGATACTTTTGTAACCCTTTGCAGCTTTATGCAAGTCAACAATTCTTAATCTTACGTCTTCTGAGATCTCTTTTGTTCGGGGCATGGTTTATATCAGGCAATGCTTCTTGTGAATAGGAAACTCAAATTTTGTGAGTTTTTTTTATATAGCAAGTCAGCTCTAACCAACATCTCCAATCTCGTCTCATTGATTGGACTCCAGGTTAGCTGACTCCTGACTATTAGCTTTTAGCTTTTGGAGAAGTCTAGGGGTTCATTAGCCTAGGGGTTCACATACATTTTCCAACCTACAACGTGAATGTTTAAATCATGTATTCAATATAGACAAAAAAAATACAATAATTTATGTGTTATTAGTTAAAGCACACCATGTTTGTATATTGTTGTGACTTAGACGAAGATCAGATCAAATTTGGTGAGCAATTTATGCAGAAATCCAGGTAATTCCAAAGGGTTCACATACTTTTTCTTGCCACTGTAGCGGTGTATTTGTGCTGCCGTGGCAGTCTTCTGGAGGAGGGCTCTCTCACCCTTCTGTTTCCCCATTTCTGCTGTGTTGTCTCATATTTTAATTCTGTATTCCCATTCTCCCTGTTTCCCTGTCATAATCTTCCCTGGACACCACGTTTTTAATGTGCAATAACATACCTTGAGCTATTGAGAATCATCGTTAAATGTTTGCTGCCAATTATTTACACTAACTCATTTTAATCATGCAGATTAAATTGCTGTTTTCTTGAATATAAATATACTCCATTAATTGAATGTGTGTGTGTGTGTGTGTGTGTGTGTGTGTGTGTGTGTGTGTGTGTGTGTGTGTGTGTGTGTGTGTGTGTGTGTGTGTGTGTGTGTGTGTGTGTGTGTGTGTGTGTGTGTGTGTGTGTGTGTGTGTGTGAGTGAGCCGGTGCTTGTAGGTGCATACACACATTTGGGTGTGTTTTCATATACATTATGTGAGTCATCTGAGGAAGTGAAGGGCCATTTTGTGTCTTTGGCCTTTTGCCTCTCAGCAGTTTAGCAAAGCCCTGTGTTAATGCGTAGGCTCTGATTATGAGTGCAGAGCATTTTGCTGCTGTTATTTTTAGCATTTAAGATCCATTTGAGCTGTGCATGCGGTGGGGGCCTGGTTTTCTCGCACAGGGCTCCTTTCTTTTCTCTTTACCCCACTTCACCCTTTCTTATTGGCATAGAGAGCTGTCTCTGTCAGCCAAAACCCATTAAGACTGTCCTGATGAGCAAACTGGGTTGATAAGAGGGTATTATTTCTCAATGGTTATTACTGTAAGACATGTTGATATCAGTGTTTTGAGCTGATTCAAAAGTAGGTTAAATGGTTGGTATGTCACCGAGCAGTCTGGGCCCCGTAGACACACCCATCCTACTCTCTTGGTGTTGACAGTGAAATGGCTGTTGTTTAAACTTCACAGATGGGCAATGCACCCTTAATGGAACCCCCACAGTATCACAAAGAGAGACACACTCACCAAATGCTTAATACGTGCAGTGCTCTGCTACACAGTTGGACTGACTGAGGGCCCTGCCTTTGGGGCAGTCTGTTACACTGCTTTCCTCTCCTGTCATGACAAGGAACAACTCGCTCAGTGTGCTTGCCAGGGTACTCTTACCAAGTGCAACTTTAGGCTATCAACACTTCCCATCCTCGGTCAGCACTCTTTCAACCTCTCTCTCTGTTTCTTTTTTTCTCTGTCTACCTCTTCACCTTTCACTCCCATCTCTCTCTTTTTGTCGTTCTTCCCCCATACTCTCTCCCTTTCTGTTCCATCCATGCTTATATACGGTGTCAAATGTATTAGAGAGACACTGTGTAGTGGTGGAAAAGTACCCTATTGTCATACTTGAGTAAAAGTAAAGATACCTTAATAGAAAATGACTCAATTAAAAGTAAAAGTCACCTAGTAAAATACTACTTGAGTATAAGTACAAAAACATTTTGTTTTAAATACACTTAAGTGCCAAAAGTAAATTGAATTGCTAAAATATACTTAAGTAAAAATAATTTCACATTCCTTATAAGCAAACTATTTATTATTATTATTTTTAGGATAGCCAGGGGCACACTCCAACACTGAGACATAATTTACAAACGAAGCATGTGTTTAGTGAGTCTATCAGATCAGAGGCAGTAGGGATGACCAGGGATGTTCTCTTGAAGTGTGTGAATTGGACCATTTTCCTGCCAAGTTAAGCATTCAAAATGTAATGAGTACCCCCAAAAAACTACTTAAGTAGTACTTTAAAGTATTTTTACTTAAGTACTTTACACCACTGTTTGGTTGTGACAGGCCTCAGCCCTGTGGGTCTCTGCTCCATGGCAGAGCTTAGATGGGGGTTATGGGAGAGTGACTCCACACAGCCACTGAGAGGAGAGGCGGAGTCATCAATCTAGACTGTACACTATCCCTTCATCATCTTTGCCACAGCCGACTCAATACATTAACATTGTCCCTGCTTCGGGAGACCCACCAGAAGGTGTTAAGATTGAGGGTGATGAATAGTGGATGTTTGTTGTTGTAGGTTAGGATAGGAAGAAGCATGCTCAGCTGTTTGGTGGCTAGTGCAGTGAGAAACGTGGGACTGGCCACTGCGGAAGGAAGCCCCCTTTATAAGCCATAGGTGGCAGCTTCCGCTTCGATGTGTTTGGTTTACGCTGAGATGAACATGTCAGTGATGAAGCTGTCATAAGCCTGTCCGCCACCTCTCAAGAGTGACTGATGCCTCTGTTTCTCTAGCCTAGGAACGGGCATACAGGCAGAGCCGGTCCTGACCTCCCTAGAGCCCTAAGCAAAATTCTGCTAAGGGCCCCTCCTACCTGACCCATGAGCCATGTAAACCATTTGCCATTGCCACAGTCGCACCTGACACCTCAGTGCTCCCACTACAATCCTCCCTCCTTTAAAACAGTTTGCTCCATCTGTCGGTCTAAGAATAAGTAGACATATACAGAACAGAATGAGGTATAAACAAACCAAATTTATTGAATATAATATTTTCTATAGAATCTTAAGATAAGTGAATATTAACATTAACAAATAAGACATTGTAGAGAATAAATAAAATATAACACTGAGCTTTGGCGCTGCTGTGGCTCTGCTGCCTGGTAATTAGTCCAGTCCTCACAATATTATACAATTAGCTTTGTCTATACAATGTAAATATAAGCCTATAAGCAATGGCTGCAGCTATATGTCTTAAAATATTAAATATGTCTTAAAATAAACCTATACAGCTGTGTGACTAGCTTTGGCTATACAACGTAAACATAAGCCTATAGGCTGTGGCTGCAGCTATATGTCTCAAAATATTAAAATAAAACATATACAGCTGTGTGATTTACTTTAGTTCCCTCTACAGCCTGGGCATTTTAAGCATCAGTATGGGCACCAGTCTTTCTGGAATGTCTGGAAGAAATTGAGAAAGTATGTCACATAGTTAGTTAAGCAGTCATTTACACAAACACACTTCTGCCATGCAATCTTAAATGTTACTAAGTGTGTAAACATTTGAATGTTTAAAATCTTACCATCAAAATAGTCCTCTTTTGCACTTTCTTGAGGCAAAATCGTCAATGATGCCATCATAGGACACGTGTTTCCCCACGTCATGATTTATGCTCATGATGACCAGACCACTCAAACGTTCTTCTGACATAGAAGACCTCAGGTAGATTTTGATGAGCTTTCATTTTGAAAAGCCCCTCTCTGCTTATGCTACTGTTACTGGTAGAGTGACTGCAACTCTTAGGGCTATCCAAAGCTTGGGATAGTTCCTCAAGGTTTTTCTCAGCAGCTCAAAGGCAGTCATCTTATCTGATGGCAGATCAGGTCAATTCTGAATCTCGTGTGCCAGATACATTCCACTGACGTCACGGTCATCTCTGAAGGTTAGAGTGTTTTCAACTTCCATGCAATGAGCCTTTAAAGATACACTGGACATCTGAGAGGCAGTGCTGAACTTCAACAGCACTCTATATTTGGTTTTCACCTGGTTGAGTGTTTCAAATCTCTCATCCATGGATGTCACAGCAGAGTCGACCACAATGTTGAAGTAGTTGACTTCAAGGTTTTTCAGTCACTGGTTCATCAGGAGCCTCATAGCTGAAGTCCCTCTTGCTGTTCCTCAGCATCCACATTAATCTCTTCACAAATGCTTTTTGCTTTTGTCTGGGAGCCCTTTGCATTTGAGATTAAATTCACTGCAATATCCAACTGCATTGAGGCAGATTGGAGAAGCTTGTTCACCTTGTTTGTCATTTTCAGTATCTCACACCATACGACACAGCAAATTAAGAAGCGGTAGGACTCAACTTCCTCTGAAAGTGCTTGTAACTCCACTCTGGTCACAGGATCGTTGATCGTCCGTCTGGCTTCCAGTAATGCCTCCTGATCCTCAGAAGCCTGATGCCTGATTGAATGAACACTTTGGAGCCTACTCTCCCATCTTGTGTCACTCCCTGACTTTACAGTTATGTTCACGTGTTTCTTCAAAACATTCCATCTTTGTGTGCCAGCTGAAAAGAAGGTGAAGAGCTTTTGCAAATGCCCAAAAAAAACAACTGCATATTTTGAAGATTTGGCAGCATCTTCAATGACAAGGTTTAGAGGATGTGCTCCACATGGAACGAACACAGCTTTTGGACTTTTTTTGGAGCAGTCTGGCTTGTACTCCTTGGTGCTTGTCCTTCATGTTGGCACATTATCATAAGCTTGCCCTCTGCAATCTTCAAATGAAATCTTCAGCTCGTTCAGCTTATCTAAAATGACAGTGGACAGATTCAAGCCTGTGGTAACCTCAACATTCACAAAGCACTCCTTGATCTCTGGCTTTCCCTTTAAAGCCACACTTCTCGGAATAATGGACATTTGCTCCTGGTGAATAATGTCAGGTGTACAGTCCAAGATAATGGAGAATTACTTTGAGTCTCTTACTTGAGTCACTATTGCTTCCAGAATTGTGTCACTCACAATCTGTATCAGCTCATTCTGTGTGCACTTCCCAAAGTAATGAGCATGTGTCTCTCCATCTTTCATTTTGCATAGATGATTTTCCATTACGGGGTCAAATTTTGCCAGTGTCACGCCTTGGTCTTAGTATTTTATGTTTTCTTTATTTATTTGGTCAGGCCAGGGTGTGACATGGGTTTATTTTGTGGTGTGTTTTTGTATTGGGGTTTTAGCAGGTATTGGGATTGTGGTTGAGTAGGGTTGTCTAGGAAAGTCTATGGTTGCCTGAGGCGGTTCTTAATCAGAGGCAGGTGATTATCGTTGTCTCTGATTGGGAACCATATTTAGGCAGCCATATTCTTTGAGTGTTTCGTGGGTGATTGTTCCTGTCTCTGTGTTAGTGGTCACCAGATAGGCTGTATAGGTTTTCACGGTCCGTTTGTTGTTTTTGTATTGTTTGTGGTTTTTCGTCTATTAAAGATGTATCGAACTAACCACGCTGCATTTTGGTCTGACTCATTTGACGGAAGAAAACCGTAACAGCCAGTAATTCAACCTCTTTTAGTAAGTTTCCATTATCTGGTAAGAAGAGTTTGTCTGATGGTCCCCTGAATGCTAGGTTTCTTTCAGCCAGAGATGCGTATTAAACGTGTATTACACGCGCCATCTCTTTCTTTCAGCCTCCAAAATTGTCATTTGTATCTGGTCAAGAGTCTGTCCCCGACTTCGGTGCAGATCAATTTCTCTCCACTTAATCATATTGTTTGTGTGTTCAGGACTATCCTCATGGTGTTTCAGAATGGCGTTGATATTTGACCAGTCATTAAATCCTTCCTTTATTGTTTTGTAGTCTTTTGTAGAAAAGAGTTTACAGCCAAAACAATACACTGTGTTGTTTTTGATTGAGTATGAAAGCCAGGTCCTGGTAATCGTTTCCCTATTTGACAGCTGTCTCTGTAATAATCCTGAATGGAAACCTCTTCTAGACTTGTCTTTAGGGTAAGAAATCCAGTCCTGGTTTGAATGGACCTCTGCGCACTAACTCAGTCCTCATGAAGTCTGTTAAGACTAGGGGCTAATCTGCTGGGTCATTTGGTGGAGCAGCAACTGTTCTATTAGGTTCTGAGTTGCTAGATTATTTTTGTCTTGTTTTAAAATTATGTGCGCCTATGAGGAATGCCATCTCGGCCATATATTGTCTGGACAGGTCCCCATAGAGGTTGCTGCTAGAAAGTGCGAGTTTCATTTCATGCATGCGCATATGGACGCATGTTCACGCGCAACGCGGTTATATTTCCCGAGATGCAGTTTATAAACACCGTTGCCCGTTGACGTTTGATAAACGTAATAAATAGTTGCATTTCACTCTCACTTTTGTCAGGCACAAAGTCACAGAACACAGCCATGGAAGTGGCTGGCAAGCAAGCAAGACATAGACAGACCAAGAGATGCACTGCCCAGGTAGGTTAGAGAGAGATGCACTACAAGCGAGCACATCATCCGTTACTGTTATTTGCTGACATCAAACTTGGAGAAGAGAGAACGCAAGTTAACCTGATTGCTGTTCCCGCAACTCACTCTCATGGTGTTTTTTCCTTTCTTTTCGTGACCAGAAGGATAGTTCCACTTCATCCTCTCATCAAAGTTGTAAACATTGACACCCGCTTTGACACGGGGAGGCGGGGCCCTTGCGTAATTTGACGAGCCCTAAGCAACTTGCGTAGTGAAGGTATAGGGTCGCCCAACTCTGCATACAGGCACAATTAGTAGAGGACACTGAGAATAGGAGTCAAGGCCCCAGTTTAATCTGAAGTACCTCGATCTTTTACCAAAAGCATATGTTGGGATGTCTCAATTTAAAGCTATACAGTACCTCACCTATGACTGTGCTTGGCTGTTGTTTAATGTTTCCCACTGTATTATTTTTTCATGCATAATCACAAGTAAGATACTGCTGACCCTGTTCTAGAGTCAGGTCAAGGTAGCTGTGGGCTAATTGTGTGATCTCAGCTGTTGAAGCAGGTGTGAAGACAGCTCTGCCCAAGGTGAAGTAAATCTCTAGCTTTAGGTTAATGAGAACCTGCCATACCTAGCCTGTAATATCAGCATTTCTCCCATCATATCTACTGTAGGAGAAAGCTCACGGATACCTGAGAGACCGATTCTTGACTCACTGCCTGTAGCACCCCAGTCTGAATTATATATAACATGTTATGGGCACAGCTTAGACAAATACCTTTTTTCACATTTGATAACGCTTTGTTAATTATATTATGCCCGTGAAGTGTGGTATTGTACAGGTGAACTGCATGTCTTAGAATATAATACATGAGATATATCTTATAATGTAGATGGTATACAACAATAGCAGGCAAGTGATTGAGCAATAGCAATCATGTCACAGCAGATGTGAATTACAACCCTGCCACTCTCTGCTATTATGTGCTATTAGGAAATCATGCCCTTGTAAGATGAAATGTACTTCTGTGACGTGCATCAGAGCGCACACAAAGGTTACATACTACACACTGCTGTTCTCTTCAAAACAGTAGCTGTGCAGATAAAGTACTTCTGAGAGATGGACAGCATCTTAGGTCTATTTATTTTTTGTGCTATGTGTGTGTGCGTGTCTGCTTGTGTGTTATATCGTGTGTGCGTTCATGCAACTGTGTGTGTGTCCTATTGTATTCGTGTAAGATGTTGGATGTTCTTTTAAGAGGGTGGTGTAGATCTCTCTCTCTCTCTCTCTCTCTCTCTGAAAGATAGAAAAAAAGGGCCATCGTTAGAGAAGGAATAGACTGGGTTTTCAGAGAGACATGCAGTATATTTTGTGTCATGACTAACGAGGAAGGGAAGTGTTAATAGGAGCAGCAATAGAGGAAAGCGACCTTGTTGTCATGATCTCTCCCTTCTACTGGACATGACTTCTGTCTGGGATGACGCAACCCTCTTATTAGAGAGAAAGGCCATTAACCCAAAGGCTTGGGTCTCTATGGGATTAATGTCATTTAGACTATTTTGCACTCTCTCCAACCATTATCCGTTATCACAGAGTGAACTATTTGATGTGTGGGAAGAGACAGGCAGATCTCTCTCTCTTTCTCTCAGGCAACTCATTCTCTCAAAGCTGAACCCACAGAATAGTTTGGGGAGTTTCTCAGTCTCTAGAGTCTCCCCTATAACATCTGTCACTATGTCACAGAACTCTTTCCTCTACCACGCTTTCAGTAAGTAAGATGGGCTTCCACAGTCTCTCTATGATTCTATCATTGAATAGACTTGCCTCCTTTACTTCATCTGAGAGGACGGACTGTTCTGTCCTAAACTATCAATGTGCAGTGGACTTTGTAATGGACTGCTCGTCAGTCTCCCTCTCAGTACTGGACTGTTTTCATCTGCCATTAGAATTCATGGCAAATGCCATCCGCTTCTGGAACCTTCTCAACCTCATTAATGCGGCCGAACCCTCAGGCATCCAGATCCAAAAACATATTAACCTTTAGCGAAATGCTTTCTTCCAAGCTTCTAATTTGCTGCGTTTTTCCACATCAATTCGGTGACAGATATAATTATTTTGGGATTTCAGGGTGCGTGATGTATGGCCCTGCATACAGGCCGAGCCGTGGCAGTTATTGCTCCTTTTTGACAGAGTCGGGAAAAAACAGCTCAGAGTGTACCCATATCTCAGGACCAACATATTTATAAATAATGAGTTGACAATGGTATATGGGCATAGAGGTGTGCATAATTGTAAGGCTCTCATTGGGTTTAGGATGTGGGTTACAGTACATAAACCTAAATGCTATTTAAATGCGAAGACTTTTTGCTATGTTGTACACTACACTGGTTGTACATTCCAAATTGCTTATACATATTATTTTTCCTTTTCCATCCTTTCTAACTGATTTGAGAACAGTGGGTATATCTGCCTCTCAATCCTGTATTTTGAGGAGCAGATTGTGTGCCTTGTGGACCTATTCACACAGAAAGCTAATACTTGTCGTTGATCCCTGCAGGACATCTTGCAGTCTCGTGTATGGTGTGCATCACCCATTCTAATTGGCTTGCTCCAACTAGGCAACTCTCATCTTTTAGAAATTTTCTTAAGTGCTGATTGTCTCTGGTTATGTGTATTTGTTACATAGAACACCAGATAGGCAATAATAGTAGGGTCCTAGCTACAGGCGACTGCCCAAATCATAGAAACCCTTGCGTAAACGAGGGATACAAAGTATATTGAAAACAGTTGCTTCCACACAGATGGACGCAATTAACATCCCATCATGCTTCGGGTTATTTTGGCTACCATGGCTATGCCCCATAAGATGACAATGCCCCGATCCACAGGGCACGAATGGTCACTGAATGGTATGAAAATGATGTAAACCATATGCCATGGCCATCTCAGTCACTAGATCTCAACCCAATTTAACAATTATGTGTGATTCTGGAGTGGTGCCTGATATAGGGTTTTCCACCACCATCAACAAATCACCAAATTATGGAATTTTTCATGGAAGAATGGTCTCGCATCACTCCGATAGAGTTCCAGACACTTGTAGAATCTACGCCAAGGTGCATTGAAGATGTTCTGGTTCATGGTGGCCCAATGCCCTATTGAGACACTTTATGTTGGTGTTTCCTTTATTTTGGCAGTTAACTGTAGATCAACAACATTTACTGGCAATAAGATTTTAGCTTTTAGTCAAAGACGAGAGTAGTAGATGTAGATGATGCTCTTAGGAATTTATGCAACCTGTCTAGGCAGCTTAGAAGAAACTAGTTTCAGTAGATATAGGGTTATAATATGGATCTAGGTTAGAAGTCCCAAGTTCTGATTAGTGAGGATGTTTGGTCCTGAATAGTAAGGATTACTACTGGTGCAGTGTGAACCAGCTCCCCTCCTGGGTTTTCTGCAAGGAGATAAATGAGGTTTAAAACCAGAGGCATTGTTTACACTGGCATTATTCCAACTTAGTCCTGATTGAGTAGAAGAAATTAGGAACCTGCCTTAAATCCATTCAAGATATATTGGGAACACTTTAGCAAAGGACACTGTTTAAACTGCCACAACAATGTTTTACAACAGTAATTTATCCAACGCCTGGCGGCACTAGAGGCTAATTAACCAGCTTGTTGTTCTCACTGTAAATTGTCATGTTTTTTAACAACCGATGTTAAGGATTTCAAGGTATTTTTGATGCAGTGCATTTGTCGCCCATATTCCTGAGTTGTAGTTAATCGGCTCTATCTAAGCTGTCTTGACCACTGTCTTCTGGGCTGGACTGTGGAGATGGAACTCTCATACTGGACAGTAATGGACTAAAATCCTCCAGAGGAGTGTTCCCCCACCTCCTCTCCTCTCCTGTGTCAGGTTATACTGACCCTACCTCGGGCGTGGCCATGCCTCTATACAATCCTTATTTGTGAGTGTTTTTCTGCGTGGCAGTGGGAGGGCCAGGGGCCATGGTGAGATGGATGGCAGGACGGATGCCCGTTCCCCACCCCTGGGCCCAGCTTTACCGGTAATGGGTTGCAACATGATATCAGTATAACCTGAGGAAACGCAGGGGGGAAAAGGAGGCCCAGGTTATTCCGCCAAAGCCCAAATCTGACAGAATAAAGCACAGAGGTTTTATGAAATGTGAAGGTGATTTACAATTTCGCAGTGAGGGGAAACAAATCCTGGATTATTTCCAGGTACCTAGTGTGTTTTTTCTTTCTTCATTTGTTTGCACAAAGACACACATACTTGCTTTCACAGTATCACAGGGCAAAGCAGCCATCAATTCTCAGCAAAATGTATTGTCCCATGAGCTAGAACTTCCTCAGACCCCTTTGTATTTTTTTGATTAGCGCATTAAAATTAATGGACCAAGAACACTGTAGATTCACATTTGACTGTGTTTGACAGTTTTATTGCGTAATGAGTAGAATAACAAATGTCATGGACTGCTTAGCATGGAAACAATGCATTTCTGTTGAATTATCAACCCTTCCTACTATTGGTTGTAGGAATTTTACTGCATCATTCAAACCGCGCCTTTTGTGTTCTTCCTTGTTATCCATCCCTATGGGTACGGGTTAGGGATATGGGAGGAACTGAATGGTATTTTTAAGCCTAAGGATGCTGGAATCATGGATAATGGAATCATGTAGTAACCAATAAAGTTGTATTTGAGATTATTCAAAGTAGCCACCCTTTGCTTACTCTAAAATGTTTGACAGGTACTGTATATACAGTACAGTGCATTCGGGATGTATTTCGACCCCTTGACTTTATTCACATTTTGTTATGTGACAGCATTATTCTAAAACGGATTCAATTGTTCTTTTTTTCTCATCAATCTAAACACAGTCCCCCATAATGACAAACCAAATACAGTTTTTTATACATTTTTGCAAATCTATTAAAAGTAAAAAAAATCGAAATGATACATTTACATAAGTATTCAGACCCTTTACTCAGTACTTTCTTGAAGCACCTTTGGCAGCGATTACAGCCTCGAGTCTTCTTGGGTATGATGCTACAAGCTGGCACACCTGTATTAGGGGACTTTCTCCCATTCTTCTCTGCAGATCCTCTCAAGCTCTGTCAGGTTGGATAGGTTGCGTCGCTCCACAGCTATTTTCAGGTCTCCACAGAGATGTTTAATTGGGTTCAAGTCCAGGCTTTGGCTTGGCCACTCAAGGACATTCAGAGACTTGTCCCGAAGCAACTCCTACGTTGTCTTGGCTGTGTGCTTAGGGTCGTTGTCCTGTTGGAATATGTACGTTCGCCCTATCTGAGGTCCGGAGAGCTCTGTACCAGGTTTTCATCAAGGATCTCTCATTCCTTTGCTCCATTCATATTTCCCTCAATCCTGACTAATCTCCCAGTCCACCTCTGAAAAACATCCCAAAAGCATGATTTTTGCCACCACCAAGCTTCACCATAGGGAGGGTGACAAGATTCCTCCAGACGTGACACTTAGCATTCAAGACCAAAGAATTCAATTAGTTTCATCAGACCAGAGAATCTTGTTTCTCATGGTCTGAGAGTCTTTAGGGGCCTTTTTTGGCTGTCCTTTTACTGAGGAGTGGATTTTGACTGGCCACTCTACCATACAGGCATGATTGGTGGAGTGCTGCAGAGATGGTTGTCCTTTCCCATCCCAGAACCCTGGAGCTCTGTCAGAGTGACCATCGGACTCTCGGTCACCTCCCTGACCAAGGCCCTTCTCCCCTGATTGCTCAGTTTGGCAGGGTGGCCAGTTCTAAGAAGAGCCTTGGTGGTTCCAAACTTCTTCCACTGAAGAATGACAGAGGCAACTGTGTATGTCATATCTGCTCCCGCCCCCCCTCCCTGGCGCTAGAGGGTGCCAGGCTATCTGTCTTTACACGCACCTGTCACTATCATTACGCGCATGTTCCGGGATTCATCCAATGGCATTGAGGAATACACCACCTCAGTCATCGGCTTCATCTATAAGTGTATCGATGACGTCGTCCCCACAGTGACTGTATGTACATATCCCAACCAGAAGCCATGGATTACTGTCAACATCCGCATCGATCTAAAGGCTAGACTAATCTGGATGCTTATAAGAAATCCTACTATGTCCTCAGACGAACCATCAAACAAGCAACGCGTCAATATAGGATTAAGATTGAATCCTACTACACTGGCTCTGATGCTCGTCAGATGTGTCAGGGCTTAAACACTATTATGGACTACAAAGGGAAACCCAGACGCGAGCTGCCCAGTGATGCGAGCCTACCAGACGAGCTAAATGCCTTTTATGATCGCTTCGAGGCAAGCAACACTGAAGCATGCACCAGGGCACAAGCTGTTCTGGATGACTGTGTAATAACGCTCTCAGTAGCCAATGTGAACAAAACCTTTAAACAGCTCAACATTCACAAAGCCACTGGGCCAGATGAATTACCAGGATGAGTACTCAAACCATTCCCGGACCAACTGTCAAGTGTCTTCACCGACAACTCTCCCTGACCGAGTCTGTAATACCTACATGTTTCAAGCAGACCACCATAGTCCCTGTGCCCAAGGAAGCGAAGGTAATCTGCCTAAATGATTACCGCCCCTTGGCACTCACGCTGGTAGCCATGAAGTGCTTTGAAAGGCTGGGCATGGCTCACATCAACAGCACCCTCCTGGACCCCCTAGACCCACTCCAATTTGCATACCACCCCAACAGATCCACAGATGACGCAATCTCAATCGCACTCCACACTGCCCTTTCTCACCTGGACAAAAGGAATACCTATGTGAGAATGCTGTTCATTGACTACAGCTCAGCAATCAACACCATATTGCCCACGAAGCTCATCACTAATCTAAGGACTCTGGGACTAAACACCTCCCTCTGCAACTGGATCCTGGACTTCCTGAAGGGCCGCCCCCAGGTGGTAAGAGTAGGCAACAACACATCCGCCACCCTGATCCTTAACACTGGGGCCCCTCAGGGGTGTGTACTTAGTCCCCTCCTGTATTCCCTGTTCACCCACGACTGCGTGGCCAGACACAACAGTGGTAGGGCTGATCAACGATAACAATGAGACCAGAGAACTTTCAAAGTGGTGCCAGGACAACAACCTCTCCCTCAATGTCTTGCTCAATGTGAGCAAGACAAAGGTGCTGGCCTTCGACAACAGGAAAAGGCGGGCTGCACAGTCACTTCATAGTGACTGCATAGTCACTTCGCCCCCACCTGCATGGACAGGCTACCTCAACTAGCCTCTAACTCCGCATACTGACTCGGTACTGGTGCCCCCTGTATATAGCCTCGTTATTCGTATTGTGTTTGTTACGGATACAGGTATCCTTAGTGTGTATCCTGTGTGTGTGTATTTATTTTATATCCTTCTCCCCTCACAGGTGGCAATCATCATTCCCCAATCAGTCATCAATCTGAAGACACACCTCCTCCTGTTTCCAGTACCCAATCACATCCCCTTTCCCTTGGTTTAAAAACCCATTCAGTTGTTTTCCCCCAGGTCTCTCTCCCTCTCTCTTTGTATGCAGATATGTTGTTTTGCAACTACATGTCACTTTGTATGTTATGCTGTGAGTATTGTTTTGTTATGGTTTTTGACTGTTTATTTGAAGGTGGGAAAAGGGGGTACCAAGCCAAGTCGCCCATGGGCCTACATTACACGTAGGAATACTATGTCTAAATACCCTAGTTAGAACTGGGCAGACAACCCTCTATTTTATTGGTTAGGTAGTTAGCTGTATTGAAGCAGGCTAGTCTAGCTTAGGGGTGTTTTTGGATATTTGTTTCTTTCCTTGGGTCCAGCTCAGCCCCTTTTCCCGCCATTCTTTACAGTGTGTTTAAAAATAAACCAATAGTGTTTGACGGTAGATTTAAGTTGTCTATGGTTATTAGTTCTCACTGTTCCATATTCACTGTTATAATTTGCATGAGTTATGTTACGGGTCTCGTTTCCATCCCCCTTAGACTGCAGGGCCATAGGGATTCGTAACATAAGTGGGGGCTCATCCGGGATCTGTCATTACTGACACCCATGCCGCTCATGCAGATTGTTGTAGTGGTCTAGTTCAGTGTTGAGCGTCACAGCTGGGAATAGCTGATGTAGCATTAGTGTTTGCTATTTGTTGGCTCTTGTGTTTTGGTAGTAGTTCAAAATGGCTACTTTTGCTTTGAAATCCTTTTTGGATTGTGCCTGAGGCATACTGACAGAGATTTAGGTCTCATAGAAAGTCTTCTAGTAAGATTTATGTGGAGTTCATCTTGTTGGAAGTGTTTAAAATTGCTTACCCGAACGGATTATAGTTTACCTAAACAAGCAGAAAGTATCCTCCCTGTCAGAAGCGTCTGTGTTGGCAGAGGAGTTTGTGTTGACGCACGAGTGTGTTTTCGACTCATACTGAGAGTAGAGCCACTGAGTTGCCTACTTTTAGCCCTAGTCGGACAACCGTAGTATATCAAAAACGCCAGAAAGATAAGCATCCCTGTTTCTATTGTCATAAGGTGGGTCAGTTGATTAATGATTGCTTCCTGCTAAAACGCAAACAAGGGAATGCCTCTTCGTGCCAAGCCGCCAACAGGTGTTGGTCTAATTCGTAAGGTTGTGAAGGTCTGAAACTAAACAGGTGGCTCAGAGTAAATGTAGTTTGAAAGTCAGTCCCCGACCGCAGTTATGAACTGTTCAATTTCGAGGGGTTTGTTTCCCTAACGAATGACCAAGCGTCTCAGCGTCCGGTTAAAATCCTTAGATACTGGTGCGGCACAGTCGTTTATATTGTCTGTGTTGCCCTTATCCGACGATACATACTGTGGTTCCAGTGTGTTAGTTCAGGGTATTGAAATGTGTTTTTGTCCCAGTGCCATTGCACTTTGTGAAAGTACACTCTGAGTTAATCAGTGGAATATTCAGAGTGGGGGTACGTCCTATGTTGCCAGTAAAAGGTGTGACCTTTATAATGGGTAACGATATTGCCGGAGGAAAGGTAGTACGCGTATTGTATAAAAGTGACCACTCTCTCTCCAAAGAGTCTGGCACAGAGTTATCCACATGTGTTCCCTGCTTGTGCTGTCACTCGTGCTCAGGCAAGACAAGTGGGCGACGTGATAGATTTGTCGAACACTTCTGTTCAGAGATTGATCAAGAGGATGGGTTGTGTGCTACCTCTGGGAAGCTGATCACCTCTGACAAGCAGCCCAGGGAAGAATCAAAGTATGTTGAACTTATTGCTGATACAATACAGTTAGTTACCAGTCACTCATGACAACAGGCTTGTTAAATGTTTTTCTAGTGTTGTCACATTAGAAGAGGTAAAGAAGAACATGGCTTACTTCATTGATGGTAATCTCCTCATACGTAAATGGACATCCCATGTTGATGAGGGCGGAGATTGGAATGCTGTTTACCGAATAGTGATTCCTACAGCCTTTAGACAAAATGTGTTTTCTCTTGCTCATGATCACCAATGGTCCGGTCATTTAGGAATCCCCAAGACTTATGATCGGATCCTTTGACATTTCTTTTGGCACGGTTTAAAACAAGATGTGGCTCAGTTCTGATGGACATGCCACACATGTCAGATAAAAGGAAATCCAAATCAGGTTATTCCTCCCGCTCCACTTTGTCCAATACCTGTCATAGGTGAACCATTTGGACATGTGGTGGTTGATTGTGTTAGACCATTACTGAAGACAAAATCGGGTAACCAGTTTCTATTAATGGTTATGTGTATGGCAACAAGATACCCCGAGGCCATTCCTCTGCGAAGGATTACTGCTCCGGTAGTGAGTAAAGCCTTAATTAAACTCTTCACGACATTCGGGTTACCTAAGGTGGTACAAAGTGATCAAGGTACACATTTCCTATCAAAGCTCTTTAAGCAGGTGTTAAAATCCTCATTAATTATGCACCGTGTGGCAAGCGCATATCACCCAGAGTCTCAGGGTGCCCTTGAAAGTTGGCATCAGACACTGACATCTATGCTACGTAAATATTGTTTGGAATCTGAGACAGATTGGGATGAGGGAGTTCCTCTTTTGTTTGCTGCTTGTGCAACTGTACAGGGGTCCCTAGGGTTCAGCCCGGCTGAACTAGAGTTTGGTCACCCAGTGAGAGGACCAATGAAAGCCCTTAAATACCATTTTTTCCCCCAAGAGTTGTGTGCGGGAGATGAGAATGTGTTGGACTAAATTAGATGCTTTCGTGAGCGCCTACACCAAAGCCTGTGCTCTCGCAAAGGAAGCTCTGTCTTCCTCACAGGAGTATGAAAAGACACTATGATAAACAGGCTGTTTCTCGTCTACTAGAGGCGGGTGACCAAGTACTGGTGTTATTGCCTGTTCCAGGATCTTCACTGTCAGCTTGTTTCTCTGGTCCTTATTTCATGGAAAAGAAATGAAGTGAAACTGATTATGTGCATCAAACTCCTGATAGAAAATGCGAGTGGAGGACAGAGGAGCCTCTTAAAGAAGAAGTTACAGGTCTGTGAGAGCCAGAAATCTTGCTTGTTTGTAGGTGACCTAATACTTATTTTCCACCATAATTTGCAAATAAATTCATTAAAAATCCTACAATGTGATTTTCTGTTTTTTTTCCTTCTCATTTTGTCTGTCATAGTTTAAGTGTACCTATGATGAAAACTACAGGCCTCTCTCATCTTTTTAAGTGGGATAACTTGCACAATTGGTGGCTGACTAAATACTTTTTTGCCCCACTGTATAGACAGGTGTCTGTCTGCCTTTCCAAATCAATGAGCTCAATTTCAAGTCTCATATTAAAGGCTCTGAATGGTACAATTAAAAAAAAACTGTTTCCATTTTGTCATTATAGGGTATTTTGTTTCAATTGATGAGGGAAAAATTGAATTTGATCCATTTTATAATAAGGCTGTAACGACAAAATGTGGGAAAATTCAAGGAGTTTGAATACTTTTGGAATGTACTGTATGTCACGCCCTGACCATGGAGAGCCTTTATATTCTCTATTTTAGTTAGGTCGGTGTGTGAGATCTAGTGTGTTTATCTATGTTGGCCTGGTATGGTTCCCAATCAGAGGTAGCTGTTTATCGTTATCTCTGATTGGGGATCATATTTAGGCAGCCATTTTCCCACTGTGCTTTGTGGGATCTTGTTTCTGTGTAGTTACCTGTTGAGCACTGCTTGAGCGTCACGTATCATTTACTCTGTTGTTTTTGAGTTTCAGTTGATGAAACATGTGCAACTCTACGTACGCTTTGCCTTGGTCCGATGTTCATTATAACGATCGTGACACTGTATGTGTGGATATATATATACAGTTGAAGTCATGCATGACAAGTCATTTTTCCAACAATTGTTTACACACATTTCTCTTAATTCACACATTCAGAAGTTTACATATACTAAGTTGACACTGCCATTAAACAGCTTGGAAAATTGTCATGGCTTTAGACGCTTCTGATAGTCTAATTGACACAATTTGAGTCAATTTAAGGTGTACCTCTGGAGGAAACGGCTACAAAAGTATCTATATCGACAGTAAACCAAGTCCTATATCGACATACCCTGAAAGGCTGCTCAGCAAGGAAGAAGCCACTGCTCCAAAACCGCCATTAAAAAAAGCCAGACTGTTTTCAACTGCACTTGGGGACAAAGATTGTACTTTATGGAGAAATGTCCTCTGGTCTGATGAAACACACATAGAACTGTTTGGCAATAATGACCATCGTTATGTTTGGAGGAAAAAGGGGGAGGCTTGCAAGCCTAAGACCACCATCCCAACCGTGAAGCACGGAGGTGGCAGCATGATGTGGGGGTGCTTTGCTGCAGGAGGGACTGGTGCACTTCAAAAAATAGATGGCATCATGAGAGAAATTGTGGATTTATTGAAGCAACATCTCAAATCAAATCAAATCAAATGTATTTATATAGCCCTTCGTACATCAGCTGATATCTCAAAGTGCTGTACAGAAACCCAGCCTAAAACCCCAAACAGCAAGCAATGCAGGTGTAGAAGCACGGTGGCTAGGAAAACTCCCTAGAAAGGCCAAAACCTAGGAAGAAACCTAGAGAGGAACCAGGCTAGGTGGACTGGGGTGGCCAGTCCTCTTCTGGCTGTGCCGGGTGGAGATTATAACAGAACATGGCCAAGATGTTCAAATGTTCATAAATGACCAGCATGGTCGAATAATAACAAGGCAGAACAGTTGAAACTGGAGCAGCAGCATGGCCAGGTGGACTGGGGACAGCAAGGAGTCATCATGTCAGGTAGTCCTGGGGCACGGTCCTAGGGCTCAGGTCCTCCGAGAGAGAGAAAGAAAGAGAGAATTAGAGAGAGCATATGTGGGGTGGCCCGTCCTCTTCTGGCTGTGCCGGGTGGAGATTATAACAGAACATGGCCAAGATGTTCAAATGTTCATAAATGACCAGCATGGTCGAATAATAGTAAGGCAGAACAGTTGAAACTGGAGCAGCAGCATGGCCAGGTGGACTGGGGACAGCAAGGAGTCATCATGTCAGGTAGTCCTGGGGCATGGTCCTAGGGCTCAGGTCCTCCGAGAGAGAGAAAGAAAGAAAGAAAGGAGAGAATTAGAGAACACACACTTAGATTCACACAGGACACCGAATTAGGACAGGAGGGGTACTCCAGATATAACAAACTGACCCTAGCCCCCCGACACAAACTACTGCAGCATAAATACTGGAGGCTGAGACAGGAGGGGACAGGAGACACTGTGGCCCCATCCGAGGACACCCCCGGACAGGGCCAAACAGGAAGGATATAACCCCACCCACTTTTGGAGATCTCAAGACATCAGTCAGGAAGTTAAAGCTTGGTCGCAAATGGGTCTTCCAAATGGTTAATAACCCCATACTCCCAAAGTTGTGGCAAAATGGCTGAAGGACAACAAAGTCGATGTATTTGAGTGGCCATCACAAAGCCCTGACCTCAATCCCATAGAAAATAGAAAATTTGGGGGCAGAACTGAAAAAGTGTGTGCAAGGAGGCCTACAAACATGACTCAGTTACACCAGCTCTGTCAGGAGGAATGGGCCAAAATTCACCCAACTTATTGTTGGAGCTTGTGGAAGGCTACCCAAAACGTTTGACCCAAGTTAAACAATTTAAAAGCAATGCTACCAAATACTAATTGAGTGTATGTAAACTTCTGACCTACTGGGAATGTGATGGAAGAAATAAAAGCTGAAATAAATCATTCTCTCTACCAGTATTCTGACATTTCACATTCTTAAAATAAAATGGTGATCCTAACTGACCTAGACCGGGAAATTTAACTAGGATTAAATGTCAGGAATTGTGAAAAACTGAGTTTAAATGTATTTGGCTAAGGTGTTTGTGAACTTCCGACCTCTACTGTATATATTTATATATACACATACACACAGTATTATGCTACTAGAACACGACAGGAAAGGAAGTAGAAATAAGTGAGTAAAAAATGTGAGTGTTGCGAGAGTATACAAACACTGAGCTGAAGAGGCTCAGTTGGAGATTAGGTAACAATGTCACACTAGTCAGTGGAGTGAACTGGAGACTGATTAGCGTCTCACTATGTATCAGTGCCTCACTGTGGGTTGTCATATTGTTCCTGTGTGTCACTGGAGATGACTGTGCATGTGTTTTTTGTTTGCATGAGCTTTGTGTGTGTTTGCACAGTAGCTGATTTGGTCTATCCAATTTGACACCAGCAGGCTGGATGAAAGACCCTTGTTCCGCATTTCATAATCTCATGAGCTGTAATCATATTTAATGTACAGTATAGAGCTTTTGTGGGTTCTCATATTGTTGTTGGAAACATTAGGAACATTGACATTGACTGACCAGGTGAATTCGGGTGAAAGCTATGATCCCTTACTGATGTCACTTGTTAAATCCACTTCAATCAGCGTAGATGAAGGGTTTAGACAGATTAAAGGCTGATTTTTAAGCCTTGATACAATTGAGACATTGATTGTGTATGTGTGGCATTCAGAGGGGGAATGGGCAAGACAAAAGATTATAGTGCCTTTGAACGAGGTATGGTTGTAGGTGCTAGGCGCCCCAGTTTGAGTGTATCAAGATATGCAACACTGCTGGGTTTTTCACGCTCAACAGTTTCCCACGTGTATCAAGAATGGTCCACCACCCAAAGGACATCCAGCCAACTTGACACAACTGTGGGAAGCATTGGAGTCAGCATCACTCTGGAACGCTTTCGACGTCTTGTAGAGTCCATACCCCAAAGAATTAAGGCTGTTCTGAGGGCAAAAGGTGGTGCAAGTCAATATTAAGATGGTGTTTCTGATGTTTTCTACACTCATTCTACATATCATATCCACGATGGCTATCTCTAACCCTAAATCACTGTGACCATCATGGACACTGATGTCTTTTTGAATGTGCCATTATGTATTTTCAATTAAGTGAATGCCGGAAAGTCCATGTTGCAGTGAACTGGAAGACAGGTAGCTGGTTTATCTACTTGTCTGGCTCAGAGCCCACAATTAGACTAATTTTAGGGAAGAATAATGGAAGCAGTATGGCAACAAACAAGCTATTGTGCTGTGCAGTAGTAAAACCCATTCAGTCTGTCTACAAACATGCTCTCAAAGTTCTTGATAGAAAGCCCAATATCCATCATCTCTGTTACATCTTCAGAAGCATGACCTCCAGAGTTGGGAAAATCTTGTGCAATACACCAACGCATGTCCTGTATTCAAGATCCTAAATGGCCTGGCTCCCCCTCCACTTAGTACTTTTGTTAAAAAGAAAACCCAAACCTATGGCAGCACATCCATAAGGTCTGCCATATGAAGTGACTGTATAGTTCCCTTAAGGAAAATCACCTTTACTCAATCTGCTTCCTCTGTGAGAGCTTCCCATGTATGGAACACACTGCCATCAGACACACACAGACTGCACCACCTATCGCACCGTCACAAAAAAACATAAAGACAAGGCTAAAGGCCAGACTTGTGAACATAATCCCTAGCTGTGCATTGCCGCTTTCCATGTTGTCTGTAGCTTGTGAGGTGTGGAAACATTGTTGCTTTTATGGATTTTGTTTTGTTGCTTTTTGTGCTATTGCTCTGTCTGCGTGCAACGTGTTGCTTGTTCTGTTTCTCTGTCTGCATGCTACATCTAGTTTATTCTATGTTCCTCTATCTGCATGCTACATTTTGCTTGTTCTATGTTGCTCTGTCTGTGCGCTACGTGTTGCTTGTCCTATGTTGTCCTGCATGTGCTCTCTGCTCAGTGTTTGTCTGTATTGTAATTGTTTTTAATAACCTGCCAGGGACTGCTGTTGAAAATTTGTCGTTTGGCAAAATGTTTAACTGAAACCTTGATTAATGTGCTCTGTCCCTGTAAAAATAAAAAATAAACTCAATTTCCACCATGATTATTCCCTATCAGAAAGACTCCCTCTGTCAAAGATTTCTGTTATCTTAAGTGTTGATTGTGATGTTTCTCATTTTCTAGAGCCCTTCTATCTGGAAAGACCAATCTGTATTTTTCTCAAATTGTCCAATCATTACAATTTTGAGCTGACAGGCATTGTGTGCCTGAATCATCTCTCTGCTGTTGACTCGTTCTGTTTTAATACGTTTTTTGTTGTTGTTAAAGACCGTCTTAAGTAGCTACTGAATCAGGAACAATGTTCGGCTCTCTTGACAGGCACTCAAACACAGGTCGACAAAACCTTCCTTCCATTAGCTAGGACAACTATATCAGCTCTGCAGTCAGGACTAGAATAAAAGCTCAAAAGGTTGATCAATGATCATTAGAGATGTATCATTCATAAGAGACAATGGAGAAGCACTTGTTCTATAGCCAATGTTTGTCTCATCCAACAGCCTGCATGCTTTAACCTAACAGAGCAGGACACACAATCCCTTCCCCTCCCTCTTGGTCACAGTGAGAGGACCGTGATATGATCCATATTGAGCCATATTCCCTGATGCTCCTGCAGCAGGTGGTTGTTTTAGCTGTGGTTATGGATGTTGGGGGTGTAGTCAGGATGTATGGTGTATCATGGCTCCCTATTAAGGCTTACTCTACATGGGCAGATCAGTCAGGAATCACTCTGCAGTGGTGGCTGAGACACATGACGCATGTCAGGGCTTTGCTCTAGTATCATGTAAATCCAAGGTTAAGCAGCTTAGTGTACGTGGCCACTTGCCTTCACTTTAGCTTCCCTTATGGAAGACCCCACCCGCAACACAGATGTTCCCGTGTAGTCCTTCCCCTGTACAGATGTGGTGTGTATGCACTATCACAAACACACAAACATACTCATGGGGGTTGTTGAGGACATGGGATAATCCAGTGAAGGCATCTATGACCAACTGATTCCATGGACCAGGAGGCAAAGCTACTGTAGCAGAGGAGTAGTCTCATTACAAAGCCTCCAATCGCACATCAAAGAACACACTCACTATTCTGGAGAGAGCTTGGGGGTGGGGGAATATAATCTTGTGCAAACACGTAACTCACACACTCCCTTGGATGTTGACTGCACAACATTTTTGTGTGTGTGTCAGCGCATGTGAGTACATTCAATCTAAGTACTTGGCCAGGATGGCCAAGGGATTACCAATACTAACGATCCAGACAAGGTACTACCCCATTCTCCAGCATTTTCCAGTCTATCAACACACTTGTTTTTAGCCATTCTCTCTGAGATTAACAAAAAGCATCAGGAAGCTGAGTTATTTCACAGAGAGCAGTGGAGGTGGACCCTCTTGGGTCCCAGTACATTACATCTCCAGCCTTACCCTCTGTCTCTCTGTGCAATCTCCTGCTCTGTCTGCTACATTAGACCAAGACTAGCTCTGAGAGGGTAAGAGATGAGGTTAATGAAATGCTCTACATTCCGCTGAAACCACAGGCGGGCCATGGCACCTTAATTTGGGAGGACGGGTTCATAGTAATGTCTGGAACGGAATTAATGGTGGTTTGGTTTCCATGTGTTTGATACTATTCCATTTACTCCATTCCAGACATTATTATGAGCCGTCATCCCTCAGCAGCCTCCTGCGGCTGAAACGCTTGGATCTCTTTCTTTCCATTAGATGTTTTTCACAATTCTCCTGCTTATCAGCCATTCTGTTTTAAATGTCACCACGCACTTGCTCTAGGCTAGCCCTGGTCGGCAAGCAATTTTAGGTTTGCGGGGAATTTTGCAGGCAAAGCTTTTACATTTTTCTGCTTGTGTGTGTGTGTGTGTGTGTGTGTGTGTGTGTGTGTGTGTGTGTGTGTGTGTGTGTGTGTGTGTGTGTGTGTGTGTGTGTGTGTGTGTGTGTGTGTGTGTGTGTGTGTGTGTGTGTGTGTATGGTATGGGCGTATGTGCGTGCATTTGACTTTTTAGGGCATTGCCCATTTTCTGGATGGAAGTAATTGCACCTCCTTAGTAAACCAGGGGTTTTGATGTATTTGGACGCAGTTTGGTGTTGCAGGCCAATTCATCACTTCTTCTTGCACCCTCGGCAGGGAAGCACAACACACATCTCTCCCATTTCCCCAGGAAGTGGCTCTGATGGCAGGGGCCCACGTCCAAATGCCAAGATTTATGGGGTGTAAAACATCTTGGGCGTACTACTCATCTCCATTGGGCAAACGATTCATGATGTTTTGTGCCAGGAAATGTAACCTGGCGAATAGACTGGTTACTTGTGTATTTTTTTTTCATTTCATTCACTAAAAGAAACACTGAGAGACATGGCTTTGAAAGTTTCCATTTTTCACATAGTGAAAAATATCTGACGTGTTTGTTCCTGTTGAAAATTGGGGCACATGAGTTCTCTGCTAGACACAAAGGAACCACTAAGAGAAGAGAGGAGACAGGGGTAAATGCAATATAGTGCACTTCAATGAACCGTAAGTTACTGATGATGACTTGCAATGAAACAGTGGTTCTAATTCGCCACAGTTAATGCATTTGAGATGATTGAGGTGGTAGTTGAATTGGGGTCAGTGGATAATGTAGGTAAAAAATCTAATTCAAGAATTGTATGATCCTCATCAGAAATAAATGGAATTAAGTAATTCTTGAATGAGAATTTCTGTTCATTTCCTGAGTTGACTGAATTGAACTGGAATTGACCCTCAGTCAGAACACCCTGTGTTTCCCGATTTGAAATTATTAAATTGTTATGTTTGGTGGTCTCATATGTATTATTATGTTTGCCTTCAGATAAGACTTACCATTTTGTTTGAATGTCTGTGTCCTTGTGTTTTAGGTTTTAAACCCTGATGTTCTCACCCATGCGAGATTCAAATTAGCATAATATAAAAATCCCCCTAAAATTCTGTCAGTTTAAGCTAGAGATATCTGTTTTTCATTGGATGCGTCTCAATCTACCGCATCTGCCTATGTCACACTTCCGCATCTGTGGTGAAAGGTGACAGAGCCAAAGCGGAGTTTGCCAGACCATGAGACATCTTGAAAAGGTGTCTTCCCACAAAATCGCTTGGACCAATGAGACTCTCACGAACACAATGGTGTTCTCCATGTTTCTCTACAACTCCCACAAGGATCTTGGGACATGTCTGAAGTCGACACAGTCGATCTGACAACTTCTGTCTGTTGCGTCCGAACCGTTTCGGCTACAAACTAAAATGATCCCTATGTGGAAAGGTGACACTCTTTGCCTTAGGATGCCCACAGGCCTCACAAGACTCGTCTGAAGGTCCCTCGGTAACAGAAAGAAATGTATGGAAGTATATATGGACAATTTAGTTCCAAAAACAAGAGGTTAAATACATGTATAATAATGTTTCTTTGTATCTTTCAGATGTAGGACAGAACTAACTTCTCTTCGATTTTATTTTGGGGACTATCTGTTATTCCACGTAGTGAATCTGTTATTCAATGCATTTGAATTAGCTAAAAATATTTAAAAATATATTTTTATATCAGATATTTTTTCTGATATTTTAGGGATACTTCAAGGGGTCTTAAAATTCCAAATCAAATAACTAAATTATCCTGTAATGAACACAGGGGGAGACAGAGCTGGTTTCAAGTGCAGGGTTCAGCAGGGGTTTATTGCAAAGGACCACAGGAGGCAGGTAGCTGGGTCCAGGGGCAGGCAGAAGGTCATAAACAGGGGGTCCAAAAGGGTAACAGTACAGGCAGGGAAAAGGCTAGTAACATGGTCTGGGAGATCAGGCAATAGGTAGATAACAGGAAATCCGCTAAAGTACAGGCAAGGAATAGGCAAAAGGCGTAGTTAGTGAGGCAGGCAAAAACTAGCATACACGGGAGGAGTAAATCACGGGAAAAAGAGAGGTCTGAAATATGTGTGTCACAAAACAAATACCTGACAGTGATGGGGCGCAAATAACTAAACTAAATGGTGTATGTGAACATGTGATAGAATTCAGGTGATTGGGATCTGGAAAGTGGCCTGCGTTCAGGGGATCTACATGTTTGAGGGTGTGAGTTGGAAGTAGATGTTACAGATCCTTGTTATGACATTCTGAAAACAATTCCATATACAGTGCATTCTGAAAATAGTTAAACCCCTTGACTTTTTCCTCATGTTACGATACAGCTTTATTCTAAAATGGATTAAATAGTTTTTTTCCCCCTCATGAATCTACACACAATACCCCATAACGACAACCACCTTTGGCAGTGATTACAGCCTTGAGTATTTTTGGGTATGCTACAAGCTTGGCACAACTGTATTTGGGGAGTTTCTTCCATTCTGCTCTGCAAATGCTCTCAAGGTCTGTCAGGTTGGATGGGGAGCGTCAATGCACAGCTGTTTTCAGGTCTCTCCAGAGATGTTTGATCGGGTTCAAGTGCGAGCTCTAGCTAGGCCACTCAAGGGCATTTAGAAACTTGTCCCAAAGCCACTCCTTGCATTGTCTTGTTTGTTTGCTTAGGGTTGTTGTCTTCGCCCCAGTCTGAGGTCCTGAGCGCTATGGAGCAGGTTTTTATCAAGGATCTCTCTGTACTTTGTTCCGTTCATCTTTCCCTAGACCCTGACTAGTCTTCCAGTACCTGCCACTGAAAAACATCCCTCGCAGGGATGGTGCCAGGTTTAATCCAGATATGACGCTTGGCAATCAGGACAAAGAGAGCCAGGTTTCATCAGACCAGAGAATCTAGTTTGTCATGGTCTTAGTCCTTTAGATACCTTTTGGCAAACTCCAAGTGGGCTGCAATGTGCCTTTTACAGCAGAGTGGCTTCCATCTGGCTTCCATCTGATTAGTGGAGAGCTGCAGAGATGGTTGTCCTTCTGGAAGGTTATCCCATCTCCAAAGAGGAACTCTGGAGCTTTGTTAGTGACCATCGGGTCACCTCCCTGACCAAGGCCCTTTTCACCCGATTGCTTTATTTGGCTGGGAGACCAGCTCTAGGAAGAGTCTTGGTTGTTCCAAACTTCTTCCATTTAAGAATGATGGAGACCACTGTGTTCTCGGAGACCTTCAATGCTGTAGACATTTTTTGGTACCCTTCCTCAGATCTGTGCATTGACACAATCCTGTCTCGAAGCTCTATAGACAATTTATTTGACCTAATGGCTTGGTTTTTGCTCTGTCATGCACTGTCAACTGTGGGGCCTTATGTAGACAGGTGTGTGCATTTCCAAATCATGTCCAATCAATTAAATTCACCACATGTGGACTCCAATCAAGTTGTGGAAACAATTTCGAGTTTCATAGCAAGGGGTCTTAATACTTATGTAAATAAGGAATTTCTGTATTTTATTTTTATGAATTTATTTATTCCATCTTAGAATAAAGATGTAAGAAGAACATTTTTTAAAAGCCAAGGGGTCTAAATACTTTCCGAATGCACTGTTACTTAGTAGAACCCCTCCCCTGGCTTAGACAGAGCATGGGGTCCAGGTTTTAAATTGCGTTGAGATTCAGCATCTGTATGCCATATCTGTCTGCCCCACCACATCTTGCAGTATTCTGCCTCGGTCAACTGCTACCTGTCTCTCTCTCTCTCTCTCTCTCTCTCTCTCCCTCCATATCCCACTCCCTTCAGAGAGAGTAGCATCCTGCTTTTTAAAACATGTACAGTTGAAGTCGGAAGTTTACATACACCTTAGCCAAATACATTTAAACTCAGTTTTTCACAATTCTTGACATTTAATCATAGTTAAAATTCCATGTCTTCGGTCAGATAGGATCATCACTTTATTTTAAGATAGTGAAATGTCAGAATAAAAACAGAATAATGATTAATTTCAGCTTTTATTTCTTTCATCACATTCCCAGTGGGTCAGAAGTTTACATATACTCAAATAGTATTTTGTAGCATTGCCTTTAGCTGGTGTAACTGAGTCAGGTTTGTATGCCTCCTTGCTCACAAACGCTTCTTCAGTTCTGCCCACAAATTTTCTATGGGATTGAGGTCAGGGCGTTGTGATGGCCACTTCAATACCTTGACTTTGTTGTCCTTAAGCCATTTTGACATCACTTTGGAAGTATGCTGCGTGCATTTTGTATTCACCCCCTTTGCCCCAGAGTCTGCAACACCACTAAGCAAGGGGCACCACCAAGCAAGCGATACTATGAAGACCAAGGAGCTCACCAAACAGGTCAGGGACAAAGTTGTGGAGAAGTACAGATCAGGGTTGGGTTATAAGAAAATAACAAACTTTGAACAGCCCACGAAGCACCATTAAATCTATTATTTTTTAAAATGGAAAGAATAGGGCACCACAACAAACCTGCCAAGAGAGGGCCTCCCACCAAAACTCACGGACCAGGCAAGGGGGGAATTAATCAGAGAGCCAACAAAGAGACCAAAGATAACCCTGCAGGAGCTTCATAGCTCCACAGCGGAGATTGGAGTATCTGTCCATGGGAGAACTTTAAGCTATACTTCACAGAACTGGGCTTTACGGAAGAGTGGTCAAAAAAAAATAAGCAAACATGTTTGGTGTTTGCCAAAAGGCATGTGGGAGACTCTCCAAATCAAATCAAATCAAATGTATTTATATAGCCCTTCGTACATCAGCTGATATCTCGTAGTGCTGTACAGAAACCCAGCCTAAAACCCCAAACAGCAAGCAATGCGGGTGTAGAAGCACGGTGGCTAGGAAAAACTCCCTAGAAAGGCCAAAACCTAGGAAGAAACCTAGAGAGGAACCAGGCTATGTGGGGTGGCCAGTCCTCTTCTGGCTGTGCCGGGTGGAGATTATAACAGAACATGGCCAAGATGTTCAAATGTTCATAAATGACCAGCATGGTCGTATAATAATAAGGCAGAACAGTTGAAACTGGAGCAGCAGCACGGTCAGGTGGACTGGGGACAGCAAGGAGTCATGTCAGGTAGTTCTGGGGCATGGTCCCAGGTCTCAGGTCCTCCAAGAGAGAGAAAGAAAGAGAATTAGAAAGAGCATATGTGGGGTGGCCAGTCCTCTTCTGGCTGTGCCGGGTGGAGAGTATAACAGAACATGGCCAAGATGTTCAAATGTTCATAAATGACCAGCATGGTCGTATAATAATAAGGCAGAACAGTTGAAACTGGAGCAGCAGCACAGCCAGGTGGACTGGGGACAGCAAGGAGTCATCATGTCAGGTAGTCCTGGGAAATGGTCCTAGGGCTCAGGTCCTCTGAGAGAGAGAAAGAAAGAGAGAAGGAGAGAATTAGAGAACGCACACTTAGATTCACACAGGACACCGAATAGGACAGGAGATGTACTCCAGATATAACAAACTGACCCTAGCCCCCCGACACATAAACTACTGCAGCATAAATACTGGAGGCTGAGACAGGAGGGGTCAGGAGACACTGTGGCCCCATCCGAGGACACCCCCGGACAGGGCCAAAGAGGAAGGATATAACCCCACCCACTTTGCCAAAGCACAGCCCCCACACCACTAGAGGTGGTGTATGGAAGAACGTATGGAAGAAGGTACTCTGGTCAGATGAGACTAAAATAGAGCGTTTTTGCACATCAAGGAAAACACCATGGTGGCAGCGTCATGCTGGGGGGATATTTTTCATCGGCAGGAACTAGATAACTGGTCAGAATTGAAAGAATGATGGTTGGTGTTATATACAGGGAAATCCTTCAGGGAAACCTGTTTCAGTCTTTCAGAGATTTGAGACTGGGACGGAGGTTCACCTTCCAGCAGGACAATGACCCTAAGTATACTGCTAAAGCAAGACTCAAGTGGTTTAAGGGGAAACATTTAAATTTCTTGGAATGGCCTAGTCAAATCCCAGACCTCAATCCAATTGAGAATCTGTGGTAGGACTTAAAGATTTCTGTACACCAGCAGAAGCCATTCAACTTGAAGGAGCTGGAGCAGTTTTGCTTTGAAAAATGGGCAGAAATCCCAGTGGCTAGATGTGCCAAGCGTATAGAGACATACCCCAAGAGACATGCAGCTGTAATTGCTGCAAAGGGTGTCTCTACAAAGTATTGACTATGGGGGATAGTTATGCACACTCAAGATTTCTGTTTTTTTGTCTTATTTCTTTTGTTTCACAATAAAAAAATATTTTGCATCTTCAAAGTGGTAGGTATGTTGTGTAAATCAAATGATACAAACACCTCAAAATCAATTTTCATTCCAGGTTGTAAGGCAACAAAATAGGCGGTGAATACTTTTACAAGCCATTGCAGGTTAAACAATACAAGGTTAAGACATAAAAATTCTGCGTGGAAGAGTTAGAAATTAAACAAATTCATTGGACCAGTGCCATTGATAACTACGAGTGCCACTGCTAACTAGCAATGCTGGTCCCATGAATTGAAAAGAGTTATGTGGGGCGGCAGGGTAGCCTACTGGTTAGAGCAGACTAGTAACCGGAAGGTTGCAAGTTCAAATCCCCGAGCTGACAAGGTACAAATCTGTCATTCTGCCCCTGAACAGGCAGTCAACCCACTGTTCCTAGGCAGTCATTGAAAATAAGAATTTGTTCTTAACTGACTTGCCTAGTTAAATAAAGGTAAAATAAATATTAGAACCCTGTTAACCTTGTAAACTTCAACCTAGATGTTAGCTAGATGGTTATTGTATATTTTTCTGTCAGCTTAAAATTATATATTTTTTCACCAATGTTATGATCCGCATCAGACCGCCGGCCTTCTTCCCAGGCAGTGTAGCTATATTGATTGAGCTGGTCCCACGGTTGGTTCAGAGCGGTAGAACCTCTGCGTTATTGTGACGCCATTGTCTTAACCTTCCCATCTTCAAATCATAATCGCATACACATATTTAGCGGATATTAATGCCAGCAAGTAAAAGCAGGAAGTGTACCCTTCAATCTGTGCTGTGATTTGTTGAGTAAACATTCCAAAATACCATCAATGTTTTTGCATCACAATACCAGGCAGCCATTGCAAGTGTACCCTAGAGATTACCAGAGAAATTGCCAGGGTTAGTGCTTCCAATCCCTTTCTATTCATTGTACAGTATTTCTATGGCGGTACCAAACCACTGGTCAGTAAAGTAATTTGACCTATGAGCGTGTGTGTGTGTATGTCTTTGCAATGATGCTTGCAGTGTTTGGTGAAGCGTGGGCGGCAGTAGTGCATTAGGAGTGCATGGGTACCAGTCACAGTTACCACCGCCAGGCTCATCATCATCGACCATCTCATCCTTCTATGAATGTGGCACAAAAAAATCACTCAGGGAGGGAAAGCAAATGACCATTAGAGAGAGAGAGATCTGACTGTTTCTTCCCACACATCAAATAGTTGACTCTGTGATAACCGATAATGGATGGGTTGGCCTATAACTCCATTGCACTTAAATAGTGGGTATATGTGACTGATGGTAATAATTTACTACGCAGGCCTCCATCCCCACACTAACACCTCTGTTTTGACATTGTCAGGGCTTGATGGGAGCCGTAGGCCCCTCTCAGGATACTTCCAACTAGCATCATCAACCATTCAAGCCTGAATGCCTTACGGTGTTAACAGGGTGTTATCTGTTCACAGCATGGGTGAAATATTGCTGGAACTGTTGTCATATAGGCAGAGTGCATGAGATAATACCCCTCTGTTGCATTGGTAATGCTTTTCTTAATGGAATTGTGACCAAGGGGCGTACATCCAAAACCCCTGGTTGTGTGTGTGTGTGTGTGTGTGTGTGTGTGTGTGTGTGTGTGTGTGTGTGTGTGTGTGTGTGTGTGTGTGTGTGTGTGTGTGTGTGTGTGTGTGTGTGTGTGTGTGTGTGTGTGTGTGTGTGTGTGTATGTGTGTGTTTGCACGCATCTGTGCACTTGTTCATGCGTCTGTGCGCTTGTGTGCATGTGTTGGGGGTGGAGCGGTTGGTTCCTGCTGTGGCTGCAGTGTCCCATTGTTTGGTGCTTGTCAGTGGGCCCTTGCTGTGAGAGTTATAGCCGGACTGGCATGTAGGAAGAAGTAATCAATATGCATACAGCGTTCACTCCATTACAGCTTTGGCACAGCGGCATAATAATGAAAATCAAGCGATTTACAGTGAATTTTGATTAGAACATCTACAGACTGCAGATTGTTCCTGCTGGTTTCCCCTGCACACTCCTGGTCTAGCTATCTACCCCCTTTCTAGTTTCCCTCATGTTATCATATTTTAGTATGATAACTCACTCTTTTATAGAACGATTACATATTGTAGTTGTCTCATCTTCACTTCCTCAGGTTGTGATTGTTCTTAAATTTGAAAAATACTCACCTGCCTAGTTCAGCGTTATAATTGAATGTTGTTTGAGAGAAGATTGCTGGGTTACGTTATTTGGATAGTCTGGATTTTCCATTCAGCTCTACAGATACAGATAGACCTGTTGATAAACAACTGCTTGCTAAGGGGACTGTCAGGTTAGGTTTAGAATAAGGGTTAAGGCTAAGTTTAGGGTTAGTGTTGAGTTCAGGATAGTTCAAAAGTTACTAATGGTCTGAAGATAGCTCTTTAGGTCTATCAAAATAGTTTTATCCAGTGCTGAAATTACCATGATGAACGGAATGATTGACAGACACCCATGCAGAATCAGAGGCTTTCAGTTTATTGAGAATTTCACACAACCAAAATAAACAAAGATGAGGTAAAAAGTGGTGAAATTTGATGAAGATGAATATATCTTCCACAACAAAATCCAGGATATCACATCTTGCGTGCAAGGGTGGTAAATGTTATGTTTACACAATTCATTCAGAGATCAGAAAATCCCCAGAGAAGCCCAGGTCAGTTAAATCACTTGCACATTTTCACCAGGAGCAGGTACTCTTCACATTTGTCCAGATTTGGACTATTGGCTTTCATGTCAAAATTAATCTTTGCCCTGGAACTACATTGAATATGTAGTTCCCTCTCTACTGGTGTGCGTGCATGTAAAGCCATGTCTGTAACAAATCCTATCACTCTGCTCCAGACCTAAAAGTCAAATCCCATACTGCACTAGGCCTCACAATGACATTTCAGAGCAGAGCTGTCAGCCATTTTCATTTTGGTGTTCTAATCAGGGATAAAATAGAGGTGAGTTGGAATGACATGTCAAATATGATTAATTGGAAACAAGATCCACCTAAAAAACATGATTTAAAATATATATATTAGCACTAAAAGCATGTTGAGTAGTTATGTCAGAGTACAAGTTCCTAGTTTTGTGTCAGTACATGGGAGTCAGAGATGACTCCGTGCTTCACGGTTGGGATGGTGTTCTTCGGCTCGCAAGCCTCCTCCTTTTCCTCCAAACATAACAATTGTCATTATGGCCAAACAGTTCTATTTTTGTTTCATCAGACCAGGGGAAGTTTCTCCAAAAAGCACAATCTTTGTCCCCATGTGCAGTTGCAAACAGTAATCTGACTTTTTATGGCCGTTTTGGAGCAGTGGCTTCTTCCTTGATGAGCGGCCTTTCAGGTTATGTTGATATAGGACTTGCTTTACTTTGGATACAGATACTTTTGTACTTGTTTCCTCCAGCATCTTCACAAGGTACTTTGCTGTTGTTCTGGGATTGATTTGCACTTCTCACACCAAAGTACGTTCATCTCTAGGAGACAGAACGCGTCTCCTTCCTGAGCGGTATGACGGCTGCATGGTCCCATGGTATTTATACTTGCGTGCTATTGTTTGCAAGGATTAACATGGTACCTTCAGGCATTTGAAAATTGTTCCCAAGGATGAACCAGACTTGTTGAGGTCTACAATTTTTTTTCTGAGGTCTTGGCTAGTTTCTTTTGATTTTCCCATGATGTCAAGCAAAAAGGAACTGACTTCGAAGGTAGGCCTTGAAATACATCCACAGGTACACCTCCAATTGTGCCAATTATGTCAATCAGCCTATCAGAAGCTTCTAAAGCTGTGACATAATTTTCCAAGCTGTTTAAAGGCACAGTCAATCTAGTGTATGTAAACATTTGGCCAACTAGAATAGTGGTACAGTGAATTACAGTGGGGCAAAAAAGTATTTAGTCAGCCACCAATTGTGCAAGTTCTCCCACTTAAAAAGATGAGAGAGGCCTGTAATTTTCATCATAGATACACTTCAACTATGACAGACAAAATCAGAAAAAAAATATTTTTAATGAATTTATTTGCAAATTATGGTGGAAAATAAGTATTTGGTCAATAACAAAAGTTTATCTCAATACTTTGTTATATACACTTTGTTGGCAATGACAGAGGTCAAACGTTTTCTGTAAGTCTTCACAAGGTTTTCACACACTGTTGCTGGTATTTTGGCCCATTCCTCCATGCAGATCTCCTCTAGAGCAGTGATGTTTTGGGGCTGTTGCTGGGCAACACGGACTTTCAACTCCCTCCAAAGATTTTCTATGGGGTTGAGATCTGGAGACTGGCTAGGCTACTCCAGGACCTTGAAAAGCTTCTTAAGAAACCACTCCTTCATTGCCCGGGCGGTGTGTTTGGGATCATTGTCATGCTGAAAGACCCAGCCACGTTTCATCTTCAATGCCCTTGCTGATGGAAGGAGGTTATCACTCAAAATCTCACGATACATACCATTCATTCTTTCCTTTACACGGATCAGTCATCCTGGTCCCTTTGCAGAAAAACAGCCCCAAAGCATGATGTTTCCACCCCCATGTTTTGGTTTCATCTGACCATATGACATTCTCCCAATCTTCTTCTGGATCATCCAAATGCTCTCTAGCAAACTTCAGACGGGCCTGGACATGTACTTGCTTAAGCAGGGGGACACGTCTGGCACTGCAGGATTTGAGTCTCTGGCGGCATAGTGTGTTACTGATGGTAGGCTTTGTTACTTTGGTCCCAGCTCTCTGCAGGTCATTCACTAGGTCCCCCCGAGTGGTTCTGGGATTTTTGCTCACCGTTCTTGTGATCATTTTGACCCCACGGGGTGAGATCTTGCGTGGAGCTCCAGATTGAGGGAGATTATCAGTGGTCTTGTATGTCTTCCATTTCCTAATAATTGCTCCCACAGTTGATTTCTTCAAACCAAGCTGCTTACCTATTGCAAATTCAGTCTTCCCAGCCTGGTGCAGGTGTACAATTTTGTTTCTGGTGTCCTTTGACAGCTCTTTGGTCTTGGCCATTGTGGAGTTTGGAGTGTGACTGTTTGAGGTTGTGGACAGGTGTCTTTTATACCGATAACAAGTTCAAACGGGTAACGAATGGAGGACAGAGGAGCCTCTTAAAGAAGAAGTTACAGGTCTGTGAGAGCCAGAAATCTAGCTTGTTTGTAGGTCACCAAATACTTATTTTCCACCATAATTTGCAAATAAACTCATTAAAAATACTACAATGTGATTTTCTGGATTTCTTTTTTCTCATTTTGTCTGTCATAGTTGAAGTGTACCTATGATGAACATTACAGGTCTCTCTCATCTTTTTAAGTGGGAGAACTTGCACAATTGGTGGCTGACTAAATACTTTTTTGCCCCACTGTATATGTGAAATAATCTGTCTGTCAACGATTGTTGGAAATTACTTGTGTCATGCACAAAGTAGATGACCTAACCGACTTGACAAAACTATAGTTTGTCAACAAGAAATTTGTGGAGTGGTTGAAAAATGAGTTTTAATGACTCCAACCTAAGTGTATGAAAACTTCCGACTTCAATTGTACATGAAGGATGATGCAGCACATTTTGAATAACAGTAGCATATATCTCTCTCCTGCCTGCGCTGGTTTTTGAGAGTTTAGATCTACTCTGCAAAGATTTTTGGTGGGATTGTAATGAAGTCATACTGTACAAGCCTGGTTCATTTTTACCTGCCAGTTCTGATGAGTTGTGTAATGCTAGCAGTGTTGCATGAATATGCATATTGATTTAATCAACTGCAGAAAGGGACTTTCAGCTGTGCCAGACATAATGTTTAATTTCCACTTTGTGTTGAATTATTTCACCTTCCTGCAGAGATCTTCTATCTCTTGTAGGTGAGTGTGTGTAGGGTAAGTGAACCCATTAGCCCACTTCCATCATTGGATTTAAAAACATTTTTAAAAAAGAAAGATTTTTATTTAATAATAATTTGGTGGGTGTTTACATTTGTCCTACTTCACACGTGTACAAGTGTTTGAATTTGAATTGGAAATGTTTTTTTTTTTAAACTGGAAATGTTTTTTTTCTCCATATCCCAACCCTTTCTGAACACCCTCAGAGAGTAGGGTCACGACCAGGGTCTGACATTATCAACTGCAACCATGGAGAAATTTGAGTTAGGAAATTAGGGTCAATTGCTTTGCTCAAGGGCACATTAACAGATTATGAAATTGTCAGCTCTTGGATTTGAATTAGTGACCTTTCGGTTACTGGCCCAACACTCTAGCCACTAGACGACCTGCCACCAAAAATACCAGTTCATGAGGTTGTTGTATCCATACCAGATTTATTCTAAGCCAATTAGATATTTTTTGATTAAGTTATTGACAGTTATGTGTAAGTTAATACTCATGTCCAATTTCAAAGCTGCAATAATTTGTTTGTGTGATAAAAACATTTTTCAGATTTTTAATACAATCTTAAATACGTGATCCTACTTAATGCAAAATGAAGAAATTGATGTATTGACTTATAGTGCCTGCAGCAAGTATTCACACCCATTGACTTAAAAAAAATGTGTTACAGAAAGAATTGCAAATTGAGTAAATTTAGATATTACATCACTGGTCTAATCACAATACCCCATAATGTCCCAGTGGAATTACAGCACAGTTTGGAACACCTACTCATTGAAGGGTTTTTCTTTATTTGTACTATTTTCTGTATTGTAGAATAATAGTGAAGACATCAAAATTATGAAATAACACATATGGAATCATGTAGTAACCAAAAAAGTGTTAGTTAGTTTTTATATTTGAAATTCTTCAAAGTAGCCACCCTTTACCTCGATGACAGCTTTGCACAGTCTTGGCATTCTCTCAATCAGCTCCATGAGGTAGTCACCTGGAATGCATTTAAATTAAAAGGTGTTAAACGTTAAACATTAATTTGTGGAATTTCTTTCCTTGTTAACCTCTTGAAACTAGGGGGCACTATTTTTATTTTTGGAAAAATAACGATCCCCAACGATCCGCCTATTTCTCAAGACCAGATGCTAGAATATGAATATAATTGACAGCTTAGGATAGAAAACACTCTAAAGTTTCCAACTCTGTAAAAATATTGTCTGTGAGTATATCACGACTGATATTGCAGGCGAAATCCTGAGAGAAATCCAATCAGGAAGTGACTCTTATTTTGAAACCCCTGTCTTTCTATGCATCCCTAGTGCCCATTGAAAGGGGTATCAACCTGATTACCTTTTCTGTGTCTACAGCCTTTAGACGTAGTTTCAGGCCTTTATTTTGAAGAATGAGCGTAAACGACTACATTGCGTAAGTGGCCAGCTGAGGGCTCTCAGAGTGATTCTTGCGTAAAAGACAGAGGTAGTCATTTTTCCTCTCGCTCCTACTGAAAAGCCAATTGTCCCGGTTGATATATTATCGAATAGATATTTGAAAAACACCTTGAGGATTGATTTTAAAAAAACGTTTGCCATGTTTCTGTCGGTATTATGGACATAATTTAGATTTTTTTTTCGCTGTTGTCATGACCGCTATTTCCAGTGGATTTCTCAACATAAAGTGACCAACAAAAGTAGGTATTTCGGGTATAAAAATAATCTTTATGGAACAAAAGGAACATTCATACCACATGTCAGTCAATAAAGTAGCAACATGACTTGGTGAACCACAACAATATAGTAGATTTCAAGCACTCATAACTTATTTCTTGAAATGCATTTAGTCTTATTTTATTGTTAAGTTAATTAACCTTGCATTGCTACGGTATACATATAGTGCATTTCGGAAGTTTTCAGGCTCCTTCCCTTTTTCCACATTTTGTTATGTTACAGCCTTATTATAAAATGGATTAAATAAATTAAAAAATCACAACAATCTACACACAATACCACATAATGGCAAAGCAAAACCCATTTTTGTAAACCCTTTGCTATGAAACTCAAAATTGAGCTCAGGTGCATCCTGTTTCCATTGATCATCCTTGAGATATTTCTACAACTTGATTGAAGTCCACCTGTGGTAAATTCAATTGATTGGACATTTGGAAAGGCACACAACTGTCTATATAATTTCCCACAGTTGACAGTGCATGTCGGAGCAAACACTAAGCGAGACAGGATTGTGTCGAGGCACAGATCTAGGGAAGGGTCTGCAGCATTGAAGGTCCCTGAGAACAGAGTGGTCTACATCATTCTTAAATGGAAGAAGTTTGGAATGACCAAGACTCTTCCTAGAGCTGGCCACCCGGCCAAACAAAGCAATCGGGGGAGAAGGTCAAGGAGGTGACCGAGAACCCAATGGTCACTCTGACAGAGCACCAGAGTTCCTTTGTGGAGATGGGATAACCTTCCAGAAAGACAATCATCTCTGCAGCACTCTACCAATCAGGCCTTCATGGTAGAGTGGCCAGACGTAAGCCACTCCTCAGTGAAAGGAACATGACAGCCCGCTTGGAGTTTGCCAAAAGGCACCTAAAGGACTCTCAGACCCTGAGAAACCAGATTCTGTGGTTTTATGAAACCAAGATTGAGCTCTTTGGCCTGAATGCCAAGCGTCACGTCTGAAGAAAACCTATCACCATCCCTACGGTGAAGCATTGTGGTGAAAGTATCATAATGTGGGAATGTTTTTCAGCAGCAGGGACTAGGAGACTAGTCAAGGTTGAGGGTAGGATGAACGGGACATAGTACAGAAAGATTGTTGATGAAAGCCTGCTCCAGAGCGTGCAGGACCTCAGACTGGGGCAAAGGTACACCTTCCAACAGGACAAAGACCCCAAGCACACAGCCAAGAAGATCCAGGAGTCACTTCTGGACAAGTCTCTGAATGTCCATGAGTGGCCCAGTCAGAGCCCGGACTTGAATCTGATCGAACATATCTGGAGAGTCCTGAAAATAGCTGTTCAACGATGCTCACCATTCAACCTGAAAGAGCTTGAGAGGGTCTGCAGAGAAGAATTGTAGCAACTCCCCAAATATAGGGGCTCCAGCTTGTAGCATCATACCCATGATAATCGAGGCTGTACTCGCTGCCAAAGGTGTTTCAACAGAATACTGAGTAAAGGGTTTAAATAGTTATGTAAATGTGATAGTTCAGTTTTTTTTTATGTATTCATTTGCAAAAATTTCTTAACCTGTTTTTGATTTGTCATTATTGGGTATTGTGTGTAGATTGTGGAAAATAAACAATTTAATCAAGTTTAGAACAAGGCTGTAATGTAAAACAAAATGTGGAAAAAGTCAAGTTGTCTGAATACTTTTAGAATGCAATGTAGATGCCTTTTCTGTCAAATAAACATTTGGCTTGAAGGGTACAGTAGCACACAAAGCACCCCCTCTTACAGAATCTAAATGGAAATAAATAAATATTGCTCAATATGATCAATACTTACTTTTTATAATATTGTACTATATGGTGTATATTTGTACCCCAGACCATTGGTTTCCAAACTTTGCTATTCTGTCTATTTTACCATAAATCATTACTTTTCCAATTTTACCATTATGCTAATATTAAGCCCAGTTTTCATTGCAACACATAGAGATTGTGTGTTGCTATCCCTAATATTCAATAAATGTGTTTTTTATTTAAAATACTCAAACTACAGTTATGTATATTCATCCTGCCTTTACCAAGATTTAAAAGAATTAAGAATAATTAAGACTGTACTTTCTCCAAAAGACGTTTGTAGCAGTAGCGGTGCGTGGGTAAAATCACTGTGGAAGCCAAGCCAGTAAAAAATCCATATTTCAACATGTGTTGTGAAAACTGTGTTGTTTGCTCTATAACCCATTCATTCATATGCTAGGATACAATACATCCATGAAAAAACAGTGGCAGAATAAATTCTACTTCACATAAGTTTGTTTCAGCACAAAACCAGAGAGCAACATCTGTTCAGTGAAGTCCACAAAGAAAATGTTGCTTGTAACAAACAGCTATATGACCAGCAACATGGTCAAGCAAGTTAATGACAGTTTACTAAACATCCACTGCACAGAGACAACATGAGCACTTCCTCTGCTATTTCAGCACCATTTAAACTGAACTATTTCAACATAATCAAATCAGTGTTTATCACACTGAAAACAAACTTAAAGATACTAAAAACAATGTAGTCCAATCAATGTTGCTCAATATCATGTGGCTGTCCATGATACTTATTTCTGTGTGTGTGTGTGTGTGTGTGTGTGTGTGTGTGTGTGTGTGTGTGTGTGTGTGTGTGTGTGTGTGTGTGTGTGTGTGTGTGTGTGTGTGTGTGTGTGTGTGTGTGTGTGTGTGTGTGTGTGTGTGTGTGTGTGTGTGTGTGTGTGTGTGTGTGCATGCAAGTACAACAATTTGGGGGACTCCACCTCCTTGTAGACAAGTTGCATGCCAATGCCATGCTCTGCTCTTTCATGTTGGCAAAATGGTCTAGGAGTCTGTCATACAGTATGTTTTTATTTTTATTGTCATTAGGCTACCTAGTTATATATATGTAGCCTAACTTCTGTGAGCAGGCCTTTCCAATCGACCTGGCCCGGGTATCCTGGAAGGACATTGACCTCATCCCGTCAGCTGAGGATGCCTGGTCATTCTTTAAAAGTAACTTCCTCACCATTTTAGATAAGCATGCTCCGTTCAAAAAATGCACAACTAAGAACAGATATAGCCCTTGGTTCACTCCAGACCTGAATGCCCTCGACCAGCACAAAAACATCCTGTGGTGGACTACAATAGCATCAAATAGTCCCCGCGATATGCAACTGTTCAGGGAAGTCAGGAACCAATACACGCAGTCAGTCAGGAAAGATAAGGCCAGCTTCTTCAGGCAGAAGTTTGCATCCTGTAGCTCCAACTCCAAAAAGTTCTGGGACACTGTGAAGTCCATGGAGAACAAGAGCACCTCCTCCCAGCTGCCGACTGCACTGAGGCTAGGTAACACGGTCACCACCGATAAATCCATGATTATCGAAAACTTCAATAAGCATTTCTCAACGGCTGGCCATGCCTTCCGCCTGGCTACTCCAACCTCGGCCAACAGCTCCCCCGCAGCTACTCGCCCAAGCCTCTCCAGGTTCTCCTTTACGCAACTCCAGATAGCAGATGTTCTGAAAGAGCTGAAAAACCTGGACCCGTACAAATCAGCTGGGCTTGACAATCTGGACCTTCTATTTCTGAAACTATCTGCCGCCATTGTCGCAACCCCTATTACCAGCCTGTTCAACCTCTCTTTCATATCGTCTGAGATCCCCAAGGATTGGAAAGCTGCCGCAGTCATCCCCCTCTTCAAAGGGGGAGACACCCTGGACCCAAACTGTTACAGACCTATATCCATCCTGCACTGCCTATCTAAGGTCTTCAAAAGCCAAGTCAACAAACAGGTCACTGACCGTCTCGAATCCCACCGTACCTTCTCCGCTGTGCAATCTGGTTTCCGAGCCGGTCACGGGTGCACCTCAGCCACGCTCAAGGTACTAAACGATATCATAACCACCATCGATAAAAGACAGTACTGTGCAGCCGTCTTCATCGACCTTGCCAAGGCTTTTGACTCGGTCAATCACCATATTCTTATCGGCAGACTCAGTAGTCTCGGTTTTTAGGATGACTACCTTGCCTGGTTCACCAATTACTTTGCAGACAGAGTTCAGTGTGTCAAATCGGAGGGCATGCTGTCCGGTCCTCTGGAAGTCTCTATGGGGGTGCCACAGGGTTCAATCCTCGGGCCGACTCTTTTTTCTGTATATATCAATGATGTTGCTCTTGCTGCGGGCGATTCCCTGATCCACCTCTATGCAGACGACACCATTCTATATACTTCCGGCCCGTCCTTGGACACTGTGCTATCTAACCTCCAAACGAGCTTCAATGCCATAGAACACTCCTTCCGTGGCCTCCAACTGCTCTTAAACGCTAGTAAAACCAAATGCATGCTTTTCAACCGTTTGCTGCCTGCACACGCACGCCTGACCAGCATCACCACCCTGGATGGTTCCAACCTTGAATATGTGGACATCTATAAGTACCTAGGTGTCTGGCTAGACTGTAAACTCTCCTTCCAGACTCATATCAAACATCTCCAATCGAAAATCAAATCAAGAGTCGGCTTTCTATTCCGCAACAAAGCCTCCTTCACTCACATCGCCAAACTTACCCTAGTAAAACTGACTATCCTACCGATCCTCGACTTTGGCGATGTCATCTACAAAATTGCTTCCAACACTCTACTCAGCAAACTGGATGCAGTTTATCACAGTGCCATCCGTTTTGTCACTAAAGCACCTTATACCACCCACCACTGCGACTTGTATGCTCTAGTCGGTTGGCCCTCGCAACATATTCGTCGCCAGACCCACTGGCTCCAGGTCATCTACAAGTCCATCCTAGGTAAAGCTCCGGCCATTATCTCAGTTCACTGGTCACAATGGCAACACCCATCCGTAGCACGCGCTCCAGCAGGTGTATCTCACTGATCATCCCTAAAGCCAACACCTCATTTGGCCACCTTTCTTTCCAGTTCTCTGCTGCCTGTGACTGGAACGAATTGCAAAAATCTCTGAAGTTGGAGACTTTTATTTCCCTCACCAACTTCAAACATCTGCTATCTGAGCAGCTAACCGATCGCTGCAGCTGTACATAGTCTATCGGCAAATAGCCCACCCATTTTTACCTACCTCATCCCCATACTGTTTTTATTTATTTACTTCTCTGCTCTTTTGCACACCAATATCTCTACCTGTACATGACCATCTGATCATTTATCACTCCAGTGTTAATCTGCAAAATTGTAATTATTCGCCTACCTCATGCCTTTTGCACACAATGTATATAGACTCCCCCTTTTTTTCCTACTGTGTTATTGACTTGTTAATTGTTTACTCCATGTGTAACTCTGTGTTGTCTGTTCACACTGCTATGCTTTATCTTGGCCAGGTCGCAGTTGCAAATGAGAACTTGTTCTCAACTAGCCTATCTGGTTAAATAAAGGTGAAAAAAATAAATAATAAATAAATAAAACTTCCTCGCATGGGCAACAATGAACTAGCTAGCTAGTTTGTGAGCTTGAAAGGACTAGGCTACATTGAACTTCAATCATCACAGGCCAGTGGCAAAACATGTTAATTGATGGTTAGATCAGAATCACATTCATATTCAAAAAAAGGTTCCAAAATAGTTAATTGACTGTCCCCATAGATAGGTTCTACATGGAACCCAAAAGCGTTCTACATGCAACCAAAATGGGTCCTTCACATGGTTCTCCTATGGGGACAGCCAAAGAACCCTTTAAGGTTCTAGAGCACTTTTTTTCTAAGAGTGTACAGAGAATTAAGTCAAAACCACAACTCCAAATCTCCATCACCATCCATGGCTTAGGAAAGGGCTAATTTAGCTAGCTAGCTACTGCAGGACATAAACACAAGCAGATCTTGCAGATCGTTTATGAGTTAGCACCACATATTTATGTATTAATATTAATTTATTCTATGGTAAGTTATCTCATGAATTAATATAAGGTATCCAAGTATGCAGACACCTAAAGCTATTTATTCATGAGTGGTTCATGCTTGACGCACTCAATTGCCCTTCATGCCTGCTCCCATACCCTGTAATTCTGTATTTCTTTGTGACTAACTTGTTTACAGGTACACCAGCGAAGCCACATCCCTGATTGGCAGATTAGTGGCAACCCTGATTAGAAGCAACTGCTGCTCATAGGTTGATCACCTGTGTTCCCTACAAATGATGTTTTGAATTTAAAAGCTGTTTGACTACACACTGAAGAAGGCTGCACATACTGAGACAGAGGGGCGCTATTTCCCTCACTTGGATGATTTATCCAGTGAGATTCAGACACTGGTGAATAGACGGAAAATTATGAAAACACGGACAAAAGATAATTTATTTCATCATTTACATTTTTTTTGTTGGTTAAATATTTGGGGAAGCCCAGCCCAGCTTCCCTTCACATCCATGAATACACTCCACTGGTTTGGGGTGGACAGGTAGTCATTGATGCAGAGAGAGAAGAATACAATCAGAGTTGAAGGATATCAGGGATAGCAGAAATACAAGTAATGGAGAAAAATGGAAACAATTGAAGGACAAGAAGATGAATATTGGACAATTACTCATGCAGTTAGGGCCGGGAAAACGTCATATATTTGTCCCTCATTCATCCAGGTGTTTCTATTTTTTGGTTCGCCACATACCTTTGTAATACAACGGTGCTGTCTAGAACCAAAAATGTTTTTTTGGCTGTCCCCATAGGAGAACCCTTCGAAGAACCATTTTTGGTTGCAGGTGAAACCCTTTTCGTTGCAGGTGGAAACCTTTTGGGTTCCATGTAGAACCCTTTCCACGGAGGGTTCTTCATAGAACCCAAAAGAGTTCTACCTGGAAACAAAAAGGCTTCTTCGTTGAACTTAAAAGGGATCCTATGGGGACATCCAAAGAACCCTTTTGGAACCCTTTTTTATAAGAGTGTAGAGAGGGAGATTTGGAACTGTCTGCAGGCAGGCTTTAGGGAAACAAACTATTTACTATTTAAAAATAATACAAGTACAGCAAATGTGAACCAGCTTTCAGCTAATTCATTAAAAATGGTTTGGGTTATGGTCTTTCTGCATGGTGTCTTATACAAAGAGTGCTGGTGTGGATTCATGTGTTTTTGCTCTAACCAAGAAGCAACACACCTGCTTCAACTGATCAAGTATTGATTGAAGTCTATGATTAGTTGATGCGTACTGGTTGTCAAGAAGAAACGCCTGGGGCCAAATTGATCTCTGAGGATAAGATTACACTGTACATCCCCTGTTATGAATGCTGCTTGATGAATAGTAATGATCAATTGATTAATAACTTTAGGGACATGATTATAATTGAAACTTACATATTACATATGAAACTTACATATGAATATCAAATTGTAAGTTTTCAAGATTTGGAAATACATGTATTATTTAAGAGGTGGGCTTATTTGGAACACCCATAGTCTTAAAGGATTCATTCGGTACCTATTATGCCCAGTGACGACTTTTCACATACTGTGGTTCCTCCTTTAAAAGTTGCATCATACTGCAGCACACCTTGCGGGCTGCCGCAGAATCCTATGGCAAGTTGTTTAATTGTCAGCCATTGTTCCCATTAATGCTGGTTAGTGCTAGTTTGACCACCAGAGGGCATCTTAGAGAAGCATTCGATAGCCTTCAATAGTGGCTGTACTAGAGAACTAAAACCTTTTTTGGGATTGATGGGATTGATTTTAAGAAATGTTGCTTAATTTATTTGATTCATATTATGGTGTTTCTATTCCAAGAAAAATGAAACCCTCAGTACTAAGAGCAGTACTAACTTCTATATGCTTTTTAAATAAATAAGACCGACACTTTTAACAGCACATTACTCAACACTAGTGAGACTCATGTCACCTACAGTATATCGACAAATATTGTTTTCAATGACGTGACTTTCCGCAAATAATTACATTTAGAGGATTGGAGGATTCTAAATTAATATCTAATGAGATTTTTTTGTTAGGGCAAATCTGATCTGTGATAATATGTAAGGGGCTTTTATATAATTCTAAATAATAATAATAATCGCTTTGTTGAAAAATAACAATATTTTGGAGATTTAACCTCATTTAACCTAGTGCGTGAGAAAAAGGCCATTCTTGAACACGGGGTGAGACATTCTCACTCATTTGTAAATAAAGCCATTTTGTTATTTAGAATTATTTATTCATGTTTTTGAACCAAAACTTTCTGCAAGCCTCTTTTTTTCTCCTCCTTTTTAATGCTGATCAATTGTCTTAAACAAAGTATCAGGTTATATGTAATGATATTTTGGAGATGATTTTGTTTTCAAAAAAATTAAAGTTAGTGATTGCAATCTGAATAAAGGTTAACATATTTATTTCTGTTTTTAGAGGGAGTGAAACCGATTAGCCCACCTTGACTATTTTTTTGGACAAGGACATCCCAGCCAGCCAAATCCTCCCTTAACCTGGATGACGCTGGGCCAATTGTGCTCCGACCTATGGGACACCCAATCACGGTCGGATGTGATACAGCCTGGATTCGAACCAGAGGCTATAATGATGCCTCTTGCACTGAGATGCAGTGCTTTAGAACACTGCGCCACTCAGGAGACATGACCAATATGACCAATGTATTGTCCAAATAAAAGCCCATCCTAGAAACATTTTTTAACAGAATTCACAGCCTGCTACACTTGGGAAAAACAGGGTTAATAATAATACTTTTTCCCCCACATGTAAAAGGTTCCAATTGATAAAGTTTTTTTGATCAACTAGTAGTTTAACCACAGTATTTGTTGTATTATTTGTTCTGTCTATTCTGATGGATTAAAATGAAATTGCTACCAATCATAGACAGTTGTGATACAGCCAGCTTAACTAAGAAATACATTTGACGAAATAATTCTCCCCCTACCCTCCTTCTAGGAAAGTATATTGTTGTGCTAACAGTCCTGCTAATAGCCATAACAGCGCTGCACAAATATTTAAGTAAAGTCATAAAACTTCACATGACACATGAATCTTTCATTTTATCAAAATGTATTTTGAACGAAATCAGGGCTGTATGAATTACAAATGTCTAAACTTAGATTTTGGAGGGCTTAATCGGTACACTTACCCTATGTTTTGTGTGTGTGTGTTTGGGGGTAGGTATGAATGTGAATGTTGAAAGGATAAGAGATTTTCCCATTGAACATATCGGCACATAAGGGAACATAATTATGTTCAATGGGACATGGACATTTCAAAGTAAACGCGTCCTGTTACGTGGTATTTAAATGGTTTGGTCTACCATGTCCTTCGTTTAAGCCCTGTGTAGCCTACCATGCATAGCCTTGTAGTTACCATATTGATAATACCCACCTCAACATACTAGGTGTCCTCATATTTAGAATCAGAAAGGTGTATTGAGCTAAAGGCGGTGCTCAGGCATTCTACTACTCTTCTCTGTCTCTGGGTCGATGTTTTAAAATGTGCTCTTTGAACATGGATAAATGTTTTTAGTCACACACACGTGCTGCCATCATATTCATGGCTCTGCTTCAGAAAATGTTCCCCATAGGTAATAGGGTAGAAATGCTTGTAGTTTTCCCCCCGGATGAGGGGGATTGTATATGAAAAGGTGTGTATGCATGCAATTTACCTAAATAATTAATGTTAACATTTCCAGTATGGTACTTTATAGGTACAGTTGAAGTCGAAAGTTTACATACACTTAGGTTGGAGTCATTAAAACTAATTTTTCAACCACTCCACAAATGTCTTGTTAACAAGTCGGTTAGGACATCTACTTTGTGAATGACACAAGTAATTTTTCCAATAATTGCTCACAGACAGATAATTTCACTTCAAATTCACTGTATCATAATTCCAATGGGTCAGAAGTTCACATACACTAAGTTGACTGTGCTTTTAAAATTCCAGAAAATTATGTCATGGCTTTAGAAGCTTCTGATTGCCTAATTGACATAATTTGAGTCAATTGGAGGTGTACCTTCAAACTCAGTGCCTCCTTGCTTGACATCATGGAAAAATCCAAAGAAATCAGCCATGACCTCAAAAGAAAATTTGAGACCTTCACAAGTCTGTTTCATTCTTGGGAGTAATTTCCAAACAGCTGAAGGTACCACGCTCATCTGTACAAACAATAGTGCGCAAGTATAAACACCATGGGACCACGCAGCTGTCATACCGCTCAGGAAGGAGACGCGTTCTGTCTCCTAGAGATGAAGGTACTTTGTGAGAAGGGCAAATCAATCCCAGAACAACAGCAAATGACCTTGTGAAGATGCTGGAGGAAACAGGTACAAAGGTATCTATATCCACAGTAAAATGAGTCCTATATCGACATAACCTGAAAGGCCGCTCAGCAAGGAAGAAGCCACTGCTCCAAAACCGCCATAAAAAGCCAGACTATGGTTTGCAACTGCATATGGGGACAAAGATATTTTGGAGAAATGTCCTCTGGTCTGATGAAACAAAAATAGAACTGTTTCTAATAGTTTCATTATGTTTGGAGGAAAAAGGGGGAGGCTAGCAAGCTGAAGAACACCATCCCAACTGTGAAGCACAGGGGTGGCAGCATCATGTTGTGGGGGTGCTTTGCTGCAGGAGGGACTGGTGCACATCACAAAATAGATGGCTTCATGAGGATTGAAAATGGTGTGGATATAATGAAGCAACATCTCAATACATCAGTCAGGAAGTTAAAGCTTGTTTGCAAATGGGTCTTCCAAATGGACAATGACCCCAAGCATACTTCCAAAGTCGTGGCAAAATGGCTTAAGGACAACAAAGTCGAGGTGTAAGAGTGGCCATCACAAAGCCCTGACCTCAATCCTATAGAAACTGTGTGGGCAGAACTGAAAAAGCATGTGCGAGCAAGGAGGCCTAGAAACCTGGGCCAAAATTCATGGGCCAAAATTCACACAACTTATTGTGGGAAGCTTGTGGAAGGCTACCCGAAATGTTTGACCCAAGTTAAACAATTTAAAGGCAAAGCTACCAAATACTAATTGAGTGTATGTAAACTTCTGACCCACTGGGAATGTGATGAAAGAAATAAAAGCTGAAATAAATAATGATCTCTACTATTATTCTCACATTACACATTCTTAAAATAAAGTGGTGATCCTAACTGACCTAAGACAGTGAATTTTTACTCAGATTAAATGTCAGGAATTGTGACAAACTGAGTTTAAATGTATTTGGCTAAGGTGTATGTGAACTACCGACTTCAACTGTAAGTACTGTGACATAGTTTAAATCATATGGAATGTGATTCATCCAATATTAGTGCATATTGCAGTGCATATGGAAGTTGCAACTTGAGAGAGATCCACTAGTGCATAACACATTTTCATTAGGAGGTATGAGGTCGTAAGCTGAGGGACAATGTTTGTGCACTTTAGACTGCTGTTGTGCTGCAGAACATAGAATAACAACAGCATTTCTGGGTGTTGAAGTAAATAAAAATGAAATACATTTGTGACAATGGGGGATTTTGTATAAATGTGGCACTATAGCAATTCCGTGTTTCCAATTACAGAGTGTTAGCCCTAGAAACAAGCCGGGTGTTAAGAAGAGTGTTGTGGTCCTATTTGTGGAGGCATTAAGTTAAGGGCTCCTGGTGTGTGTTTCCCACACTGACAGCAGGAGAAGCAGGACGGGGAGCATAGATAGAGTCTTATTTACTGTAGCTCAGCATGTCTTTCATTCCATCATTTATTCATGTGCATTTATATCTGTATTTGTGTATGCATTATTAGGTCACTAGGTACTGGTGCTCAGAATCCATCTTTTGTTTACTCTGTTATTGATTTGTTAGTTTGTTTACGTGTCATGGCAACCTTGCCAGAGGGATGGAAGAGAATACAAGGTATAACACAGGCAACAGCAGAATAGAATAGAAGATGATTTTTATAGACCAACTGTCGTTTGCAAACCTTTCAAAGTCCTTCCCTCGACTACAGCTACAGCCACCAGTTGAAGAAGAAAGCAGAGTGACAGAATATTGAGTGGAAGTGTTGCTCAGAACTCGTGATTACATGGTGTGAAGAGTGAAGCAGTGTTGTACCCAGCATGTAAAATGTCATCTCATAGGCAGAGGAGATGTGGGTGACGGGGTGATACTGAGGAGATGGGATCCCTCTTCACTCCCTCTGCTTCAGGCATTAACTACCAGCTGAAAAAAGTTATTAGTCTGTCTCTCGGAAATAACAAAGAAGAAACTGGTACATCTATACAGTAGGCAGCAAACAGCACAGTGCAGAATAAATATAGCACCCAAGTAAATGGTAAGTGTGGCAAGGTTAATTGTCTGTTAATGAGGGGGTGATTCAGCAACACCGTGCTATGTGAGTTCGACAATGTGCCACCCACTATTGAAGCAAAATTGTTCTATTGTTGTCATATTTATGTGATAGAAAGGCTCTATGTCATTTTTTATTTCATTCTATGTAATTTGGTGCAATAATTCACTGGATGTTAGTAGAAATTGAATAATATCTCCTGTATTTTGCATCGTACAGTATGTGATGGTTCACATTTGACTTCACATTTACCTGTGCATCTGTGCCTATTGGCTGTCGATAGTGAATACTTATTTTAATTAATCTGATAGTGGTATCTTGAATCTATTGACTTTGATGTTGTGTATGCAATGACAGGAACAAGCAACGTAGGTACAGGAACTGTCCATCGGGAGTTTCATGAAATAGGTTTCCATGGACGAGCAGACGCACGCACGCACAAGCCTAAGATCACCATGCACAATGCCTTGCGTCGGCTGGAGAGGTGTAAGGCTCGCCACCATTGGACTCTTAAGCAGCGGAAACACGTTCTCTGGAGTGAAGACTGATGCATCACCATCTGGCAGTCCGACGGAGTAATCTGGGTTTGGCGGATGCCACAAACGCTATCCGTCCAAATGCGTGGTGCCAACTGTCAAGTTTGGTGGAAGAGGAATAATGTCTGGGGCTGTTTATCATGGGTCGGGCTAGGTCCATTAGTTTCAGTGATGGGAAATCCTAACACTACAGCATACCATGACATTCTAGACGATTCTGTGCTTCCAACCTTGTGGAAACAATTTGGGGAAGGCCCTTAAATGTTTCAGCATGACAGTGCCCCCGTGCACAAAGCAAGGTCCATACAGAAATGGTTTGTCAAGATTGTTGTGGAAGAACTTGACTAGCCTGTACAGAGCCCTGATTTCAACTCCATCGGACACCTTTGGGATGAATCGTAACGGCTGGCTGCGAGCCAGGCCAAATCGCCGTACATCAGTTCCCGACCTCACTAGCTAGTGCTCTTGTGGATGAATGAAAGCAAGTCCCCAAGGCAATCTAGTGGAAAGCCTTCCCAGGAGAGTGGAGGCTGTTATGACGGCAAACGGGGGGACCAACTCCATATTAATGCCCATGATTTTGGAATTAGATGTTTGGTGAGCACGTGTCCACATACATACTAGGTAAGAGAGAAACAGGCCTTTGGGCTTGGTGGATTTTCTCTGAGTACTTAGCTGTGGGAGATGGTGCCAAGAGGGTATAGAAGCCCTTGTTTCAATCGTAGATTAAATAGCCTCCCATCTCATATCCTGTGCTCCCTCCTCCATTTACCATGTTCTCAAGGTCAAGTCTCTGCTCAATGTGCCACTCTCTTTCTCTCTATCTCTGACTTTCCTCGCTCCCAGTGGAAATATATCTTTCTGCTGTTCTCTATCCTCTCTCCATCTCGCTCATCCTGCTTGGTCTCTCTTCATCTCTCTTGTCTTGCATGTTCTCTATATAATGATAAAGACTCAACATATTTGTTTAAATATGTCTGAAAGCTCGCAACCAATGTTCCATCCATTTTTTTCCAGCACTGAGCAAATTTCAGGTCTGCTGAGCTCAATCTTTAACCTAATATTCGGTGCGAATTCCAGCTTGCATTTAGTGAGGCTGAACCTGCATTTTAAGTTACAGTTTTATCAGTGGCCATGTAGATTACTGTGGCTATTTCATCATAATCTAGGCTTACCAGAGTGACCTACCATCAAAAACAATGGAGAAAAAGCATCCCATAACATATTAACATGTAAATAGCTGTTGTATCATTCAGCATACAGTAACAGCCAATTTGTGGTGTTCAATATAGTCCTACTTTTGAAAAACAACATGCAGGGCTTGACGTTAACTTGTTTATCCAATTGTCCTTCAGACAAGGAGGTGACTGAAAATGCTGTTTTGTTTGATGCAAGAATTCTAATACCATTATTACAGAGAATCAGACAAATTATGCAAACGCTCTGCCGATTGGCTACTTAGCTTATTCAAGCCTGTCGCAAAATACAACACTTCCCCTTTAAGACAAAAAAAAGCTATTTTACCTGACTCGCTTTTCAAAGATGTCTAGAAATGTACACGTTTTGTGCTCTTGTAGGAAGCAACCATTCCACTATTGCTGACTACAAAATATATATAACAAGGCTAATAACTCACTGACTAGCAAAGGATATGAAAAAATGTGCACACAGGGCTGAATGCAGCTCACGCATTGATCTCAAAACAAGCGCATCTACTCACAACCGCTCATGCTGTAAAAACAGTCCAGTTCAAGGTAAATGGCACAGATCCATATATGCAATGATCTATTTGCATATAGGTCTAATGCAGCACTGATTGTTTATGCCGCACAGGTCTGTGTAGAGTACAGGCTGAGTAGTAGGTGTCAATGCAATATAAATCCTACTGGATTCTGCCTAAAACAAAATCTCTTACATAGTTTGTTTTTGTTTCGGTATGTTGTATTGAATGTGGCTAATATTACATTGATTTGATCACAATTACCACAGTAAAGGGAAATGTTGATAGTGTTGACAGGGAAAATCTAGAACAGTGGTCACCAACCTTTTCTGATTAAGATTACATTCTGAGTCAAAATGCAAGCCGAAATCTACCGCTCAGATTTTGTTCATGAAAACAAAAATGCTATATTTTTTTCATTTAAGATAAGGGTTAGGCAAAAGGTTTGGTTAAGGTTAGGTTGAAAATCACCTTTTAAGAAGAGAAATGGTTGAAATAGGTGGGCTGTATGACTTTGTGGTTATGGTAACGAGTGACGACCGGTAGGTAGGTAGCTAGGACTGCAGTAGATTGAACTGCATTGCCTCCTAGCAGAACCACATCTGAATTGTGAATTCACGTTATTGAATGTATTTTTTAAAACCATTAACTTCTTTGATATAGGGGGCACTCTTTTAATTTTTGGATAAAAAAACATTCCCGTTTTAAACAAGATATTTTGTCACGAAAAGATGCTCGACTATGCATATAATTGACAGCTTTGGAAAGAAAACACTGACGTTTCCAAAACTGCAAAGATATTATCTGTGAGTGCCACAAAACTGATGCTACAGGCGAAACCAAGATGAAATTTCAAACAGGAAATGCCCCAGATTTTCAAGGCGCTGTGTTCCATTGTCTCCTTATATGGCTGTGAATGTGCAAGGAATGAGCCTACACTTTCTGTCGTTTCCCCAAGGTGTCTGCAGCATTGTGACGTATTTGTAGGCATATCATTGGAAGATTGACCATAAGAGACTACATTCACCAGGGGCTCGCTTGGTGTCCTTCGTTGCAATTATTGCATAATCTCCAGCTGTGTGCATTTTTCCATTTGCTTCAGAGGAGAAACCCAACTGCCATGAATGACTTATCATCGAATAGATATGTGAAAAACACCCTGAGGATTGATTCTAAACAACGTTTGCCATGTTTCTGTCGACATTATGGAATTAATTTGGAAAAAAGCTTGGCGTTGTAATGACTGAATGTTGCCTGCTGAATGCTAGGCTTAATGCTATGCTAGCTATCAATACTCTTACAGAAATGCTCGTGTAGCTATGGTTGAAAAGCATATTTTGAAAATCTGAGATGACAGTGTTGTAACGGTTCTCTTCTATCTCCTCCTCTGACGAAGAGGTGGAACAAGGATTGGACCAAAATGCAGTGTGGTGGTTATTCATGTTCTTTAATAAAGGAACTATACATGAGATAACTAACAAAACAATAAATGTGTGAAAACCTAAACAGTCTATCTGGTGCAAACACAGAGAAGGGGAACAATCACCCACCAAACTCTCAAAGAATATGGCTGCCTAAATATGGTTCCCAATCAGAGACAACGATAAACACCTGCCTCTGATTGAGAACCACTCCAGACAGCCATAGACTTTGCTAGATACCCCCACTAAGATACCCCCACACACCCAATACCTAACAAAACCCCAAGACAAAACACACCACAATAAACCCATGTCACACCCCGGCCTGACCAAATAAAAGAGACAATATATAAAGACAAACACAATATACTTCGACCAGGCGAAGAGGGTGACGAAGAGGTGGAACAAGGATCAGACCAAAATGCAGTGTGGTGGTTATTCATGTTCTTTAATAACAATAAATGTGTGAAAACAATAAATGTGTGAAAACCTAAACAGTCCTATCTGGTGCAAACACAGAGACAGGAACAATCACCCACCAAACTCTCAAAGAATATGGCTGCCTAAATATGGTTCAGTGTGATGTGGAGGGTTAAGAGGGTGATTGACCTTAGAACAATAGTGTAATGATGAAGAATTGTGGGCAGTCCACTTATTTTATTATGAAAGGCTGGAAATGGTATATCATTTCCCCTCTGATAGTCAAATCAGACACGGAGTACATTCACAATGGCAAGCTGAACCAAACGAATGGACGCACTGACAGCATTGCAAATGCTGCAGAATTTAGATAAGTTGAAGTTGGATGGAGGATTGGATATTGAGCTTGAAATCAACGTCACTGATGAAGAGTCTTAATCTGATCCTGATGTTGACTTCGAGCCTCCGCCTCCGATGCCTGAGCCTCACCGCATAAAAACCAGAACAAAGCCAACTGAGATGGTGATCTCACCTGCCACAGTGAGACAGGAGTCTGGGAGCGATGGCTTAGTTTGGGTAGAAAAGAGTGATGAGTTATGTGACATGCAGCACATGAGAGATTGTACTGTCGCTCATGCACACAGAAAAGGAAACAGTATGTGGGACTTGTCTATGGATGAACTCAAAGTATTTATTACACTTATGTATGTCCACGAGGGCAAATGGCAGAAAGAGACATTTCGGGCTGATAGGTATGAGGTGGAATTTTTCAGAGAGACATTATGAGACATGAAACAAGGCCCAGTCAAAACACTATGTGCATATACAATGGGGCAAAAAAGTATTTAGTCAGCCACCAATTGTGCAAGTTCTCCCACTTAAAAAGATGAGAGAGGCCTGTAATTAGGTAGGTACACTTCAACTATGACAGACAAAATGAGGGAAAGAAATCCTGAAAATCACATTGTATGATTTTTTTATGAATTTATTTGCCCAGAGATGTTAACCAGCCAAGACATTGTGCTGTTGTTGCGTGCTCACTAAAGGTAAGTGAGGAGTCAAACGCAGGAGAGCAGAAATGTCAGTGTAGCGTGTAGTCCAAAACAAACACAGTCCAGTACAAAATCCCAAAACCCAATGGGAACAAACAGTTCACCCGTAAGGCGTAGAATCTCAACGCACCTTACTAAAATTACTACACGCGAAAATACACTGAGGTAAGCCTCCGCAAGCAACCAGAAAATGAAAACCAGGTCTTGATAGAACCAAAGACAAAACAAATGTAAAAGGAAACATGGATCGGTGATGGATCGTAGGCCGGAGACGCCGACCGCCGAGCCCCGCCCGTACAGGGAGAGGAGCCACCTTTGGTGGAAGTCGTGACAGCTGTAGGAGATAATTGTTCATCTTACTTCACAATGAAATATAAATTAGGCTTAACTGAATGATAAGGAGGGTGAAGAGGTTGATTTAATTTAGAAAGACAATAGTGTAATGATGAGGTTGTGTTATGCCTATTGATCAGCAGCAAATCATTTTTCCGCATGCCTTGCGGGTTGATAACATTCTCTTTTCCATTTTACTTTGTAAAAAATTGCTGTTATGATACTGTTTTATTTACAATAACTATTACTAATCAATTTGATTGGGAAATGGGAAATGAAAATTAAATGAAAATGTCCAACGTGTTGCAGTAGGCCTTTAGAATAATGCAAATGTGTCCTTGACTATCCAAGTGGGTGATAATTGTGCAAGTTACTTCACAATCAAATTTAAATTAGGCCTAACTGAATGATGAGGGGGAAGAGGTTGGTTTAATTTAAAACAACAATAGTGTAATGATGAGTTTGTGTTATGCCTATTGATCAGCGTTGGCGCTCACGTTAATGAACTCTGCAAGTTGATAACATTCTCTTTTACGTTTTACTTTGTAAAAATAAGTTGTTATGGGACTGTTTAATTTACTGTAATTCTATTACTAATCAATTGTATTGTAAGGGAAATGTGAACATGCTACGTGTAGCAGTATAATGTAAAACATATCCTTCACTCTATTCAAGTTAATGAGTGGGAAACAATTGTAAACAGTCAGCCCGGCCCATTAAAACTACACCCAAACTTCACTACCAAAACTAATTTCACACATAATAAGGGTCTATAGAGAAGATTAAATTGACAATAATCTGATGAGTGGCAATATTAGGCATATCAAATTGTACGTGAAGAAATGGGCATGTCTTATAATTGACAGATGCAGGACAATAAGCATAACTTTATCAAATCCTCCTTCAGAGTCACATGCAGGTAAAACATTGTGATTTCTATATAATATCAGAAAGAGTATATTCTGCGGTTTCTAAGATTGTAACGCCTGTCGTTGGAAGTAGTGGACCAAAGCGCAGTGTAAAAAGTGTTCATGATTTCTTTTATTATCAAAAACACTCGAACAAAGTAACAAAACAAAAGTGAACAGTTCTGTCAGGTAACAGAGACTAAACAGAAAATAACTACGCACAAACACAGGTGGGAAAAAGGCTGCCTAAACTCCCTACGCTGATCGCTCCGCTTCTGTGGAACCGGACCGTGGATCGTCACCGGGGACTCCGGACCATGGATTGTTGCCAGAGGAACCGGACCGTGGATCATCGCATGATTCTCTGGACTGGGAACCCCCGCTAGAGGCTCTGGACTGCAGACCGTCACTGGAGGCTCTGGACTGCAGACCGTCGCTGGAGGCTCTAGATTGCCGACCATCGCTGGAGGCTCTAGACTGGGGACCGTCGCTGGAGACACCCCGGACTGGGGACCGTCGCTGCAGGCTCCTTGCCATGGATTATCCCTGGAGGCTTCGTGCTATGGATTACCACTGGAGGCTTCGTGACATGGATTACCACTACATGCTCCGGGCCATGGATTATCACTGGAGGCTTCATGCCATGGATTATCACTGGAGGCTTCATGCCATGGATTATCACTGGAGGCTTCATGCCATGGATTACCACTACATGCTTCGGGCCATGGATCATCACTGGAGGCTTCCTACGTGGAGCCGGAACAGGTCTCACTGGACTGAGACGTACTGCCAGCCTAGTGAGTGGAGCTGCCACAACACGTCCTGGCTGGATACCCACTCTAGCTCGGTGAGTATGGAGAGCTGGCACAGGACGCACTGGGCTATGAAGGCATAGTGCGTAGAGCCAGCGCAGGACAAACTGGACCATGGAGGCGCACCAGAGGTCTTGAGCGCAGACCTGTCACAACTCGTCCTGTCTGGATACAGGCAAGTGCGGGGAGCCCGGCAAGTGCGGGGAGCTGGAACAGGCCGCACTGGGCTGTGCTGGCGAACCGGGGACACCCGCCGTAGAGCTGTGCAGAATAACCTGGGCCGAAGAGATGCACCGGAGGCCAGGAACACTGAGCCGGCACAATCCGTCCTGGCTGAATGTCCACTCTAGCACGGCCACTGTGGGGAGCTTGCACAGAGCGCACCGGGCTGTGGCTGCGCCTCAAAGGCACGTTCACTCGCTCCCCACGGTAAGCACAAGGAGTTGGCTGAGGTCTGAACCCTGACTCTGCCAATCTCCCCGATGCCTCTCGTTCTTGCCTCGTTGCTCCAACTCCTCGTAACGTCGCCATTTCGTTTTTGCCGCTTCTAGCTCCTCCTTCGGACGGCGATACTCCCTGGCCTTCCGTCCAGGGTCCATTTCCGTCTTGGATCTCCTCCCATGTCCAGTCGTCCTTTTGACCACGCTACTTGGTCCTTCTTTGGTGGATGGTTCTGTAACGCCTGTCGTCGGAAGGAGTGGACCAAAGCGCAGCGGGAAAGTGTTCATGATTTATTTTATTATCAAATAACACTCAAACAAAGTAACAAAACAAAAGCAAACAGTTCTGTCAGGTAAAAGAGACTAAACAGACAATAATTACCCACGAACACAGGTGGGGAAAAGGCTGTCTAAGTATGATTCCCAATCAGAGACAACGATATAGAATGCCCACCCCAAATCACTCCCTGACCTAATAAAACGGCCATCTATGGTCAGGGCATGACAATGACACTTACCTTTGTCAAATAACTCTCAAAATTCAGGAGGGAAAGCGCAATTTCCAAATGCAACTTTTTCCAAGAATATCTGTGCTGTCCATGCATTCAGCACATGACCACTCACGTGGCAGCATTGCTCTGGCTACTAAGCAAAAACTGGTACCATAATAAACTTAAAATTAAAAGATGCTATTCTGTTGTCAATGGATGAATGGGCACTAAAAGCCAGATAGAAACTGATAATGGTGCATGTGACTTCAATGACCTGAATGATGAGGATGATGTGGAGGGTTAAGAGGGTGATTGACCTTAGAACAATAGTGTAATGATGAAGAATTGTGGGCAGTCCACTTATTTTATTATGAAAGGCTGGAAATGGTATATCATTTCCCCTCTGATAGTCAAATCAGACACGGAGTACATTCACAATGGCAAGCTGAACCAAACGAATGGACGCACTGACAGCATTGCAAATGCTGCAGAATTTAGATAAGTTGAAGTTGGATGGAGGATTGGATATTGAGCTTGAAATCAACGTCACTGATGAAGAGTCTTAATCTGATCCTGATGTTGACTTCGAGCCTCCGCCTCCGATGCCTGAGCCTCACCGCATAAAAACCAGAACAAAGCCAACTGAGATGGTGATCTCACCTGCCACAGTGAGACAGGAGTCTGGGAGCGATGGCTTAGTTTGGGTAGAAAAGAGTGATGAGTTATGTGACATGCAGCACATGAGATATTGTACTGTCGCTCATGCACACAGAAAAGGAAACAGTATGTGGGACTTGTCTATGGATGAACTCAAAGTATTTATTACACTTCTGTATGTCCACGAGGGCAAATGGCAGAAAGAGACATTTCGGGCTGATAGGTATGAGGTGGAATTTTTCAGAGAGACATTATGAGACATGAAACAAGGCCCATGAAAACTGTACATCGCAACCAATTTGTGTTTTGGGTTTGTCTCTAATTTGTGTGTTAGCTAGTGTTCATGTGCTTGTTTTCTTGTGTGTTTGTATGTTGACTTGAGTTAGTTTTAGTGTCTTTGCAGAGAATAGATTGATGCTGAATGTGAGAGGAGAGTCACAGGGAGCTGTCCGATGTAGTCGGAAACAGGAACACACAGGTCCATTGAGGGTGGTGCTGAACTGTTGGCTGTGTAGTAAATTAATTCATTTGTGCAGCTGACTGTGTGGCATAGAAATACTCAGTTCTCAGAACACATTGATTGGCTATTTTGTGGACTACTGAGATAGCTTTTGTTTTACAACCACATATTTTAACTTACAAAACTGGGACTGCAAGGACGGATTGGTATTGTTATTAGCTTTCTGTTCAGTTGGGGACATTTAAATTCATAGCTGGTATGTCATAAACTAAAATATCCATTCATGGTATCAATTCCAACTGCATGTTAAGAGGCGTTGACCGAGTATCAACATCGACTCTCCTCTCAGTTGTATCAGCCATGAGTGGCTGTTGTCCCTCTAAACCCCACTACTTGCCAAAGAGTCCAATTGCATGGGTGCTATGATCTAGCTGCTTGGTGCTTGGCTGCCTGCTGGCGTTTCCTCTTCACCAAGAAGCCAATACTTTGCCAACCCTTAATTAAGTTAGATAAATAATAACATTACATGGTGAAAGTTCCCTATACCTCCAAATACCTGCCTTGTCTTCCTGAGTGCATGTGTGGCCAATTAGAAGGGATTGACAGCCTTATGCCCAATCTCCTCCGAGACGGGGCTTGATGGGGTTTGGTCGACTCATACACAGTGTTAGTGTGGGTGTTTTCTCTTTCATTTCGGGGGAGAGGGAGAGAAAAAAGAGAGAGAGATGGAAAAAATAAATGGCTTGTGTTGAGGGTGAGCAGATTTGAATTTGTTGCTCAGCCTGGTTTTTGAAGCAAATTACTGTTTAATTTGCCCGGTGTTGTAGGTAATTGTTCTCATTCACTGGATTGGGGCTAATCTGAAAGTGACTGGAGGCTAATTGATTCATCTTAAAACCAAGAGACCCTACAACAAGTCAGGGTTGTGTGTGTGTGTGTGTGTGTGTGTGTGTGTGTGTGTGTGTGTGTGTGTGTGTGTGTGTGTGTGTGTGTGTGTGTGTGTGTGTGTGTGTGTGTGTGTGTGTGTGTGTGTGTGTGTGTGTGTTTCCATGCATGATTCAGAGGGAAATTTGAAAAAATGAAGCAAAATAGAAAGGGGTCAAGAGATATTTCACTTTTGGTAAAGAGAAGTTGAAGTCAAGGCACTGAGTCCTAAAGGATTGTGTTCAGTACGAGCGCATCGTCAGAAATAACCTTGGGGCAAACGCTGGAGCATGTGGCAATGAAATAATGTAAATGTGAAGCAGCGGGACTGAACTTTTTGGAACTTTCCTTAGAACTGCTGGGCTGTTGGCAGTGGTGCTCTGCTCTCCCTAGTGGTCAACTTCATCCACCTGGCAGCCCTTACAGCATGAAGAAACCACATGCACACAGTGTGGAGCTGAGCGCTTGACATGCATTGAAATATTGATGAAGTTGTAGACGGTTCTCTAATAGCCTTCCTTTACTATTTGCTGACAGGCCATTATTGCATCTCTCCCGTAGCTGCAGGCAAAAAAAATAGTTTAACAACCACACATATCCCCTCAGAGCTGACATATTCATCTCCTTTGCCTGTCATTGGTCACATGATATCTCCCCTGTGGATTTAATTGCATTAACTTCTAATGGCTTGGGGTCAGTATTTTGACGTCTGGATGAGAAGCGTGCCCAAAGTAAACTGCCTGATACTCAGGTCCAGAAGGATATGCATATAATTGGTAGATTTGGATAGAAAACACTCTAAAGTTTGCAAACTGTTAAAATAATATCTGTGAGTATAACAAAACTGATATGGCAGGTGAAACCCGAGGAAAATCCATCCAGGAAGTGGGATTTTGTTGATGTGGGTAATTTCATAGAGAATATAGAGAATCTAATGGGTTAGGACCCAGAATGCAGTTTCTATGGCTTCCACTAGATATCAATAGTCTTTAGACATTGTTTCAGGCTTGTTCTCTGAAAAATGAAGAAGAATGAGTCCTTTCTCTCAGTGGACTGTAGAATCATGCAGTGCTGGTTTGCACGCGTGACCGAGTGCGCACCCTTCGTTGTTTTTCCGTTCTATTGAATACGCTATTGTCCGGTTGAAATATTATCGATTATTTAGACAATTGACAACCTGAGGATGACTCTAAACATCATTTCACATGTTGCGATGAACTTTACCGGTACTATTAGGATGTATTAATCTGCATGTTTTGACTGCCTTTGAGCCAGTGGATAACTGAACAAAACGCGCCAACAAAACAGTTTTTGGGATATAAATAGGGACTTTATCGAACAAAACAAACATTCATTGTGTAGCTGGGCCTCTTGTGACTGCAAGCTATTTCTGACTTTGGTAATTCCTTTACTTGGTTGTAAAATGTTTGCATGCTTTTGTAAGCGGGGCGTTGTCCGCAGATAATCGCATGGTTTGCTTTCGCCGTAAAGCCTTTTTGAAATCTGACAAAGCAGCTGGATTAACAAAAAGTTCATCTTTAAACCGATGTAAAACACTTGTATTTTTTATGAATGTTTATTAGGACTATTTCTGTATTTTGAATTTGGCGCTCTGCAATTTCACCGCATGTTGTCGAGGTGGGTCGCTAGTGGACCGCCTGCCCCAGAAAGGTTCAACCCTAACATTTTTCCTCTGAGCAAAAATTGTAGTCAAAACCAAAGAAAATATGATGGGGAAATATTCTGAAAAGACAAATAACCCTGATTGCTTTAGTAAGAGATGCTTTCTGTATAGTACAGCCGTTTGTCATGTATTGATGTATAAGAAACCTTTAATATCATCAAAGAGTAAGGGTCAAAGGTTGGACCAATGTGGGCTCACACGATTGATTAGTCTAACATTGGCCAAGTCAGAGTATTGCACTCCATCGCAGAGAGACAGGCTGATGGGAGATTGTGTCAGAGGTTAATCAAACATAACCATAGTGACCATCTGAGAGCCCTCTGGAATGTGACCTGTTAAAGTTTCAGAGCAGAAGTTGAACCTGTGAAACTTCTCCCGCAGAGAGAGAGAGCGAGCGTGAGGCAGAGCCCATTAGTAAAATCTCTTTGGGCTAGGTGTGCCGCTACCTTCCCACCTCGATAACATCCGGTGAAATTACAGAGCGCGAAATTCAAAATAAAAAATTCGTAATGTTAAACATTCATGAGAATACAAGTGTCTTACATCGTTTAAAAGCTTAACTTCTTGTTAATCCAGCAGTCAGATTTCAAAAAGGCTTTACGGCAAAAGCACACCATGTGATTATCTGAGGACAGCACCTTGCATACAAAAGCATTACAAACATTTTCCAAACAAGCAGAGGCACCACGAAAGTTAGAAATAGCGATACAATAAATCACTTACCTTTGAAGATCTTCCTCTGTTTGCAATGCCAAGGCTCCCAGCTACATAACAAATGGTTGTTTTGCTCGATAAAGTCCTTCTTTATATCCCCAAAAAGTCAGTTTAGTTGGCGCACTTGATTCAGTAATCCACCCGTTTCCCTCGTTCAAAATCCATAAAAATGAATCCCAAAAGTTACCAATAAACTTCGTTCAGACAAGTCAAACAACGTTTCTAATCAATCCTCAGGTACCCTAATATGTAAATAAACAATATAATTGAAGACGGAGAATAGTATGTTCATTATCGGAAGCCATAGGAACTGCAATCTGGGAGGTAATTCCATTGATTTTCCCATAGACAGCCATTACAATGAGTGCTGAGCTCAAGACAAAAAATCTGGGTGGGTTATCCTCGGGTTTTCGCCTACCATGTCAGTTCTGTTATACTCACAGACATTATTTTAACCGTTTTGGAAACTTTAGAGTGTTTTTTTATACAATACTACCGATTATATCCATATTCTGGGCCTGAGTAACAGGCAGATTACTTTGGGCACCTCAGTCATCCAAACTTCCAAATACTGCCCCCTATCCCTAAGAAGTTTTAAGTGCTGAAACAGTGGGGAGGAGGAGTGCAGGTGAGTGAGGTCACAGCCTGGAGAAGGCATCCAGACCTCAACACCTTAAAGATGGAAATAGCTACACGGTCCGCCACTGTCCATATACATACACATGCATACATTGTATAATTGTCAACAGCCCTCACTACAGTATATGGTCCCTTCTATTGGCCCTGCTATTGCGTGTGAATCTGGAAGGCATGTGGGAACTGTTGTGGCTAATGTGCTCCTAGGCTGACACTGGCCTTGATTTTGCCCCTCCTGGGCAGTTTGGTTGAAGCCGGAGTGGTGTGGTGCAAAGTTGGGCTTCTATCTAGGTCATATACTGTATTCGTTGGTGTTCTGGTGTTCGCTCCCCCCCCACGCCCCAAGCCAGTGTACAAGGTCTGCTGTCTAAGATGCTAATGGATGGCCATTAAACTTTAAATACCCTGACTGGTTCAATCATTTAATAATGACTTCTCAGCAGACACTCCATAGTTTTCCAAGGTTTGCAGAAAATAAGGCCATTTCGAAAGCTATAAGAAGGCATTATAGGACACACACATTATAGTGTGTGCGCATTTGTGTTTGACGGGGCCTCCAGTGTTTTTTGTGCTAATGACCAGAATTAGCCCAGCTGATGACATACAAATTAAAGGACCTTTGTTTTTGCAGCTTGGTTAATGTATTGCTATTCGGTGATGAATCTGTGTTTGAGCAGAGAAGACAACAAATTATGCTGAGAAAAGGAAGATGAACCCAATGCCTCCCTCCCCTCTTCCCCTCCTAGAAGTTTCTGGTCAATGTAGACTATGGTTGGAGAATTTGCTAGCCCATAAACCCCTGGTAATGTCCAGCAAGATGTCTGGTGTCTTCATACAGCAGGCCTATGTCAAGCCTTTCTGGGAAAGAGGAGTCTGGCGTGCTCTCTTTATGACAGCACTGAGCACTGTTTTCCTTTTATCTCTATTGGGACACTATGGCCTAAGGTTTTGACTTTGTGGCAGAAACATAAAAATTCCCTTACTATTGAAGGGGTTGTTTGAGTGTTCGACTCCAGAAAACTCACCATTGATTCTGTCTGACCGTGTTTGTGCTTTTCTGATGGCTGCTTACACTGCTCTTTTGTATCCTCTAAAAAGCTTCATCTCTGTCTCTCACCCTAACAAACAGTGTCAGAGCTGGATCCAAAACAACTAGTTCCTGTTGCTCCTTCTATTCACCATCTGTTTTTGGGATGGAAAAAAATTATATAACCCAATTCACCCCTCCCTCCCCACTTTCTCTCTCCTCGTTCCTGTCTTTCTTCTCTCTCTATCTGTCTCTCTCCCTCCCTTTCTCTCCTTGCCAGTCTCACCTCCTCTCTCTCTTCCTCTCTTACCCACTCTCTCTCACACTCTCACACAATCTCTCTCCACTCACAAATCAAATCAAATCAAATATATGTTAATTGGTCCCTACACCGTAGCAAATGTTATAGCGGGTGAAGTGAAATGCTTAAGTTGCTATCTCCTAATAGTGCATGTTAAACAAGTACACACATAATAAAAAACGAGAAACAAAAATCAAGGTTAGGGTTAGGGTTAGGAACGAATTCAATTAACAACATAAATAGCACTATATCAGTAATCCAAATGCAATCTATGCATATATACACCAAAAAAATTAAGTAAGACCGATATGTACAGCAGTAGATACTATGTATATATTATAGTGAGCTATGTCAAGAATCCACTCTATAAATATGCAATCTGTATAAACAGTAGACATGTGAGAATGCCTTGTAGTTTGGTGTGCTGAGTACAGAGTAGGGTGACTCTCATCTCTGGGCTGATTGGTATGCTAAACATACAGCAATGCAGGGAGAGAAGGATCCACTGTCATTGGGAAGGAAATAGATGGCAAGGGTTTGGGACTTGACTGACAATGCAATGTAATAAATGGCCTCGGTGCCATCTAATGAACGAGCAAAGGGCCGTAAATACATTGCTCAAACAGATAAACACAGACAGAGCAGGTAGTCGGACAGCACGTCATCCACAGATACGCACCCCGGCCAAGCTGCCTACAGGAAAGGACCCGACAATGAACATGCACATATTTTATACCTCTTATAGGTATAGTCACGTTGTTTGACAGTTATGGTGTGTTTGTGTCGTTTAATCTACAATGGAAAAGTAGTTACCTTCACATTATATTTGGCATTGTTAATGAATCAACAACATGATAAACTTGTAGGGATGTTGTAGCTCATCAACACGCTATTTGACACCAATGCAAGAATCATTTATATACTAGTCGAGAGATCATCACATGTAGATGTGTGTGTAGGTGCTTGTGTGTGTGGAGAGTCGAGACTATGATGAATGCACTGTGCTGCTGCTCCTCTGGGGCCATTACTCAGACAGGGTGCTGTGTCAGGCCACCTGGGTTTACTAAAGCAGGAAGGACGACAGGGAGGAGGGGGTTGAAGGCCAGGCCAGCTGTTGGTGGGTATGGACAGGGGGGTGGTGTTTGTGTGTATGTGTGTATTATTGTGTGCCTGCATGCACTTCTGTATGTGCGTTTGCTCATCTGCACATGTTCATTCTCTGTGTGTGCGTGTTTCTCTGTCATCAATCCTTTACAGACTACTCTGTACTCAGTCATTTTTGGACATAGCCTGTCCTCTTTCTTAGTCCTCTCTTTTGGCACTGCCCGGGGGGCAGCAGTAGCAGTGGACACACCAGTTACACAGGCTGTCCTGCGGACACACTAGGGAATCTTTCTGCTTCACTTCCTGTACCAACTACCAACTCCCAGCAAGGCACCAGGCACAGCTTAGCTAACTAAACCATCATCTCACATCATTACAGCATGCCATGCTAACCCCTCCGGTACTAACTGGGCATAGTGCTAACAAGCTCCCAAATTAGTCACTGCTCTGACTACAGGCGAAGAACCAGACACTCAGCAGCACAGTGTAAGATACAGTATGTTAACAGTGAAACAGGCTGGTGTTTATTAGAGTTATCCAGATAGCAAGTCATAAAGAGGACATATTATAATGCGTGTAAGTATACGGCTTTCATGAAATGGTTTTGAGGAAATGTATGTCCTTGTGAGTGGACTACTTAAAGGAGAATTCCACCCAAAAACTATATTTTGGTATTCGTTTCATTATTCTATTGTTGATATAGTCCCAACAGTTTTGCATCAGTATTCAAGTTTTCAAGCTATGGTATATAACTTTCAAAATACAGAAATACAGCAGGTATGTTGCATTATCTATCATATCATGCTGCATTTTGCATCATATGATACAAAATGCTTCATACTGGTTGTACTGTATTTCTGTATCTTGAAAGTTATATATCTTCAAAACTTGATTGCTGACATGCACACATTTTTGGGACTATATCATGTGTTACTACGCAAAGGTTGTCTTAATTCTCGCTCAACAAACTCCCTTGGTTGATTTTTCAAATTGGCATATTTTGTTTCTAAATGTCAGCTCAAGAGTGAAGGTTTCATTGAGTTGTGAGATAGTACTTTTGTACATATAACACACCGTGGCTGAGGAAAGGCACAACTCCCAATAATAGTGAACCCCAAACCAATGTTGTTCTTATTATATTTGCACCTATTCGATGGTCCAATGTCCCTGTCAATTGTTCAGTGCTTTCCCGGGTGCTCTACGGCTGCATCAGAACTGTCACTCCGGGATGCTGGCTTTCAGAGTTCCTCTGACCAGTGTCTGTGTTCTTTTTTCCCATCTTAATCTATTATTTTTATTGGCCAGTCTGAGATATGGCTTTTTCTTTGCAACTCTGCCTAGAAGGCCAGTATCCCGGAGTCGCCTCATCACTATTGACGTTGAGACTAGTGTTTTGCGGGTACTATATAATGAAGCTAGTTGTCATCTTGCTCAGTTGTGCACCGGGGCCTCCCACCCCTCTTTATTTTCTGGTTAGAGCCAGTTTGCGCTGTTCTGTGAAGGGAGTAGTACACAGCGTTGTACGAGATCTTTAGTTTCTTGGCAATTTCTCAGAACAAGAATAGATTGACGAGTTTCAGAAGAAAGGTCTTTGTTTCTGGACACAAATGCTGATGCACCAGATACTCAACTAGTCCAAAGAAGGCCAATTTAATTGCTTCTTTAATCAGGACAACCGTTTTCAGCTGTGCTAACATGATTTCAAAATGGTTTTCTAATGATCAATTAGCCTTTTTAAATGATAAACTTTGATTAGCTAACACAACGTGTCATTGGAACACAGGAATGGTGGTTGCTGATAATGGACCTCTTGTACGCCTATGTAGATTTTCCATAACAAATCTGCTATTTCCAGCTACATTTGTAATTTTCAGCATTAACAATGTCTACACTGTATTTCTATTAAATTTGATGTTATTTTAATGGGAAAAAAATGTGCTTTTCTTTCAAAAACAAGGACATTTCTAAGTGACCCCAACATTTTTAAAGGTAGTGTATATAAATGTATTTTTTAAATGTGATTCATGCGCAATCCCCAAACGGAATTGCACGTACCCCCCTCCCGTTTGGTAATACTAGAGGGAAGAAAACATAAAAACATTTGAGGAACTCTCTGGACTTTTGGGTAACAATTTTCTTGACACCTAGCGTCATGACACGTTATGACATGGTCAAAACATTGTCATAATTAAGTAATAATGCCCTCGAAGTCGGCGTTTTTGAGGGTATATTGGCATGGGTTTTGTTAGGCCACTATATCCTCCATACACCGGCTTCGAGGGCGTATCACTTTAATACAACAGCTAACCAACATATTCAAACAATGATTGACATATTTTCATTAAATATTGTATTTTCATGAATTTATTTATATTATTTCATGCTTCCACAAGATATAATTCAAATCTAGGGTTGCTACCCAAATCGGCTGGTAATTTATTCTCTCAGACCAGTCGTTCAGTCTTGTTGGGGTTGCTACCCAAGTTGGCTTGTCATTTATTCTATCAGCCCAGTTGTTCATTCTTTTTGTTCTGTATCTAAGGACGCGACCCAGTTGTTCGTGTCATACTGGCTGGCAACGTTCTTATCCCTTGCTTGCTGTCCAGCCAACTACGGCTAACTTATTGTCATGTCGAAATGTGCAGCCAGAATAACAGCAAAGTAGCTGCATTTGCATTTGTTTAAGCTGTTTTATAGTGACATAACAATGAGCTAATGTGGACACGGTTGTTCAGAGGAGCTAGCCAACAACAAAGCTAACACAATCACTTCAAACTGAAGCTGGAAAGACTGCAAACTAGCTGTAAGGGCTATTTGACCAAGAAGGTGAGTGATGGAGTGCTGCATCAGATGACCTGGCCTCAACAATCACCTGACCTCGATGAGTTGGACCGCATTGTGAAGGAAAAGCAGCCAACAAGTGCTCAGCATATGTGGGAACACCTTCAAGACTGTTGGAAAAGCATTCCTCATGAAGCTGGTTCAGAGAATGCCAAGTTTGTGCAAAGCTGTCATCAAGGCAAAGTGTGTCTACTTTGAAGAATCTAAAATCTAAAATCTATTTTGATTTGTTTAACACTTTTTTAGTTACTACAAGATTCCATACGTGTTATTTCATAGTTTTGATGTTTTCAATATTATTCTACAATGTTGAAAATAGTCAAAATAAAGAAAAAACCTTGAATGAGTAGGTGTTTCAAAGTGCTTGACTGGTATTGTATGTGTCATGATAATATTATGACCATTTTATGACACATTATGTCAGCTGTTGTGACATATTATTACATGGTTATGACCGTGTCATAACATGTTATGACTCTAGATGTCAAGTATAGAGTTACTGACTTTTGTTTGCAGCTGTTGGAAACAAACTACCCATTTTCTTAAACAGCTTCTGGTGAATGTATATGTCTCCGCTATTTGAATTGTGGGACAATTATTGTTTTGAAAGCTCAAACAAAGCTGAAATACCATACAGTCTCTCGATAAGCAGGCTTAGTAAAACTCCAGAACCTAACCTTAACTCTAACCCTAGATCCTAACACTAATCCTATAACTAATCCTAAACTTAATTCTAACCCTAACACTAATTCTAACCTTAACCCTAAACACACTAGAAAAAGCATTTGACCTTGTAGGGACTAACAAAATGTCCCCAGTTCGGACTTCTTGCCCAACAAGTATAGTTAAACCCGTCCACACACACATGCATACACACACAGACATGCACACACACGGGTAAATATGTTAGACTTTTAGTAGTCTCTGACTGTATGTCTGCCAATAAGGGGAAAAGTGCCAATCTTATCCCTCCTACGTGTGTGTTTGTCCACTTATCACCAAGGCAACACTGTTGAGAGCGTTAACGCAACAATAAGCTTTTGAGAGCTGCAGGTTAAGCAGCTTTTAGACAATACTGAGGGGGTGGCTCAGCAACCAAGGCCCCACAGCAAGACAATCGCTGTGCCACATGAGTAACCCAGATGTGCTATGCACGTCATATCTGCTCCCTCCATCCCACAAGAGAGTGAGTGAGGGTGAAAGGAGGAAAAGAGAGCTAGAGATTAAGTGTGTGTGTCTCTCCACACTGAGAAACAGAGAGTGATTAGGGTAGCGTGAATAACTACCTTTTATTGTTCCCTGTTTCCATTCATGTATGTATTTGATTCATGCGTCAAGAAAAAAATGTATTGGCGAGGGTTGGTTCCCATGGCATAGGTGAATAGAAAAGAGAAAGATATGAGTTGACTGATGCCTAACACAAATATGTAGTTGGTTACTGCATTATACCACAGCACAGGGATCCACTCTACTGGGTGAGAATCCGCATAATCCGCATAATTCACCCCTTCACACACCACTTATTCTGGGTGCTGTAGTGCAATACACTAACTGTGCTAGCAGTACAGTTTGGCTCCACAGCCACAGCCTGTGTGGGAAAAACCTGACTCCAGAGTGGGTGGCTTTGCTAATGCCTGCTTTACTGGATTGTGCTCATCTCGGTTCGTGGGAGGTGTATATATATGTTTGTGTGTGTGTGTATCCCTATACAAATTGTATATGCATCCAGTGCCACAAAATCCATTGTCCATGAAGTGCCTGTATGAGAGCATCTTTCACAAAACGAATGAACTTTTAATACATTTTGTTAGGGACCGTGTGTTGTGCTGCTGTTCTTGGTCGTTTGGTATGCAACGTGTGCTTGGTTGATTTTAATTACTTTTCTGTCAAACAAAGTTAGGCTGACTGCTTCTTTATGAATATTGGCATGCATTTGTGTGCCCTAACTGTATGTGCTTAAATGGCTTAATATATATTCATAAGTGTGTTTGTGTGTTTTACGTATGCAACAGAGCTTAAAAAGATGTGCCCTGTCATATAAGGGAGAGGGGATGATGAGAAATACAGGCATACTGTAAAGGAATCGGGAAGATGAAGTTGAGTAGAGAGTCACCGGCTGGTGTGATATGTTAATGAGAGAGAGTTTTCATTAACACAGATAAAGACAGAATTTAACTTTTTCCTCGCAGACAGTTCTATAAGATAACTGAAATCCTAGATGGAGACGAAGGAGAGAGAAAGCGAATGAGATAGAACTGTTAAGGCCCACAGCCTTCGAGAAGGAGCCATCACTTAAAGAGACACAGCTGATTATAGGCCATTACTCCCGGATGAGGAACGAGCCATCTATGCCTGATCCTAATGCTTCCCACCACAAGATGAGGCAAAACCAATGGCTCTCCATTAGAGATTAAATCAATAATATGTGTATACATCGATCTTGCCCGCTCCAAGATTGCCCGTTTGCAGTTAGCCTAGGGCATCCGCCTCTGGCAGGCAAATAAAGGGCCTTTCAACCTCAACCCGTACGTCAACAGCTGATATGCTGACCATTCTGTCATCCCGCTGGAGTGTGTGTTTAATCTTACCCAGTTGAAGCTAGAGCTTGTCTTCACTTGAACAAATTGCACAGCAATGAAACCCTGTCAGTTTATTTTGCTTCACAAACTGAGCCCTCAACCGTTTATAGTCAATTATTTTCTCTACTGAGAGAGAGCGAAAACAACAGAGAGAGGGAAAGAGAGACACATCTGTAACACCCACTCAATGTTATTCAATGTGATGAATTTAATCAAATAAGCTAACTAGCTTAAGAACAATATTCAAAGAACAATATTCAAAGTTAAGTAATGAATCCACACCTGTGAAGGAATATGAGCTGTAGGTACTGCCGTGGTAAGGACAGCCAGCCCTATATTATGACATCAGGTGGGAGATGAACAGAACAGGGGGATCTGCAAGCTAACAACATAGCTCCAAATGTAATACTGACAGTCGTGTCAGTGCTTTTTGCGATTGATTCTGCAGTTGCCATGGTAATTCAGCAAAGACACTTGTCTTCCTCCATTAAGAAGGTGTCATTGGCAACTGTTTAGCCTTCACAGCTGTTCTCACAACGTGAAGTTATTTTCAGAATTCTGGTTAATTGCAGCAAATTAAAAATAATGTGCCGTCCACTTGAGCTGACAAGGATGCGTTCTGTGCCTACATGGTACAGTCGGTCCAAGGCGATGTACGTACATCCAGTCACTTTCAAAAAGTCAAGGTACTTCTAGTGTCATGTAGAGATGGAGAATAAGATGCTCCTAAGTTAGCTATGTCAAAATATTCATTGTTTCAGCAGCCACATTTACACTTGTGAACAAGCGCAACCAATAACACAAAAAAACACCCACAATACACAAGGGTATTTCTAAAAATACAAATTTAAAAATGGTTTGAAACAAAAATAAAAGGATTGTCATGCCGTTCCACATGCCAGGTTTTTCTTTTTTTATGGAAGGATTTGTATGGAAGGTTGAAGCCAGCATTAGATGTTATCAACCTCATAACAGAGTAGAGCAACACCGTTCTATGGAAGTGACGGGAAACAAACAAGTGTCCACTCACAAAAAGTATATAAGTTCTCTCTCACAAAAACAGATTAAAAATGTAATCACAGAGAATTATAAGGCAGCAGGAGAACTTATAAATTGGCTACAATAATTACAATGACTTTTCAAGCACCAAATTGAGAAAATGGCTAATTTACAAGGTAGACCTATTCACCTACTAGAATTTATGAGTTCCAAATTCAAATAGGCTACTTCAAGCATCTTGTATTCTTTATAATTGCAGGTGTAACATGGAAAGCAAAATGTATTTGTCATGTTATTTAATAACCAGATCATATTGTGAATATGCCCACTAGGTTATGTAATTTGTCATTATTTCCAGAATAATCAAAAGCATGTGGGGTTGCGTAATAGTCTATCCGACATAATTGCGCACAGTAGATTCGGTGTCAAATCCAAAGCACAAAAACATATGAAAACATGAACTCATTACCTTGATGCTCTCTCTGTAAAATCTAATGAGACCCTGCTGTAAATCAAGCAGACAACTGTCTTCACCGGCGTAAGGAATGAGATACCAAAATATTGTGGACATGCCTCGCGAACACCTTTTTTCCAGCACTTGGGCTGTTGTTGCATCACATGCACTATCACAACAGCTGTTCTTCACCTGACTGTCATTTGGAAATATCCTTCCTAGATTCGGATGATGATGTGTGAAAATATCACAGCATAACTAATCAGCTGGACTCCAGATGCGCATCCAACAAGTATTATGCATAATTATTGAAGAACCACATTAATGACAGTATCGATTTAGGTTTTAAGTATCAAGGTAAGGTGACTAGGTTAGAAGCATTGATTTAACATTTCTCATTTTGTTATTAGAGAAAATTGTTAATGGAATCAGAAATGCCCATCTCTATTTTGGTCTTGAATCTTTGCCTATGCCACCAGGCGAAAGTCATTTTATGAGCACTAAATGGTGGTGTATTTTTGTGTTCACCTCTGTGAATAAAAGACGAGCGATGCTTGACTCCCTGCAACAGACCATTACTCCTCCATTATTTGCCAATGTCGTAAATAATATACAACGGACTTGTACTTCCAGCGTGTTTGACCCAAGGCCATGCCCAACAATGGGAGTAGTCCTCTCAATGTGTGAAGCCAATGAGGTGGGAACAGGAGAGCTGTATCCTTGTGGTCTCACAGCGACAGGAATTGAGGGCACCATACTATATACAGTGCACCCACTCTTTTTAACAGGGTCGCTTGAGAGTACTGAACTACAATGCACCCATTTTTTTTATAGATAATCCTGGCTATAGCCTGGCCTGATTATGATGCACCATCCAAATGTCAATGGGATATTAATTCATTTTTTCATTGTTTTACTATTTAGCTCAATATGCTCACTTTCTACTTACATTAGCACTTGATATCACCACTCCATATGGAAATGGTAGGGCCTACTGGTAGAGATTGCAGTACCTAGCTACATACCATGTTATTATGACTGTCACTGTCCAGCCTAATGTAATGTGGAGTGGTCTACATGATGCCCGTAGACAGTGGGACCAGGGCACAAATGTTCAGCCCCTTATCCTGGAAAGCAGTAGTCCAGAGGCAGAATAGCATTGTTGCCACTCCTCTCACACGTATCTTTCTTTCCAGATCTACAGCCCCTTCACGTTTGTTCTCAACAAAAAGCAATTATTAAGAGTCTGGGCATAATGTACTTGTTTAACGGAGGTAAATGTGCTAAATGGCATTTGTGTAGAGCGTTGTTGTCAAGATCTTTTCTTAAACTTCTGTTACTTTTACAAGATGCAGACAGAGTCCCATGATTACTAATAGTATTTCAATTACTACTTTCCATTCGTATTTCACCGAGTGTGTTTCTGATAGTTAGCACTCTGCCTGTGTTCCTTACTGAGGGACCAGAAACTTCCCCCACTTGCCAGTTTGTCCTTTCCCATAAGGTCTTTTCCTGATCTTAGGTAACTGATCTCCACACCCAACAAACAGGTGGTACTTCCAGATGGCCTAGCTAGTTGATCTACAATATATTAGCCAGAAACACCTGATGGGTTAATTCAACATTTAAACCCTTTCCCACTGATTGTCTCCAAGCACCATGATCTGTCATAGCCACAAAAACAGAAGGAGGCAGACACAGCAAATTCTGAGCAGCCTGAAAGCAGCTTTTAGATGGGAATTGTTGTTGGCCAGCATGTCACTCTAAGGACACATGTTACTTATGCTGAAATTAAACCGTATCAGAACAAACTGTGCGAAAAATCGATTTTGCTATGCAAATGTATTTTGGGAGCCCACCAAGGCACAAAAGCATATACAGCTGTTCTAAAGCATTTTCTTATTAATGCATGCAACATTTTTAGAGGCATTTTATCCATCTCATGCATATTGATGCCACAGCATTTTAAAAAACTGAAGTTGTAGGTAAAAACACTAAACCAAAGCTGTGTATATTTTCTAACAAACAAGAGGAGTCTGTAAGCACTCAAATGAGGCATTATGTATGCTCTATGGTAGTGTTCCTTGGAACTACTGGTGGTGTCAGTTGTGGTATTGATGTTTTATTGGTGTCACGGATCCCTCCGGCACTTACATTACACACACCTGGCCCCCAGTCCCAGTGATTAATAATTACATAAGTGTGTCCTTGGTTAACCATTGTCCTGTCGATTATTGTTACATATTATTATTATTGTTATTTCTTCAAGGTACTCCTCGCTCTTTTGTTTGAGTTTCAACCCTGTGTTTTGTATAGTGTTTGTTTGGTCTTCGTCCCTGTGCCTTTACACGGGACGCCGTAATTTGGGGTATAATTAAAATCCCTACGCATTCCTGAGCCTGTCCCCCGACCATTTATGCCAACGTGACAATTGGAGGCTTGCTCTCATACTGTATGTAGCTACATTGAACTGCAAGGATTTACCCCAGTCCAAGGTCAGGGGAAAACTCCATTACCTTTGTGACAAAAGTGTAGGGATATACTCCTCTCATGTGATATACTTCCAGACGTGGCTCAGTGCTTTAGACAATTTAAAGCTGCAATACGTATATTTTTGGGTGACCCGACCAAATTCAAATAGAAATGTGTGTTAGATCTGTCATTCTCATTGAAAGCAAGTATAAGAAGCAGTAGATCTGTTCTATGTGCGCTATTTCTATGGTTCCCATTCATAAGTTTTGTTTTGCCTTGAATTTTGAACACCAGCTTCAAACAGCTGAAAATATAGCTGAAAATATATTTCACAGTGGTTTAGATTGTACAATGTTTCTCTACAATATACTTGCTTGTTTGTTCAAACTAAAATTTGTCAAACTATTTGACTTTTAGCAACCAGGAAATGGTGGAGCGATATCTGCATAGTGCATCTTTAAAGCACAATTTAATACAAATACAAAAATGCAAATCCCTTTGATTGCGCTTGAGCCCTTGCCATCCCACCCACATGCCCATCCCCCATGCCCATTTTTCTCACAGCAACTTTTACCCAGGATTGTGGTGGTCGTCTGCAAAGTTGTTTCTGTTGGTCGCAAACATACACATTTGCATGACACGAGCTGAATTAAATGGAAAAGGCTTTGAAAATAAAACGGTGCAGACACAGGAGGCGGATAGTACAGTTCTCAGATAATTTATTATAAAGACGAGGCTGGCAAAGGGCAGGTTGAGGGCAGGTTAGAGGTTTGTGATCAGGTCAGAGTCAGGCAGGTACAGGATGGCAGGCAGGCTCAGGGTCAGCGCATGCAGAGGTTCATAGTCAGGTCTGAGTCAGGCAGGTACAGGACAGCAGGCAGGCTCAGGGTCAGGGCATTGAGAATGGTCAGAAATTAGAAAAACTAGGAAACAGAACTAGAGCAACAGGGAGGCGGGAAAGACCGCTGGTAAGATCTGACATGACAAGCCGAACAGGCAACAGACAAAAAGTATAAATACACAAGGGATAATGGGGAAGATGGGCGACACCTGGAAGGGGGTGGGGACAAGCACAAAGACAGGTGAAATAGATCAGGGAGTGACACACACAAAATCCAGCCTACAGGTAGCTGATGCAATTCTATTTTCCTTTTTTTCTCTGGCCTCCATTGATTTAGTTACCCTAATTGTTGCCATTCTACAATGGTAAAAACTTAAATGGACTTTGAACTGACTATGATAGAGACATGAGGTTAAGACATTTGGTTTTCTAAGAGGAGTATTTACACAGCATATTATTTTCCCTATTGGTCAAAATATTTGTTTTTGGCTGGACACCCTAGTCTCTGTGTGTGCTCCAGGTGCCTTGAGGGAAAGGAGTCTGATGTTGTTGGAAAAGCTAACATTTGTACCGAAGTGAAATATTGTGAGAGTTTGACATGTTTACAACTACAATATGTGGCGGTGATGTTAACCTTGAAGTCCTAAAACAGGAAGCCCGGGGAAGTCCATGATACCAAATCCGCTAAAAAGTGGTGGGAACCCGGTGTAAATCAGTGACGCCTTACAACACTTCAAATCCAATCAAATGCCTTGCTTGGGCAGAGCACCGAAGGTGCTCACTAAGGGTATGCTGTTAGGGTATGTTGTTTGTGGTGAACCATAAGACTGTAACAGGAACAAACATAACCTTTTGCAAGGCAAACTGGTGACCTGACTACACGCTGGCATTAGAAGAGATGGGACCTGTCACGCTGAGTGATGGGTTTTCAAAAGCAGTATGTGGCTCCTATCGCAATCTTCGGCTGAAATATAAAAGAAGTACCAGTGATGTGGAAAGAACCGGCTGTTTTGTGAGAGAAAGAACAAATTCTAGAGTTAGAATTGAAAGATGTGTGGCGGTTGTCTTGAGAAGTACCAAAAGAGTGTCTGTTCAGGAAAGCACAGAGATTTTGGCGAGACAAGGCTTATTCAGGAACCCAGCCCCAGCTCCATATATAGGAACTCAACTGCTACAAGCGTCGATTTTTGCTGCATCATCGGCTGTAGGTGACAACAACAAAAGTTATCACCACATAGTTAAAGTATGCTCTCTACCTTCAAACAACATAGCTATCTACAGCTAACTTGTCAATGCAATAGGCCATGCAGCTACAGGTTAACTTTTTCTTGATTGTTTGTTTGTTTCCTATCCCAGTATTAATCATTACAGTCTTCAAAGCCTTACCATGTTTTTGATTTTGTTATACTCTTTCTTGTGAATTCTATGGTTTTTACTAGATTATTGTGTTTTTTTATGTTGTTTGTCTGTAATTGTTTTTAATGACTTGGTGCTGCCTATCTTGTCCAGGACGCTCTTGAAAAATAGATTTTAAATCTCAATGAGCCCTTCCTGGTTAAATAAAGGTTAAAAAAATGTTTTTAAATATAGATTGACAACAGTGTTGCACAAGTCCTCCAGGCTCACATTTGTAGGCTATATTTAATAATATCCTCAGTTGATCATAGTGACAACTGTAGTCTTGATAATTTACACATAGTTTTTATTCCCTTGACAATGAAGAAACTCATGAAGCCCATTTTACGTGCACATACTGTACACAAAGTTTATCATTGTAAATGTGTTGCATGATGACAGTCTCAGATGACAGTCTCTTAAAGTACGGTTACAACTCCTTCTCGAACAAAGTCACAGATACTTAGAGGTCCTTTGGAAAGAATAGGTATATGTCTCCAAGTTAATCGGCCAAAAAACCAAAATATTTGATGCAAGTTCCTGGTTTGTCACAAGTTTTATCAAGCACGCACAGAATACTGTTTCTGAGGAGTGTAGAGGATTAGTCAATACAATTGTGGACACAATACTGCGACACACCAGTCCCTCAGCACTGAAAGAGGTTTCATGCATCATGGTTGGGCCAAAATAAGATATTTTCACTGACAATCCAGGCTCAGTGTCTGTGTGTCCAGGAACAATACAATGACAACATTTAAACAGATTGGCGAGTCAGGGGATGAGAAATGCCTCCAGTGGAAGAGGGATATGGAGAGTGTTCAGGTCCAGACTGGAGGGGGTGTAGCTTGTCCTGACAACACAACCAACTCAACGATGATCGAATGGTATGTACAGTGCCTTCAGAAAGTATTCACCCCCCTTGACATAAAAATGATTTAATGGTCATTCTTTGACAATGATCTACACAAAATACACTGTTATGTCAAAGTAGAATAAAAAATCTAACAATGTAAAATAATGAAAGAAAAATATAACACCAATATATCTTGATTAGATAAGTATTCAATACATGTTAATTCTAACTTTAACTGTGATTACAGTTTTTCCAAGTCTTTCCATACTCCATACCTGGACTGCGCAACATTTGCCCATTTTATTATTTTGAAAATTCTTCAAGCTCTATCAAGTTGGTTGGTGATCATTGCTAGACAACCATTGTCAAAGACTCTAGCCACCCAAGTCATAGACTGTTCTCTATGGAACACCATCCAAAGTGTAATTAATAACTTCACCATGCTCATCAAAATATTCCAATGTCTGCTTTTTTTCTCATGTTTTACCGATCTACCAATAGGTGCCCTTCTTTGCGAGGCATTGGAAAACTTTCCTGGTCTTTGTGGTTTAATCTGCATTGGAAATTCACTGCTCGACTGAGGGACCTTACAGATAATTGTATGTGTGGGGTAGCTCTTCCTGATAGCCCATCCCCTGAATCCAAAGAGAGACATTTAATCTCAGCAGTGCTGGAATAGTATGCACACTGTGTGGTGTTATACATGGAAACTCTGAGTAGCTGTTCTTTATAAAATATATTTTGTGTCTACAGTATGTATATATGTTTGCTGCATTTCATTGAATCAGTTTTGAATGTCTTTGCCACAGTTTACAATCATCAGGGCAGCTTAACACTGCCCAGGTCTAGCCCTCTAAACTGAACAATGATCAAATGTGATCGACCGGCTCAAATCGGTCTTATGTAGCAAAATTAGAAATTGTGTTTTTTTTTACATTGGATAAAAGTAGAGACTCGGGGCTACAAAATGGTGTATCATACATTACATTTGAGGAACAATGGGAAAGTAATTTTGCTTTGAATGTTGATAAACTTGTAGACTCACTTTTGAAAATGGGTTCTGAATGGTTTGGTAATACTACTGGTTGTGACCCAGAGACTTTATTTTGGGACTGTTCTTATGTCAGAAGATTCTATTTTAAAATAATCTACTATTAATGTAAATTCAAAAGACTCTGATATGTTGTATTTTGATCCAAGTTATATGGACCCTGATTTAAACTTAATTTTAATATTGTTTTTTCATCCATGAAAGGAAGTGGGCGTAAACAAACCCCTCTTCACATTGATTGAAATAGAATTGAAATACTGTTTTGAAATTATCAGTAAGTAAAAAAACTAAAAAGCAATATGTACGATAAAATTGTGAATGTATGTAATACCCTCCCTGTCTGTTAGGTTAATGTACTCTTGTTTGTATATTTCAGATGTGTTAATTGTTTTGTTCATAATAATAATTGAAAAATAATTCTAAAAACCAGTCAGGCACCCAAGATAATTTGCTAGCTATTTCCCAAAACAAATGAGTGAACAGGTCACTGAACATTACTCATCCTAGCAGAGCTGGTTAGGCTGTTATGTTATCCAAAACGTTGGTGACTGCAACTGTGCTGTCAGATTGTCCGTTCATAAATTCAGAGCTTTTCATTCCCGGAACGTTCTGAGCGGACACTGGACGCCCTGGCCAAGGAATAGGGTTGATCCGAGCATTCTGGCCTCACAACGACAGTCAAGCACCCAAGATAACTGCCTAACATTGGCTAGCTTGCTAGCTACTTCCAGACACATAATGAGAAAACACTCCACTGACCATTTTAGTTGCCCTAGCAGAGCTGGTTAGGCTGTTTTCATGTTATCAGTTGGCGTTGGTGACTGGAACTGTGCTGCTGGCAACAATTTAATTATGCCTTTTTGTCAATGTTTACTGACACCTTTCAACCCCTGTTGAATATGGCCATTCGTAAATTAATTTGTTATTCTGCGCTCTGGCACACTCAGATGAGATGTTTTGTTACGACATGTAGCTAGCTAGCTAGGTAAACGATGAACCATAATCCCAACTCATGACGTAACTACCCTGCATGGATTTGCAGGTAGCTAACCAACCAGCTAGCTAACATTAGGCTATAACTAATCAAGCAAATGGGTCCGAGATACGAATAATATGATACATGTAATGTTAGCTAGCGAACCAGCCAGCTAATGTTAGCTAGCTAACAGTACACTTTAACTTGAAATGAAACCACTTTCTTTCAAAATTTAAAATGTGTAATGTCTGAAAAGGTATTTAGTGTCATCGATAGACATGTCTCCTGTCGGATGCCATGGTTGTCCTTATTTTGAAGATATAATCTGGAGACGGGTGTTTTCTCCATCAATTTAGCAATCATACTCAAATTTCACTGATTTCAAAACTCGGTCCTCCAGAAAGTGGAGAGCATACACATAACGTTAGCTAGTGCGCCAGCCAGCTAACGTTAGCTAGCTAACAGTACACTTTAACTTGACATTAGGCTTATGCAGTTTTACTATGTGATACATAATAAAAGCTGCGTTCGACAGGATTACCTAGACATACTAATTAGCTCAAATAGACAGAAGCAAGCTATATGGCAGACCAATCCAAACTCATCTCTCGGCATGTCCAGTCCACTCAGTATCTCAGTCAATCATGGCTATCGGAAAGGTTGCTTGACGTTTTCTGTGGCTTACCCAACTAGGCTCGAAATGTAACAATTATAATTTTATTTGTCCCATGCGCCGAAGACAAGAGGTATGGACCTTAGTGAAATGCTTACTTACGAGCCCCTAACCAAAAATGCAGTTTAAAAAAAATACAGATAAGAATAAGAGATAAAAGGAACTAAAGAGCAGCAGTAAAATAACAATAGCGAGACTAGTATATACTGGGGGGGTACCGATTCAGAGTCCGTATGTGGGGGCACCGGTTAGTTGAGGTATTATGTACAGTTGAAGTCGGAAGTTTACTTAAAATTAGGTTGGAGTAATTAAAATCACTCCACAAATGTCTTGTTGATAACTACCCATCCCGGATCCGGGAGCGTTGTCATCAACGGACATGAATTACCATAACGCAACGGACATAAATATTACTAGAAAATATTCAAGAAATCACAAGTAAAATATATTGAAACACAGCTTAGCCTTTTGTTAATCACCCTGTCATCTCAAAATATTCTTTACAGGCAAAGCAAGACAAGCATTTGTGTAAATTAATCGATAGCCTAGCATAGCATTATGCCTAGCTAACAGCAGGCAACCTGGTCACAAATCAGAAAAGCAATCAAATTAAATCGTTTACCTTTGATGAGCTTCGGATGTTTTCACTCACAAGTCTCCCAGTTAGATAGCAAATGTTCCATTTTTCCAAAAATATTATTTTTGTAGCCGAAATAACTCCGTTAGTTCTTCACGTTTGGCTGAGAATTCGACCGGAAATTGCGGTCACGACAACGCCGAAAAATATTCCAAATTAGCTCCATAATATCGACAGAAACATGGCAAACATTGTTTATAATCAATCCTCAAGGTGTTTTTCAAATGTCTATTTGATAATATATCAACCGGGACAGGTGGCTTCTTAGTAGGAAAGAGAGAAACAATGGACTCTTGTCTCTTACGCCATTTCAGCTGACCACTGACGCAATGTTGACGTTCAGGCTCATTTTTCAAAATAAAAGCCTGAAACTATGTATTGTGACACTAGACACATTAGGGAAGCCATAGAAAAAGGAATCTGGTTTATATCTCATTCACTGCTCGATAGGGACGCATAGGAACGCAGAGTTTTCTAAATAAGAGTCCCTTCCTGATTGGATTTTTCTCAGGCTTTCGCCTGCAATATCAGTTCTGTTATACTCACAGACAATATTTTTACAGATTTGGAAACTTAAGAGTGTTTTCTATCCTAAGCTGTAAATTGTATGCAAATTCTAGCATCTTGTCCTGACAAAATAGCCAGTTTACTTTGGGAATGTTATTTTTCCAAAAATGAAAATTGTTCCCCATAGATTCAACAGGTTTTTAACAAACTATAGTTTTGGCAAATCGGTTAGGATCTACTGTGTGCTTCTTTGCTTGACATCATGGAAAAATCAAAAGAAATCAGCTAAGACCTCAGAAAACAATTGTAGACCTCCACAAGTCTGGTTCATCTTTGGGAGCAATTTCCAAACGCCTGATAGAAGTCTTGGCTGTTGGACCTCATCATCAAAGATGGTCACATCACACCTGTTTCCTCCAGCATCTTCACAAGGTCCTTTGCTGTTGCTCTGGAATTTATTTGCACTTTTCGCACCAAAGTACGTTCATCTCTAGGAGACAGAACGCGTCTCCTTCATGATCGGTAAAACGGCTGCGTGGTCCCATGCTGTTTATACTTGCGTCGTAATGTTTGTCCAGATGAACGCGTTACCTTCAGGCGTTTGGAAATTGCTCCCAAAGAAAGATGAACCAGACTTGTGGAGGTGTACAATTTTGTTTGAGGTCTTGGCTGATTTCTTTTGATTTTTCCCATGATGTCAAGTAAAGGGGCACTGAGTTTGAAGGTAGGCCTTGAAATACATCCACAGGTACATCTCCAATTGACTCAAATGATGTCAATTAGCCTATCAGTATCTTCTAAAGCTATGACATAATTTTCTGGAATTTTCCAAGCAGTTTGAAGACACAGTCAACTTAGTGTATGTAAACTTCTTACCCGCTGGAATTGTGATACAGTGAATTATAAGTGAAATAATCTGTCTGTAAACAATTGTTGGAAAAATCTCTTGTGTCATGCAGAAAGCAGATGTCCTAACTGACTTGCCAAAACTATAGTTTGTTAAACAAGAAATGTGTGGAGTGGTTGAAAAACAAGTCCTAATGACTCCAACCTAAGTGTAGGAAAACTTCCGACTTCAACTGTATATCTCTAGCTTAAACTGACAGATTTGGATGGGGATTTTTTTCAATGTAACTTAGATTGGCACACAGGTGTCTCTGAAGGATTAAAGTCTACCCCCATTGCCAGTGCTGAAGTAGCCATCACAAATCTGAAATTAGATTATTCATCTTTCATGGCTGCTATGATGTGCCGCTTTATGTGCTCAGGTGTCTCTGTGTGGTACATGTCGAAAAGCCCATTTTCCAGTTTGTCCTCTGCTCCTTCTGGCTGCACAGATTTCTCCCCAAGGAAATGCTGAAAAACCTTGTTGTACAGCAAAGAACAGTATTCAGTTCTCTTACAGTATATGACAGTCCTTGGGTTCTCAGGCCCCTTTGACTCCAACTCTGTGAGCAACCAGAAAACGTCTCTACAGAGTCAGAGAACATCTTCTTTACCACTAGTCTGACATTGTCCCTGTCAGGACGTTTCATCACCTCACACTGTTGCATGCTCAGGTTCTTCATTATGCTCTTCCTTGTAGCCTTGGTTGCTGTAGTTGTGATATCCAATACAGGAACTGGAACTGGTAGGCGTGACCGCAGCTCAACAACAATTCCCAACCACAACCGACAAAGCAGCCTCCTTCCCCTGTGCCTTACCCCTTTAGAGGAAATGGGATAAAACAAGAAAATAAGCATTAATTATGCATTAAACAGTACTGGTTCAAAGACAACATTGTCATGTTGAAGGTAGAGCGTGGCCTTTGTGTTAATTTAAAGGAGTGACATTTTGAGAGTAGGTCCAACATAATTTTTCAAACAATTAAATACTACAATGCACAGGAACACAACTGATCAAATCCTTCGCAGATTTCACGCATCAGACACTCGTAAGTCAAATAATACGAGGGCATATGAAATCATATATGGGCAATTAACAGGTAGCCTAGCAGTTACAGCGTTGGGACAGTGAACGGAAGGTTGCTGCTTTGATTCCTGAGCCGACAAGGTGACAAAATCTGCCTATGTGCCCTTGAGCAAGACACTTAACCTTTAATGCTCCTGTTAATCACTGTAGCGTCTGGTAAATGACAAAATATTGTAATATACACACATGGCAATAAAATCGCATGGCCTGCCCCTCACCCCTTCTAGCTGCAACCACCTTCTCTCTATGTCCCCACGTAGTCATACCCCCTCTCTCTCCCTATATCTCTGACAGTTTCAGTCAACTTCGCCAAAAAGATGCTCAAAACACATTTTAGTTAAACACATAACTCACCATTGAACCACGGTGTGGACCTCATTGACAGTCATTCCAATGAGACGCTTGTGGAACAATTACGTTGGATGTAGGCATCGCCATCTCTCTAATCCAACAAAAGTTTCAGTCCCGAAGATAATCGTGTTTTCACTCTTGGCAATTTTCTCATCCAGCATTTAACTTTGACCCGCGGATGATCCAGCAATTCTTTGATAACCTGATCCTCGATTATTGATATCAGAGGAGAAACTAGTGTCACCATTGATTTCTCCACTTTAATTTCAATAAATCGCACACTGTCGGCCACACTTGATACACTTAACTTTTACCATAGTCAGGGTAGACACGCAAAAACTTCTGTTCAAGCATAGGAGATGTAATGCCTTCATCGACTCTATTTTGTGTATAAAGCTCTCTTCTGGCAAAACAGAATAACATTTTTCTTCCATATTCTTCCACTTTTCTGAAATGTTGCAAACCAGCTAGTATACAGAACAACTTTCTACAAAATGTTGGAAAACAGTGAGGTACCTTAAGCCATTTTTGCAATACAGACTTCTCCAGACCTCCAAGGGAGGCGTGACAATGACGTGAATTTGGAGGCTTGGCAACGTGAGTAACCTTGGAGCAACTTGTCACACACTCTGCCATATTGACACTGACTTCACAGTCTGCTGCAGGAGTTACCGAGCAAATTAAAGAAAAATCTGCCATTGATTTTAAGGTCTCTCTGTCCTACTTTCCCAACACTCTTTTTTATATTAGAAAGGTAAAACAAAAATCTTCCACATCAGATAATTCCTGTCTCAGTCTTAAGTCTGTCTACTCCGGAGAGCTGGCTGGCTGGTACCAGTGGTACTCTAACAGTGTTTCTGCCTGAGGTGGTCGTGTCTTCTCAGTGTGGAACATTTATGGTCGCTAATGATGTCTCCGTTGGCTGTGGCATCAGTCCCCTCAGCCCAGTGTAGCCAGCTCGTGGTAAGGGTAAGTTGGCTGAGTTGGTTCTGACAGAGCCATGGGCATCCGATCGGCGCTGTCACAACTGACCTGTGCTGCCCCCTCTTTTTGATCCCCTTCAGATGGCTTGCCAAGCCCATAGCTGTGCCATGGAGAAGCTATGAAGCTTCACTAACAGAGTGGGGATAAAGAACATGGTTCTGTATTACACATAGGCTATACACACACACACACACACACACACACACACACACACACACACACACACACACACACACACACACACACACACACACACACACACACACACACACACACACACACACACATACCCACACACATTCACTGTTGTAAGGGTAACCCACTTGGGCAGGCCACAAAAGCACTTCTCAATCCTGGGGAGAGAAGATGGAGATGGCACTAAAGAGTTTCATAGACTGTGCTACTCCGAGATAAGATGGTGGTTAGAGTGTTGGGCCAGAATGGTTGCTGGATCAGATCCCCGAGCTGACAAGGTTAAAATCTGTCGTTCTGCTCCTGAACAAGGCAGTTAACCCACTGTTCCCCGGAATACTGTAATTGTAAAAATAAGAATTTGTTCTTAACTGACTTGCCTGGTTTTATAAAGGTAACATTTACACTTGAAGGCTTGAAGGCAACACATTTTCCCAACCATCCAACACGAGAATGACTCTGGTTGCACATTGAGTTTTTTTAAGGTTTCCATCAAATATGGTATTCCCGCTCACTCATGTCGAATCAAGCACAATTGCTCTCCTAGTTCGGGCGGCGTTCGGCGATCGACGTCACCAGCCTTCTAGCCATCGCCGATCCACTTTTTATTTTCCATTGGTTTTGTCTTGTCTTCCCTCACACCTGGTTTCAATTCCATCAATTACATGTTGTGTATTTAACCCTCTGCCCCCCCCCAGGTCCTTGTCCGGAATTGTTTCTTGTAGTGCTTGTGTACGTTATGCTGGTGGATACTGGGTTTTGTTTGACCCGTTCATTGATTGATTGTTCTGTTTACAGTGGTTCTATTTTTTAAATGACACCGTTGTAAATCAGTTTTCACTCTCCTGCGCCTGACTTCTCTGCCGCCAGTACGCATCCCATTACATGCTTTTGTCTTCAAATCCCCTCCTCTGCTCTCCTCTCTTGGCCCTTGGTGCAAATGTAGAGCCCCTCTTATTGTTTCTAACTAAATAAATAGCAGGCAGGTGAGCAGCACTAAAATGTTTACACAGACTCAAATGCAAATGCATTTTTCAACATAGCCTTCCTCTCCTTGGAGAACAGTTGGCCACATTCATAACTAAATATAAGTATTAAAAGTTTGTTTTTCTTTGCAGCCGGAGTATTGGTTTCCCACTTCAGCATTTATTGAAAAAGAGAGGCTCTCAAATAGATAGGTACGCATTTTTTTTAAATGAATTCAAAGTAAACAATGTTGTCTGTGTTGATTCAATCCTATATGAGTACTTGGTGTCTCTGTGGAGAACCATAGCTTTTCCCTTGCTGCTAACGGTATAGGATGGCTGCTATGAGAGGTAAACTCCCTCCTCATTGGCTGATGAAGCCCCTGTCACATATCCCTTTGTCTCTGCTCGTCCCTCTTGCGTCACTGCCCTCTTATATAAGGCCAGAGCATTTACCAGATCTGCTGCTTCAGATTGTGACTATCACCCTGAAGCACTCACATCTGTAGCCATGAAATGCTTTGAAAGGCTGATCATGGCTCAGATCAACATCATCAACCCAGAACCCTTGGACCTACTCCAATTCGCCTACCGCCCCAACAGAGCCACAGATTACGCAATCTCTTTTGCAATGCACACTGCCCTCTCCCACCTGGATAAGATGAATACCTATGTGAGAATGTTGTTTATTGACTACAGCTCAGCATTCAACACCATATTGTTCTCCAAGCTCATCACTCATCACTCATCACTCATCACTATACCCTACTCAGGACCCTGAGACTGAACACCTCCATCTGCAAATAGATCCTGGCCTTCCTGATGGGTCACCCCCAGGTGGTGAGGGTAGGCTACAACACGTCTGCCACTCTGAACCTCAACACGGAGACATCTCAAGGGTGCGTGCTTAGTCCCCTCCTGTACTCCCCATTCACCCACGACTGCATGGGCGTGCACGACTCCATCAGAATCCTTAAATTTACTGACGACGCGTTGGTGTTAGGCCTGATCGATGATGAGATCGCTTAGATGGAAGAGGTCAGTGACCTGGCAGTTTGGTGCCAGGACAACAACCTTTCCCTCAACATCAGCAAGATAAAGGAGCTGATCACATACACACGCACTCTACACACACATATACATGGATTTTGTATTGTAGATATGTGGTAATAGAGTAGTGGCCTGAGTGCACACTTAATGTATTATGAAAATTGTTATGACATGTACTGTCATGTAATATTTTGAATTGTATATAACTGACTTAATGTTGCTGGAACCCTGGAAGAGTAGCTGCTACCTTGGCAACAGTTAATTCATGGGTATCCTTAATAAATACCAAAAATACAAATATGCTGCTGCTACTGCTTATCATTTATCCTGTTGCCTAGTCACTTTAACCCTACCTACCTCAATTACCTCGTACCCCTGCACCTCGACTTGGTACTGGTACCCTGTACAGCCACGTTATCGTTAGTCTTTGTATATTCATTCCTTGTGTTCTCTATTATTAATCGTATTTTTTCTGTGTATTGTCAGGAGGGCATTAAGTAAGCATTTCACTGTTAGTCTACACCTGTTATTTATGAAGCATCTGAAAAATAAATTGTGAGTTGATTGATTTGATTTGACTGCCATCTGGATAGTTGAGGGTTGTCCAAAATATCACTTCCCAACAGCAAACACACACTAGCCACTGAATCACATTTTCATTGTGTGACATAAGCAAACCATTTGTAGTAGTATTTCAGACATTTATTTCATTTGTTGATGTTTGGGGACATGATCCTGCAAACACTTTGTCCCAAGCAACAGAGAGACCAGTGAGCTGACATCCCTGGCTTGGTCGAGATACTGTTGCTGTTGCTGCGGATGTGATGACTCTGTGTGAGACTAAAGCTTTCCCCTTGATGGAGTTTTGGCATTGGAAAACGTGTCCCCCATAATATCAGTCTCTGTTTCATTGTCATAATACTCCTCACATTGGTCCTGATGTACTGTCATCAATCAATCAATAAATCAATCAAATGTATTTATAAAGCCCTTTTTACATCAGCCACAAGGTGCTATACAGAGACCCCGCCTTGAACCCCAAACAGCAAGCAATGCAGATATAGAAGCACGGTGGTTAGAAAAAACTCCTAGCCACTACTCTACTGAACTCTACCCTACTCTTCTGTACCCTACTGTACGGCACTCTACTGTACTGCACTCTACTGCACTCTACTGTAGTCTACTCTACTTTACCCTTCTCTAATGGACTGTACTTACCTCTACTGCACTCTACCCTACTCTACTATACCCTACTCTTGTACTCTACTGCACTGCACTTTATATTATTATTATATTATAATGTACTCTACTGTACTGTACTCTACTGTACCCTACTCTACTGTACTCCACCCTACTCTACTCTTCTCTACTGAATGCTACTCTACCCTACTGTTGTCTACTGTACTCGACCCTACTCTACTCTACTCTGCTCTGCTCAGCTCTACCCTACTCTATTGTACTCTACCCTACTCTGCTCTACTGAACCCTACTCTACCCTACCCTACTCTGCTGTATTGTACTGTACTCTGCTCTACTGAACTCTAATCTACTCTACTCTACTCTACTCTACTCTACTCTACCTTACTTTACTTTGCTCTACTCTACTGAAATCTAATCTACTATACCCTACTCTACTGAACTCTAATCTAGTCTACGATACTCTACTGTTCTGTATTGTACTGTACTGTACTCTACCGTGATCTGCTGTGCTGTGCTGTGATGTCCAAACTTGTGAAAAATGAGGAAAATTACATTCAAATCCATAATTATAATTGTAGTACAGATCAGAGACCCATGATGATCAGAGATCCATGATGTAAATCCATTACCTTAATTCCGTTACCGGGTGTAAATCCACTTCACTTACTGTAGTTCAGTAATGGATGCAGAATACTGTACAGCGCAGGATGGCTGCTATGAGAGGTAAACAGAGGTAGAGGGAGGGGGAGGATAGATTATCCTGGATACTCTTCACTGTAGTACCTCCCTCCTCCTTGGCTGATGAAGCCCCTGTCACATATCCCTTTGTCTCTGCTCGTCCCTCTTGCGTCACTGCCCTCTTATATAAGGCCAGAGCAGTTACCAGATCTGCTGCTTCAGATTGTGACTATCACCCTGAAGCACTCACATCTGTAGCCATGAAATGCTTTGAAAGGCTGATCATGGCTCAGATCAACATCATCAACCCAGAACCCTTGGACCTACTCCAATTCGCCTACCGCCCAAACAGAGCCACAGATTACGCAATCTCTTTTGTAATGCACACTGCCCTCTCCCACCTGGATAAGAGGAATACCTATGTGAGAATGTTGTTTATTGACTACAGCTCAGCGTAATTTTGTTACCGGGTGTAAATCCACTTCACTTACTGTAGTTCAGTAACTAAAAGAGATGTTTTCAAACTCAAGGTGCCGTGTCATAGCTGACACTCCATTCTTTCAGCAGACATCTGTTATATACAGCTGAGTGGAGTTTGGGGAGAAGTGTGTATTACCTTTGAGCAGATCAGATGTGAACAGATCAGATGAGTTAAGCCTAGCATCATGTCACCATCATTACAGTACACTGACATTTACTGATATGGCAAATATGCATGTTGTATCTGGTGCAGGGCAGAGTCACTGGGTTTATTCAAATCAGATAAATTAATAGAAGGAAATATGTGTAATATTAATTTATAACTATTGGTATCTCAACAACCTCCCCGCCCACTCTCACAACACTATCAACAGCGTATGAACAACAGCCTAAAAGCTTACATAAATCCACCTTCAACACGTTTCATCCATATTGAAGGAAATGATGTCGCCCTGTGGCTACCCGCGGCTATGAGGAATCATCTGGTGTTTAGACAAATTGAGGATGCAGAATGCTGTACAGCGCTGCACATTTATTTCAATGTCTTTAGCTGTAAGATCGTGACATTATATCCCTGTTGTTTAGTCATTTGCAGAGCACGGGAATTCTGTTAGCCACCTCATGGGCCTGCCTGGGGTCCTGTCACAACTCACAGCAGAGGGAGCAGAGAGGGACTTTCTCATGCCCTGCACAGCATCTCTATCAGTCGTGCCTAGAGAATATCAGCAAGGTCAATCAGGATCGATAACTGAGCCCTGTGTCAAGCTGCAAGACATCTTTTGATAGGTGTCTGCATGGTGTGAAGGATCCAGTTCACGTTGTTTGAAAATACCCTTAAACACACATTTGACCACTCTACTTGATTGAATTCCGATAAAGAGCTACTTTAATTCTCACCCAGTCTCTCTCCCTTGCTCTCGCCCCCACACAATTTCACACTCTTGTTTTTCTATTTCTCTCGCTCTCACTCTCGCTCTCTCTTTTTATCTCTCTGTTTTACCTTTTCTCTCTTGTTCCTCCTTTTTTCCATGTAACACTCTCCCCCTCTTTCTCCCTTCTTTCTTTTAATAGATGCCTGTACCCCTAGTAGGCTCTGTTTTACATTGAAACTCCTTGCCTCTGTTACTTTGCTGATGGTTTTGTTGGAGAGGGACAAATTAGATTACCCTCTGTGATATACCTGATGGCTAACAGCCCATTCTTCAGAATCAGAAAATATCCTTGAAACAGCTTCCTATCAACTTGTTGTTTAACAAAATGTACAAATTGTCCATCTTTGTAGTTGGGTGTCTGCTTATCTTTGCCCTTTTCATTCTTATAACATTGCGTTTGTGTGCGTGTTTGTGTGGCGTGTGGGTGTGCGGTTGTAATGTGTGTGTCTCGCATGCATGCGTGTTTTCTTACGTGTGTGTGTACAGTGCCAAAGATCTACACATCCCTTGCACAGTCTTCACATGTTGTTGACTTAAAATTAAGTCTAAAAACTGATTCAATTTTTTTCCCTATAGATCTACACAACCTACTCCACATTTTCAACATAAAATAAAATTATAGAAACCTTTCAAATGAAATAAAAATAACAAAAATGTCTTGATTGCACATGTCTTCACACCCCAGAGTTAGTACTTGGTGGAAGCACCTTTGGGAGCCATTTCAGAGGTGAATTGTTTTGAATAGATTCTACCAACTTTGCACAACTCTTAGGGCAACATATATCCATTGTTTTTGTCAAAATTGCTCAAGCTCAGTAAATTTGGTTGGGAATCATTGATGGACAGCAATATTCAAACATTGTCTCTGATTTTCAAGCAAATTAAAGTCAGGACTGAAACTGGACCTATCGGAAAGCCATTCTGTTGTGTCTTTGGCATTAATATTTGCATAATCCTCCCGCTGAAAAAAAACAACTCCAACTTTCAGAAAACAGAGGCATGTGTGTTCTCTAACTTTTTACCTGGGCTTGGCTCCTTTCAGCCTTGTTGCAAACAGAAATTATGATTTAGATGGGATTTTTATGACACAGGGTTCTTATTTTTACTTTGTGATACAGGCCAGTAATGTGGAGTGAAGTCAATGTTGTTGATCCTTGTATTTTCAAGTATTGTGCTGGTAGCATCATGTTATGGGTATGCTTGTCAGGGTCAAAAGAAATATGAAAGAGCCCAGGTTAACCTAACCCTGGGATAGTTTTATTTTCAGCAGGACAATTATACAAATTGTAATACCAAAGTCACTGTCGTCGTAAGGAGGAGACCAAGGTGGTACATTCTTCTTTAATCCAAATAAAGAACACTGAACAAACTATCAAAACGAACCGTGAAGCTAATATGCGTAGTGCAGACAGGCAACTAAACATAGACCAAGAACCCACAAAATACCCAAGGAATATGGCTACCTAAATATGGTCCCCAATTAGAGACAACGATAAACAGCTGCCTCTGATTAGGAACCAATTCAGGCCACCATAGACCTACATATACCTAGACATACAAAAACCCCTAGATATATAAAACCCCCTAGATATATAAAACCCCCTAGACAATACAAAAACTAACATACCCACCCTAGCCACACCCTGACCTGACCAAAATAATTAAGAAAACTAAGATAACTAAGGTCAGGGCGTGACAGACACACCACAGTGGCTTTCCAAGAAGTGGTGAGTGTTCCTGAATTGTCCAGAAGTGTATCTGCTGGAAAATAGAGAACATTTTAAAATATTACTGTCCATCAATGCCTCCCAAACAAATGTACTGAGCAATGAATATATGTTGCCCTAAGAGAGTGATAGAATCTTATTCAAAATTATTCACAGCTGTAATGGCTGCAAAAGGGTCTTACGCCAAGTATTCACTCTGGGGTTTTAAGACATACACAAACAATTCATCTTCATTTTTAAAGTTTAAATACCTTGAAACATTTTCTCAATTTTTTTTACTTTGAAAATGTGAAGAAGGTTGTGTAGATCGGTAGGGAGGGAAAAAAACTAATTTAAGGCATACTGGATCTAATACTGTTTCAGTCAAGTGCCCTGGGTGTCATCCATTGTTTTTTATTTGCTATGTGAAGCTACTGTATTGTGTATTAGCTGTGTGGTTACTGTGGGTAGGTTTAATCAGGCAGGAGTGCATAAAAGATGCCTTTGGAGCAGTTATAGTTTCTTTGATCTCTGATGCGAACCTAAATTGAGAGCTACAATCAGTCAACAATAGTTTGCCTACTTGCTGCTTGTGAAGAATGAACTCTGCATCAAACTTCTTTTATTCCATTTGATTTGTACCCTCAATGGAACCTACTGTACTAAACCTGTACCTGCATAGCGCAACCTCGTAGATGTAAAGTCCCCTGTATAGAGGATCTGCGTGGTTCTGGTACCGGGTCCGCTTGACATTTCCACTTATAAATCAATCTGTCGTACACCGCAGATTAAAATAGCTTGCATTGAACAGTAGCCCTGGTTCTCATAGACTCAGGAGTGTGCTGTAACTCTTCCGCATGTGTGACATAGGATGTGTAATCTGACACCACTTAAAGCTTGGATGTCCCTACTACCATTTAATTTGCTCTTCCGACTGTCCATCAACTCCTGTCTGAAACCCTATGCCACAGCACATGCCTGGAATCCTTACATTGTAGCGCCGCAGGAGAGAGTGGTTTTGTTGCTCTAGCACATCCAGAGATTGATTTAAAGCTACATCAATCAAAGTAATCTTAAATAATTCATAAAATTTCATACACAAAAACCCTTTATGTTAGTTTTAGACAGACAAGATGAATATGAGATGAAAGGCAGGTTCCTAACGAGTTCAGGAAGCCAAGCTAAAGCTCTGCATGAAGTTCACAGCAGTGGGGGCAGATGTTTTGATCAAGAGAGACCTTTAGAAAATATGCACATTTTCTCTAATACTAAACATACAAATATCTATTTTACAGTTATAAGGAAGATGAAGGAAGGAAGATGAAATATTATAGTTGTTTTATAGTTGTTTTATCATTTAATTATTAATAGTTTTGTTGAATAGGAAATACATCATATAAAATACATCATATAAAATTGTTCACATTTTCATATTTTTGTGTCCTATTTTTGTGTCCTCAAAAGGAACTACAACTACACAAGCAATTTATAATAATTTTTAGGTGAGAGGTGAGATGAGGTGAGATGTTCTTGTAGTATGCAGCATTACTAGTTATTGTTTATGACTCTCCTGGCTCTACATTTTAGATTATCTTTTGTTACATTTAAGAGGTTTTAATCTCCAACTAACCGTCCCTATACCCAACTCTAGCCTTCAGCTATGAGCTTAACCTTTGTGAAGGAGGTTGGGAAATGTCAGCAGCGTAAAAACTGTTAGCGATCTCAATTTGCAATGGCATTTCCTCAAGTCAAGGTGGCAGGAGCTGTGGGGCCCCCGGGGGATTGGTTTGCGCTGTATTTGGCTTTTACACAGGTTGACTGAGCTCATGTATGTACAGTATGTGGACGGCTCACTCTCTCCCCAGCTAACAATTCTAGGGAGAGAGTCTGTTACCTGTAATGTCTCCCTGATGTTTCTGTCCAGTTTTCCATTAGTTCGGGGAACATTCTATGCACAGTATGTTATCAAAAATCTCCCGAGGACCTATTTAGCATGTTTTAGCAATTAAAGTTAGGAAAACATTCCCTTAATGTCAATTAGAACTTACCCAGAATGTTGTTACTCATGCACTCATGGCAGCCAATATTCCTGTTCTGGGCACGTTTCATTGGCAGGTTAAAATAATATTCCTGTGTCCAGTTTCTGGACGTCACACCAAGCATCACACCAACGTCACACCAAACATAAAACATTAATATTGAATATTCTGAAAACATGGTAACCACGTTCTGGTTGACGTTAAGGGACTGAAACAGTCCTTGCACATCACTGGGATATTCCTATGAAGATGTTAGGTAATGGCCTAATGAGACTCTTAAGGAAACATTCTCTAAAGATGTAGGAATGTTTGTTGTTAGCTGAGCCTCTCACACTTTTCTCTCTTGCTCGGTCTCCCTCTTTCTCTCTCTCACTCCCATTCTGTCCCTATCCTTGTCTCTGTATATTTTTCCCCACGTCTCTCTAGCTCACCCTGCCTCTCTCTCTCCCTTTTCTCTCTCTCCTTGGCATTGAATAGCCAAGGACCTAACCTTTCACGCTCATGGTGACTAACTTCATGTCAAAGCCTTTCTATGAATGACCTGATGGATAAAAAGAGCCTGTATTGACCTTATCCCTCTGCCAACTGGAGGAAGAAATTAGATGTTTTTGTCCGACTACCCAATTACAATATTTTTGAAAGGCAATTGAAAGTGTTTATGGGAGAGCCAGTCAGTCAAAGATAGGTTTCTAGGTACTGTAGATTTTGAGAAAACCCTGTTTGATCTTATCACGGGAGGATGTATGCTTTCGGTATTAAAAATGGAAGAATGATGGGAGCAAGGAGCCAGATCTTAATGTTGTCAAATCCGCCAAACAAAGGAACACATATCAATGGGGACAACATACACAGCAGAAAGGGAGTAGATGCAAGGGCATAGGAGTCCTTTATTTATACAAATTAGTCACCAGATTCATTGAGGGACTTTTATTTTTAAAAGTCCTTAGCTCCTGGAACTTCACCATACATTTTGACCAACAAGATTGTCCGCTTCGTAGACGTGGGCCTACAGTATATAGAGCAGCAGTAGTAGCCTCTGCCAAGTCCCCAACAAGAGGATGTTCTGGTTTTCAGGGGAAATGGAAAGTGAGTCTGTGACTCGACATCCACTTTTGCAAGTTAATAACGTGACACGCCATCTTAACTCCTCCACATTTACTGGATTGGTTGAATAACGCAGAAGAGAACCTCCCCTGACAGTTTTTTTTCTTATTGTGAAGACCAGTATGTAGGGGATCTAGTTTCGGGCGTTTCTTTTATGCCTGCTACGTTAGGTTACAGCAGTAGTAACAACCTGATATAGGGGAAGTGAGAAAAATACTAGGAAATGAATCAAACAGTAGAAGAGAAAGAGTACAAAATGGTTGTTTAACTGAATACAACAACATAAACAGTCACACTGGTATTTAGTACAGTGTGAATGGCCATGGCCCTACGACTGTACCAGGGTAAGTGCATCTCTGCAAGGCTCTCGTTATAGTCTTGTAATTTTGCCCATTTTTAAGTTAAGATTTGTCAGTGTCCTTTTCTCAGAAGTCACTAGAAACTAACATTTAAAACATGTTTTTCAAAGCAAAATGTCCCCCCCCCCAAATGTCAGAGTTGCTCCTAAGCCCCTGAGTGGATGGTCTCGAAGATATTGTCTGCATAAATGTCTGCTGACGCCATTCAATTAACTCCCCATGACCCCCACCTCACCTCCCACACCTGCCTCCCCCATGCAACACCTGCCATTGCCACTGGTGGTCATCCACTACGTCCCAGCAGCACACTCTGAACCTTTCCCTCTTCACCACCCTCCCCCATGTATCTTCTGTGCCACTGTGTCAAATTGAACGCCGTCTCTTCATCCCTGGGGCACTACAGACTCCTCCCCAACCTCTCTAAAGTGCCAACATTTAATTTACTCTATGCCCTGTTATTATGTGGGTCCACATTGTCTAAAGGTTTACTATTGCGTTCCTACCCGTGGTTTTCCATGTACACCACTCTAATAGGAGGACAAGAGTGTAGGGTAGGGAGTAGGGCTGTTACAGTGACCGGGCTTAGCTGTAAGTGGTGGCTTTACTTGGTGCAGGTTAGCTTCAGGCCATGAAGTCTGAATACTGCTTGTTTATACAAGAAAACATGGAGTGAGGAGGGAGAGAATGAGGGACCGGGTGGTGGTTTTGGGTGTGACCTTTCGGCAGCAAGTGTTGGTGGCTGAATGGCTAAATGCCATTTGGAAATGTCTCTAAATCTTTAAGTAAGGAATGTGGTTATGGGAGAGAAAAAGTGACAGCTTTGCTCCTTTATTGATCAAGGCAGACCACAACCTGTGTTTAAAAAAACACTACATTCACAGGGGTGTTTCAGAAAAGGTCACGGGTAACAAAGAGGGTTCTATTTAGACAATTCCTACGTGTTAAATGTCTTTGTGTAGCATTACGGGTTATAATCAGCATGCTGCCGGACATGCCTAGAATAAGATTATGAACCTCCAACAGTACATACAAGGTCAATCCCTTTACAGGACCGATCCACTGTTGTACCTGCAGCAAAAAAAGCCTTCAATAATGTAATAAACAAGCCACTTGACATATCAAATCGTTACCTTCAGAATGTCAATGCATGGAGTGACCTCAAGGTGTTCGCAGAACTCACTCTTCACTCCTCCATGTTGATTGAGTGATTACCCAGAGTTCTTATCCTTCTGCATGCTTGTTTGGGCTTCATGAATATTCCTGGCACGGAACGACTCTGTCGGGAACACTGCTATTTCCCTTTCTAAAGCGACAGCCAGAGAGGGATTTAATGCTGACTAGAGGCTGTTTCAGTGGCAGAGTTAGGGCTGGGCGATATGGCCTAAAAATCTAGATTTTTTTCAAACTTATGGGCGATTCACGGTATATAACAAAAATATCTATTTTTAGAACTTTTTCTCTAAATAAGCTTTGTTGCAGAGTTAAAGGTCAATACACTGTATTTCAAACAGTCAGGAATAATCAAATGAATTCAGGGCATGTCAAATTATACCTATGCTAAATATAATTATTTCACAACCATAGGACCCAGTAATAATTTAATTATTTTATTAAAACAGTTTAACCTGCTTTTTCTTTGACAATGCCCTTTTTTTGTTAACCAGATCTCTGCACATCCACATCCACTAATAATGATGAACTGTAAGAATCAACGCTGGTAGAGACGAGAAGCAGGTACAGGGAGTGAACATTTAATTATCAACGGACATGGAACGGGACAGGACAGCGTCTGGACAAGAACACATAATGACATTAATGCATAAACAGGGAACAAACGGGGGAGCAGACAGTTATAGATGGGGCAATCAACAAAGGGAAGGAGTCCATATGAGTCCAATGAGCGCTGCTGCGCGTAATGATAGTGACAGGTGTGCGTAACGAAGGGCAGCCTGGCGCCCTCGAGCGCCAGAGAGGGAGAGCGGGAGCAGGCATGGCACAAACTTAATTCAGCAGGCATTATAGAAAATGAACACAGGTCTCATACACACTCTCTAAAGCACAAGGCCACCTGCTAGTGAGTAGTTAGCTAATCTTTATATTTCAAGTCTAGCCAACTTGGATGTCTTTGCATGCTCACAAGGTACAAGAGTTGAACTGTTATGAATAGTCTCTCCTGTCCATCTCCAACTGTTTGAACAACATAGCCTGTTCACTTTGTTTAGGTATGGAAATCAAGTGGCCTACCTGGATAAGAAGATGCTTATTTCTCAGAATGAGAACAAGTTACCTATTCCTTATATAAATGCATATTTTTATGCTCATTTATAAAACAGACTACACAGCTAGCACATAACAGTCTGTGGCTAACTGCTACTAGCAGTATGTTGAAATTGAAAGGGTACCATTAGATACGTTAAGTTGTCATCTATTACATTAAAATAATGTCTCTAAGCGTATTGATGTACATGTGACCAATTCTGTTGACCAAAACCTCAAATACAAATAGTGTTGTCATAGAGGAAGAAGTTATATTTAGTCTTTGTTGTGAGTGGCAGGGTCTTGATGTCTGTGTGCGAGTAGGAAGGTACACAGTGCACACAGCACAGAAGGAGCGAAAGAGAAGTGACCAAAAAGACAGAATGCTCACAAAAACAAACAAAAAAATAAAACCGAGATTCTTGCGATATAGGCATTGGGAACATCGCACTAAAACATGCATTTTAATTCATCACATTTATTTGATATATCGCACAGCCCTAGGCAAAGGCGAGATCAATAACAAATGTGCTCACAAATGTCACTATCATAACACATCTAATTTCAAACACGGGGCAAACACACACACACACACACACACACACACACACACACACACACACACACACACACACACACATACATACATACATACATACATACATACATACATACATACATACATACATACATACATACACATACATACATACACACACAAACACTCTCACGCAATCACTATCGCTTATACACACACCAACACACTGAAAAGTAAGAGAGTTGCATGGCCTCTTTCCCCTTCTGTAGGTTCTGATTACATCACTAGTGTTAACGTAGGAGTATGATAAGACGGGTGTCTGTGTTCAGCCCAGAATTGTGGTCCAAGCAGCCAGGTGGTATGTGTTACCTCTGGAGCCATGCAGTCACATTCCGGATCCCAGGCTGCTGGGGTCACATGGGCACCGTATGCCTCCGATTCAGCACAGAGCGTCCATCTGCCATGGTTCTACAGCGAGCAGTGTGTTTGTATGTTTGTGTGTGTCAGTCAGTGGGAGCCAGACGCTGTCTACCCGCTCACTGTGACCAAGCCTGTGTTCCAGAGCCTATATGGACAAGGTAAAAAAAACAGGGAACGAAGTTCCTACTCTGGATTTTCCCATGTTAGAGTGTTGACAACCACACCACACAGTGAAAGCCCACAGAGCCAGTCCCACCTGTAGTAATGGATTACTGGATAGCAAATGTACTGTAGATCAACCAGCAATTCGAAGCACTGTTCAGAAATCCAAAATTCTAAAGTTCACACCGACACTTTTAAAAGGAATTGAAAACAAACTTAGAATTAAAGTCCTGTGCCAAACTCAACTGGGACTCAACATTCCAATAATTTACCTCATCTTAGTTTGAATAGCTGCATGTGTTCCCATAATGACTGGATTACAGCTATTAGAATGATAATGCTCCCCTACCATGCTCTTCAAATGTTTTGAAACCCATTCATGTTTCTGTAGTTTACTCTGCTCTTTAACTATATCCCAAATGCACTAATGTGAGCCAAACAGATCTAAAATGCTGTGACAACAAAAAAACATGTTTTATCTTGCAAAGTCAGTGACAACAAGTAAGAGTTACATTATTTTGGATATGTTGACAGAAATCTTGTACAAGCTTAAAAAGTTGAAGATTTTTTTGCATTGCGTAAAGCCTATTGTTGCTATTTAAATGATCCCAAGTGTTTAATGATGCATAACAATTTGACTGTGACGATGTAGGGCTTCATATGTCTTTTAAGTGCTTCTTTGTGCTTAATTAAGTTGATTGCATTAGTTAATAGTTTTATGGTGGATCTGTTGTGTGTGGCCACCAGTAGGACAGCCATCTCATAAGAAAAACATTGATTCAGTTCTGCAAACACACATCCCCTGTCCACAGTAGTTGAGTGTTATTTGTTCTTCAGTGTGGCCTCCTGACTTTAATACTTGGCAGGCCAAGCTCACATTGAGGTGTTTACTTCTCAACGTGTACTCATAATCACCCAAAGATACATTGCATACTTGGTATTCTGGCAAGACCATTCAGTATCTTTGATCACGTTGTTTGAATTGCAGGCTTGCTGTAGCATACTACGCTTTATGCTGCATGTTATTTTGGGGGGTGAAAAATTGGGGATGATTCAGCTGATGAATGTCTCCTTCACTTCACTGGTCCCTGACAGATCCTCAGTCCTCAGCCATAATGCCATGCCCCCCCCCCTCTCTCTCTTTCTCCCCCAGTGCAACAATGTTTTGTTGTTCCCCTTGGCATATTGCCGTTCTCTTCCCTGGGTTTGGGCGTGGCATTGGAATATGGCAGTGTGTCATAGGCAAGGTGGGCCAAAAACACAGCTGTCGTCCTTTAGTGTACTGTAGCTACACAGAATAATAACTGTTGTTAAAATAATAATGCATCCATTTTCTGTCCATGTACAATACAGTGCAACATGTTTCAGTGTTATAACAGCAGTATTGACTCTGAATTGGGTCGGTGATTATGCACAACTGTGTCAAAGTAATAGTTGTTCTGTTGTTCAAGAAAATTATAGTTGTTCAAGGATAAATGTAGGTATTTATGAGCATATGTTTGTGCGTATGCAAGAGGTGTATGTGTGTTGTGTAGCAGGCAACTTTAAATCTTTCTCCCTGTTAAGTAATTACATCATGGCAGCTATAGAATGAGGTAAACATAATGTTCTCAGGGTAAAAAGCAAAACTGATGCATTTCTGCAGAACCAATGCTTTGGTCTTATCAGATAAAGCAAGGAGTGTGGCTGCAGACATGTAATAATATAAATTGCTGCCTGAGCACACCACGTCACTAACCAAGGACACAATAACACACAAGGTAGACCTATACTCAACAGAGAAAAATACAACCCAGTGAGACATACATATTTGCAGAGGCAGACCAATACGTACTGTACAAGAGGGCAACACATGGAATATTTAGAAGTCTTTTAAACATGTCTCTATAGATGGGTTGGTTTAGCAACAAAACCAACGTGTGCGCAACTATGGCTCAAAACAGACGGGATTGGCTTAGATTGTTCACAACATGTAAACTATATTTCGTCTCCAATGTTTATTGAAAACATAAATACAATTGCACAATGAGCACTTGTTCTCTATCAGATAAATTGTTACAGTTGTTTAAATCCGTCCAGACATCTCAAAACAAGTCATGGTATCAAGAACGAGATGAAACTAGTTGAAACAGTCACTTACGATTCCCCACATGGCAGTTCCTTGTCATTTGAGGTGTTTTAACTGATGTCACGTCCATGCTAATATGGCAAAAATTTGCGAGCTAACCAACAACTATAACGATCTACATTTGCAGGTTGTGTAAATGTATCTATGTTTTCAATAAACATTGGAGGCTAAATAATATGTTGTCAACAATCTAAGCCAACCCCATCTGTTTTGCCCCATAGTTGCATACGCTTTGGTTTTGTTGATAAACAACCAAGCCGCCTATTGACCTTTCTACTTTGATATTCACTGGTAGCTCTATATTGACCGATGCGATATTGAAGTATTCATTTCCAACCAAAGTTCAGGTGTACACTATTTTGCCCCCCCCCATGGTGTGGTGGTGGAGAGCTGCTTGTTATGCATTCTATCATATTGTCTGGGCTCTGCTCCCTGAGTCTAATCTAACCCAAGAGAATGCATCTCTAATCTGGAGCTCAGCTCTCATTTCCATTTAGCTGACAGCACACTAATCTGCAGTGTGGGGATGGCCTCTTGTGAAGTGCTGATATGGGTTATTCTTATGAAACAAGTTTTAACTGTGTATTTAGCTTTGAGTTCAAATCAACTATTATTCTGAAGAGTAAGATGCCTCATTTTTTGCAATGTGTCTTATTTTTAATACAATAATACATACAACTTTTGCTCGAATTTTGTACATTTTCACTCAAAATGCTCAATCCCAAAATGCGTCTGGATTAAATTCTCAGGTCATTTCATACAATTTAACTTAAACACAACATGTGTTGCTGAAGTTTGGCAATAAATCATAAAACATTTATATTAAAGTTTACTATAATATTTATTACGTAAAAACACAGAGCCCGGGGACTTGACTCATTACCGTAATACCTTTTCAATTTCCGGTAAAAACTCCAATCAGTTTTTGAATAAAGCTTTATTCATCCATGATGCATCATCTAGAGGAGCAGTCCTTAGGTGAGCACAATTGAATTAAGTGTATTTTATTATATGCCTTCAGAATGAAATCGGGAAAAAGTAAGAGAACGATTACCTTACCAACATGCAGGCATGCATGGGCTTTAGTGATGTGGTTAATTGTTTGCTGACTCATAATGGCTGTCTCAAATGATTTGCACATCTAGCTAAGGGCATTTCATTACCAAAACACACATTTCTCATAACCACACAATTTTGAGGCCCGTTTCGGTTATGATAATGAGCTAATTCTAATGTATCGTCAATGGGTGTGCTGGTAACAGTAATGATTTACTAAGAACACTTCTTACACCTATTGTACCGATGTTTTATATGGCAGTTGGCAACCAACGTTAAGGTTCATTACCACTACCAACTGGACTGGACTGGAGTGTAGACCTATACTCAACAGAGAAAAATACAACCCAGTGAGACATAGATATTTGCAGAGGCAGACCAATACATACTGTACAAGAGGGCAACACAGGGAATATTTAGAAGTCTTTTAAACATGTCTCTATAGATGGGTTGGTTTAGCAACAAAACCAACGTGTGCGCAACTATGGCTCGAAACAGACGGGATTGGCTTAGATTGTTGACAACATGTAAACTATAGTTAATCTTTCAATCACCCACATGAGAATATGCACCTAAAAAAACCAATGAGAAGATGGCACGTGGGAATATGCTCCTAAAAACAAATGAGGAGATGGGAGAGGCGGGTCTTGCGGCGCATCAAACGTCACAAATAGAACCAAGTTATATTTTTGCGCCTGGCTACTCAGACGCTCGTGAGCAGTATGGGTGCAGAGATTGAATAACATGTACAGTTGAAGTCGGAAGTTTACATACACTTAGGTTGGAGTCATTAAAACTGGTTTTTCTACCACGCCACATATTTCTAATTAACAAACTATAGTATTGGCATGTCGTTTAGGACATTAACTTTGTGCATCAAACAAGGACTTTTTCCCAAAATTGTTGACAGGCAGATTATTTATTATATAATCCACTGTATCACAGTCCCAGTGGGTCAGAAGTTTACATACACTAAATTGACTGTGCCTTTAAACAGCTTGGAAAATTTCAGAAAATGATGTCATGACTTTGGAAGCTTCTGATAGGCTAATTGACATAATTTGAGTCAATTGGAGGTGTGCCTGTGGATGTTTTTCAAGGCCTACCTTCAAACTCAGTGCCCCTTTGCATGACATCATGGGAAAATCAAAAGAAATCAGCCAAGACCTCGGAAAAAAATGGAAGACCTCCACGAGTCTGGTTCATCCTTGGGAGCAATTTCCAAACGCCACATGCATATGTACAAACAATACTACGTAAGTATAAACACCATGGCACCACGCAGCCATCATACCACTCAGAAAGGCGATGCGTTCTATCTCCTAGAGATGAACATACTTTTGTGCGACAAGTGCAAATCAGTCCCAGAACAACAGCAAAGGACCTTGTGAAGATGCTGGAGGAAACAGGTACAAAAGTATCTATATCCACAGTAAAATTAGTCCTATATGTCCACATAACCTGAAAGGCCGCTCAGCAAGGAAGAAGCCATGGCTCCAAAACTGCCATAAAAAAGCCAGACTACGGTTTGTAACTGCATATGAGGACAAAGATCGTACCTTTTGGAGAAATGTCCTCTATTCTGATGAAACAAAAATAGAACTGCTTGGCCACAATGACCACCGTTATGTTTGGAGGAAAAAGGGGGAGGCTTGCAAGCTGAAGAATACCATCCTAACCGTGAAGCACGGGGGTGGCAGCATCATGTTGTGGAGGTGCTTTGCTGCAGGAGGGACTGGTGCACTTCACAAAATACATGGCATCATGAGGAATGAAAATTATGTGGATATATTGAAGCAACATCTCAAGACAGGAAGTTAAACCTTGGTCGCAAATGGGTCTTCCAAATGGACAATGACCCAAGCATACTTCCAAAGTTGTAGCAAAATGGCTTAAAGACAACAAAGTCAAAGTATTGGAGTGGCCATTACAAAGCCCTGACCTCAATCCTAGACAATGTGTAGGAAGAACTGAAAAAGCGTGTGCGAGCAAGGAGGCCAACAAACCTGACTCAGTTACACCAGCTCTGTCAACTTATTGTGGGAAGCTTGTGGAAGGCTAACCCGAAACATTTGACCTAAGTTAAACAATTTAAAGGCAATGCTGCCAAATACTAATTGAGTGTATGTGGCCAACTGGGATTGTGATGAAAGAAATAAAAGCTGAAATAAATCATTCTCTCTACTAATATTCTGACATTTCACATTTTTTTAATAAAATGGTGAACCTTTTACTTGGATGAAATGTCAGAAATTGTGAAAAACTGAGTTTTAAACCTCTTATAACTACCCATCCCGGATCCGGTATATTTGTCATCAGCAACGCTGAATAGCATTGGGCAGCAGTCAAAAAATATTACTAGAAAATATTCATATTCATGAAATCACAAGTGAAATATAGCGAAACACAGCTTAGCCTTTTGTTAATCACCCTGTCGTCTCAGATTTTGGCATTATGCTTTACAGCGAAAGCAATACAAGCGTTTGTGTAAGTTTATTGATAGCCTAACAAAGCATTATGTACACTTAGCATCAGGAAGCTTGGTCACGAAAATCAGAAAAGCAATCAAATGAACCGTTTACCTTTGATGATCTTTGGATGTTTTCACTCACGAGACTCCCAGTTAGACAGCAAATGTTCCTTTTGTTCCATAAAGATATTTATTATATCCACATACCTCCGTTAGTTTGGTGCATTATGCCCAGGAATCCACCAGAAATAGCGGTCACGACAACGCAGACAAAAATTCCAAATTATATCCATAATGTCGACAGAAACATGGAAAACGTTTTTATAATCAATCCCCAAGGTGTTTTTCAAATATCTATTTGATAATATATCAACCGGGACAGTTGGCTTTTCACTAGGACCGGGAGGAACAATGGCCGACTCTCTCTTTTGCGCAAAAATCACTCAGAGCCCCCACCTCTCCATTTACGCAATGTGGTCGTTCACGCTCATTCTTCAAAATAAAAACCTGAACCTATGTCTAAAGGCTGTAGACACCTCAGGGAAGCCATAGAAAAATGAATCTGGTTGATATCCCTTTCAATGATCAATAGGGATGCGTAGGAACACAGAGCTTTCAAAATCAGAGTCACTTCCTGATTGGATCTTTCTCAGACTTTCACCTGCAATATCATTATGTTATACTCACAGACAATATTTTTACAGTTTTGGAAACTTTAGAGTGTTTTCTATCATAAGACTTCAATTATATGCATATTCTAGCATCTGGTCCTGATAAATAGGCCGTTTCCATTGAGAACGTTATTTTTCAAAAAATTTAAATAGTGCCCCCTAGATTCAAGAGGTTTAAATGTAAATGGCTAAGGTGTTTGTAAACTTCCGACCTCAACTGTATGTTTAAATGTATTAGTCAACACTCGCACACGTGACTTGAGCGGTGTGATCAGCATTTTAGACACACACACACACATATTTTATCTTTATTTAACTAGGCATGTCAGTTAGGAACAAATTCTTATTTTCAATGACGACCTAGGAACAATGGGTTAACTGCCTGTTCAGGGGCAGAACGACAGATTTGTACCTTGTCAGCTCAGGGGTTTGAACTTGGAACCTTCCGGTTACTAGTTCAACGCTCTAACCACTAGGCTACCCTGCCGTATGCAAATGCACACACACAGGCACTCTCTTACCCACATGCACACAAAAAACGTGCACACTGATCGTATCATATACAGGCATATACTCTCAATACCCATTCCACCTCCATGCTGACAGTGGCTGTAAAGTAAGGACACTCCCAGTCCCAGACACTACCACTTGAACAAACCTCCTGCTGTCTCTTCTCCATGTGGATTCCTACCCCTGGCTACACATGTTCTCCTGTGTGTTCCCCTTTAAAAGAGCGGTAACTGTCAGTGTGACGCACTGTGAGTACTTGCTACCTGTCCCTGATGCTCTTAAGCCCTGGCTCCCATGGCAGACACGTTGATAATTACACCTCAGGAGGCAGAGGAGGAAAGAACATAGAAGAGAGAGGAGGAAGAGAGAGGGCCAGTAGCCACGCTGTCCGTGGCCCTCCAACCCCTCTGACAGGACTTGTAATTGAATCTCAACAACTGATCATTAAAGTGGGATTGTGCTACGGCCTGCAAAGGTCTTCTTAGGCAATGACATGACATGACATCAGGTCTGGTTGATAAAGGAAAGGAGTGGGGGAGTTGAGTTTGTGTGTGTGTGTGTGTGTGTGTGTGTGTGTGTGTGTGTGTGTGTGTGTGTGTGTGTGTGTGTGTGTGTGTGTGTGTGTGTGTGTGTGTGTGTGTGTGTGTGTGTGTGTGTGTGTGTGTGTGTGTGTGTGTGTGTGTAAGAATGGGGAGGGGCGGTAGTTGATGGCAAAGACAGAGGGGCACAAACTTTTAGTGGAGAATGAGGATCACCCCAATTTTGTATGCCTTGACGGTTGATTCTAATGGGAACGTCAGGTCACATCCATAGCATTGACGTGATATGTGTTAACAGGTCCTGGATATGGCATAGAGGTGAATGTCAGCATTGTCAATCAATCAATCAAATGTATTTATAAAGCCCTTCTTACATCAGCTGATGTCACAAAGTGCTGTACAGAAACCCAGCCTAAAACCCCAAACAGCAAGCAATGCAGGTATAGAAGCACGGTGGCTAGGAAAAACTCCCTAGAAAGGCCAAAACCTAGGACGAAACCTGGAGAGGAACCAGGCTATGAGGGGTGGCCAGTCTTCTTCTGTCTGTGCCGGGTGGAGATTATAACAGAACAAGGCCAGGATGTTAAAATGTTCATAGATGACCAGCAGGGTCAAATAATAATAATCACAGTGGTTGATGAGGGTGCAACAGGTCAGCACCTCAGGAGTAAATGCTGATCATTGAGAGTATCTATACCGCTCCTGCTGTCTCTAGAGAGTTGAAAACAGCAGGTCTGGGACAGGTAGCACGTCCGGTGAACAGGTCAGGGTTCCATACCCGCAGGCAGAAGAGTTGAAACAGCAGCACGACCAGGTAGACTGGGGACAGCAAGGAGTCATCAGGCCAGAGAGAGAGAGAGAGAGAGAGAGAGCATACTTAAATTTACACAGGACACCGGATAGACAGGAGAAATACTCTAGTTATAACAGACTGACGTTAGCCCCCCGACACAAACTATTGCAGCATAAATACTGGAGGCTGAGACAGGAGGGGTCGGGAGACACTGTAGCCCCACCCGAAGATACCCCCGGACAGAGCCAAACAGGCAGGATATAACCCCACCCACTTTGCCAAAGCACAGCCCCCACACGACTAGAGGGATATCTTCAACCACCAATTTACCATCCTGAGACAAGGCCGAGTATAGCCCACAAATATCTGCCCCACGGCCCCCCAAGGGGGGGCGCCAACCCGGACAGGAAGACCACGTCAGTGACTCAACCCACTCAAGTGACGCACCCCTCCTAGGGATGGCATGGAAGAGCACCAGTTAGCCAGTGACTCAACCTCTTCAATAGGATTTGAGGCAGAGAATCCCAGTGGAGAAGGGATCCAGCCAGGCAGAGAAAGGGTGGTTCGTTGCTCCAGTGCCTTTCCGTTCACTTTCACACTCCTGGGCCAGACTACACTCAATCATAAGACCCACTGAAGAGGTGAGTCTTCAAAAAAGACTTAAAGGTTGAGACCGAGCCTACATCTCTCACATGGATAGGAAGACCATTCCATAAAAATGGAGCTCTATTGTCAAAAGGAAGCATTGTCAAAAATGTGTGTGTACTATTCTGTACAACCTACTGACCCGTCTGTAACCTCCACTCTATATGATTGCCTCGACTTTGTTCCCCGTGTGGCCGTCTGTAACTCACTGTGGATGGGTCTGGGAGAACCTACGTGGACGCCAGGGCTTTGCAGTATGGGAGCCCAGGGTGCAGTGTGGTACAGCTCTATTTCATCACTCTGATCCCTCTGTCTCCCTACAGAGTCAAAAACCCATTTTTCACTGTGTTGGCCTGTAGTTTGTAATAAACTGCAGAATGTGGATTACAGTCACTGTTTAGAACACCATGGTTATTTATGCAGGCGTATAAAATGCGTGGCTGCCTTTACAAAAAACAACATGTCAAATTTGCAGTTTAATATGTGTTTAATAGGTGAAATAGCTGTCTTCACATGTTCAGATTCAATTTCACGTGAAACCTTATTTTCACATTTAGAGTTCACCTTGTAACCACCACTTTTTCACGTGTTCACCTCACATGTGAATTGCAGTTGCACATGTGAAATATGCGGTTTTACATGTTGAAAACATTCATGTGAAAATCAGATATGCAGTTTCACATGTGAAAAACTCATGTGGAATAGCAAATTCATATGTGAAAATCTAATATGCAGTTTCATATGTAAGAAAGCATTTTTACATGTACATTTACATTTGCAGTTACATATTTAAGAAAACCACATTAAAGTCTCACTTTCACAAGTGGAATTGCAAATTCACATATGAAAAACATTAACATGTGAACATCTAATTGGCAGTTTCACATGTAAGAAACATTCAAATGTGAATTGGTGGCGAAATAGTGTTCTTCTCTTCACATGTGAAAAGATGGTGTTAACATATTGCAGTAGCAATGTCAAATTCTAGAATGCTATTCCATAAAAAGGTAACTCAGCCTACCTGAGTATAAAAATTAAAGTGTGTTAAAAATAATGATTTATCATTTGTGAGTCATCCATTCGGAGTGTTAATACTGCTGGCGCACACCTCTCTTCTTGGTCAGTGACCGTTAGAATAATCCCAGTAAAAAGAACAGAGAAACTAGTGCTCCGTGTCTCCTTATGTATCCTTCTTAGAATTTTTTAATGATCTCTTCCAAAATACATAATCTAAACAGCTAAAAACAACAATGCAATGTCAAAACAAGTTGACTTTGAGGTTAAATAAAGTGTGTTAATCAATTTACTTGATTTTTTTAATCGCTACTTTGGACACAATCAAGACGGCAATATTCTTGTAATGCTTTTGTAGAAAAAAATCTACAATTACAACTCAATTTCAGCAAAATAAATAATGATTAATAACAGCAAATCCTTAGATAAACTCGATTTCATTTGTGAATCGCTTGACAGCCCTAGTTGACATCAAAATGTGAAAATACTAGTGAAAGTGTAGCGGTCATGGTTGCTCATGGTCACGTGATAAATTAGCCCCCACTGCGACTTCAAAATGAAGACATTGGCTTCTCCTGTGGGAGACACGCTTTCTAATCCTTCCAGTGAAACATATAATATCAAATGTGAAATGTTGGAAAACCACGTCTGAGTCGTGAAAAATTCATGTGAAATGTCACACGTGTCCATAAACCACATCTAACTTGTGAAAACTGTGTTATATTCACATGTAATTTTTCCATGTGTTTTGTTTGATAAGGGTGTCCTACTGTGCTTCAATCAAAGACATATTTAACACAGGGCTGACTTCTAGGTAGGTTGAAAGGAAGTCTTTCTTGTTTTAGTGCATAGCCTATATTAACTTATGAGTGCACACATGCAAGCACACACAGACACAAACAAATATTGATGTTTTGTGGGGATTTCAACCATTACCATTCATTATTTGGAAAAAACAAAAAGAACATTTGATACTGTACGTGCACGTTGATTCATCGACAAAGCCAGCGGCTGCGAATTGTAAACAGAATTCCCCAAGGAATGTAACACAGATGCAAAACACAAACCCAAGGGCAAAAGAAAAGCTGGGAGATTGTTGAATTCCTAATGTGTTATCACTGTGCTTTCAACCATCTAAATGCACCTTTGAATGTTGGTTAATTGTCCTCTAAATGTGTTATCACTGTGCGTTTGACCATTTAAAAGCACAATAAAGTTCAAATAGGAATACAATATCAGATATGTTATTTTTACTTCAAATCTATTTGGGGTAGGTAGGACACTAGCGTCCCACCTGGTGAAATTGCAGAGCGCGAAATGCAAAATACAAAATTCGTAATATTAAACATTCATGAAAACACAAGTCTCTTACATCGTTTAAAAGCTTAACTTTTTGTTAATCCAGCCGCTTTGTCAGATTTCAAAAAGGCTTTACGGTGAAAGCATACCATGTGATTATCAGAGGTCAGGCGCCCCGCACATAAAAGCATTACAAACATTTTCCAAACAAGCAGAGGCGTCAGGAACGTCAGAAATAGCGATAAAATAAATCACTTACCTTTGAAGATCTTCCACTGTTTGCAATCCCAAGGGTCCCAGCTACATAACAAATGGTCCTTTTGTTAGATAAAGTCCTTCTTTATATCCCAAAAAAGTCTGTTTAGTTGGCGTGCTTGACTCAGTAATCCACTGGTTTCCCTCGTTCAAAATGCATACAAATGAATCCCGAAAGTTACCAATAAACTTCGTCCAAACAAGTCAAACAACGTTTCTAATCAATCCTCAGGTAACCTAATATGTAAATAAACAATAAAATTTAAGACGGAGAATAGTATGTTCATTACCGGAGATAAATAACGAAACGCGCACTCTCATCCACACGTGCCACAGTACTACAACCAAAATGGGAGCCACCTAGAAAAAATACAAATTCTGGCTCATTTTTCAGAAAACAAGCCTGAAACTCTTTCTAAAGACTGTTGACATCTACTGGAAGCCCTAGAAACTGCAATATGGGAGGTATTCCATTGATATTCCCATTGACAGCCATTTCAATGAGTGGTGAGCTCCAAAAAATAATTCCTGATGGATTCTCATTGGGTTTCCGCATGCCATATCAGTTCTGTTATACTCACAGACATTAATTTAACAGTTTTGGAACCTTTAGAGTTGGTTCTATCCAATACTACCGATTACATGCATATCCTAGCTTTTGGCCCTGAGTAACAGGTAGTTTACCTTGGGCACCTCAGGCATCCAAACTTCCGAATGCTGCCCCTTTGCCTGAAGAAGTGAGAGTGTAACCACTGTGCTTCATCTAGCACAACCAAATTACCTTGAATTCAATTGAGATTAGTTTAACCTGTTGCGACGAGCAATCCCGTATCCGGGAGCGTAATTATAGCCTCATAGCTACACAAGCATTTGTGTAAGAGTATTGATAGCTAGCATAGCATTAAGCCTAGCATTCAGCAGGCAACATTTTCACAAAAACAAGAAAAGCATTCAAATAAAATCATTTACATTTGAAGAACTTCGGATGTTTTCAATGAGGAGACTCTCAGTTAGATAGCAAATGTTCAGTTTTTCCAAAAAGATTATTTGTGTAGGAGAAATTACTCCGTTTTGTTCATCACGTTTGGCTAAGAGAAAAACCCGTATCCGGGAGCGTAATTATAGCCTCAAGATCATTGCCATAACGCAACGTTAACTATTCATGAAAATCGCAAATGAAATGGAATAAATATATTGGCTCACAAGCTTAGCCTTTTGTTAACAACACTGTCATCTCAGATTTTCAAAAAATGCTTTTCAACCATAGCTACACAAGCATTTGTGTAAGAGTATTGATAGCTAGCATAGCATTAAGCCTAGCATTCAGCAGGCAACATTTTCACAAAAACAAGAAAAGCATTCAAATAAAATCATTTACCTTTGAAGAACTTCGGACGTTTTCAATGAGGAGACTCTCAGTTAGATAGCAAATGTTCAGTTCTTCCAAAAATATTATTGGTGTAGGAGAAATTGCTCCGTTTTGTTCATCACGTTTGGCTAAGAAAAAAACCTGAAAATTCTGTCATTACAATGCAAACTTTTTTCCAAATTAACTCCATAATATCGACAGAAATATGGCAAACGTTGTTTAGAATCAATCCTCAAGGTGTTTTTCACATATATATTCAACGATAAATCACTCGTGGCAGTTTGGCTTCTCCTCTGAACAAAATGGAAAAATGCACGCACCTGGAGATTACGCAATAGTTTTGACGGAGGACACCGAGCGGACACCAGGTAAATGTAGTCTCTTATGGTCAATTTTCCAATGATATGCCTACAAATACGTTACAATGCTGCAGACACCTTGGGGAAACGACAGAAAGTGTAGGCTCATTCCTTGCGCATTCACAGCCATATAAGGAGACATTGGAACACAGCGCATTCAAAATCTGGCTCACTTCCTGTATGAAATGTCATCTTGGTTTCGCCTGTAGCATTAGTTCTGTGCCACTCACAGACAATATCTTTGCAGTTTTGGAAACGTCAGAGTGTTTTCTTTCCAAAGCTGTCAATTATATGCATAGTGACAAAATATCTTGTTTAAAACGGGAATGTTTTTCATTCAAAAATGAAATTACTGCCCCCAGAGGTTCAAGAGATTAACAGTACATAGTGAAAGTGATCAACGTTGGTTGTGATTTTGCACATATTAACATAGCAATTGTGAAGATCTCCACAGACCTGCAACATGTGCATGTTATCTTGAACATGCATGCTTTCTATGATTACATAAGAAAACATTCATAGTTACAGTAACCTCAAAATGTGACCATGGTTGTGTTCCTCATTTTAAGTTGAATAAATACTGTTACATTAGTTTGTAAGATAACCTTAAGCTATTTACTTTATAGTAAACACAAATATTGAAGTGTGTTCGGTTGACAACTTAACCAAATATAAACATTTAAAGGACATGTTGCCCTATCTAATGCTTGGATTATTTAATCAGAGGCACTGTCTGAGTCCTATTCTTTAACTTCTATTATTGGTTAAGTTGGAGAGGTGAATCCATCATATAGCTTCAGTCCCGCAGCACACACACAAACGTACAGACCAACTGATTGATGGATTGCTGAATAATGTTTTTTTTGTCTTGCTTTGTTTGTTCTTTTCCATATTATGTATATCTCTGATAAGCTACCCAGGAAATGGTTGAAAATAGTCCATGTTAAAATAAGTAGACATAATGACATCATTAACCTGCTAACATCAGATAACATTAATATATTAGCCATTTCTGAGACTCAGTTAGATCATTCCTTTAATGATACAGCACTAGCAAGCAATACAATGATATAACATCTACAGAGGAGACAGGAATGCATATAGGGAAGGTGTTGCTGTATATATTCAGAACTGTGTCTTTGTAATGCTTTGAAAATATCTAATGTCAAGTATTATTGAAGTGATGTGGTTGCAAGTTAATCTGCCGCATCTAAAGCCTATTCTTTCAGGGTATTGCTATAGACAACCTAAGGCTAACAGTCAATATCTAGATATTATGTGTGACATGCTTGATAGTGTATGTGATGAAAACAGAGAGGTCTACTTTCTTGGGGACCTGAATATATGAATCAACCTGTCCGCTCAAGAGGAAGCTTCTCACTGTAACCACTGCCTGTAGTCTGGTTCAGGTGATTTATTCATCAACCTACCAGGGTGTTTACAAACACTCAGGAACTATATCATCCACGTGTATTGATCATATTGTATTAATAATCAAAATATAGTGTAGTGACTATATCCAGGAAAGCCAAAGTTTCAAAAGATGGTGTATAAGAGATCATACTACATATTTAGCTGTGACTCTTGTGTGGATGATGTTAAAAAATATGTATTGGTCTGATGTGATGAATAAGAAACATTCAGTGGCTGCACTTGATACATTTCTGAAATTGCTTCTTCCAATTATTAATAACCATGCACTTATAAAGAAATAAACTGTTAGAACTGTTAAGGCTCCATGGATTGATGAGCAATTGAAAAACTATGTTTGAAGTGATGGGGGCAAAAGGAATGGCTAATAAGTCTTGCTGCATATCTGACTGGCTGACTTACTGAAAATTGGGAAATTATGTGACTAAACTCAACAAAAAGAAGAATAAACTGTATTAGGAAGCCAAGATCAATGACTTAATGAATGCTGAAAAATGTGAGAACTTTGAAAGAAATTATGGGCAGAAAGACAAATTTAACTCCATCTTTCAGAAAGATGGCTTATTCATCACAAAATAATTTGATGTTGTTCATTATTTTAATGATTACTTCATTTGCAAAGTGGGCAAACTTACTGTAGCCTCAACTGCACTCTGTAGGGTAGCACCATGGTGTAGCTTTCTGTCCTCTGGGTACCCTTCCAAAGACTTATGGAGTAATTATGACAACTTCCAGAGGATGTCCTCCAACCTATCAGAGCTCTTGCAGCATGAACTGACATGTTGCCCACCAAATCAAAGGATCAGAGAATGAATCTAGTACTAAATGCATAAGCTACAGATAGCTAACACTGCAATGCATAAAATCCGGTGAGCATTTGTAATTATTATGGATCTCCAGCAGCTACTCTTCCTGGGGTCCAGCAAAATTAAGGCATTTGTACATTTAAAAAATATGACAATACAATAATAACAGATTTCACAACATGTTAAGTTTGTGCCCTCATGCCTCTACTACCACATATCTGTGTGTGTGTACATGTGTGTATAGTGCGTATGTTGTTGTGTGTTTGTATGCATGTGTCTATGTTTGTCTTCTCTTTGAGGAGAGTGCATAGATGTGAGTAGGAATTCTACAACAAGAAAAATGATCATGCTGTTTGTATGTGGCTGCTATGAAACGGAACGGTGTTTGCCTGTCATCAGGGGTGTATTCACTTTTTGTTGAGTTTAGTCACATAATTACCTGAATTTGTCCAATATAAACTCTCATTTGCAACTGTTGGACTAATGATTACTCCCTACATCAGCTAGATGCAGGCAAGAGTGGACAAGGTGGTATTGAATGTCTGTCACCTTGATTACTCAAATTTCTTTCAACCTGTGCACCTATGTTGTAAACTTTAATTCATAGGCTAGAATTTAGCAACCCCATGGTAGCTGTAGGGAATATTTTTTTTAGCAGCTTATGCCTTTCGATATTACATTGAGCTGGGTGAATGGAATATGAATGACAGTCATCCAATATGCTTTAATAGAAATAAGGTCATGCTCATGAAAATTTAAACGTCTCCGAATGCCACCGGAGCCATCGTATTCATGCATAGAAAAACAAATAATGAATGAAAAGCAGCGTAAGTTAGCATTTTTTAAAGTTAGTGTGGGAGAGGTGGAACATTATTTAGTGATCAATAATGACAAACCTCCTGGCATTGACAACTTAGATGGAAAGCTACTGAGGATGGTAGCTGATTCTATAGCCACTCCTATCGGTCATATCTATAATCTGAGCCTAGAGGAAAATGTTTGTCCTCAGGCCTGTAGGGAAGTCAAAGTCATTCCACTACCCAAGAATGGTAAAGCAGCCTTTACTGGTTCTAACAACAAACCTATCAGCTTACTGCCATGTCTTGGGAAACTGTTGTATAAAATTGTTTTTGACCAAATGCAATGCTATTTCTCTGTAAATAAATTAACAACAGACTATCAACATGCTCATTAAAAGGCTAATTGATCAATTGAAAAACCTTTTGCAATTATGTTAGCACAGCTGATAACTGTGGTCTGATTAAAGAAGCAATAAAACTGGCCTTCTTGAGACAAGTTGTGTATCTGGAGCATCAGCATTTGTGGGTTCGATTACAGGGTCAAAATGGCCAGAAACAAATAAGTTTCTTCTGAAACGTGTCAGTCTATTCTTGTTCTGAGAAATGAAGGCACTGTCACGCCCTGATCTGTTTCACCTGTCTTGTGTTTGTCTCCACCATCCTCCAGGTGTCGCCCAGCTTCCCCATTATCCCCTGTGTATCTATACCTGTGTTCTCTGTTCGTTTGTAGCCAGTTTGTTTTGTTCGTAGAACCTACCAGCGTTTGTTTCCCTGCTCCTGCCTGTTTCTTGCACCTATTCTCTATCTTTCCCAGTTTTGACCCCTGTCTGCCTTGACCCTGAGGCTGCCTGCAGTTTTGGACCTTTCTGGATTACTGACCCCTGCCTGCCTTGACCTGTCTTTATCCTGCCCCTGTGGTTGTAATAAACTCTTCTTACTTTTACACTGTCTGCTTCTGGGTCATACGTGATAGCACTGGAGTCAGCATGGGCCAGCATCACTATGGATCGCTTTCCTGTAGAGTCCATGTCCCAACGAATTGAGTCTGTTCTGAGGGCAAAAATGGGTGCAACTGAATATTAGTAAGATGTTCCTAATGTGTTGTACACATGTATCAAAACAGTGCTTGCATAATAAGTAATGATAACCTTAGTATTGTGTCCCATACATACAAATGTAGTGATCTGTTGGAATGGCTTCATGTCCATGGGTCCATTTTCAGCATTCTATTTTGAGTACAGAGAAGTTCTTGTAAAATTTCTTCAAAATGACAAAATACACTATCATATTTTACATCATTGTTATTAGTAGACTTTGGGGAACACCCATTTAACAGTTTTAAGTGTAAAGCAATGAAAAATGATTATGAAAGCATGTTCAAGAATCAGTAATTTTGGGTTACCTAACCCACTTTTTTACAACTTTTCTACAAATTATTTAAAGGATTAAATATACTGTATATGGCATACTTGGACACTCTCAAACATTTCAAGCCATAATTGAGTTCTATGTACCAATTATTTATGGAGAAATGGGCATGTGAATCCTTTCCATGGCCCTTTGGAGCTGCAGAGATTGTTGTCTGTCTGGAAGGTTCTCCCATGTCCACAGAGGAACTCTGGAGCTCTGTCAGAGTGACCATCGGGTTCTTGTTCACTTCTCTGACCAAGACCATTCTCCCCCGATTGCTCAGTTTGGTCCAGCGGCCAGTGTTGGAGGTTCCAAACGTCTTCCATTTAAGAATGACGGTGGAAACTGTGTTCTTGAGAACCGTAAGTGTTGCAGAAATGTTTTATTACCCTTTCCTGGGTCTGTGCCTCTACGTTCAATTCCTTTGACCTCATGACTATGTTTATGCTCTGACATGCACTGTCAACTGTGGGACCTTATATAGACAAGTGTATATTTCCAAATCATGTCCAATCAATTAGATTTACCACAGGTGGACTCCAATCAAATTGTAGAAACATAACATTTCAAAGATCATCAATGAAAACAGCATATACCTGAGTGTATGACCACTTATGTGAATAATGTATTTCTGTTTATATTTGTAATACATTTGCAAAAATCTGCAAAAATCTGTTTTCGCTTTGTCATTATGGGATATTGTGACGAGGAAAAACATGTATTTAAAAAAAGAATACTAAAAGATACTTTATCTGAGGAAGACTATCTCATATAACAAAACGTATCATGTCTACTGAGCCATTGTTTACCACAGACAGTATTTTCGTATTTTAACCAAAAACCCTACAAGAATCTATTCATTTTTCAATAGGCTTTGTTCTTGTCACGAGTCCGACCGAGGGTGTTTCCCCTTCCCGGGCGGTTGGCGCTCGGCGGTCGTCGTCACCGGCCTATTAGCTGCCACTGATTGTTTTTCCTCTCCCTCCTTGTATGTTTAGTGGTAGCACCTGTTCATGGTTAATCAGTTAATTAGTTTGTCTTTATTAGACAGCCGGCCCGCCTGGTTGTTGTGCGGGATTATTTCAGTGTAACCTTCGGCTCTGTTGTAGAGGTACGTGTTAGTGCCTGGTCGTTACTTTTCCGTTGTACATTCTCATTCCCTGTGTTTGGGGCCGTTACTATTGTGAGCACCCTGTGGTGCGTTGGCGCTATTAAAGACGCACAGCTTTGCACTCACTGTCTCCTGCGTTTGACTCCACACACCTACGACACCTGAAGTGTTACAGAATCCCGCACCTAAATCAAATCGAATGGAGTCAGCAGGAGCAGCAGCCAACCCTCTCCCATCGATGGAGGAACGGGTTCTCCACCACACCACCATTCTCCATCGGATCGGATCCGCGATGGATCAAGTGATGGAGAGAATGGACCGATGGGAGAGGAGTGGTCTCCTCTCTCCACCTTCGGCACCCCCGACTCCGGACTCCCCATCACTCGACTCCAGCACCCTTCGTCTGACGCTACCGAGGGCTTATGATGGAGCGGCGGCGGGTTGCCAGGGTTTCTGCTTCAGCTGGAGCTATACCTGGCCACCGTTAGACCCACTCCCTCAGGAGCGGAGAGGGTGAGTGTCCTCATCTCCTGCCTCACGGGTCGTGCTCTGGAGTGGGCGAACGCAGTCTGGAATGGCCCAGACTCAGCGGGAGCACTACCCAGAGTTTTCCTGCCGCTTCCGTGCCGTGTTTGATCACCCTATAGACGGCCGAGCGGTGGGAGAACGACTTTTTCATCTCAGGCAGGAGAGGAGGAGCGCCCAGGATTACGCGCTGGAGTTCCGGACCTTGGCAGCCGGATCTGGGTGGAACGACAGGGCCCTTATGGACCACTACAGGTGTGGTCTCCGAGAGGACGTCCGCCGGGAGTTAGCGTGTCGGGACACCACTCTGTCACTGGATCAGCTGATTGACATGTCCATTCGACTGGACAATCTGCTGGCTGCCCGCGGCGTTCAGAGAGGGTCCTGTGCGTTCCACCACCCAGTCCCTCCGCTCCCATTCCGATGGAGTTGGGAGGGGCTGCGCCGAGGGGTACCGGAGGAGGAGGCCTTCCTGCACCAACTGTGGTCGGAGAGGACACACGTCTGATCGGTGCTGGGGGTCCGTCTGGGAGTAGAGATGGCAGGCGGAACGCTTCTCGGTCACCCCAGGTGAGTCAGCATCAGACTCACCCAGAATCCCTTGTTGGCCATATGTTTGTCTTAATCTCTTTCCTTCACTTTTTTCCCTCTTCCCAGCATAGGGCGCTAGTCGATTCAGGCGCAGCTGGGAACTTTATGGATCGCGGACTCGCCCTTAAGTTAGGGGTTCCGCTGGTGCCGATAGATTCTCCTTTCCCCGTGCACTCCCTAGATAGCCGGCCATTAGGGTCAGGGATGGTCGGGAGACCACGGTCCCACTGGACATGGTGACGCAGGGGAATCATAGGGAGCGTATCAGTTTTTTTTATTATTATTGATTCGCCTGCGTTTCCAGTGGTGCTGGGGACTCCCTGGCTGGCCCGGCACAATCCTAAAATTTCGTGGAGACAAGGGGTTCTCCAGGGGTGGTCAGAGGAGTGTTCTGGAAGGTGTTTGGGAGTTTCCATCGGTGCCACGTCGGTGGAGAGTCCAGACCAGGGTTCCACGGTGTGCATTCCCCCGAGTATGCCGATTTGGCAATCGCTTTCAGTAAAGTGAAAGCGACTAAATTACCACCTTATCGACCGGGAAGGGATTGTACGATAGATCTCCAGGTAGACGCTGCGCTTCCCAAGAGTCATGTGTACCCGCTGTCCCAGGAGGAGACGTTGGCAATGGAGACATATGTCACGGAGTCGCTGGGACAGGGGTACATTCGGCCCTCCATTTCACCCGTCTCCTCGAGTTTCTTTTTTGTGAGGAAAAAGGAGGGAGGTTTGCGTCCGTGTATCGATTATAGAGGTCTAAACGCCATCACAGTGGGGTATAGTTACCCTCTACCTCTCATCGCTACGGCGGTGGAATCGTTCCACGGAGCGCAGTTCTTCACAAAACTGGATCTCAGGAGCGCGTATAGTCTGGTGCGTATTCGGAAGGGAGACGAGTGGAAAACCGCATTTAGTACTACATCCGGCCACTATGAGTACCTCGTCATGCCGTATGGGTTAAAGAATGCTCCAGCCGTTTTCCAATCCTTTGTAGACGAGATTCTCAGGGACCTGTGCGGTCAGGGGTGGTTGTTTATATCGATGACATTCTGATCTACTCGGCCACTCACACCGCGCATGTGTCTCTGGTGCGCAAAGTGCTTGGAAGACTGCTGGAGCATGACCTATACGTCAAGGCTGAGAAATGCGTGTTCTCTAAACGAGCCGTCTCTTTTCTGGGATATCGCATTTCCACCTCGGGGTGGTGATGGAGGGTGACCGCATTAGGGCCGTGCGTAATGGCCGACTCCAACCACGGTAAAGGAGGTGCAGCGGTTTTTGGGTTTTGCCAACTACTACCGGAGGTTTATCCGGGTTTTGGCCAGATAGCGGCTCCCATTACCTCACTGCTGGGGGGCCCGGTGCGATTGCAGTGGTCAGCACAGGCGGACAGGGCATTCAACAAGTTGAAGGCGCTGTTCACTGATGCGCCCGTGTTGGCGCATCCGGATCCCTCTCTAGCATTCATAGTGGAGGTGGACGCGTCCGAGGCTGGGGTGGGTGCCGTGCTATCACAGCGCTCGGGTACGCCACAAAACTCCGCCCCTGCGCTTTCTTCTCAAGGAAGCTCAGCCCAGCGGAGCGTAACTATGATGTGGGGGACCGGGAGTTGCTAGCGGTGGTTAGAGCTCTGAAGGTGTGGAGACACTGGCTTGAGGGGGCTAAGCACCCTTTTCTCATCTGGACCGACCACCAGAATCTGGAGTATATTCGGGCTGCAAGGAGACTTAACCCACGTCAGGCAAGGTGGGCCATATTCTTCACCCGGTTCCGGTTTACTTTGTCTTATAGACCGGGCTCCCAGAACGTGAAGGCTGACGCACTGTCCCGCCTTTACGACACCGAGGATGGGTCCACCGAACCTACTCCCATCCTTCCCGCCTCTAAGCTGGTAGCCCCAGTGGTATGGGAGGTGGACTCGGACATCGAGCGGGCGTTACGGGCTGAACCCGCGCCTCCTCAGTGTCCAGCGGGGCGAAGGTACGTGCCGCTTGATGTTCGGGACAAGCTGATTCGGTGGGCTCACGTCCTACCCTCCTCGGGTCACCCTGGGGTGACGAGGACAGTGGGGAGCCTTCAGGGGAGGTATTGGTGGCCTACGTTGGTTAAGGACGTTAAGGGTTATGTCTCCTCTTGCTCAGTGTGCGCTCAGAGTAAGGCTCCTAGGCACCTTCCTAGAGGGAAGCTACAACCCCTCCCCGTTCCACAGCGGCCATGGTCACATCTGTCCATAGATTTCCTGACCGATCTTCCGCCGTCTCAGGGGAACACCACGGTTCTAGTGATTGTGGATCGGTTTTCTAAGTCCTGCCGTCTCCTCCCGTTGCCCGGTATCCCTACAGCCCTGCAGACTGCGGAGGCATTATTTACCCATGTCTTTCGGCACTACGGGGTGCCGGAGGACATCGTTTCTGATCGGGGCCCCCAATTCACGTCTCGGGTATGGAGAGCGTTCATGGAACGCTTGGGGTCTCTGTCAGCCTGACCTCCGGTTATCACCCCGAGAGTAATGGGCAGGTGGAGAGATTGAACCAGGAGGTGGGTAGGTTTCTGCGGTCGTATTGCCAGGATCGGCCAGGGGAGTGGGCACGATACATTCCCTGGGCTGAAATGGCTCAGAACTCACTACGCCACTCCTCTACTAACGTGTCCCCTTTTCAGTGTGTGTTGGGATACCAGCCGGTCCTGGCACCATGGCATCCGAGCCAGACCGAGGCTCCTGCGGTGGAGGAATGGGTACAGCGCTCCAAGGAGACCTGGAGGGCCGTCCAGGAATCTCTACGACAAGCGAGTGGACGGCAGAAGAGGAGTGCTGACCGCCACCGCAGTGAGGCCCCCGTGTTTGTACCGGGGACAGGGTCTGGCTCTCGACCCGAAACCTACCTCTCCGCTTGCCCTGCCGGAAGCTGGGTCCGCAGTGTGTAGGGCCCTTTAAAGTCCTGAGGAGAATAAACGAGGTGTGTTATCGATTACAACTCCTTCCTATTATCGAATTAACCCCTCGTTTCATGTGTCTCTCCTCAGGCCGGTGGTAGCTGGTCCCCTGCAGGACAGTGAGGTACCGGAGGTCCCTCCCCCTCTGGACATCGAGGGGACCCCGGCGTACACGATCCGGGCCATTCTGGACTCAAGACGCCGGGTGAGGGGCCTGCAGTACCTCGTGGACTGGGAGGGGTACGGTCCGGAGGAGAGGTGCTGGGTACCGGTGAGGGACATCTTGGATCCATCCATGTTGAGGGATTTCCATCGCCTCCATCCGGATCGCCCTGCACCTCGTCCTCCGGGCGACCTCGAGGCCGGTGTCGGCGCGCTGCGGGAGCCGCGCGTCAGGAGGGGGTACTGTCACGAGTCCGACCGAGGGTGTTTCCCCTTCCCGGGCGGTTGGCGCTCGGCGGTCGTCGTCACCGGCCTATTAGCTGCCACTGATTGTTTTTCCTCTCCTCCTTGTATGTTTAGTGGTAGCACCTGTTCATGGTTAATCAGTTAATTAGTTTGTCTTTATTAGACAGCCGGCCCGCCTGGTTGTTGTGCGGGATTATTTCAGTGTAACCTTCGGCTCTGTTGTAGAGGTACGTGTTAGTGCCTGGTCGTTACTTTTTCCGTTGTACATTCTCATTCCCTGTGTTTGGGGCCGTTACTATTGTGAGCACCCTGTGGTGCGTTGGCGCTATTAAAGACGCACAGCTTTGCACTCACTGTCTCCTGCGTTTGACTCCACACACCTACGACACCTGAAGTGTTACAGTTCTACGAACCATGATGGAGTTAGTGCCTACAAAAAGATACCATTACTATTTCTCTCTATGGATAATATATGTGATGGCGCTACAGACAAAATACTCCTTTAGAAATGTCCCAGCTGTGTGTGAAATTTGGTGTCTCTATCACAAAGTCAACAATTTTACCCATAGTGCCTGGATTTCAGTCAAAATGACCTAAATTGGTCCACATGAAGGTCTTATTAAGAGTGTTTTATGATCATAAGTATTGTCTATATTATCTGTGGGGTTTATTTATTATGTTGATAACTTTAAAAAGTACTTTTTTAGGTTGTTTGGAACGACCCTATTTTCTTCCAAGAGAAAATCACATTTTCAGCCATTAAAAAGGCCGCCCTGGTTGACTGACATGCTTTCCAGACTGCCTTCAATCTTTAAAATGTTCCTTAAGGTATCCAGTATTAGTGTACAAAGTTTCATACATGTAGAATAAAGTGAAACGATCTCAGGTGTATTTGGTTCTTATCCACTGGACTATATACAGTAGATTGTAGTCATAAATACACAATTTACTTTTTTAGAAAGGGGGAGGAAGGGAGTAAGGGAGAATAAGACAAACGTCCCAGAACTAGACAGCAGTATCAAGTCTCAGAAACAATCCTGTGTCTGGTTTGTGGTTAGACTGAAAGGGACTCAACAGACACACTGATTTGAAGTAGCCAGTATGTTAAATTAATTTTAGCCATCTGAGAGGAAAAGATGGAGTCTGATAATTGATCACAGCTTTTGGCAACTGAGCCCAACAAAGAGGATGAATCTGATTTTTCGGATTTAAGTGACTTCAATCGCAAGCTCCTGCCATTCCACCATGAATAGACCTAGAGGTAAAAGGTTGCTGATCCTAAATACTAAACTACAGCCATCAAACACTTTCCCTTCTTACAGAATACAGCAGCAATTAGAGTCCTGACTGCAGAGTTTGGATAAGAAGGAAAAGACTGTGAAAAAGCAGCAACAGTACTTGGTTTGCAATCGATTATGTCTACAGTATATCACTGTAACTGTCTCAGACTGGTTCAGCTCAGCCATGCGAAAACATTTCAGATTCTTTTGCAGGCAATAGAAACATGGTAACACTCTCACGACAACTATCCCTGGAGCGTACTGTAGACTGCCTGGCTATAAACTACAACACAACTCATTCTGGCTGCCTGGGTAGATATAGAGAGCACACACTGTATTTGTGTTCCTAATAGCATTATCTTGTTCTAATGTGGCTGGCATTTACGTGTTCCCTTTGAGACCCTGCTGCTCATTGTGACACATACTACCCACTGGGCACAAACTGGTGGAATCAACATGGTTTCAATATAATTTGTCAACATACTGTGACGTGGAATCTATGTAGAAAATGCAAAAAGTAATCAACGTAAATTGATAAACTGTAAACTGACATTTCAACCACAGGATTATGTCATCATGGTAACCAATTTTCAACATAGACAAACATTGTAATAAATATGTTGAATTTCTACACTCGAAAGAACGTCAGATCTTCAACGTTATAAAATAGGCTGGGCAGCAACTCCTACTGGAGAGTTGATCTACATTACCAGTCAAAAGTTTTCACACCTACTCATTCAAGGTTTTATTTTTTATTTTTACTATTATCTACCATTTCTAGAACAATAGTGAAGACATCAAAACTATGAAATAACACATATGGAATCATGTAATGATTAATTTGTTAGATTCAGTTCTCCATCTCAAACAAAAATAATAATACAACTTTATTTTTCTATCTTTACATAACTAGGCAAGTCAGTTAAGAACAAATTCTTAATTTCAATGACTGCCTAGGAACAGGGGCAGGATGACAGATATTTACCTTGTCAGCTCAGGGATTTGATCTTGCAACCTTTCGATACTAGTCCAACCCTCTAACCTCTAGGCTACCTGCCGGCCTATATAAAGTGCAGTTAAAGTTGAATTTGAGTTAATCCTATTCTTTCACTTAGAGTTTTGGTTGAGGTGGAGACCTGAAGCCAACATATCAATTGGTTAATTTGTTGACAGACTGGATATTGAATTGTGTTTGGTTGTCAATGCAACCAAATATAAAAATTTGAAGGAGATGTATCTTCTGCTTCTATACTTCCATCAGTGCCACTGACTTAGTCTGGCTTTCATTCCAGTTTGTCTACAAATTAGTAATTGATATGTTGGATTCACATCTCTATCTCAACCAAAAATCTAAGTTAGAGAATAGTACTAAATACATTTAAACTTTAAATGTACTTTAAATAAAGTTTGATTTGATTTAGTCGTCCGTGGCACAAAAGACACATTTCCTTCAAATGTTGATATTTGGTTGCGTTGACAACCAAACACAATTCAATATCACTTTTGCAAACTTTAATGTCGACAAGTTTTGATTTGATTAGGATCCCCATTAGCCAACGCCAATGGTGAAAGATAGTCTTACTGGGGTCCAACACATAACGAAAAACACTTTACAATTTAAAAACATTATCATGTAGTGTGCGTGTGTGTGTGTGTGTGGGAGAGGCATTGTGCCGTGAGTTGTTGCTTTATTCATGTTTTTAAACCAGGTTTGCTGTTCACTTGCGCTATATGAGATGTACAATATAATACTGTGCGTTTCCTTGACTTTTTTCTCAACCTGTGGACTGTGAAAATACTTGTAGTGGCGTGTCTGGTGGGTAAGTGTGTGTGTAAGTTGACTGTGCAAACAATTTGGAATTTCCAACGCATGAATGTTTCTTATAAAAACAAGAAGCGATGTAGTCAGTCTTTTCTCAACTCTTAATCAAGAGAGGGCTGGCATGTATAGTATTGATAATAGCCCTCTGATTACAATGAAGAGCAAAACGTGCTGCTCTGTTTTTGGCCAGTTGCAGCTTAGGTTGACTGTGTAAACAATTTGGAATTTCCAACTCATTCAAGTTTCTTGTAATAACAAGAAGCAAGCGATGCAATCAGTCTTTCCTCAACTTAGTCAAGAGAGAACATGCATGCATAGCATTGATATTAGCCCTCTGGTTACAATGAAGAGCAAAACGTGCTGCTCTTTTCAGGGTTAGTTGCATCACTTGACCATATGACTGGACAATGATCAAGATAAGATCCAACTAGAGCCTTCAGGACTTGCTTTATAGATTGTGGTGTCAAAAAAGCAGAGCATCTCTTTATCATGGACAGACCTCTCCCCATCTTTACATCCATTGAATCAATGTTTTGACCATGACAGTTTGCAATGTAAGGTAGCACCAAATATTTAGTCACCTCAACTTGCTCAACAGTCACACCATTCATTACTAGATTCAGCTGAGATCTAGAACTTAGGGAATTATTTGTACCAAACACAATGCTCTTAGTTTTTTACTGGCCACCGATTCTAAAACAGTAACTCTTAGTTTATGGTGGCAGTGTTTTCACTAGCTGTGGTTGCTGACACATATAGGGTAGAATCATCAGCACACATGGACACACAAGCGTTGTTTAATGCCACTGGCAGGTCCCTGTTAAAAATAGAAAAGATTAGAGGTCCAACAGAGCTGCCCTGCGTTACGCCACACTTTACATGTTTAACATTAGAGAAGCCTCCATTAACAAAACCCCTCTATGTTCTATTAGATAGATAGCTCTGAATCCACGAAATGGCAGAAGTAGGCAAGCCATACTGTAGATAATGTGTTTTTTCAACAACAGGTTATGGTCAATAATATCAAAGGCTTCAATGAAACTAATGTCCCACAATCTTCTTATTATCAATTTCTTTCAACCAATCATCAGTCCTGTTTCAGTGGAGTGCATGTTGAGTGCCCTTAAAATTATAAACTTGGATTAGCTAACACAATGTGTCATTGGAACACAGGAGTGATGGTTGCTGGTAATGGGCCTCTGTACGCCTATTTAGATAAACCATTTCCAGCTACAATAGTTAACAATGTCTACACTGTATTTCTGATCAATTTTATGTTATTTTAACGTCTTGCGACGAGCAATCCAGTATCCGGGAGCGTAATCATAGCCTCAAATGCATTAGCATAACGCAGCGGACATAAATACCCCAAGAAACTTTTCCTATTCATGAAAATCGCAAATTAAATTAAATCAATATATTCAAACACCAGCTTAGCCTTTTGTTAACAAAACTGTAATCTCAGATTTTCAAAATATGCGTTACAGCCAACGCTAGACAAGCATTTGTGTAAGTTTATCATGGCATAATGCTATGCTAGGCTCTGTTGGCAGCAGGCAACATTTTCACGAAAATAAGAAAAGCAAACAAATAAAATAATTTACCTTTGAAGAACTTCAGATGCTTTCACTCAGGAGACTCCCAGTTAGATAGCAAATGTTCCTTTTTACAAAAATATTATTTTTGTAAGTGAAATAGCTCCCGTTTCTTCATCATGCTCATGCATGCATGAAATCGACTGGAAAATGCTACACCTATAAAGCCAAACTTTTTTCAAAAAAATAATATCGACAGAAACACGGCAAACGTTGTTTAGGATCCATCCTCAAGGTGTTTTTAACATATATATTCGATAATATATCCGTCGAGGCAATTGGTTTCTCATAAGAAGCGATTGGAAAAATGGCTACCTCAGTATTTTACGCAAGATTTTCTGCGGGAGACACCATGACCACATGCTATATATGGTCCCTTACGGCCATTCTTCAATGGAAATGCCTAAAAATACATCACAATGCTGTAGACACCCTGGGGAATACGTGGAAAACGTAAGCTCAGTCGTTGCTCATTCACAGCCATATAAGGAGTCATTGGCATGAGGCGGTTTTAAAAAATGCGGCACTTCCTGGTTTTTATCTGGGTTTCGCCTGTAACATCAGTTCTGTGGCACTCACAGACAATATCTTTGTAGTTTTGGAAACGTCAGAGTGTTTTCTTTCCAAATCTGTCAATTATATGCATAGTCGAGCATCTTTTCGTGACAAAATATCTTGTTTAAAATGGGAACGTTTTTCATCCAAAAAATGTAATAGCACCACCTAGTCGCAAGAAGTTAATGGACAAAAAATAGCTTTTCTTTGAAAAACAATGACATTTCTAAGTGACCCCAAAGTTTTGAACAGTAGTGTATTATATGTATGTTTATTTACTGGTTAGATAACATCACAAAGTTATGTATATATTGTTTGGAATGATTTTACCCTTTTTCTTATAACAGGAAATTAAAATGGCCACCCTGGTCGACTGACATGCTTCCCATTGTGTACTAAGTTTGATCATAAAATGGAGCAATTATTTCACCTGTCTGCTGGACAAATAAGGTTACACATTACGAAAGCAAGAGGGTAGTGTGAGGCCAAGCACTGTAGTTGCCAGATTGTGTCAGCTCTGTGGAGAGAGGAAGTCACAGCATGTATGTCCACTCTAATCCAGTCCAATTACTCTAGAGTCTATGGCATTTTTTTCTCCTTGGCAGTAGTCGTGCTGTGTTTTGGATTCACTGCAGCAATAGAGCTAGCCAGTCTTATCCCTGTGGGTCAATTAGGCCAGTGGAAACAGAAGTACAGTTGGGATTAGGGGAGTTGTACATTATGTTTCTTTTAACCATGCCTCCACACCTGCCAACAGTAGGTGACGGGTGTCTGACATTGGCCAGGAATAGCGTCCAGGAATAGCGTCAGTTACTAGGAACACTATGCTCTTGTCCCACCTCTGAGACCCAATTGAATAAAGTATGTTTCACACTAGTGTCCATGACTATGACTTTGTTGGAATTTGAATCAATGTGCTGGAGAGGTATAAGGATCTCATCTATGAATGGATGACATCAGTCCATTAATGTACCATCCAGTTGTAGCTTACTTGAGTTTTGGAAGGGAGAGAAGTCAGAATGGGAGAGGATGGAGTGGGATGACTGTGTGCATTTAAATCAAAAACTGAGGCGTGAGATAATGATACAACAGAGTGCACAGCATATTCTACAGTGTTTCTGCACTGCAAAGAAATAAGAATGAATTGCCAGAACAATCAATCTTTTGATTCTCAGCCTTTGAGAGTCCTTTCATCTTAGTGTTTGATGCTGTGCATTTGAACTCTCCCTCTCTCAGTTGAAGTAGAGTTGTCACAAAATTTTACATTGTACTTTCTGTGGGATGTGACAATGAACGAGGACATGAGGGCAAGTCATGATTTTGCAGGTGCTTGCATCTTTCAAATTTCGGAAGGAGAAGGTAGTGTAGGTGGGGAGGAGACTTCGCAAGTGTCGGTGCGGCAGATAGCCTAGCTGTTTAAAGTGTTGGGCCAGTAACTGAAAGGTAACTGGTTCAAATCCCTGAGCCAACTAGATGAACAATTGGATGACGTGCCCTTAACCCTAATTATTTCTCTGGATAAGAGGATCATGTCTGTAAAAATTGTTAAATCCCTGTGAATTGATGATGATTTGAAAAATACCGTGGTTGAAAGGGATATGGAAAATAAGTCTGTCTACACAAACGATTGGCAAACGTATTGCAAATTCAAAAATCATGTGAATAAACTGAATAAAAATGAAAAGAAACTACAATATGGAACAAAGATAAGGGTGATTATGCAAATTCGGGCACTTTGGCCGTGCAAACCTTCAGAAATGAAAACTTATTCAAACACCATTTTACCAGTATTGTACTTGTCTTTGATTTGTCTAGAAACTATATCTGATAATGGCTGCGATAGTACTATTGAGGAATTTATATATTATTGTCATTTTTCCCAGACAGCCATACACAAATGTAATTTCTATCACGTCATTAAACATCCATTTTAGTTGAAATTGAAATATCATACATTTGATTTCTAAATGATATATTTTACATTTGTACATGAACTTGTATTGAATTTTATTTAAAGTGATTTTTAGGGTTTTCATATGTATTAATAATTCAACATGATGCCTGAATGTATAAACTTGCCTTGGTGACAGCTGAAAACATTTATTTATCATGAAAAATAAGATATTTCCACCCAACCTTTTTGTTAGATTATGAAAACAACCATATGATTTCCATATCTAAAACAAATACATGTATTTAAATTATACATAATATACTCATTTACCTCCAAATATGGGTTGTGATGGAAATGACAAGGTGTGGTGGAAATGACAAGGTGTGGTGGAAATGACAAGGTCAGGTGGAAATGAAATCTATGTAAAACAAAACGTATGAAAACAATATTTTATTGCAAACATTTTGAACAACATCCATTGTTTAATATTTCAGACCTGGTTGTAGGCCCATCGCTTACAACGTGTACAGCAGTAGCTGATGGGCAGAGCTCAAGGAAGTAGGCCAGTGTTTTTGAGAGATGGGCCCAGATAGCAGAGGGGTCATGCCGCATAGAAGAGCTCAGTGAGCAAAGTGAAACTGTATCATTTGTGGTATATCCAACACAGATGTGGAGGGTCACCTGCTTGTGAGAATCACCAAAGTGAACTGCCTGGATTTCACTGGTGTATTTACATAGGTAGTTCTCTGCAAATCAACATGCACAATGATCTCGTCTTTCCCCAGATTCTCTTAATTCTCTCAGTTTGGAGTATTGGTTTTGAATGTTGTACACGTGTTTCCCCAACCTCTTTCAATCGTTTGGAGAAGACCTCCAATAGAATCTGCAGTGTGCCACATACCTTTTCTTTTACTGTCAAATGTACTGTGAACTTCTCCATGTTTCCCTCTTTGTTTTTCTTCTCTCTCTCTCTCATCAGCTTTGTTTTTCCACTCAAACCACCATGTCTGCTCACCAGCATCAAAGTCAGATGTTTTAAGCTCTTTTGCTTGACAAAGGGAGCATTCTGTGTACATGCACTCATTCTTCAGGTTCTCACAGCACAAAGACTCAATACATTTCTCAATGTTGCTGCAGCTGATCACTTTGTGATGCCCTAGTTTGTCCGCCATGAACCGGAGGTTAGCTTGGGTTTTGCAGAGACATGCGTCCCTATCCTGGACTGTTGGCTTGACAATCCAAAAAGGACATATTTTGCAGAATTCACAGTACGAAATTTGAATTTCTGAATATTCCCTCTTCAACTTCTGTTAAAGGTTCTGAATTGTGCCATTCAAGAAGCGCTTCTGCTTTTTCTTCTTGTTCTTGTTATTGTGTCCTTTTCCCCTGCTGTTGTCATCACGTTCATATAATCTAGTGATTGTCTCTTCTGTGGCAGTGCTAATTCTGTTACACTGATTTTTCCTGGAGTATTGAAGACTTGGCCTGTTTTCATTTGCCGTCATTTCTTTTGCTGAAAATCCAAATTCTCTTTTTGTGGCTTTGACCAGGCCATACTTTCTCAGGATGTTGCCCCAGAGCATTTTTGATGCCACTTGTTTGTCCTTGGCACTGCACTTTTTTAAAATACTTTTGTTTTATCTCTGTAATGATGGCATTTTGAAACAATAAAATCCTTCTCAAGTTCTTCGGAGTTCCCTTCATTTGCTGTTTTGTCTTTGTCTTTGGGGAACCTTGTCTCTTTATTTTGTTCATCAGTTGATCATAACCTTTTTTTGTATTTCTCAGCTTTCCTTAAAGCATTATCAAGTTTGACATTTGTCATACTAAGATCTCTGTATGCTTTTGAGCGACCTCTTCCAAACTGTTTCCTTCCAGCAAGTATTCGACTTTTCATTCCTGTTGCAGACGATGAGGAAGGGGTATCAGGGTGTGCATCAGGGGCAGGCAAGTTAGGGGCAGGTATGTTGGCCTCATGTTCTGGCTGGAAGTCATCTGGTGACTGAGCTTGTGTATTGCCTGATAGGTAGGTCTCCAGTGCAACTGTTCTCTTTAAAGTCTGTCTCCTATTCCGTTGTTTACATTTCCATTGCCATCTCTTGTTTCTTTGTTCTTGCTTTGTAAGCTCAGAGATAGATTTCACCTCTCCCTTCTCTTTTTTCTTCCAGTTTCTCTCCCTGTCTTTTTGCAGATTGTCACACCCTGACCTTAAAGATCGTTTTTATGTCTCCATTTTGGTTTGGTCAGGGTGTGAGTTGGGGTGGGCATTCTATGTTTTGGGTTTCTATGATTTTCTATTTCTAGGTTTTGGCCGGGTATTGTTCTCAATCAGGGACAGCTGTCTATCGTTGTCTCTGATTGGGAACCATACTTAGGTACCCTTTTTCCCACCTGTGTTTGTGGGAAGTTTACTTTGTTTAGGGCACTTAGCCTTTGAGCTTCATGGTTTGTTTTTGTCGTGTTTATTGTTTTGTTCTGTGTCGTTTTGATTAATAAAATTTACGCTCACCACGTTGCACGTTGGCCCCCTCCTTTCAACAGCCGTGACAAAGATGTTCCTGGTATCGTATACAATCATTTTTTATTTTGTTTCTATGTCTGTGTCCTCTGTGCTGTTTCATGTGGCATCTTCTAAAAATAAAAACAAATACTACTTCGTTTTCAACTTGTGGACACCTTGGAGCATGTTATAGATTCAATTAATTTAAAACATGATTAAATAACCCCAAAGTAAAAATGAATAAGATAATGGATTGGTGTCACTTCCACCAATTTCTGTCATATCCCCCACACTTAAGTTTGTGATGGAAATGACTGTGATGGAAATGACATTTCTACAGTTTCTGGAGAAAATTGACAGACAGCTTAGCATGCTTTGATTAGTATTACAGCTAGCATATTGTTTACACTAAATACATAAAATATATACAAAAAACATAAAGTTCTACCACAAATTAAAGAAATTATAGCCTGTTTGGAAATGACTGACGATTAAAATATTTTCTACACAAGCAATATTTACCTCAATATTTCTTCAACTTCTGGACATCACATCTGGATCAACTGTCCACTGCAGCCATGTGCATCAGTGTCACAATATCTTTCCATCGTCACTAAATTAACATTCTCTTGAAACAAATTTATTAATGAGGAATTTGTCCTCAGTGGTGGAAATGACACCACTCCCAAAGGAAGGTATATTTTGTGTAAAAAACAACATTAAGGGCATACTCACAATAAATATTCATATCGATTTTATTTAATTGACTCTTTCTGTAGTACATACCATTATAAAATGTGTAATAATTAATGTTTTCTAATAGAAAAACTTAGTAGAAGCTTAAAAGTATGGGTCAGGGACAAGGGCAAAATAGTGAAATTGAGGTATAAAATGCATCTGAAAAGTTGCTAAAATACTTGATAGAGAGGTGTTTAAAAAAAGTATGGTGTGATTCCAGTGTGAACTTAACATACACATATTTGTATTTGTTTTATTTTTGACCCGGGGACATGGAAGTGCCCGTAGTTGCAGAATCACACATATGACCTAAAGACTGAAAGTAAAAAGCTTGGAGCACCTTATGTGAAATTTTAGGCAAAAAGGCAAACTCAGCTCCATCATTCATTGAATCAGATGGCCCATTCATCACAAAACCCACTGATATTGCCAACTTTCATTTACAAGTGTAGCATTTTTAGGTGTGACACGCCAGCAACAAAGTATATCTGAACAAATTATGAAGGACAAGCAATGTAAAGTGAGTGTGGAAGAGGTAAAAAAAGTATTGTTGTCTATCAACAATGTCAAGCCACCAGGGTCTGACAACCTGTATGGAAAATTACTGAGGATAGTAGCGGGCAATATTGCCACTTCTATTTGCCATATTTTAAATTTAATCCTACTAGAAAGTGTGGCTTGGAGGGAAGCAAAAGTCATTCTGCTACCTAAGAATAGTAAAGCCCCATTTACTGGCTCAAATAACCGACCAATCAGCCTGTTCCCAACCCTTAGTAAACTTTTGGAAAAAATTGTTATTGAAAAGATACAATGCTATTGTACAGTAAACAATTTGACAACAACCTTTCAGCATGCTTATAGGGAAGGACATTCAACAAGCACAGCACTTACACAAATGACTGATGATTGGCTAAGAGAAATTGATGATAAAAAGATTGTTAAGACTTCAGTACGGCTTTTGACATTATCAATCATAGTCTACTGCTGGAAAAACGTGTTTATTTGGGACAAATCATCCACTAAACCTTAAACCTCAACTAAATCTTGTAATACATAATGTGGAAATTTAGCAATTTGTGGTGACTAAACTGCTTGGAGTAACCCTGGATTTTAAACGGTCATGGTCAAAACATATTGATACAACAGTGGCTGAGATGGGGAGAAGTACAATAATAAAGCGCCGCTCTGCCTTCTTAACAGTAGTATCAACAAGGATCAACAAGAAAGGTCCTACAGGCCCTAGTGTTGTCACACCTGGACTACTGTTCAATCGTGTGGTCAGGTGCCACAAGAAGGGACTTTTGCAATTGGCTCAGAACAGGGCAGCTTGGCTGGTCCTTGGATGTCCACAGAGAGCTAATATTAATAATATGCATGTCAATCTCTCCTGGCTCAAAATGGAGGAGAGATTGACATGTTGAATGCACCGAGCTGTCTGTTTGAACTACTGGCACACAGCTAGGACACCCATGCATACCCCATAAGACATGCCACGAGGTCTCTTCACAGTCCCCAGAACAAAATATGGGGGGTGCACAGTACTACTTAGAGCCATGACTACATGGAACTATATTCCACATCAAGTAACTCATGCAAGCAGTAAAATTATATTTTAAAAAGTTATAAAAATACTCCTTATGGAACAGCAGGGACTGTGAAGCAACACAAACATAGGCACAGACACATGCAGACACAAGATAACATACAAACTATACACACACGCACACATGGATTTTGTACTGTGCATATGTGGTAGTGGTGGAGTAGGGGCCTGAGGCTATACAGTGTGTGTGAAATCAGTGAATTTATTGTAAAAAAATGGTATAAACTGTCTTAATTTTGCTGGACCCCATAAAGAGCAGCTACTGCCTTGACAGCAGCTAATGAGGATCCTTAGTAAATACAAATACAAATCTACTCCAATTGAAAAAGTTATCTTTGTCATAAAGAAATAATCCCATACAAAACTCAGCAATTCTGTTTTCAAGATATAGGAGTTTCAAAAAGCTCATTGTCAATTGCCTCGTCATCATGATGATGCAAAATACATCATATGATGCAAAACTTATCATCATCATGACAATTGCTTTTTGAAAGCCCTATATCTTGAAAACTTGGTGGCTGACATGCAAAACATTTTGGGACTGTATCAACTGTGTACAAATGAAAACAACACCAAATGATAGTTTTTGCGTGGACTATTGTTATTCATCTGATGCAATTATGTAAGATTTTAGTTCTGGGTTCCCAAGATTACATTGCTCCAGACTCGAGCAGAGGGTCCTTATGCATTCCATAGAAAGATTGAATCCTGGGTACCACTCATTTGTTTTGGATTATAATGGCAATGCTGGTTTTGTTCTCTGCCCTAGAGTAGATTCCATGAGCGGACTTCAAACTGAATCCTGAACTGAAGATCTACACCTTCCAACCTGGTACATTTTCATATCCAAATACGTACCTTTACTGTACAGTTGTTACAAAAGGTGTCTCTTTATGATGATAGTGCAATTATTGAAGCATAGCAAGACAAAGTGATCTTATCGAGGATGGAAATCTGCAGAGTAATTACTGTTATCACATTGAGCAGTGATAGACAGTTATTATACGTGAGATGAATGCCTGAGATTCCTTTGTTCATTATTGTACAATAGATGCTGTTTATATCACATTTTTTATATCGATTGGTGAGTCATTTGTGCCAAGGAGGCAGAAACCAAATGGACAGGAGCCTATTGAGGAAGTAGTTTGAATGAAAATAAACACTCCTAGCGGGAGTGGTAATAGCTCTCGTTTGAGCAAATGTATTACCAACTCACAGACCCCTTACTCTTCTGGTGTCTCCTTTGTTGGAGTGATGTTAGGAGAGTGTTTGGTAAAAGCACAGTCCCATACATGGGGATAGTTTGTGTGTCTGTATGTCAACTTTCTTCAGGAGATTTTGAAACCCCCCGAAAATGGCATACTTCAACAACGAAAAACAGGACCATATGTGGTCCAATCATATATGCTTGCTGCCTAGCAACAATTGCCCCATTAGCATAAAGTAATTAAGTCAGAAATGCCCTGCATGATATCTGGGCCCTCGTTAGAAGAGAACTTTGTGAGGTGGGTTGACCGAGCGGGCGCTGCCGGGCAGTCTCAATGATGGTTCCCGTAATGAGACGTACCCTGCTCTGCAGATGGAGCCAGAGCTGGTGTCACTGGCCTTAGAATGGGGGTGGAAGCCACCATATGATCACTGTGCCATTTCCAATTGAACTAGAACACATTTATAATGTCTTTGTAGGGAATCCGTGTAATTACAGGTTTGGCTGCTGTCAGGAGAACTGGATTTAACTGAACTGGTAAATATTTTACGAATTTAGTATAATTTAATTTTGACAATGTTTTGAAGAAATAGCTGCATTTAATCACATCGGATAGGCAACTCTTCAGCTCACTTCTGTGTTGCTTTTCTGTTCTGTCCTGCCTGTCTTCCTCTGTCCCCTCTCTGCCCCCAGTTTTTTTCCTGCTCTCCATACAGTTCTTCAGAATCCAACTGAGACAAAAATCTGATAAGTGGACCACGCCTTATCTGGGTCCAGAGCTGACCAAAGGCACAGCCTGCAATGTTTTTAAGCCCCATTTCCACTGGCATTTTAAATTAAGGACAAATTAGGCCCAAATTCGAGCTGGGGCGAGAGAAACCAGCAATTTCACAACTGGTGCCACCCTGATTAGAATTTGGGCCTGTTGCTGTTACCTAGCACATGGACAAGCAGTTCTGCAGTAGCCAGATATGGCTGGATCATTCATTTATTTTTGCGCTACACAATAAACTTGTAATCAGCCCTCGAACGCTAGCTAGCAAATGTTAGCTAACACTAGCTTGCAAATCAGAGTTGAAACAAAATAACTAGCTAGCTAACGTGAGACAGTAGGAAGTTTATGCTGACCAAGGACCGGTTTCATGCACGTGCATTTGCAATATGTTTCAATGAGATTTTACCATCACGAATTTGGCATGCTCAAAAGTCAAACTATACTTTGCTCAAACTATACTTTTGTCAACTTTTATTATCATTATTATTATTTTATTTTTTACTTGTGCATAAGGCATATGTTTTGTCCATTTGCAATATGATTTCATAGGAAGTCAAAGTCAAAAGTAACTTTTTTGCTCAAAAATCCTTTAGAAATGCAAAATTGACTGGCCCGATGAACTCGGGATGGCCGGGCAGTGATGGTTGTTCCTTTCCATCACTCGTTGTGTTGATTTCATCATGTCCATTTGGTGATGTTTTTTTCACTAAAGAATCATATTGCAAATGCACGTGCATTCTTAACGTACCTGAGGTCGAATTGTGCTTCTCACCCTAACGGTTCTCTCACTGTCACCCAAAAGCCAATGACGTTGTGGGGCAGGCTTCATTTTGGGCCTACTTTTCTAATGCTCGCTGCGCTTAGACCGAGCGGGCTACGGTCAAGCGGGATATCTCATTGACCTCGGCACGGCCTAGAGATTATGGTAATGCCATTGCCTGCTCTCTGTGTCTTTAAGCACCACACTTTTTCACTCCATCCTTGATGTGTGTGTGTGTAAGAGCTTTTCTTTGACATCTGTTTGGAGAAATTACTGATTTACAGTTCACGAGGGTTGCCTAATCACACATATGAAGTTTTGGATAGATATTACTTTTTTAACCATTCGAAACAGCCCCTGAGACACCAATTATGGCACTTCCGGTTGGCACAGGAAGCTATAAGTCAACAGATATCCTCATTGGGGTATATTTTTACAGAATCCTGAGGTTTAACCTCTTAAGTCGACCCCCTACTTTTTCGAACATTCTGTTAAAAATCGCGCAACATTTCAGCGCCCTGCTACTCATGCCAGGAATATAGTATATGCATATGATTAGTATGTGTGGATAGAAAATACTCAGACATTTATAAAACTGGTTAAATCACAGCTGTGACTATAACAGAACGTGCGTTTCATCGAAAAGCGCAGGAAAATCTGATCACTGAAAATGGGAAAATATATCCATGCGCCACTTGAACCCTTTGTTGAATGTGAACCACATTAAATGGGGCCGAGGTTGCAATACCTACAGCTTCCACACGATGTCAACAGTCTTGTCATTTGCCTAAGATGTGTTTCTTGGTCAAACGGACACGAGGCAGCGCATTTCTTCCGGTCTCTGACCGGATATTTTGGTTGAGATTTACCCGGACATTATTTCCAGACGTACAGCTATAGAATATACATCGCCTCGTGATCAATTTGATCGATTATTAACGTTTACTAATACCTAAAGTTGCATTACAAAAGTATTTTGAAGTGTTTTGTGAAAGTTTACCGTCAACTTTTTTAATTTTAAAAAATGACGTTGCCTTAAAAAACAATGTTTTTTTCCTTGATCACACAGTCTTCATAGAACGATATCTAGGCTATATATGGACCGATTTAAACAAAAAAAGACCCAATAGTGATGTTTATGGGACATCTAGGAGTGCCAACAAAGAAGATTGTCAAAGGTAATGAATGTTTTTATATTTTATTTGTGCGTTTTGTGTAGCGCCGACTATGCTAATTATTTTGTTTACGTCCCCTGCGGGTCTTTTGGGGTGTTACATGCTATTAGATAATAGCTTCTCATGCTTTCGCCGAAAAGCATTTTAAAAATCTGACTTGTTGGCTGAATTCACAACGAGTGTAGCTTTAATTCAGTACCCAGCATGTGTATTTTAATGAACGTTTGAGTTTTAACAAACTGACCCCATGCATACTTCCAAAGTATAGCAAAATGGCTTAAAGACAACAAAGTCAAAATATTGGAGTGGCCATTACAAAGCCCTGACCAGAATCCCATAGCAAGCTGAAAAAGCATGTGTGAGCAAGGATGCCTACAAACCTGACTCAGTTACACCAGCTCTGTCAGGAGGAATGGGCCAAAATTCACCCAACTTATTGTGGGAAGCTTGTGGAAGGCAACCCAAAATGTTTGACCCAAGTTAACAATTGAAAGGCAATGCTACGAAATACTAATTGAGTGTATGTAAACTTCTGACCCACTGGGAATATGACGAAAGAAAAAAAGCTAAAATAAATAATTCTCGCTACTATTATTCTGAGATTTCACAATCTTAAAATAAAGTGGTGATCCTAACTGACCTAAGACAGGGAATTTTACTAGGATTAAATGTCAGGAATTGTAAAAAACTGAGTTTAACTTCTTGGTGACAGGGGGCAGTATTTTCACGTCCGGATGAAATGCATGCCCAAATTCAACTGCCTGCTACTCATCCCCATAAGATAAGATAAAAAATAACATTAGAAATATTCACTTACCTTTGATGATCTTCATCAGAATGCACTCCCAGGAATCCCAGTTCAACAATAAATGTTTGATTTGTTCGATAAAGTCCATAATTTATCTCCAAATACCTCCTTTTTGTTCACGCATTTAGCAGATTAATCCAAATTCATGACACGCGAGCAGACAAAGTACAAAAGTTCCGTTACAGCCAGTAGAAACATGTCAATCGAAGTACAGAATCAATCTTTAGGATGTTTTAACATAAATCTTCAATAATGTTCCAATCGGAGAATTCCTTTGTCTTCAGAAATGCAATGGAACGAGAGCTAACTCTCACGTGAACATGCGTGACCAGCTCATGCCACTCAGCAAATCCATGACTCATTCAGCTCCCATTCCCCCCACTTACTTTCACAGTAGAAGCATCAAAGACTGTTGACATCTAGTGGAAGCCTTAGGAAGTGCAATTTGACCCCATAGACACTGTATATTCAATAAGCAATGACTTGAAAAACTACAAACCTTAGATTTCCCACTTCCTGGTTGGATTTTTTTCTCAGGTTTTTGCCTGCCATATGAGTTCTGTTATACTCACAAACATCATTCAAACAGTGTCAGAACCTTCAGCGTGTTTTCTATCTAAATATACTAATAATATGCATATATTAGCAACTGGGCCTGAGTAGCAGGCGGTTTACTCTGGGCACCTTATTCATCCAAGCTACTCAATACTGCCCCCAGCCATAACAAGTTAATCAGCTTCTTGATATGCCTGTCAGGTGAATATATAATTTTGGTAAAGAAGATATACTCACTAACATGGATCTGAACATATTTGTACAGACATAATGTCTGGGATATTTTATTTCAGCTCATGAAACATGGGACCAACACTTTACATGTTGCATTTATATTTTTGTTCAGTATTATTATAAATGTAGCATTAACATGTTGAAAATCTGATTTGTCTGCAGCCGGCTCTGATCGTAGTGTAATGAGACAGGCATGGAGAGTGAGCTCATCCGTTGTGGTTGGCGTGGCGTCGACTGTGCCACAAAACTATGTTGAATGGGTCCAAGTCAATATCCACGTTTATAAACAGAGGGTTGCTACTGTTATTGTTATTTGTGGTGTTAATTATTATTTTTTGGTTCTTTGTATGATGAGGGAGGGTGTGCAAAAATGTTTTACAGTACAGGGGAGGGTGATGTGAATTTTATGGGGACTTTTTGTGACACCTCCAGCCCAACCCAACCCGGGTTTACTTCAAAGTGCCAAAGTCAATGGGGCATTAGTCTCCCCACATCCTGCAACAGTCTCACTCCCACACTGCCAATCATAATGAACCTAGAACATGCACATTCCATTTCCCCACTACCTCAAATGTGCTGACTGTTCCAGTATACCAGAGCCTTCTGTGTTCACAGACACACAGAGGAGCTTGACTTTGGGAGAGAACCAATGGTCAGCTGCCTCACCGCTGGGCTCCTGGCCCAGGTTGTGGTGCGCTCACTCTCTCTCAGGTGCCACTTACCGGTTCTGTATTTGGACCTCGCAATCTGCTCTCCCGTCACCTGACAGGTGTAATCATAGCAGCAGTCAGGCAAAGTGCACCCTTTCTCTCCCCTCGTTCAGAGATTAATTTATGTGATGTCCCACTTCATGCCCACTTCCTTCACCCACTAAAACGACTATCATCACACAGTCAGCCACAGATTTGTGTGTTTTGTGACATTTATCATAGAGGAAGCACAACCCTAGGAATACATAATATAAAAAAACACTGAGCACTCAGCAGCTTATGATTGTTTACTTTCCTTTACTTTCCTTACTAACCTAACCTAAACTGTTTATTCAAATGTAATTTGGATGTATGTGTGTGTCTCTACATATGTGTCAGCAAGTGTGTCTATTTGTGTTTCTTTCCCTCTTAAGTGTGTAATTAATATGGGCGATAACTTGGTACCAAAAACTGGCAATTTAGATCTTTCTTGGTCACACATTCTCTTTTGGCTTCAAGAAAGTAGCCCTTTCCTGTACAGACCATTCATCCGAGAAGGTATCTTAGTCCCTGCAACTAGGACTATTCACTGTAAACATTATATACTGTAAATACAACATCATTCCTTGCATTTTCTCACCTGAAAAGGGCATCTCTTGTTGACATCTGTATGGTTCAATTATTGTTTTCATGATAAATGAGTGACACTTCCATTAACATGTCAGTAATCCATGCACATCGATGACTCTCATGGGCAGAGAGGAGGCCTGTTGAGTTCACCATAACCAGGTCTGTGTTTCTCTCTGTTTGTGCTTTACGTAAGCCTTGGCAGATGTCGACCCTGAGCACGTGGAGGCGTTGCATTCATTTTTTAATCCCTGCCTCGAGCAGACGGACCATTATCACACTCCATTTGCTCAAACATCGTTTTGTAAAATGTTTTAAACAGTCTATGTATTGGAAATCGTTTTTCTGTCTGACTCTTTCTTGCAGTCCTCTTTCGTTTTTTTGTGTGTTTATGGTCACTTCAACTGCCATAGGGGTTTACCTCACACACACCCGCACACACACACTCTTCCTTTATCCCAGCTCAACTTGTGTATTTTGATAAGTACCTTCATGAAAAGTCTCACTTCTTGTCTACCCATTGGCATGGTTGTGCTGGCATGCTCTACAGGATGTGTATCTGTCATGCTGCTTGTTGACACGTCTTCAAAGACTAGTTGTCACCAGGTAGTGGATTCTGAAATCAGCACTTCTATAGGGAGATGATGGAATGTTTTATTAATCTTCTCTGGAACTACCGCTATTACACGGAACCCAAACCTGCTACGTGCGTGCGATGTCATACGCCATCGTGCGCCATCCTGCAAACATTTATTTTGTCCCCCCACACCAAACGCGTTCACGTCATCTACTGCTGCTGTACAAAACAAACACTGAAACAATTACATTAATTTGGGAAAAGCATTAAACATTAATGGAAATTTAGCTTGCTAGCATGCACTTGCTAGCTAATTTGTCCTGTTTAGCTAGTTTGCTGTTGCTAGCTAATTTGTCCTGGGATATAAACATTGAGTTGTTATTTTACCTGAAATGCACAAGGTCCTCTACTCCAACAATTAATGAACACATAAAACGATCAACGAAATCGTTTCAAGTCATCTCTCCTCCTTCCAGGCTTTTTCTTCTCTGGACTCTGCGATTGGCAACTTTCATAAATTAGGTGCATTACCGCCACCGACCTCGTTCGTCTTTCAGTCACCCACATGGGTATAGCCAAGGAGGAGATGGCATGTGGGTATCTGCTTCTATAAACCAATGAGGACATGGGAGAGACAGGCCTTGCACCGCCTTCAGCATCACAAATATAACTGACTTCTATTTTAGCGCTTGGCAAAGCAGACGCTTGTTGGCATGTGCGAGCAGTGTGGGTGCAGTAATTTAATAATATAGATTTCGAAATGTATTTTGCAACACTCGCGCATGCAACGTGAGCGGTGTAGTCAGGGTATTAAGATCAGCCTTGTCACAGAGAGACACTGATAGAGTGATTGATGGCGGGGGAGCGAGAGAGATACAGTGAGCTTCAAAAGTACATGTTTTGTTGTTTAGGCTCTGTACTCCAGCACTTTGGATGATACAACGACTATGAGGTTAAGGCACAGACTGTCAGCTTTCATTTGAGTGGATTTTTATTCATATCGGATGAAAATAATAAGTCTATTGACGTGACCCATGTGTTAATTTAATTAACATAATAAAAACAAATCGGAGATATACATTTTTTTGCCCGGGTTGCGTCTCCAAACAGCAATTCAGTGTTACAAGTCCACAGTATATAAAAAGGATGGGAACATTTTAATAACTCAAATTGTGTTCTGTGTTGTTGATTGACCAGACTGAACAAAACCACAAGGCCAATCCCTGGTGGTGCAGAGGATTTATGATCTGGCTGCAGGTCAGAAGATTACAGGTTCAATCCCACATAGCCTTTTACCATGTTTATTTTGAAAATAAACACTGTTAAATAGAGGCTCAGATATACAGTGCCTTCGGAAAGTATTCAGACACCTTCACTTTTGGTACGTTAGCCTTATTCTAAAACTGATTTAATTTGTTTTTCCCACATCAATCTACACACAATACCCCATAATGACAAAGTGAAAACAGGTTTTTAGAAATGTTTGCAAATGATTAAAAACAAGAAACAGAAAGACCTTATATATATATAAGCATTCAGACCCTTTGCTATGAGACTCGAAATTGAGCTCAGGTGCATCCTGTTTCAATTGATCATCCTTGAGATGTTTCTTCACCTTGATTGGAGTCCATCTGTGGTAAATTCAATTGATTTGACATGATTTGGAAAGGCACACAGCTGTCTATATAAGGTCCCACAGTTAACAGTGCATGTCAGAGTAAGCCAAGAGGTGAAAGGAATTGCCATAGAGCTCCGAGACAGGATTGTGTCGAGGCACAGATCTGGGGAAGGGTACCAAAACAATTCTGCAGCATTGAAGATCACCAAGAACACATTGGCCTCCATCATTCTTAAATGGAAAAGTTTGGAACCACAACATTTTAGTGAATGTTAGGAGAATAATCCAAGGATTTTTAATTGATTTGTTTTGGGGAAAAATATTTTATCACTCTAACGGTAGATAAACCTCAACTAAAACTAAATGGGAATCTTAGCTAATGTTCCCGGTTTACTCGGAAGTCTATAAGCCATTTTCTGTCATTGTATGTCACCTTTAACCTGACCCAAATAAAGTCTTATATTCGCATTGCTTCCATGCCCATATGTACTATATACTACATGGCCAGGCTTTCAACTAGATGTTGGAACATTGCTGCATGGACTTACTTCCATTCAGCCACAAGAGCATTAGTGATGTTGGGTGATTAGGTCTGGCTTGCAGTCGGCTTTCCAATTCATAGCAAATGTGTTCAATTGGGTTGTGGTCTGGATGCTCTGTGTAGGCCAGTCATGTTCTTCCACACCGATCTTGACAAACCATTTCTCTATGGGTCTCGCTTTGTGATTCTGAAACAGGTATGGGCCTTCCCAAAAATGTTGTCACAAAGTTGGAAGCACAGAATTGTCTAAAATGTTTGCTGTAGCTTTAACATTTCCCTTCACTGGAACTTTTTTTTTATTTTTAAGACAACTACTGAAATATCACATTTTCATAAAATTCAACCATCGGACTGATGATGAAGCACAATTCATCACTCCAAATAACGTGTTTTCACTGCTCCGGAGTCCAGTGGCGGTGAGCTTTATACCACTCCAGCCGACGCTTGGCATTACGCATGGTGATCTTAGGCTTGTGTGCGGCTACTCTGCCATGGAAACCAATTTCACGAAGCTCCAGATTGACAGTTATTGTGCTGACATTGCTTCCAGAGGCAATATGGTCTTGGTCTTGCAACCAAGGACATATACTTTTTACGTGCTATGCGCTTCAGCACACGACAGTTCCATTCTGTGAGCTTGTGTGGCCTATCACTTCGTAGCTGTGCCTTTCTTGCTCCTTCACAATAAAAGGACTTACATTTGACCAGGTTGCTCTAAGAGGGAAATTTGACGAACTGTACTGACTTCTTGGAAAGGTGGCATCCTATGATGGTGCCATGTTGAAAGTCACTGAGCTCTTCAGTACGGGCCATTCTACTGCCAATGTTTGTCTAATGAGATTGCATGGCTGTGTTCTCACCTGTCAGCAACGGTGTGTGGTTGAAATAGACGAATCAATTTGAAGGGTTGTCCACATACTTTTCTCCATGTAGTGTATTACATTTTAATCCTGGCCCTCAGGCAAGCAATATTATATGTATGTAATCTGACATCAGTTCTGTTCTTACAGACCCAAATTTGTCTGAATTTGAACAAATACGATAAAAGGGGAGAGCTGCTATACAGTATTTATATAAAAAAAGTAGCAAAAATAGCCATGTAATAGTGCTCTCTCCTGGGTGAGTCACGCTAGACTGGCCTAGCCCATCCCATGCACTGCAGCCCTCCTTTCTGACTCAGCAAAAAACCCTTATTGTTCCACGCCAGCTGGACTCAGCAATATCTCTTTTCTTATTAAATAAACATTATGAAATAGAGGGAAAATAACTGAAATTATGTAAAAAGAAAGGGGTTTAGAGGAACATAAGAAAGAGCAGTTGTGAGGTAAGCCTGTTAATATTTAAAAGCCTAAAGTTAGGGAATTGACTATCACACTTTTAGAGGAAAGAAAAACAAACTTTGTTTCTTTCTCTTGAGCGCTCTAGTGTGGCATAGACAGCCGACTGATTTTATTATTTTTTTACTCCACAGAAGTGTTCTCTTAATATATGACTGTAGTGAGGCTGAATGAACGCTCGCTCTGAACACTGTGTAGGCAGCACCAGGACCAAACAATGACATGAATAGAGCTACAGTGCCAGCTTTTCATGATGAATTAAAAATCAGTGGGCATTGCATAAGCCATGTATGTTGGCCCTGCCATGGGCTGTAATAAGTTATCACTCAAAAGTTTATACAGTATATTACACAGTTGTTCCTTGTTTCTATTTGAAGCTTAACTTCATACATTTAGTTTTGTTCACTCCCTTGAGGCAAATAATCGTGAGAGCAAATTATGACCTCCATTTTTAATGATATACCACCCACCTGCTTTTCACAGGGGGGGGAAGAGTGGTGTAAGCATTTTTTCTTCAAGATCAAGTCTGTCTCAATACCCATCTTGGCAGCAACTGATGAATACAGATGCCTTCAGGTCTAATAGAAAACATCGTGTTTTCCTCCCTTGAGAAGAAGAACGAAATGAAAAAAGTGAACTCATATGCAAGCACCTCAGATTGAAGCTGCCAGACTTCGTCTACCTTGAAGGTCTGCAGTCACAAATAATTGATCAAATCAAATCAAATTTTATTTGTCACATACACATGGTTAGCAGATGTTAATGCGAGTGTAGCGAAAATCACAAGAGCAAGTTGGATTCAAAACCTCAACATTAAATGGACAACTGCGAGTCAGCAGCAAATGGTCAATCATTAATTTTTGAAGAAATAGAATGCGTAGATATTCATGGGTGATGGAAGAATGGACTGCTTTTTTATGGCACCTAGCATGCGCTCACACACGAACACACACACACACACTTTATTACAAAGGCCTATACTGTACAGTGCAACCACACACACCCAAAGTGCAGTGCACATTTGTGCTCCATATCTCTCTCACAGACACATGAGTGAGTCTATCTCATCTGAAACAAACCAAAGCAAGAGCTTAACACTGCTAACCAGATGGCAGGTCCTCCTCTATATTTTCCACTGTTGTTCTCCTGTTGTGATAACAGTGTCTTGGCGTTGTGCTAGCAGTGACAGTAAATTCCCAATCCAGCCAAGAAGGCCGTAGTGTCTGTGTGAACACATTGTGGCCGTGTACTGATCTTCCCTCCATTCAGACTCCCATGGAGGAGATGGAAGGGAGAAGCTGTGAAAGACCGTGACTTTCAGCTTGTATTGATTTGTGAGAAAGGAATGATCCAGTGTCCATTTGTTAACCACCAGACAGTGCAGGAATTAGCATGGTCCTCCTCATTCACACTGAAACAGAGCGAGGGAGGGTGTTTTATGTATCGCTACAGGCTGATAAGAGCGCAGCTTGCTAGTTGAAACACGCACAGTGAAACACGCACAGGCCTGTTTCCAGGGACCCGATAAGACACAAGACGTTTGGTAGGGAAGGTCGACACAATGCATACACACACACACATGCATGCATGCACACACACACAGAAATTATTAATCACTGTCTTATCCACCATGTTTGATGTCTGTCAATATTCATACAAAACTGACCATTTCACTTTACTTTGAAAACGCAACAAGGATCATGTCGGCCCCTTTGACACGTCATTCTGAAAGAGCAGGCTTTGTGACAGTATTAACAGAAGACTGTTGTGCTTTGTGTCCTGGTTGAGGCTGTGAAGAAATTAAGCTGGATGTACACTGAACAAAAATAAAACGTAGCATGTAAAGTGTTGGTCCCATATTTCATGTGCTCAAAAAAAATATCCCTGAAATGTTCAATATGCACAAATTTGTTACATCCCTGTTAGTGAGCATTTGTCCTTTGCCAAGATAATCCATCCACCTGACAAGAGTGGCATATCAAGAAGCTGATTATACAGCATGATCATTACACAGGTTCACCATGTGCTGGGAACAATAAAAGGCCACTTTAAAATGTGAAGTTATGACACACAGCACAATGCTACAGAGGGAGGGAGCGTGTGATTTGCATGCTGACTGCAGGAATGTCCACCAGACCTGTTGCCAGAGAATTGAATGTTCATGTCTACCATAAGCTGCCTCCAATGTCATTTTAGAGAATTTGGCATTACGTCCAACCGGCCTTACAACCGCAGACCACGTGTAACCACGCCACCCCAGGACTTCTACATTCAGCTTCTTCACCTGCAGGGGGGTGGGGGGGGGAAACTAATTCTGATTGGCTGTGCCTGGCTCCTCAGTGGGTGGGCCTGGCTACCAAGTGGGTGGGCCTATCCCCTCCCCAGGCCCACTCATGGCTGCACCCCTGCCCAGTCATGTGAAATTAATTTATTTAAATTGATTTCCTTATATGAACTGTAACTCAGTAAAATGCTCAATTGTTGCATGTTGTGTTTATAGTTTTGTTCAGTATATGTTTAGCTCTCAATATCACTTTTCACTTGAGCTGTGTGACTCAGAAAATAATTAACACTAGAACCGCCAAGTATGTATTTTTAATGTCATGTGAATTTAAAGATGCGAATTTCCTGGTTGCTAAAATTCTGGTTCCTGGTTGCTAAAATTCTAATAGTTTGTTAAATGTTGGTTTATGTGGCCAAGTAAGTATAGTGTAGAGAATCATTGTCCCATCTAAACCGGTGTGAAATATATTTTAAACAAAAATATGGTATTTTCAGCTGTTTGATGTTGGTGTACATGACCAAAAGTAAAAGATGCAAAAACTCAAATTAAGAATGGGAAGCATAGAGAACGTGCTGAGAACAGATATACTTCTTCTTAGAGTAGATTTTAATGAGTGACAGATCTATAACTCACATATCTCTGTGAATTTGGTCAGGTCACCCAAAAAGATACATTTTGCAGCTTTAAAATGGTAATATCTCTGCCATTTTTTAAGTCCCCATTCCTTTTTTAAAAGTTTCCTAAATAAGTCTATTTAGCACACTCACGTTGTTAGAACTTTTATATCATAAACAGACATTGTGTTATACGCAGTTAAGAGGACATGTTATCCCTCTCCTGCTCTTTCTTACAGTTGCCTGCCCAGCTGATAATGGCTCATAGAAACTACACCTAAACTAGAAACTAGTTTCACACATATAACAATAGATGTAGCCTAAAAACAAGATTGAATTAAGAATTATATGATGGGTGACTATATTGTGAATGGAAGAGACTGATGTACAGCAAATATAGACTGAAATATAAATAAAACCTTTAGACACCAACATCTGCCTACTTTGTCTAGTGGCTGATATGAAAAGAATGTCCTATCCCTTATCCACAGCACAATCCATTGTATTGTGCATTGTTTTATCTGTTCCTAGGAGAAGCGTGAAATCCCTTCCTTTTTTTGGGCCATCATTTCCTGACGAGGCCTTTTTTTCCAATCACACACATGTTCCTTGGCTGCCTTTGGAGCAGGGAAGTGTGTGTGTGTGTGCTCTATCTCTGCCTCTGCTATCTGTTTGATGCCTGATCAAAGGAACACACTCCACCTGGAATCAGCGCTAGACCAGACACCTATCTGACTGCCTGTCCCCAGAGTATCTTTGAAACCTGCAGGAGCACAGAGGAGCACATGAACAATACATGAGAAGGAAAGGGGCAGAGGGGGAAGGTTCGATGAGAGTCAAGGGGAGATAGTGAATGGTTTTATGGATGAGAGGGTTTTATGGCTGAGAGGTAAGGGAAATCGGATGGGGGAAGGGATTGGTGTGTGGGGGGAGAGAATGAGAGGGCGAGAGAGAGAGCGCGAACAGAGAAAGAGAGAGGAGTCAATGACTACTAAATCCTTACTAAATCCTTGACCCATGGATCAGCCCTATTACTCTGTAGTCCTGTTCAAGGAGCCAGAGCCTTCCAGTCCCAGATGTGCACACAGGCAGTTATATAGGGCCATTGGCACTTGCATTAAAAGCAATACACATCAACCAGGACATTGTCATCATGGAAGCCATTGGTGTGGGTGTCGGTGCAAGTCTCGGTGTGAGTGTGTGTGTCTGTGTCCTGTTTTGTTTCTGTCCTATGTGTTTGTCTGTGCAGTACTGTAAGTTCTCTGTGTCTTGGACAATTTGTTAGAGTATACGTGAGTGAACACAAGCTGAGGTGCTTCCCATGCCGTGATGAGCATTTTTGTTCCAGAACAAGCACAGTCCATTTACTTTCTCTGACATGTGTCTCGAATGTACAAACACACAGACACGCACACACGCGCACACACACACACACACACACACACACACACACACACACACACACACACACACACACACACACACACACACACACACACACACACACACACACACACACACACACACACACACACACACACACACACACACACACACACACACACACACACACATACTACCCCTGATCCACTAAAGGCAGCACACACATATACATCAATTAATCAAAGGAGGTATAGAGGCACTTACCTTACTGAGAGATATGGAGAAATTGAACTGTCACATATGGTCATATCCCACTGGGCACAGACATCTATTCAACGTCTATTCCACGTTGGTTCAACCAGTGTGTGCCCAGTGGGATGCATCTATTTAAAACTGATAAAATGCCTACATGATACCTTGTGTATATTAGGCCATGTGTACCCACAGTCTCTGTCATACGAACACAGACACCCATAAGGACTCATGCACTCACAAGCACTCACTTACCTGCATACTTATTTTGTTCATGGTCATACTGTACAGGTGCTTGTCTTGGTCATAGTCATCCATCCCAGTGGTATCAACAATCGTCCCAAAGTACAGTATAATACGTTCTGTGCTAAACGTAGCCAGTGGTTTGGAAGAATGACAGAGATGTCCTTTAGTTAAAATAGTGCTAAAGTCATAGATAGGGCTTTAGCACGGTGGTCCTCAGGGACATGGATAAAATGAGCAGAAGTGTATTTGGCATGCTGTGGACTGGCGCATGACCCCGTGTGTTTGAGACTTAGGGAATCCGGGCCGATCCTGCTTATGCCTGCATCCCCCGGCTGCCTTATCTCAGAGCCACTGATCCATGGACAGATTCAATGTTCTGGAAGACCTAGGTAGGGAAAAAGAGAGGGAGAGTAACTCACTTATATAAAACACACTGTTGAAAGTACAGTATGCTGAAAGATACAAAATTGCTTAAACACACATATGCACGCATACACACTGGAACACAAACACACGCTCTTGCACAAGCTCTCACGAGCTGGCACAAAACACACATAGACAAGGACACACATACACACACGCACAAACACACCCACGGTCCCTCATATCTGCTCTCAGGTGTTGTCCTCTGCGGGATTGCAGCCGAGTGACTGACGTTGTGTGTTTGATAGAGCACCAGTGAGTGTGTTCAGGGCTATTGTTATTTATCACAGAGAAGGGCCATCCCTGTGAGGTATTAGTGCTTAAACATGGGAGCCCTGGCCAATTACAGCAGCCCAGAAAGATCTTGCTGGGACCCCATCTCAGGACCTCCACACTAATCCGTCTAGCAAATGAGACACATTGTTACACTCACTTTACCACAGTGAGACTAAAGCTCATGACCGGGGAGACTCACACAGACACAGAATACTGTGTCCCCCTGCCAGCAAGCTATAGGCCTGTTGCTGTGATAAGCCTTATGCTTAATATCAAAGCTCTTATCAGGAATCTGGTACAAGATCCCCAGTCTAGTCATCTTGGTAGACATGATAACAGATACATCCCCCTGCTAATCTGATCAAATGGGACAGAAACTCCTATGCTGGCACCTCAACGTTGTGTGTGTGTGTGTGTATGTGTGTGTGCATGCGTGTGTGTGTGGTCTTCTAACATTATAGGGTGAGCACGGGGAGTTGTCTATCTCCAAATGAAAACAGGATAGGCTCCCCACTCATACGCACCAATGACATCCCATCCTCCTCTCTGATGGATTTCAAAGGATTGCAGCATCCACACAGGCATGGAAGCTTGAGGGGGTAAAATATCTGAAAATATAGAAATGGAGTGAGCGCAGTACGAACCCAGGCCAGACTTCATCATCATAAAAACATTCCAACTGCAGGAGGGGAAATTACAATCCCACTGGTTCCCATGCAGTCACAATTATGTTGGACGATTAGGTTGCCAGATTAAAAAGTTATCAGAATATGAATGCTGTAATTGTCACTGTCCATCACAAGAGCAGTCCAGCTGAGGAGCCAGACACACATCTATCACAGCGAGAATTACCACCATTATCCTGCCTTGACCACTTCAGACGGCTGCTATTGACTGCCATCTTGTGAAGACGGGAAGAAGCTTTGAAGTTGGACTAGCCACAACCCTTCCGTAAAATAAACATATTATACTTGAAGCGATGATTGGATAGTCAATCGCCACATTTAGAAATACTGTATGGCTCATGTTATTCACATTTTTCATACGTACAATATATTACATATGACATGCATACATGTACTCAGTTGTAGAAAACCTGTAGAAAATCAATCAAATCAATACATTGTCCTGTTCTTTACTATGTAGCATTATGATAGGGATTGAACTCTGACCTTTAACTGTCAATGTGGGCCTAGATCTGCTTCCCTCTAATCTTCTGTGATCAACCACACGTGTCTTGATATATGAAAAAAACTGTACAGCACGGTAGAACGTCTGGAAGAACAATCTGGCCTAAATGTCAATGTACTCTTACAATCTCTACCCGGCACAGCCAGAAGGTTCCTCTAGGTTTATTCCTAGGTTCATGTCTTCCTAGGGAGTTTTTCCTAGCCACTGTGCTTCTACATCTGCATTGCTTGCTTTTGGGGTTTTATGCGGGGTAATCTGTAAAGCGCTTCGTGACAACTGCTGATGTAAAAAGGGCTTTATAAAATGAATTGGATTGATTTATTGACAGACCATGGGAAATACAGGCACAATAGTAGGGTCCTGCATGTGTAGAAGAATAAAGAACAGAATACAACACTCCTAGGATGCATCTACAAACACACTGAAGAACACTTCTACTGTGCTGTACTTCACGCCTGGCTGCCTGCTGCTGAGCTCTCCACAGCTTTCTATTTCTCCACCAGACTCTCCTTCGAGGACGCAGCTTATGCAAACGTCTCCTCCCCAAAGTTTATCTCTCTGTGTTTGTGTGTGTGTGTGTATGTGTTCCCGAGGGGCTGATAGATGAATGTTTGACTAGCGTTAAAGGAGGAAATGATCAGATATATTTATTTTCTGGATGTGGGGGATGTGTGATTGTCAGATTTGTCTGTGCAAATAAGCAGCGGCAAGGAGGGAACTTCTTCTCCCTCTTTCATTGGCACGCCATGGCAACGTATATCTCAATGCAGGTTTAATCTTCCCTGCATACTGCTCCCTGTTCACAACATGGTGCCTGCCTCCCTGCTGATGCTCCACGGGGGACGTGAGTGATTGATGTATGTGTTTGTCTCTGAGGTTTGTTGTTTGTCTTGGACCACAGCTAAACCTAATATTCAATGTCTGTCTATCTATCCTTGTATTGGTTCTAGAGAGGGAAATTATAGTATTTTATTGCAGGGTGGCCTGGTCAAGGGCAAGGGCTAATGTGTAACTCCAATACATTTTCTTTCCTCTGCCAACCTTAACATTAGTACAATTTTAATGTGAGTATTTTATTAAATGTACAGTTGAAGTCGGAAGTTTACATACACTTAGGTTGGAGTCATTAACTCGTTTTTCAAAATGTCTTGTTAACAAACTATAGTTTTGGCAAGTCGGTTAGGACATCCACTTTGTGCATGACAAGTCATTTCTCTAACAATTGTTTACAGGCAGATTATTTCCTTTATAATTCACTGTATCACAACTCCAGTGGGTCAGGTTCACATACACAAAGTTAACTGTACCTTTAACTGTACCTTTAAACAGCTTGGAAAATTCCAGAAAATTATGTCATGGCTTTAGAAGCTTCTGATTGGCTAATTGACATAATTTGAGTCAATTAGAGGTGTACCTGTGGATGTATTTCAAGTCATACCTTCAAACTCAGTGCCTCTTTGCTTGACGTGAGACAATCTAAAGAAATTGTAGACCTCCTCAAGTCTGGGTCATCTTTGGGAGCAATTTCCAAACGCCTGAAGGTACCACGTTCATCTGTACAAACAATAGTAAGCAGGTACCGACACCATGGGACCACGCAGCCGTCATACCGCTCAGGAATTAAATGCAATTCCGCTCAGGAATTTGGTGCAAAAAGTGCAAATCAATCCCAGAACAACAGCAAAGGACCTGGAGATGCTGGAGGAAACAGATACAAGAGTATCTATATCCACAGTAAAACAAGTCCTATATCAACATAACCTGAAAGGCCGCTCAGCAACAAAGAATTCACTGCTCCAAACCGCCATAAAAAAGCCAGACTATAGTTTGCAACTGCACATGGGGACAAAGATCATACTTTTTTTATATCCTCTGGTCTGATGAAACAAAAATAGAACTGTTTGGCAATAATGACCATCGTCATGTTAGGAGGAAAAAGGGGGAGGCTTGCAAGCCGAAGAACACCATCCCAACCGTAAAGCACGGGGCTGGCAGCATCATTTTTTGGGGGGTGCTTTGCTGCAGGAAGGGTCGGTGCACTTCACAAAATATATTTCATCATGAGGTAGTAAAATTATGTGTATATATTGAAGCAACATCTCAAGACATCAATTAAAATTTGGTCACAAATGGGTCTTCCAAATGGACATTGACCCCAAGCATACTTCCAAAGGTGTGGAAAAATTTAAGGACAACAAAGTGAAGGTATTGTTGCCATCACAAAGCCCTGACCTCAATCCTATAGAGAATTTGTGGGCAGAACTGAAAAAGCATGTGCGAGCAAGGAGGCCTACAAACCTGACTCAGTTACACCAGCTCTGTCAGGAGGTATGGACCAAAATTCACCCAACTTATTGTTGGGTGAAGGCTTGTGGAAGGCTACCTGAAACGTTTGACCCAAGTTAAACCATTTAAATGCAATGCTACTCAATACTAATTGAGTATATGTAAACCTCTCACCCACTGGGAATGTGATGAATGAAATAAAAGCTGAAATAAATCGTTCTCTCTACTATTATTCTGACATTTCACATTCTTAAAATAAAGTGGTGATCCTAACTTACCTAAGATGTTTTTTCTTTAATAGGGTTAAATGTCAGGAATTGTGAAAAACTGAGTGTAAATGTATTTGGCTAAGATGTATGTAAACTTCCTACTTCAACTGTACATGTTATCTTTGGTACAGTATCTTTATGTTTTGACGCTACACTTAGAAAAAGGTGTTCCAAAAGGGTTATTTGGCTGTCCAACTGTAATTACTTTGTAACCACTGCTCCTTCCTCCAGTATCTGTATGGTTTGGTAGCGTCGGTAGTTCATTGGTAGTTAGTAATTCGTTGTCCTTGAAAGTCGCCTTGGTTTTGTTGTCTGCTTCTCTTTTAAAATCTAACACGTCACTTAAAAAAGTTGCATCGAGACAGTGTCCTCTATTAACAGTGTGAGTGTTTTTGTATGTGTGCGTCTGCGTGCTGATGAATGTTTATTGAGTCATCCAGACCATAAAGGCAGGTTCTGTTGCATTACGTGGAGTTAGTTGGGATTTTGGAGAGTCATTTCTTCTAAGAATCCTTTTTGTTTGTGCAGACATTGTCACAATGTGCTGATCCTGCAGATGCATTCTACTCAATGATCCACTGTGACTATGATTATCATTTTTAAAAAAAAGAAAGAATGGACCATGATGCATTTACTCAAAATGAGGTTCGACCCCTAGAAATGAACAATGTTATTTGTTTTCCCAAGAAATATGTTATATTCTACCACATTGTTTGCTGAATGCAGACTTTTTAACAACAAACCACAAACACAGGTGATCATTCTAATTTCTCTTTCTCTCTCTCTTTCCGGTCCTGTGTTGATTCACTCTCTGCCTTGGGATTTGTCCTGCAGGTAAGTTCCACTATTATTATTCTACTGTTATTTTAAGTCTGATAGACCAGTAGCTGTTTTAAAGGGCATCAATGAATGTGTTGTTCCTCAATTCAAATGAGTCAGTATTCTGTTACAACACAAGCATCATGGGAAGATCCCACTGGTTGAATGCAGCAGCTACATGTGACCCTGGAGTGTGTATGTCACTGATCACCATCACTGGCAGCGCTATGTCGCTGTCACGAGGCCTGGCCTTTACCCCTCCCTATCTACCCCTTCTGTTGCTACACCATCAGTCACACCAGTGTTCTATGGGCTACACAGGTTTCTATTGAAACAGGGGCTCTGGCCATCTGGTGGCTACTGTGTAGCCGGGGAAGAGACTGGCTCTGTTGTGTTTGAAGTGGAAAGAGAGAGGGCTTTTAGTATGAAAGGACCAGTGGATGTTAACCTCCCTCTCTATGATCCTGTGCAGAAATGTTGTAATCGAATCAGAATCTATACTGAATAACACTAAGACCTCTGATTTACCCATTGTAATTACAGTCTTTACAGTATGTGAATACCATCATTAGTTGAAAAGCTGAATCGGCTGTTTTTAGTTTGGCTAGAAAGAAAGCCTGTACATTATTTGGTTCTCCGTGAATAGGGTTTCCTACCCCAAGTGTACACCAGTCAACGCATCTGCAGTCCCAGCTAGCACATTTGGTTCCTTGGACGTTGTGGGAATCAGCAATTTTGGTTTCCCATTGGTCCTGAGATTGAAGCCACCTGTTTCCTGACTGGTAAAACTGAACGTTTTTTAAATGTTATGAGAACGGAAGTGAAAATGTAGCCTGTTCTTAACGTTCCCTGAACGTTCTGAGAGCATGACTTTAAATGGAACCATGAGGAAAACCTGCTGAAGTACTGAAAAAACATTGTTTCTATTCAAACAGGGGCTCTTGCCAGCTGGTGTCTGAGTACTAAAATTCCCCAGGAAGAACTTTTTTTCTTAATGTTCTCTGAATGTTCTGAGAACATGACTTTATATAGAAGTATGAGGAAACCTGCAGAAAACATTATGCTGAAGTACTGAAATTCCCTCCTAAGAAACATGTGGTTCTCAGAACGTTATGTGTTAGCTGGGTATCCTGCACCATTCCCATAATGTTGTGAGTAGGTTGTTTGCAAACAACCATAGGACAACCACGCTTTCACCAAGATCAAAGAAACCTATGGTTCTCAGAACATTATGTCCTAGCTGGTGTGGCACTGTCATTGTATCTATACTACCCTGTCATAGATGGATATTCTACAGTCCGATGCAATCAGTGTGTTGAAAATTAGAGCTATTCTATTACTGTACTGTGCAGTCAGTGTGTTAATGTGAGAATGGTGTTACTCTAGAGTGCAGCCAATGTGAGATGGGATGCATGAATGTCTGCCCGCCCACCTGCCTGTCTGCCACGCCCCCCACCCCCACCCCCGCCCCTCCCAGTGGAGATCACCATGCTTGCCCGCGCCCGTAATCAGAGATAGAGAGGGTCCCATGGAAAAAGGGAGGGGAGGGGATGAGAGGAAGAATGGAGGAGAGAGAGAGAAACACAAACCCTAAAGCCTCCTCTGTCTTCTCTCCCACCTCTTTTTTTGAGTTTCAAGCAGACATGAGTGCCTATGCATCTTCTGAGCATTTTTCATTCATAATTGATTTGTGTCAGATAATGAGGGAATTAAGACCAAAATAAAATACTATGCAGTCTGATGTGATCTGGTTTGGAGAATAGAGGGCTGAGAAACAATGGTGGCATACCTACAGGGGAAGCTTGGGGGGGGGGGGTTGAGGGAGTTCGCCACCCGTCAGGTGATTTCGTTAGCTCTGTCATGGTTTCTTGTCTTTTGGGCCCAGCTCCTTGAAGGAAATGTGCAGGGAGAGACCGATCTTCCCAGCGCGCCCCCCAGCTATACAAACTGGATCAGCTCAACTGTAGAGGGAGCTGATCCACCAACCCTGAGAGCTCACCATCAAACAATATTCCCATGATTCAGAGTCATGAAACAGAATTACATTAATGTGATATGAAGCCACAAAAGACAGCAGCATGTTTGTATTAGGTTTAAGTGTACTCCAGTGTTGCTCTGTGGGGTCCTGTGAGATGCTCCCTACTCATTGGCATTCTTCCATGGTGACATACTGCCTCAGTGCCATGTATCTCTGCTGGCTGCAGTGTTCTCAAAAGACAGCAGCGCAGCTAAAAATAGATGCACAGATGTATACTATGCCAGTACAAAGAGCGAATACAAACATGTTGGAGATCAGTCTGATAGATATGTGGACTACAACATTCTATCAAGTCACTTACACATATTTTGCAGTTATCGCAGGTGCAGCGAAATGCTTATGTTTCTAGCTCCAACAGTGCAGTAATACCTAACAACACCAAACAATACACACAAATCCCCAAAATTAAGAAATATCAGAACGAGCAATGTCAGAGTCCGGAATATACAGTATATGTATAATTGTTTCTTATTTTTACACAAATATTTTTTGGTTTACAATATCAGATTACTTCATACAGTCAGATATATTTAGATGGGTCATGGTCAAAAACATGGACATTTTTACATTGTTAGAAGGAAATACTTCTCAACTCCTGGTCCCGGGGAGCCAAAGGGGGACACATTTTCTCTCTCTCTCACTCTTTCTCTCATTCTTTTTCTCTCTCTCTTGATCTCTTTCTCTCCTAAAAAGGGAGCTCATAAATAGAACAGGGCTGGATTGCGGAGCCTGAGGCGATAAAGGATGCTGGATGTGGATGAGCAGTTGGGCAACGTCAGCCACATAGTGAGTGAGTGAGAGAGAGATGGTCAGTGAGTGAGTGAGTGAGTGAGTGAGTGAGTGAGTGAGTGAGTGAGTGAGTGAGTGAGTGAGTGAGTGAGTGAGTGAGTGAGTGAGTGAGTGAGTGAGTGAGTGAGTGAGTGAAAGGGTCAGTGAGTGGTGGAGTGAATGATTTCTGTGGTGGTTAGTGAGTGAGTGAGTGAGATACATTTGTCTGTTAATGAGTTACTTTGCACATGTGTGTGTGAGGGATGAAGGTGTATTTGTGCATGAGTGAGTGAGTGAGTGAGTGAGTGAGTGAGTGAAAGGGTCAGTGAGAGAGGTGGAGACTGAATGATTTCTGCATTTATCCATCATATTGATACATTTGTCTGGTTAATGAGTTACTTTGCACATGTGTGTGTGAGGGATGAAGGTGTATTTGTGCATGCAGGTGTATATAATATTTGTGTGTGTGGGTACATGTTTGAGGAGCAGGAACGTGAAGGGAGGGTCAAAGAGGGATTGTACTGCATCAAGTCAAAATGTATTGGTCACACACATATTTCGCAGATGTTATTGCGGGTGTAGCGAAATGCTTGTGTATCCAACAGTGCAGTAGTATCTAACAATTCGCAACAATGCGCACAAATCTAAAAGTAAAATAGAATTAAGAAATATTAGGACGAGCAATGTCGGAGTGGCATTGACTAAAACACAGTAGAGTAGAATACAGTATATACATATGAGATGAGGACTGAGCACTCTCCCTTGTCGGGCCCTGTGTTGAGGATCAGCGAAGTGGAGGTGTTGTTTCCTACCTTCAGCACCTGGGTGCAGCCCGTCAGGAAGTCCAGGGTCCAGTTTTACAGGGCGGGTTTCATACCCAGGGCACCAAGCTTAATAATGAGCTTGGAGAGTAGTATGGTGTTGCTCCTGACCACCACCAGGAGGAGTTAGAGCACTCATTATGCATTTGGGTCCTAAGGTTTTTATATGAACAATCATATCGAGTGGTTCCAATGACGAATTTTGACGCGAGCCACCCGTGTTCTGGTGGCGTTCTTCAACAAAGATGGCTGACAAAACATTATGGTGGAACCAAATGTAAGTTGTTATAACGTGATAACGAGTCAAGCAAAACAAATGTACATTGGAGAGGAATATGTTAACGTTGAGACAAATGTTTGAACATATTTTTTTGTCATGAAGTTAATTTACGAAAATGTCTATTTAGCAAGTTAGCTGACTAGCTAACATTAGCCAGTTAACTAGTGTTAGGAGAATTTGTTTGTAATTTGAGTTGTTTAATGTTTTAGGGACTGAGATAACCAGCAGGCTGTCGTCTTGTGAAACAGTTGTTGTATCAACTTAAAACCTCTCTGGGATAGACGGGACGCAAATATCCCACTTGGCCAATTGCCAGGGAAAATGCAGAGCGCAAATTCAAATAAAATTCTAACTTTCATTAAATCACACATGTAAGAAACCAAATGAAAGCTACACTCGTTGCGAATCCAGCCAACATGTCAGATTTCAAAAAGGCTTTTCGGCGAAATCATAAGAAGCTATTATCTGATGATAGCACAACAGTAAACAAAGAGAATAGCATATTTCAACCCTGCAGGCACCACACAAAATGCATAAATAAAATATAAATAATGCGTTACCTTTGACGAGCTTCTTTTGTTGGCACTCCAATATGTCCCATAAACATCACAAATGGTCCGTTTGTTCGATTAATTCCGTTGATTATATATCCAAAATGTCCATTATTTGACGCGTTTGATCCAGAAAAAAACTGCTTCCAATTTGCGCAACGTCACTACAAAATATCTCAAAAGTTACCTGTAAACTTTTCCAAAACATTTCAAACTACTTTTGTAATACAACTTTAGGTATTTTTAAATGTTAATAATCAATCAAATTGAAGACGGGTCTATCTGTTTTCAATACAGGAGGATCACAAACTAATGCTACTTTTTAATCCTGCGCAACTCTCAAACAGTACACATAACGTTACCCTGATCCAAGATGGCCATACTTCTTCATTTCACAAAGGAATAACCTCAACCTATTTCCAAAGACTGGTGACATCCAGTGGAAACGGTAGGAACTGCAAACAGAAATAGAAATCTAGTTCCCCAATGAAAACTCATTGAATTGACAGTGACCTCAAAAACAAAATCTGAATGGTTAGTCCTCTGGGTTTTGCTTGCTACATAAGTTCTGTTATACTCACAGACATGATTCAAACAGTTTTAGAAACTTCATAGTGTTTTCTATCCAAATATACCAATACTATTATAATAATAGTAGCAGGAAGTTGAAATTGGGCGCGCTATTTATGCAAAAGTGAAAATGCTGCCCCCTATTCCAAAGAGGTTAAAGTCTGAATGCCATTAATGAAGCCTAGGAATAGAGTAGAATATAATAACTTTATTGTCCAAGGATGCAAGTCCAATATACATGTACTGTAGTTATTACCACACATGAGATTCCCACATTGTAGCCTGTACATTTAATATATTCACTGATCATGTACTCTGCCTTGGCAAATAAAGGTGCGGTTCAGGTATGAATCTCTGAGACATTATTTTTCAGTCATATAAACTCCATTATTTGAAATATACACTTCAGCAGTGTTTACCACACCTGCTCCTGGGACATCAATGAAAACACAATGAAACTAAGCAATAGACTAGAAACATGATTGATTTGTAATTCATGTATACAGAAAAAAACTGCATATCTAACTCCCTTCATATGAATTAATCTGAGGACACAGGATAGTATTTGAATGAGAAAAATTAATTTCAACCAGTGGAGAATGTGAAACGCTTTATTGAAAGAAGTTCATTATCCAGGTGTTCTAAATACATAAATGCATTATAATTATGATAATTGTAATATTATATTATAAATACAAGTTCAATCTGTACTTCAATGCACATATGGTGTGCATTATAAAATGAGGAAGAAACACGAGGTGTGGAAGACAGAAATGGAAAGAGATAAGAACAGCGGCAGACAGCATATGATTCATGAATTACAGTGCTACCCTAATATTCTTTCAGTTCATCACAATTGCGGTGTCTCCTAACCAGCCTTGGGCCCCCAGTTGGCCCGAAGGTTATCTTAAGAGCAGGTGAGGTGGCGATGACGGCACTGGCTTCCTCTCTCACATCAAAACATGCCTGCATAACACCGTCAGTCAACATAATCAGGGGGTGAAATGCAAAACTGACCTTGGATCATTAACTCTGGAACTACTACATCTCTGTATGTATTTCAATGTAAAGCATCTCTTTAATAATACTTCCCGTTGACCCTCTGTGTCCGCCAGCTCAGATGCGAGAGTGGTTCACCAAAACAGCTGATATAACCTAGAGGATTTTGGGAGAAGTGGGAGAGAAATTAAGTTAAGAAGAGAGTCTGTTATTGGGTTTGTGTGGTCTCACCTGGTGTCCACACTAAGTGGCAACCGAGTACTTTATGCTGAAAAACAGACACATTAGGACAAACAACAGAAGATAATGTCAATAGAAAATACTGTATGTGACGCAGACACCTATCGGAGTGTACCTGAAACATTTAAATATAGAGGGCTGTGTGTCTCACCACTTGGTTATTGCAAGGCTAACCCCCAGGGAAATCAGGACTTGACAGCAACAGATAGTCCAGTGAAAATGGCTGTGTTTCTGTGTGGTGTAAATCTAAAAATTAGCAGCTGTCCTCTTAAGGTTTTTAAAATTAATGCATGTGAGACAAGTTCCATGTACAACAAGACAGGCAGAGATGGAGAAATATAACACAGAACAGTTTAATTACCCCAGGTTATGGTCACTTTTTCCAGAAATAAAGATTCCACGGCCTGTTCCTCGGACGGTGAACATCTGGCAATGTCTAAATTTTCGACTCCTTGATCAGCTCGCTCTGAAAGTAAAGAAAACAGCTTAATTGTTATAGATATCAAAACAATAATTGAGATATGACCGTTCAATCTAAAGCAGCAGATGTCATTTTTACGATACGTCAATACAGCCCAGTGCTGCTTACCTGAGATGCCATCTTCGTAGGTGTCCACTTTGACTTCCTTTGTGTTGAAAAAAAGTTGCTTTCTGAACAATTATTTTTGATTGAAAATAAAAAGGTTTTGCTCTTGACAAAAAGACACAAATGTACCTCCATAGCATATCACAATTTGCCGGTGAATAACCAGACCTTCATACAAACGTACTACTGTATGCAGAATTCTTCATGCACAACCAAAGATGCTGCCATATCCTGACAGCACGCCCACAAGCGAATGATGACCCGTGGAAGAGGGAAAAGAATGAGATGGAAACAGCAATGTTTTGCAAGTTGGGGAGAGGTGCTAATAGCTGAACAATAAACTATTCAGCCTTTACTAAAGAATAGTCTAATAGCCGAGCTAGGTGTGAAATAAAAACCTATCACAGACCAGATTTGCCCTAAAGACCAAGGGTAGCTTGCTACTAAATGTAATAAATTAATGACTTTTCAAATAAGTTACCTAACAAGTTATGTTGGCTAACAATTTGTTAGCTACGCTGTCCTTATGAATCACATAGCGTATCATTACAGCAGTATGTACCGGTATATTATCTTCTTGGCGCACTCATCCCGTTAGCGGGATCATTTTCGTCAACATCCACTGAATTGCAGAGCTCCAAATTCAAATTAAATTACAAAAAATATTTAATTTTCATGAAATCACAAGTGCAATATAGCAAAACACAGCTTAGCTTGTTGTTAATCCACCTGGCTAGTCAAATTTAAAAAAAGCTTTACGGCTAAAGCAAACCAAGCGTTTATGTAAGGGCATCTCACTCAGCAGACAAAATATTACAAACAGCTAGCAGCAAAGTAGATTGGTCACGAAAGTCAGAGAAGCAATAAAATGAATCGCTTACAAGGGGAACAACTACTTCAACGTCTCAGAGTGAGTGATCTCACCGATTGAAACGCTATTAGCGCGCACCCCGCTAACTAGCTAGCCATTTCACACCGGTTACAGAAGATAGGCAGAAGAGGACTGGCCACCCCACATAGCCTGGTTCCTCTCTAGGTTTCTTCCTAGGTTTTGGCCTTTCTAGGGAGTTTTTCCTAGCCACCGTGCTTCTACACCTGCATTGCTTGCTGTTTGGGGTTTTAGGCTGGGTTTCTGTACAGCACTTTGAGATATCAGCTGATGTACGAAGGGCTATATAAATACATTTGATTTGATTTGATAGCCCTATTTGGTAAAAGACCAAGTCCATATTATGACAAGAACAGCTCAAATAAGCAAAAAGAAATGGCAGTCCATCATTACTTTAAGACATGAAGGTCAGTCAATCCTTAACATTTCAAGAACTTTGAAAGTTTCTTGAAGTGCTGTCGCAAAAACTATCAAGCTCTATAATGAAACTAGCTCTCATGAGGACCGCCAGGGTACGCTCAAACCGGTGTGATTAGAACACTTATTTGGAACGGCCAGTTTCGATTGATGCAGAAGTTAGCATTTGACCTGGCCACACTGAAAAATGTAGGCTACATTTATCTTAGCGCTAACTGAGGAAAGATTGATGCAACACAAGCAGTCATATTTAGATTACTCTCGGCTGACAGGAACTACAATATGAATTAGCTAATAGCAATTACTTTATAATTAATCACATCACGGGTGAGCTCACCATTGATCTAAATAATTGAGTAAAACCCTTTCTAGAAATTGAAAGTAATCTGACAATAGGTAGTTTGTGCACGCCGCCATGTTTGTTTTTTCAAGGTCAACCATAGAAATCAAATTTTATTGGTCACATACATGTGTTTTGCAGATGTTATTGCGGGTGTAGAGGAATTCTTGTGAGGAGACAAGATGAGTTTGGTCTGGTTGCAGTATGCATGTTGAAGGGGGAGTCTTGTCTACCATCGTTCACATCCCATCATTCAATTCCGGAGGTTTACTCGAAATATTTGTGAACCCTCCCTCATCTTATTTTGTTACATCTTGGTCCGATAGACGTTTACATGAAACCCGGAATGCATTGCTTGTCAACAAACATGGCTCCACACATTAGCTTAGCTCATTATAATCACTACAACCATCAAAAAAGTATTTTACACAAATAATATGTGTCCATTACAATCTATGCAAGAATGTGAATGCATGATTTGTCACCAGTACTTGAAAATGTGAGTAAAACGGTAAATAAATAAATAATTAAAACACAAAATATTTTCTGCTAGTGATTTATTGACACAGACTGACAGTGGATGAAGTACAGGTGGTCTGTGGGAGGTAGAAGGCCGCCAACCATTTCATCCCTCCTGGTCCTGCTATTTGCTTTGATGAGTCTCAGTCTGCAGTGCAAAGCTCCTTACTATTTCCCTATGAGAAAGTATGCTTCAAGCTGTTTCTGACAAAGGAACTGGTCGGAGAGATAGTAGAGGAGACCAATCTCTACGCCTTGGAGCTACAGTCATTCCCATGGGAAGAGTAAAGAAGAATTCCCTGAGAGAATACTGGAGCACAGATCCCATGTTTGCAACTCCTTTCTTTGTCACCCTCTTTTCTCAAGACCACTTCCTAATTCGGCAGCGTTGTCTGCATTTTGTCCACAATGCTGCTGCCAACCTAAATGACCCATTACGTAAAATAAGAAATGTTCTTACCAGCCTGACATCAGCATTTGGTCGGGTCCTTGTGCCATACAAGGACCTATGCACTGATGAGTCCCTGATGTTATGGAAGTTGGCTGGCGGTCTGTTAATATATTCCTTCCAAAAGGTACAGGTTATGTGCGACGTGAAGATAGGATTCTTCTAGGACATTATAGTCTACACAGAGTCCACCACTGACATCCAACATTATGAGGGGCTTTGGGTGTCCGGGTCCATGGTGATGACCATACTGGCTCCTCATCTCGGCAAGGGACACAATTTTCACGTGCACAAATTGGTACAGCAATCACCCACTCTTCCAGTATCTGCTCTCCCAACAGCACAGGGGGCTGTGGCACAGTCAGGTCGAACAGGAACGGGATGCTAGCATTCATATGCAGAGAGGGATGTGGAGTTCAAGGTGAACGGTCAACAGCTGGCAGTAAAGTGGCATGACAAATGAAACATCCATGTCCTCTCCACTGTCCATACAGCAACCATGTCGGCAACAGGGAAGATGGACCACCTGACGGGAGGGAGAAAAATCAACCAGACTGTGTGCTTGACAATAACGCCAAAATGGGGGCAGTGGATAAGCCGGACATGATAAACAGCTTTGTGGAATACACTCAGAAACCAACAAGTGTTATAAGAAGATATTTTTCTTTCTAATCGACAATGCTGCCCTCAATGGCCACATAGTTCCCCGCCAACTAACAGGTGAGATGATTACTGAATAAGGTTTTTTTTTGTAACTGGGCGTACAGTTCACATACAAATCATATACAGTTCCATAATGCAATTATAGTGACAATATCTCACCAACCTACCCACTGCCCCCTCATCCTCTCCACTCCCTAATAGGTAAAGTAATTACCTACCAAAAGTACAGAGAAAACCTGAGAGAGCTGCTGGAGGAGCACCACACCCCTCAGCGCCCATCCACTGGGGGACGTCCTGCTGCAGACAATCCCCTACGACTCACTGCACGGCATTTTCCCTGTGAAGTCCCTCAAGCTGCTGCACATGGTTATCGCACACAGGGGCACTGCAAAGACTGCCTGTATGGCACCAGGAGAAGGAAGCAGATGAGGTTGACAAAGTACATGTGTTTAGCTTGTGACACACCTCTATCTGTTTCACCATGCTTTGGTGAGTACCATGTGCTCATTGAGCAAATCTGCAACAATTACTGACTGACTGACTTGACCTGTGATCTGCCATGATTCTATACCTTTAGGTAAAGGGTGTACATGCAGTTATTGTTCAATCACTGCATGAATATGAAATATGGGTCATGCATATTCATAAGTCTTTTCTTGCAGTGTTTTTCCCTCTAGTAAAACAAGTTTTTGTTGTTGTTCAACCACCACCAATACGTCAATAAAACAGATGACTATTTCATGTAGACCTGTGTGTTTTCATCCAGTAAAGCTGTTAAGGTGTGTACACTAACATACAAAAGCTGGCCTCAATCTTCAGCTCGAAAGATTTCCAGTTCCAGTTATGATATTGGCAAATAATGTTCAATACTGTTTGTGTGTGTGGTTTCTGAAAGTACACAATAAAGAGGAAGTATTAGTAATTAGAATACAATATCAGGATATTGCAATAAAACAACATTACAAAGTAACATAACACTGCTATAAAAAATTGTATATTGCATTGACAAAAATCACAAATATGAGTTATTTAACAGTAAAAAAACAATAACTGTTGAGCTCCACAAGGGGGCGGGGCAGGGCAGAACAGAGTTATGCTAAACAGGCCAAATGAAAACAAATCATGGTCATGACCAGGGTAGCTTCAAAAGACAACACAAGCTTATACATCTCTGTTGCAATTAACATGGTTTTACAGAGCTAATATAAGAATGTAGCTAGCTACATAGGCACGATTGAGTATAACACCATAAAGGTTACGAAATTAGTAACGTAACCACTCGTGTCCGCGTTTATAAGGAATACATATAATATATTATGCTCCATACATAGTGAGCTACAGTAGAAATGACATAACATGACATACATAAACTATTTTAACGTAATAAGGCACTTTGATAGAAATGCACACATGTCCAAAGTTACTATCATGAAGTAATGAAAACAACAATGAAGGTAGAGCAGGCACCAAAATGTTTGTGCAGGTCCTGTTCTGACTGAAGATGCGCAAATGTCTGCGTACTTGATCTGCAGAAACAATGGAGAAGTGCTTGGGGAAGTTTGTCCGGCACAGTAATGCCTGAAAAATGAATTGTCAGCAAAAGTGAAATGGCCTACTGTTATGTGAATTAATCCGGAGGCGGAACACACCTCAATTCAAACGGTTAGAAAATAAAACTTGTTAGAAAATCCTTTCAAATTGATAAATTGAAACAGCCTATAAATAAAAACAGTTTGAGGGCATTGCAAATGAACTGTCCTGTTGCGTAATTTTGGAACAGAGCATTCTGACATCACGTGCATAAGAAACTCATACCGGGGCGACCGTTAGAGATATTTGTAACTCACAATCGGTAAGGTTAAGACATGAAGATCAGTCAATAATGAACATTTCAAGAACTTTGAAAGTGTATTCAAGTGCTTTGATGAAACTGGCTCTCATGAGGACCAGCACAGGAAAGGAAGACCCAAGTTCATTAGAGTTACCAGCCTTAGAAATTGCAGCCCCCAAAAATGCTTTAGAATTCAAGTAACAGACACATCTTAATAACATCAAATGTTCAGAGGAGACTGCGTGAGTCAGGCCGTCATGGTTGAATTTCTGCAACAACAAAAAAACACTACTAAAGGACACCAATAATAATAAGAGAAACACTTGGGCCAAGAAACATGAGGAATGGACATTAGACCAGTGGAAATCTGTCCTTTGGTCTGATGAGTCCAAATGTGAGATTTTTGGTTCCAAAAGCCATGTCCTTGTGAGATGCAAAGTAGGTGAACGGATGATCTCCGCATATGTGGTTCCCACCATGAAGCGAGGAGGAGGTGTGATGGTGCTCTGCTGGTGACACTGTCAGTGATTTATTTATAATTCAAGATGCACTTAACCAGCATGGCTACCACAGCATTCTGCAGCGATACGCCATCCCATCTGATTTGTCCTTAGTGAGAGTATCATTATTTTTTCAAGACACCTCCAGGCTGTGTAGGGGCTATTTTACCAAGGAGAGTGATGTAGTTAGTGCTGCAGTAGATGACCTGGCCTCCACAATCACCCAACCTCAACCCAATTGAGATAGTTTGGGATGAGTTGGACCTCAGAGTGATAGAAAACCAGCCAACAAGTGCTTATCATATGTGGGAACTCCTTCAAGACTGTTGGAAAATCTTTCCAGGTGAATCTGGTTGCGAGAATGCCAAGTGTGTGCAAAGCTTTCAAGGCAAATTGTGGCTAATTTGAAGAATCTAAAAACTAAAATATATTTAGATTTGTTTAACGTGATTTGATATGTTATTACATAGTTTTGATGTCTTCCCTATTATTCTACAATGTAGAAAATAGTAAAAATAAAGAAAAGCCCTTGAATGAGTAGGTGTCCAAACTTTTTTGACTGGTACTGTAATTTAAGGCAACCATATCCGTTGATTTTTACTTATTTTGTACCTGTTTCCTTCATCTTCACAAGGTCCTTTGCTGTTGTTATGGGATTGATTTGCACTTTTCACACCAAAGTACAGTCACCTCTAGGACTTAGAACGGGTCTCCTTCCTGAGTGGTATGGTGGCTGCGTGGTCCAATGGTGTTTATACTTGCATACTATTATTTGTACAGATGAACGTGGTACCTTCAGGCATTTGGAAATTGCTCCCAAGGATGAACCAGACTTGTAGAGGTCTACAATTTTTTTTCTGAAGTCTTGGCTGATTTCTTTTGATTTTCTCATGATGTCAAGCAAAGAATCACTGCGTTTGAAGGCAGGCCTTGAAATACATCCACAGGTACACCTCAAATTGACTCAAATGATGTCAATTAGCCTATCAGAAGCTTCTAAAGCCATGACATAATTTTCTGGAATTGTACAAGCTGTGTAAACACATAGTCAACTAAGTGTATGTGAACTTTTGACCCACTGGAATTATGATACAGTGAATTATAAGTAAAAAAATCTGCCTGTAAACAATTGTTGGAAAAATTACACAAAGTAGATGTCCTAACCGACTTGCCAAAACTACAGTTTGTTAAACCTCTTGAATCTCGTGGGCACTATTTTCATTTTTGGAAAAATAACGTCCCCGAAGTAAACGGGCTATTTTGTCAGGACAAGATGCTAGAATATGAATATAATTGACAGCTTAGGATAGAAAACATTCTAAAGTTTTCAAAACTGTAAAAAGTTTGTCTGTGAGTATAACAGAACTGATATTGCATTGTGTGCAAAAGGCATGAGGAGGTAGGCGAATAATTACAATTTTGCAGATTAACACTGGAGTGATAAATGATCAGATGGTCATGTACAGGTAGAGATACTGGTGTGCAAAAGAGCAGAAAAGTAAATAAATATAAACAGTATGAGGATGAGGTAGGTAAATTGGGTGGGCTATTTACCAATAGACTATGTACAGCTGCAGCGATGAGGGAGATAAAAGTCTCCAACTTCAGCGATTTTTGCAATTCATTCCAATCACAGGCAGCAGAGAACTGGAACGAAAGGCGTCCAAATGAGGTGTTGGCTTTAGGGATGATCAGTGAGATACACCTGCTGGAGCGCGTGTTACGGGTGGGTGTTGCCATTGTGACCAGTGAACTGAGATAAGGCGGAGCTTTATCTAGCATGGACTTGTAGATGACCTGGAGCCAGGGGGTCTGGCGACGAATATGTAGCGAGGGCCAGCCGACTAGAGCATACAGGTCGCAGTGGTGGGTGGTATAAGGTGCTTTAGTAACAAAACGGATGGCACTGTGATAAACTGCATCCAGTTTGCTGAGTATTGGAAGCTATTTTGTAGATGACATCGCCGAAGTCGAGGATCAGTAGGATAGTCAGTTTTACTAGGGTAAGTTTGGCGGCGTGAGTGAAGGAGGCTTTGTTGCAGAATAGGAAGTAGACTCTAGATTTGATTTTAGATTGGATATGTTTGATATGAGTCTGGAAGGAGAGTTTACAGTCTAGCCAGACACCTAGATACTTATAGATCTCCACATATTCTAGGTCGGAACCATCCAGGGTGGTGATGCTAGTCGGGCGTGCAGGTGCAGGCAGCGAATGGTTGAAAAGCATGCATTTGGTTTTTACTAGTGTTTACGAGCAGTTGGAGGCCACGGAAGGAGTGTTGTATGGCGTTGAAGCTCGTTTGGAGGTTAGATAGCACAGTGTCCAAGGAAGGGCCGGAAGTATACAGAATGGTATCGTCTGCGAAGAGGTGGAAAAGGGAATCGCTCGCTGCAAGAACAACATCATTGATATATACAGAGAAAAGAGTCGGCCTGAGAATTGAACCCTGTGGCACCCCCATAGAGACTGCCAGAGGACTGGACAACATGCCCTCCGATTTGACACACTGAACTCTGTCTGCAAAGTAGTTGGTGAACCAGGCAAGGCAGTCATTAGAAAAACCGAGGCTACTGAGTCTGCCGATAAGAATATGGTGATTGACAGAGTCGAAAGCCTTGGCCCGGTCGATGAAGACGGCTGCACAGTACTGTCTTTTATCGATGGCGGTTATGATATCATTTAGTACCTTGAGCGTGGCTGAGGTGCACCCGTGATCGACTCGGAAACCAGATTACACAGCGGAGAAGGTACGGTGGGATTAGAGATGGTGACCTGTTTGTTGACTTGGCATTCGAAGACTTTAGATTGGCAGGGCAGGATGGATATAGGTCTGTAACAGTTTGGGTCCAGGTGTCTCCCCCTTTGAAGAGGGCGATGACTGCGGCAGCTTTCCAATCCTTGGGGATCTCAGACGATATGAAAGAGAGGTTGAACAGGCTGGTAATAGGGGTTGCGACAATGGCGGCGGATAGTTTCAGAAATAGAGGGTCCAGATTGTGAAGCCCAACTGATTTGTACGGGTCCAGGTTTTGCAGCTCTTTCAGAACATCTGCTATCTGGATTTGGGTATAGGAGAACCTGGAGAGGCTTGGGCGAGTAGCTGCGGGGGGGCGGAGCTGTTGGCCGAGGTTGGAGTAGCCAGGAGGAAGGCATGGCCAGCCGTTGAGAAATGCTTGTTGAAGTTTTCGATAATCATGGATTTATCGGTAGTGACCGTGTTACCTAGCCTCAGTGCAGTGGGCAGCTGGGATTAGGTGCTCTTGTTCTCCATGGACTTTACAGTGTTCCAGAACTTTTTGGAGTTAGAGCTACAGAATGCAAATTTCTGCCTGAAGAAGCTGGCCTTGGCTTTCCTGGCTGACTGTGTATTGGTTCCTGATTCCCTGAACAGTTGCATATCGCGTGGACTATTCGATGCTATTGCAGTCCACCACAGGATGTTTTTGTGCTGGTCGAGGGCAGTCAGGTCTGGAGTGAACCAAGGGCTATATCTGTTCTTAGTTCTGAAAGAGGTTAAGGTATCTTTATTTTTACTCAAGTATGACGATTGGGTACTTTTTCCACCACTGCTTGTCTGTCTCTCGCCTCTGGGTAAGGGGTGGTAGCTGGGGGAGGCGGGCAAAGTGCTTAAATGGGTTTGGAAGTGTTTTGATGCAAACATTTATAAGACTCTAATTCAAGGCAAGGTCAGAGATGCACCTTCTGATTCTGTAATCATCTGCCTCACTTCTCAACTCCACATGACAGCTTTGGTAATCTCACTGGCACTGTGGTCGCTCTGCCTTTGAAATGTCAGCCTGCAGAGTGTCATCAGGGCAATGATTTACTAGACATTTGGGGGAGGGGTGGTGTTCTTTTTTGAGTAAGTCGAGAAAGGAAAGAGGTGTGAGCATAACTGTTGCATCGTGACTGACCCCCACTCCTTGTGCTTGTTAGCGCTGAATTCATAAGTGTGTGTGTGTGTGTGTGTGTGTGTGTATAGCTCTAAACATCTGTTATTCAAGCTCTCACTGTTCTGTATCCTGTCTTCCCAAGAATCTCCCCAAGTCTTCCTTCCTCCTTCTTTCTAAGAGTTTCTAAGGGATTCGTTATGTTTTTCTTATGATGAGGGAATCAGGGGTGAAGGGAGATGAACTATACAATATTGTGTGTGGGCAACATTAAAACTGCACCATGTAACTTTTTGGGCAACCTGACCAAATTAACATATAAATGTGAGTAATAGATCTGTCATTCTCATTGAAAGCACGTATAAGAAGCGGTAAGTCTATTCTATGGGTGTTATTTATATGCTTCCCATACTTAAGTTTTGTCTTTGCGTTTTGTACTTTCGATTTTGTACACCAGCTTCAAACAGCTAAAAATACAACATTTCTAATCAGATCTACACCAACAATAAGTCATCCAACTGATAACCACAGACATTCTCTAACCTTCAATGTCTCACTTGTCTGTTTCTCACACACACACACACACACACACACACACACACACACACACACACACACACACACACACACACACACACACACACACACACACACACACACACACACACACACACACACACACACACACACACACACAAGTTCAGCGCTAACAAGCACACCGAGGGTTTGTCAGTCACGATACAACAGTTCCGCTCACTCCTCGCACCTTTCTCTCCTCTGCATCTTGGCTCACTCAAAAAACAGCACCACCCCTCCCCCAAGTGTCTAGTAAATCGTTGCCCTGATGACACTCTGCAGTCTGATATTTCACAAGCAGAGCGACTGCTGTGCCACTGAGATTATCAAAAGTGCCAAGTAGAGTTGAGAAGCGAGGCAGATGATTACAGAATCAGAAGGTGCATCTCTGACCTTGCCTTGAATTAAAGTCTTAATGATGTGTTTGCATCAAAGCACTTCCAAATCCATTTTAGGCACCCACCCCCTTCCCCCATCTACCACCCCATACCCAGATGCGAGAGACAGTCAAGCCCTAACACAAGTTTTCTTGGATGCTACTGCTGCTGCAGCTTCCAATTCAGATCACACCCTCGGTTCACCTGGCTCTACATCCCATTCCATAACAGCATCCGATCAACAACAAAGATTAGTCAGAGGACAGAGGAAGATTAATGACATTTCTTGTTAACTAACTATAGTTTTGGCATGTCAGTTAGGACATCTACTTTGTGCATGACACAAGTCATTTTTCCAACAATTGTTTACAGACAGATGATTTCACTTATATTTCACTGTATCACAATTCCAGTGGGTCAGAAGTTTACATACACTAAGTTGACTGTGCCTTTAAAAAAACTGGAAAATTCCAGAAAATTATGACATTGCTTTAGAAACTTCTGATAGGCTAATTGCCATACTTTGAGTCAGTTGGAGGTGTACCCGTGGATGGATCTCAAGGCCGACCTTCAAACTCTGTGTCTCTTTGCTTGACATCATGAGAAAATCAAAAGAAATCAGCCAAGACCTTAGCCAAATACATTTAAACTCAGTTTTTCACAATTCCTGACATTTAATCAGAGTAAAAATTCCCTGTCTTAGGTCAGTTAGGATCACCACTTTATTTTAAGAATGTGAAATGTCAGAATAATAGTAGAGAGTGATTTATTTCAGCTTTTATTTCTTTCATCGCATTCCCAGTGGGTCAGAAGTTTACATACACTGAATTTGTATTTGGTAGCATTGCCTTTAAATGGTTTAACTTGGGTCAAACATTTCGGACAGCCTTCAAACTCAAATCAAATTTATTTATATAGCCCTTCGTATATCAGCTGATATCTCAAAGTGCTGTACAGAAATCCAGCCTAAAACCCCAAACAGCAAGCAATGCAGGTGTAGAAGCACGGTGGCTAGGAAAAACTCCCTAGAAAGGCCAAAACCTAGGAAGAAACCTAGAGAGGAACCAGGCTATGTGGGGTGGCCAGTCCTCTTCTGGCTGTGCCAGGTGGAGATTATAACAGAACATGGCCAAGATGTTCAAATGTTCATAAATGACCAGCATGGTCGAATAATAGTAAGGCAGAACAGTTGAAACTGGAGCAGCAGCATGGCCAGGTGGACTGGGGACAGCAAGGAGTCATGTCAGGTAGTCCTGGGGCATGGTCCTAGGGCTCAGGTCCTCCGAGAGAGAGAAAGAAAGAGATGAGGAGATAATTAGAGAAAGCACACTTAGATTCACACAGGACACCGAATAGGACAGGAGAAGTACTCCAGATATAACAAACTGACCCTAGCCCCCCGACACATAAACTACTGCAGCATAATACTGGAGGCTGAGACAGGAGGGGAAGCTTCCCACAATAAATTGGTTGAATTTTGGCCCATCCCTCCTGACAGAGCTGATGTAACTGAGTCAAGTTTGAAGGCCTCCTTGCTCGCACACGCTTTTTCAGTTCTGCCCTGTAACGGTTTTCTAGGTGTGAAGGAGAGTCGGACCAAAATGCAGCGTGTAGATTGCGATCCATGTTTAATGAACAAACGTAACACGAATCTAAATACAAAAACTACAAAACAATAAACGTAATGACAACCGAAACAGCTTAATACTTGTGCACATACACACAGAACAAGGAACAAAGACACTAAGGACAATCACCCAAAACAAACTCAAAGAATATGACAAACTCAAAGAATATGGCTGCATGCCCACACATAAATATGGTTCCCAATCAGAGACAACAATAAACACCTGCCTCTGATTGAGAAAACCACTTCAGAAAATAGCCATAGACTTAACCTGAACACCCCACTAGCTACAATCCCAATTTTACATACACACCACATACACAAACCCATGCCACACCAAAATAATGGCCTGACCAAATAAATAAAGATAAACACAAAATACTTACCTTTGACCAGGGTGTGACATGCCCACACATTTTCTATAGGTTTAAGGTCAGGGCTTTGTGATAAATGCCACTCCAATACTTTTGTAATGACTTTGTTGTCCTTAATGATGTTGCTCTTGCTGCTGGTGATTCTCTGATCCACCTCTATGCAGACGACACCATTCTGTATACATCTGGCCCTTCTTTGGACACTGTGCTAACAAACCTCCAAACGAGCTTCAACACCATACAACACTCCTTCTGTGGCCTCAGCCACGCGAATACGACAACAGGTTCTTCGCAAGTTAATTTTGCAGTATTGACACAGATATTGTTAGAAAAACAAGTCCGTTCGCTATGGGTTCTGAAGAGTATAAATAGAATACATAATGTTTTCACAACTCTATACAATTTCTTCATGTCCGCACTCGCTGAAGCTGTGTCTGTGCCACCTGATGAAAACAGTGTCTTTGAATCTCCTGGACCTCAGCTATTGGTGTGTTTTGGGGATCAAGCTCTTCAGGTGTTTTATTTGGATAATCATAGGGAAAAGTGGGTAAAGGCAACTCTCAGGCCTTTATGCTGAGGTAGACAAAGAAAAACTTTCCTCAGCATCGCTAGGTCCTCAGATGGGGAGATAAAATGGAATAGAATTTACGGGGCTCTGAATCTTGGTCCCAACATCATATCAGAAGTAGTCTAGACTGGAGTGCTTCTACAACCTGTGACCCAGAATGGGGGGCTACAGTCTGTCATGGCCTCCTTGCTCTTGAAATTGGGACTCAGCAGCACTGCTACTTGGCCCAAGTCAGTGGAGGGAAGACTCCTGGAGCATTCTACTGTCTCAATACCATCCTTACAGAACTAATTTAGCCTCTGGGCCCATCCATGGCCGTGAAAGTGGTTTCACCAAGAGCTCCGCACGCCCGTTGGATGCAGGGCATGGGCCTGGATATATTCCCTGTCCTGCAGTAATAGGCACTCAGCTCAGCCAGACACACCCACTCTGCTGGGAAATTGATTCTGGGGAATTTCCCACTGTGGGATGCCAGATCCTCGATTCCCTGCTCATCTCCCTGCAACACCCAGCATTATCTGCATGGGGGCGTGGGTGGCAATGCAAATCTAGGCTCAGGCTAACTAAAATCCTAGCTTGGAGTGAGGAAATGCTCATTATCACCAGTTTTATTGTCCAGAATCAAACACCTATTCTCACAATACTATTGGGAAATCTACTGTATAGGACTGACAGTTGTACTGTAAGTGGAGCTATAACTGTCTTATGCTAAGGATATTTATGTTATATTCAAGATCTAATGTATGTAATTCAATGTCTAGATGATTAAAACAGGATGTTGTTAGTTTGTGCCCTGGAGATGATGAACACTACTGTATTTTCTGTCTTGAACAGACAACACACCTCCTCTTTGCCATTGAGGAGAGGTAATGAGCGAGAATTGATTGCTTGTCCTGTACTGCGAGATGGTGTCATGGGTAGGATGAGTGATTGATTCATACTTATTGTTCTCCCGCTTCTGCTACTGTATAGGGAGGTAGAGTAGCATGTGTATAGTCGTGGCCAAAAGTTTTGAGAATGACACAAATATTAATTTTCACAAAGTCTGCTGCATCAGTTTGTATGATGGCAATTTGCATATACAGTACTCCAGAATGTTAGGAAGACTGAGCAGATGAATTGCAGCTAATTGCAAAGTCCCTCTTTGACATGCAAATTACCTGAATCTCCCAAAAACATTTCCACTGCAATTCAGCCCTGTCACAAAAGGACCAGCTGACATCATGACAGTGATTATCTCGTTAACACAGGTGTGAGTGTTGACGAGGGCAAGGCTAGAGGTCATTCTGTCATGCTGATTGAGTTCGAATAACAGACTGGAAGCTTCAAAAGGAGGGTGGTGATTGGAATCATTGTTCTTCCTCTGTCAGCCATGGTTACCTGCAAGGAAACACGTGCCGTCATCATTGCTTTACACAAAAAGCGCTTCACGGGCAAAGATATGGCTGCCAGTAAGATTGCACCTAAATCAACCATTTATCGGATCATCAAGAACTTCAAGGAGAGCGATTCAATTGTTGTGAAGAAGACTTCAGGGCACCCAAGAAAGTCCAGCAAGCGCAAGTTTATTCAGCTGAGGGATCGGGGCACCACCAGTACAGACCTTGCTCAGGAATGGCAGCAGGCAGGTGTGAGTGCATCTGCACGCACAGTGAGGCGAAGACTTTTGGAGGATTGCCTACTGTGAAGAAGGGCAGCAAAGAAGCCACTTCTCTCCAGGAAAAACATCAGGGACAGATCTTAAGATATTCTGCAAAAGGTACAGGGATTGGACTGCTGAGGACTGGGGTAAAGTAATTTTCTCTGATGAATCCCCTTTCCAATTGTTTGGGGCATCTGGAAAAAAGCTTGTCTGGAGAAGACAAGTTGAGCGCTACCATCAGTCCTGTGTCATGCCAACAGTAAAGCATCCTGAGACCATTCATGTGTGAGGTTGCTTCTCAGCCAATGGAGTGGCTCACTTACAATTTTGCCTAGGCAAGGAAACTCCACAGACCTTAATCCCATTGAGAATTTATGGTCAATCCTCAAGAGGCGGGTGGACAAACAAAAACCCACAAATTCTGACAAACTCCAAGCATTGATTATGCAAGAATGGGCTGCCATCAGTCAGGATGTGGCCCAGAAGTTAATTGACAGCATGCCAGGGCGGATTGCAGAGGACTTGAAAAAAATGGGTCAACACTGCAAATCTTGACCCTGCATCAACTTCATGTAATTGTCAAAAAAAGCCTTTGACAATTATGAAATGCTTGTAATTATACTTCAGTATTCCATAGTAACATCTGACAAAAATATCTAAAGACACTGAAGCAGCAAACTTTGTGGAAATTAATATTTGTGTCATTCTCAAAACTTTGGGCCACAAATATATGTTGAGAGTGAGTTGGGTGATACAGAGGCTACTGAGGCAATGTGTATGAGTGAGGAGTGTCTGAGGACAGCAGTTGCAGAGCCCAGAATGCACGGGTTTTTATTCTAAGCCTTTCTTTCTTTCTTAATGTTTTTACACTGTATTGTGTGAGTTTGTGTGGTGTGTGTGTGTGTGTGTATGTGCTTACAGCTTGTCAGTATGGTGGGATCCTAGCAGAGTAACAACACAATACAATACACAGGAAGTAAGGGCCATCCATGTCACACCAGGAAGAGAGGGGCAGTCTTCCCAGAATGCTCCCCACGCTCTGTCTGTGCCAAACCATCACCATGGCGATGACATGGCCCAGTACTGTATAGTGTGGGCGTCATTAATGCTTCTAGGACAGAACAGCCAGTCAGCCCTGAGTAAATGTTGAGTGACACGACACATAGAGAAGCTGTTGCACTCCAATCTGTTCAGTCCTACATCGTGGGCTGTCTTGGATAGCATGGCATCGGCTAAAGTCCCCCTCACTCTGAAAAATGTGTATACAAAATTGCTTTAAAGGATAGGGGCCTCCCAGTAGAGTTCAGGTGATAGAAGGAAGGTCATATATGGTAACAGTGAGATTGCTGAGTCGCTGAAAAGTGTGGCTTGTGGTATGGGTTAGGAGATTATTGAGCAACATATGTATTGTGCTTCCCAAACTTTTTCAGTCATGGCCCCCTTTCATCACGGGGGAACATCCAACAATTCTACCAGTAGCTATGGTGGGATAATTATTTTTAAACCATTAAATTCACCATAGTGTATTATTGAGAGGGTCAAATTGGCCTGCCTCTAATATAGGGGGGAGGGTGTCATGACCCCCCTGTACCCCCCATAAGTTATGTGCCTGTGTGTGTGTGTGTGTGTGTGTGTGTGTGTATATGTATTTATGCATGTGTTGTATTTGTCTACTTATCTGTTTGTCTGCCGTTTTGCCTTGTCACTTGTATCCTCATATGCCAAGCAGTGTTTCAGAATAAGCAGTGTTAGTGAATGCCACAGAACATGGTTTCAAATTATCCAAATGGATCTTATGCATCGACATCCTGCTGTCTTCCAAATAATTCATTTGCTGCATGTACTACTATTCTGACTGGGGTTTCATTATGCACTGAGTCTACAGAGTATGCTTGTCGGGGTGAGAGAGGGAGAGGGCGAGGACGAGAGGGTAGAGGAAGCAGAGTCAGTGTGAGGGTGAGGAACAGGGACCCCCTGCTGAGGCTCATCTCCATATGAAAGCATCATATTGCTGCCCCCTACCTCTGAAACCACAACTCGGAGTTATGGAAGTCATAGGGAGCTCCCATATACTGAACTGTATCCCCTATCCCCTGAGACAGTGTAATAAGAGAGACACTGCAGTATCCCCCTATGTGTGAAGAGCTCAAGGATTACTGTGTCACCCATGGGTAGAGACAGAGACTGACTTTGCTGTGTAGCCTGCCGGAACATAGAGAAATGGACTTTACTTTGTTCCCTGTAAGAGGAGGTGGAGACCAGCTTTACTGTTTCCCCTGTGGACATACAGTAATTAGGCTTTAGTACTGTATGTCCCCATTGGTAGGAATCTGAGGCCTGAGTACTTCCCCTGTAGGAATATACAGTCTTCACCGAGTTCTCCATTCAAAAAATTGAACTGTGGAGTTGTTCACAATGTGGAGATGCACAAAAGGTCATAATGTTAGAGCCTTTCAATGTTCAGACAGGGGATAAAGCCTTGTTCACACTTGGACCATTTGTTTACTTCACCCCATTGAATCTATGCATCGTATGTGCCATGTTGAGCCCTGAGGCTAAACTGTGATTCTACCAGTATCTTGTCCTTAATTGTGTTCCTCTCATCCATATTTCCCCACATTCGAGTGACTTGTGGTTTCAACCCAGTGTAAACTTGTCAAACAGTGTACCTGGTTTTGACATGACTACCGGCGTTGTCATGTATGATGTTTAACATTGTGAGGCCAGCAACTTCCAAGCTGACCTGAGATGACAGTCAGGCTGAGGCAGTCATGTGGTGTAATAGCCCAAGGCTTCTGATTTTTTTACTCAAGCCAATCAAATCGCTGGATCTCATCCAAGTTGTTCACATGTGCATCTGTACAGAAAGGCCATGAACATCACATATGGCATGTGCCAGCCAGTGGCAACTCTCCCTTTGTGGAATAAGAATAGGTACTGATCTGAGAATGTCTGGGACACTGGAACGGCCCTGTTCTATTGTAGCGTGCTGGTTCATTGAATTCCTCCCAACCATTTGGCTTGAAATGAAATTGCCTCTATGAATCATGTCGTACTGTAGCTATTGGATTTCCTTCCACTGCAGAGGATAGCCTAATCACACAAGCGTCAAAAAATGAGAGGGATCAGTAAAGTTTGTTTTGGGAGTGAGTGCTTGTCTAAGATTGTTTACATTGTCTCTGGAAGTCATATTTGTCTCTCAATCCAACAATGTTCCCATTCATAATAGTAGCCTAATATTTTGTCCCTCTGAAAGGACAGAGGAATAAATCCATCATGTCACTCCCAAATCTGTTTACGGTGTGACACTGAACAAATATCTAACTTCCCTTATCCCACAGTTCCCAATACTATTCTTAGAAATGTTAATTTTCATATCAGTGATTTGACCTTTTTTTCCTCCTTCTGCCTAGTAAACCAGGGTAGTATTTCATCAGGGGAATATTTGGGTGCTGTGACAACCCTGTAAACTGAGGGGAGTGTGACAAGTCACAGGGCAACATTTATTTGCCCAGAGGTTATGCTCCATCTCATGTTTATTTACTTCTGAATTGGCTTATTTTACACCACCTTTAAGAACAATAAAGAACTTGCTCTTTCCAGTCTTACCAGACTGACCAGGTTAATCCAGGCAAAAGCTATGATCCCTTATTGATGACAATTGTTAAATTCACTTGAATCAATGTAGATGAAGAGGAGGAGACAGGTTAAATAATTATTTTTAAGCCGACACAGAATGAGAGGCACAGCGTTTTAGGTGTGTTTTCCGCTTGTTCTCCTGCCTCCCTAAGTGGACACACCATCCCTCCATCACAAACCATCGATCCACCCCTCCACCGATGTGTTAACCACCCTGTATGTTCTTTCTTCTCATGAGAGAGAGAGAGAGAGCGAGAGAGAGACTATAACATTGACACAGTTTTCATCGACCTCTTTGTGTAATTCCCTGTATCTTCACAGGCTCAAGATGGTCTGTTTGGGTGTGCAAGTAGTGTTGTTGTGTCTAGACATATGTAGCAATGTGCATGCCCCGCCCACCAAAGGATCTGTCTTTTTCAGCAATCTATTTCCTGTGTTTGAGGGGGGGAAATCCACTTGTCACTTAAATATAGCTGGATTGATTGCTTTCATTTTACTCCTCTGACTCTTTCATACTCTAGCTTGTGCCTGTCGTTTTTTCTTGTTAATATTATGACCGTGTAAATGTTCATAATAGCCTGTCAAACACACCCCAGTATTGGCTTAAATGGTCTCAATGGAATACTTTGTCTTTCTGTTGTATCTATAAGAGAACTAAAACTTTGTCAGGGATTTAACACATTGTCTTGACACTTACTGTAACGAGTGTGCTGAGAGTCGGGAAGCAAGTACAGGGGGTGAGTATTTTAATAATTAAATAAACAACACAATAACCACGAAACACAAACAACGCACCGACATGAAACATAGTCAATAACACCTGATGAAAGAACCAAGGGGAGTGACAGATAATCAAGGAGGTGATGGAGTCCAGGTGAGTTTCATGAGGCGCTGGTGCGCTTGACACTGGTGACAGGTGTTCAGGATAATCAGCAGCCTGATGACCTAGAGGCCGGAGAGGGAGTATAGGTGACACTTACATCACAAGAAAGAGAAGAAAGCTAACTTAATGTTGATTGGTGTTCATTTTTTAGGAGTTGAAAAAAGTAATATTTTAATACAGTTAAAATGTTTACAAATTACACAGTGCACAAAACATTAGGAACGCCTGCTCTTTCCATGACATAGACTGACCAGGTGAATCCAGGTAAAAGCTATAATCCCTTATTGTCACTTTAAATCCACTTCAATCAGAGTAGATGAATGGTAGGAGACAGGTTAATTAAAGAAGGATTTTTAAGCCTTGAGACAATTGAGACATGGATTGTGCATGTGTGCCATTCAGAGGGTGAATGGGAAAGACAGAAGATTGAAGTGCCTTTAAATGGGGAATGGATGTAGGTCCAAAGCTCCCTGGTTTGTGTCAAGAACTGCAAAACTGCTGTCTTTTTCACACTAAACAGTTTCCGTGTATATGGTGCAACCAATTACCTTCAGGAGTCACAGAATTTGTTAAATAAAGTCCACCTGTGCAATCTAAGTGTCTCATGATCTCAGTATATATACACCTGTTCTGAAAGGCCCCAGAGTCTGCAACACCACTAAGCAAGGGGCACCATCAAACAAGCTGCACCATGAGACCAAGGAGCTCTCCCAACAAGGTCAGGGACAAAGTTGTGGAGAAGTACAGATCAGGGTTGGGTTATAAATAAAATATCAGAAACTTTGAACATCCCACGGAGCACCATTAAATCCATTATTTAAAAAATGGAAAGAATAAGCCACCACAACAAACCTGCCAAGAGGGGCCACCCACCAAAACTCACGGACACGGCAAGGAGGGCATTAATCAGAGAGGCAACAAAGAGACCAAAGATAACCTTGAAGGAGCTGCAAAGCTCCACAGCGGAGATTGGATATCTGGCCATAGGACCACACTAAGCCACACACTGCACAGAGCTGGACTTTACGGAAGAGTGGCCAGAAAAAAAGCCATTGCTTAAAGAAAGAAATAAGCAAACACATTTGGTGTTCACCAAAAGGCATGTGGGAGACTCCCCAAACATATGGAAGAAGGTACTCTGGTCAGATAAGACTAAAATGTAGCTTTTTGGCCATCAAGGAAAATAACATGTCTGGCACAAATCCAACACCTCCCTTCACCCAGAGAACACCATTCCCACAGTGAAGCATGTGGTGGAAGCATCATGCTGTGGGGATAATTTTCATCAACAGGGACTGGGAAACTGGTAAGCATTGAATAAATGATGGATGGAGCTAAATACTGGAAAATCCTTGAGTGAAACCTGTTTCAGTCTTCCAGAGATTTGAGACTGGGCCGGAGGTTTACCATCCAGCAGGACAATGACCCTAAGCATACTGCTAAAGCAACATTTGAGTGGTTTAAGGGGAAACATTTAAATGTCTTGGAATGGCCTAGTCAAAGCCCAGACCTCAATCCAATTGAGAATCTGTGATATGACTTAAAGATTGTGTCACGCCCGCTCCCGCACTTTCTCCTCCTGGCGCTCGAGGGTGCCAGGATCCCCAGCATTACGCACTCAAGCCACCATCAGTACGCCCACCTGCCTTCCCCCATCACGCGCATCAGCGGTCATTGGACTCACGTGAACTCAATTACTTGTGTAATTACCTTCCCTATATATGTCTGTTCCCAAGCTCTGTTCCCTGCTTCGGGATTAATGTCTCATGTCTGTGTTACCCGTGTTCTGACGCTGTTCCTCTCTTGTTTCCTTGTCTGTTCCCTGAATAAATGTCTGACTCCCCATACCTGCTGCTCCTGTCCGGTGTCGGCCCTTACAGATTGCTGTACACCAGTAGAATCCATCCATCTTGAAGGAGCTGGAGCAGTTTTGCCTTGAAGAGTGGGTAAAAATCCCAGTGGCTAGATGTGCCAAGCTTATCGAGACATACCCCAAGAGACTTGAAGCTTTAATTGCTGCAAAAGGTGGCTCTACAAAGTATTGACTTTGGGGGGGTTAATAGTTATGCACACACAAGTTTCAGTTTTTTGTCTTATTTCTTGTTTGTTTCACAATAAAAAATAGTTTTCAAATCAAAAGATACAAACCCCCCTAAAAATCTATTTTATTCAGTACACCACCCCATTCACGGAAATAGATTGCTCCTACAGACAGTGAGTCGTGACTGTGGCTTGTTATATAAAGCAGGCAGACAGGCATCATTGCATTCAGTTACTGTTCAATTGAATGTTAGAATGGGCAAAATGAGGGACTTTAGCAACTTTGAGCGTGTCATGACTGTCAGTGCCAGACGTGCCGGATCTAGTATCTCAGAAACGAACGCCCTCCTGGGCATTTCACACACGGCAGTGTCTAGGGTTTACAGAGAATGGTGTGACGATCAAAAAACATCCAGTCAGGGGCAGTCCTGTGGGCAAAAACAGTTAATTGATGAGAGAGGTCAAAGGAGAATGGCAGGAATCACGCAAGCTTACAGGCAGAGCAAATAATAGACAAATAACGGTGCAGAACGGCATCTCAGAACGCAGAACTCATCGGTTCTTGTCATGGATGGGCGCTTGTAGCAGACGACCACACCGGGTTCCACTCCTATCAGCTAAAAACAAGAAGAAGTGGCTCCAGTGGGCACGCAGTCATCAAAAATTAATAATTGAGGATTGGAAAACATCGCCTGGAATATAACAGCGAGTTCATTTTACTTGAGTGGCCTGTACAGTCCCAAGACGTCAACCTAATACAGCATCTTTGCGATGAGATGGAACGGGGTGTTCACAGCATGAATGTACCATTATCCAATCTGCAGCAACTGCGTGATACCATCACATCAGCATCGACCAGCATCCCTGTGGAATGTTTCCGACAACTTGTAGAATGCCCCAAAGAATTCAGGCTGTTATGGAGGCAAAGGGGGATCCATCCCAGTACTAGATGGGTGTACCAAAACTGGTCAGTGAATGTTGCTTTTAAAACTTGTCTTACAATTTTGATGACTGTTTGCTAATATAAGGGACAACGTGAATGATCAGATTTTCAGAGTGGACCAGAAGGTATGGGTCAGTTTCTTTGGTGTTTAATTTCTCTGCAGATATTGATTATGTTTAACTTCTTATGGTATAGGGGACGCTTGCGTCCCACTTGGGCAAAAACCAGGGAAAATGCAGCGCGGCAAATTCAAATAAAATTATATAAAAATCAAACTTTCATTAAATCACACATGTAAGATACTAAATTAAAGCTACACTCGTTGTGAATCCAGCCAACATGTCAGATTTTAAAAAGGCTTTTCGGCGAAAGCATAAGAAGCTACTATCTGATGATAGCACAACAGTAAACAAAGAGTAGCATATTTCAACCCAGCAGGCCCTACACAAAACGCAGAAATAAAATATAAAACATGCCTTACCTTTGACGAGCTTCTTTTGTTGGCACTCCAAGATGTCCCATAAACAACACAATTTCATCATTTTGTTCGATTAATTCCGTCCATATATATCCAAAATGTCCATTTAATTGGCGCGTTTGATCCAGAAAAAAACAGCTTCCAAATTGCGCAACGTCACTACAAAATATCTCAAAAGTTGTCTGTAAACTTTGCCAAAACATTTCAAACTACTTTTGTAATGCAACTTTAGGTATTTTTAAACGTTAATAATCGATCAAATTGAAGACGGGTCTATCTGTTTTCAATAGAGGACGAGAGGAAACTAACGCTACTTTTCAAGTCTTGCGCACTCTCAACAGCGTTACCTTTTTCCAAGATGGCCGTACTTCTTCATTGCACAAAGGAATCACCTCAGCCAAATTCCAAAGACTGGTGACATCCAGTGGAAGCAGTAGGAACTGAAAACAAGTACCTAAAAAGAAAATTGGAACGGTTAGTCCTTGGGGTTTTGCCTGCTACATATGTTCTGTTATACTCACAGACATGATTCAAACAGTTCTAGAAACATAGTGTTTTCTATCCAAATCTACTAAAAATATGCAACCTATTTATCCTAAAGTGAAAATTCTGCCCCCTATACCTTAAGAAGTTAAACCAATAGCTTTTGTTGCAGTGAAGGCAATAAAGATCCGTGTTAGAGTTATTCTTGTTGGGCTCATATCTGGGATATGGACCAGCAAGCACAGTATTGAGGGTATGTTCTTTAGGCTGAGCTTGTGTATAATGTCTGGACTAGTAGAAACACAAAACAACAAACAGTATCAGCTCTTGAGGGCTTCACACTCACAGCAGGCTTTGAATGGAAATATTTAAGCTGTCAAGCTAAGGGCTCTGTAGACGTATGTATGTCAGACTGCGGAGGCTGTTGTGAGCTTGGGACGATTCCAGAGAGGGGGGTGTACTGTCGATTCCAGAAGGGCTTTAGGTGCTCAGCTCACAGATGTAAGAGGATATCCCATGTTACTACACAGCTGTGTAAACAAAAAAACACTCTCCATGACTCAGTACCATTGAGCTGTGTGCTGAGTCAAACAGTTGTATGCCCACAATCAACAACTTGTACATTGGCTAAGTAGCATTTTCTGCCTCTCTTCTTTCTCCTCCTTTCATTCAGTAATGAGATGAAAACAGCTCTCATTTAGCCTGAGTGGGGGAAGTGACAAACACGAGTGCAAAGGATGCTCCAGAGTTCAAGCCCATCTAGCCATTAGAGGACCACCTGTTTCCTGCATTCTCCATGAATCCTAACAGACTCCATGTAAAGATGGACTTTCAGGTATTTGCAGAGGGAGACTAGGTACCAAATTTACTCTGCCGCATGCATTCTGTAGGTGATGGGTTTTCTTACTCACACATTCTCTCTCTCTCTCTCTCTCTCTCTCTCTCTCTCTCTCTCTCTCTCTCTCTCTCTCTCTCTCTCTCTCTCTCTCTCTCTCTCTCTCTCTCTCTCTCTCTCTCTCTCTCTCTCTCAATATTGTATGATTGTCACATTTGAACCTGATGTCATATGAGTTCACAATGAAAGTCTCCATATGAAGCTGCACTCACAGATGGACGTAATCTGTCATATCCTCGCAAATTGGAATGGTTCAAAAAATATTTAAAAAAACAGACGCCGGCAGCGAACTTCATCACAACTTCACTTCAATGAATTATTTATTTTTAATGGAGTCCAGGAAACAGTCATGAATATATAAATAAATGGGTATTCATCAAATCATCTTACCAGCTCTTTGTGACCACACAACATTTTTCAATCAGAAGAATCTAGAGAGAAGACAGTGACGTTGTTCCCTTTTGAGATGCAGTGTAAAGGTATGGCATATTGAAGACTCTCGAGGATGAAAGTGTCTTCATTATTTTCCCTTATTTTATCATTCACCCACAAACAGAGATTTTTTCATACATGTCTGTATGTGGCACAGCGACATGTGAACCAGACAAATGAATAAACAGATTGTAAATAGGGGAGATTAGAGATTAAATTATGCTCAATAAAGCCAATCCAATGCCCCTAACCTTTCCATCTGGTAGTGAATAATGAACTGAGATGCCTAGCAGGGCATTCAGGATTGAGGTAGCATTTCACTTTGCTGCAGCTCCACAGCCAAAAGAAAAACAGCTGACTCTCCCTCAGTGGTGGTATGCTTGAGTATGGGAAGCCTGTCGCATGTCACCTGAACTGCAGCGCGAGCTAAATTTAGGTCTGTCTCAAATGCAGCTGTGGCTTTGTACCAGAACCAAGTCGATGTGCAGGGGTACGAGGTAATTGAGGTAGATATGTACATATAGGAAGGTATAAAGTGACTAGATAACAGGATAGATAATAGCAACAGCGCATGTGATGAGAAGCAAACTTAGGGATGGTGTTGGAATTGTGCACGGCCACGCAGTCGTGGGTGAACAGGGAGAACAGGAGGGGACTAAGCACTCATCCATGAGGGGCCCACGTGTCGAGTGTCAGCATGACAGATGTGTTCGTGCCTACCCTCGACACCTGGAGGTGGCCTGTCAGGAAGTCCAATCCCAGGGTCCTGGGCTTAGTGATGAGCTTGGAGGGCACTATTGTGTTGAACGCTGAGCTATAGTCAATGAACTGCTATTGTCACGTAGGTGTTCCTCTTGTCCAAGTGGGAGAGGACAGTGTGCAGATGAATGGACAGACGGATGGACAGACAGACACATAGGGTTTGAGATATGGAGAGATATAGGGTTTGAGATATGGAGAGATACAGGGTTTGAGAGATGAAGAGATGGAGAGATACAGGGTTTGAGAGATGGAGAGATATAGGGTTTGAGATATGGAGAGACAGGGTTTGAGAGATGGAGAGATACAGGGTTTGAGAGATGGAGAGATACAGGGTTTGAGAGATGGAGAGATATAGGGTTTGAGATATGGAGAGATACAGGGTTTGAGAGATGGACAGACAGACACATAGGGTTTGAGATATGGAGAGATATAATGTTTGAGAGATGGAGAGATACAGGGTTTGAGAGATGGAGAGATACAGGGTTTGAGAGATGGAGAGATACAGGGTTTGAGAGATGGACAGACAGACACATAGGGTTTGAGATATGGAGAGATATAATGTTTGAGATATGGAGAGATACAGGGTTTGAAAGATGGAGGGATACAAGGTTTGAGAGATGGACAGATACAGGGTTTGAGAGATGGAGAGATCCGCAGGCATTCCAATTAGAGTATTAACAGATACTGATATGAATATTATATGTGTGGTTGTGTACAGCATTAAAGAGAGAGAGCGAGTGTGACAGAGTGGGAGAGAGAAAGATATCAGACAGCAGGAGGTAGGTAGGTGGTGGGAAGAATAATCTCTCTCTCTCTCTCAAGACACTTTGCTTTATGGATTAGGCGCCAGGGTGTGTGGGATGGTAATCAGTTGTGTTAATGCTCAGGCCGCCCGTCTGCACTTTTGTTCCAGCTATGCAGCTGTAAATTGATGGAGGCCACCAAGACAGAACGGAGTACATACAGTCAACAAGACCAAAGGCAGAATATAGCTACAGATAGCTCTGAATCTGGGTGATTGTGCTGTCAGCTCAATATCTTTCCATGCAATGTATTTTTGTTTTGCAAATAAGTAGCTAGTTATTTACCTGAAATTGTAACCATTTTGTCTGCATCATCATTTCAGTCATATTTCTGGAGGCAGTACGATAATCTGGTCATATTCCCAATAGTGACATTTTCAATGCAGTAAAATTGGGAATATTTCCAACACCCCCCAGGGAATATTTCCAACACCCCCCAGGACTATACTAATGGGTGAAAAATATATCCAATAAGGGGGACAGGAGAAAACAGCATTTAAAAATCACCTCAATAGGAGTGATAGAGCTGGTCACAGACAATTCAGAATAAGGACAGATTCCTTCCCCCTCATTCCCCATCTCCCCCTCCCTCCCTGTCCTCCTCTTCCCCCTCCCTCCCTGTGCATTGTACTCTGTAATTGCTTTGACCCTGAGGCTCTGGCTGAGGTGTCCAGAGGCTGCAGAGAAGACATGATATGTCAAACCGATGGAGCCTTTCTCAAATCTAGCCTGACCAGAGAGAGGTGGCACTGAAAACAGAGTAGCAACACAGAGATGCAAGGGGACAAAGTCAGGAGTAGGAAAAGTAGGCAGTGAAGGAGATATGGAGTCAGATAGGGAGAGACAGTCAGAGAAAAGAAGGAGAGTGAGACAAGTGACCCCAACCAAGCAGTGGCGGTTCTGGGGGGCAGTGCCCCTGTGACAATGATTTTGGAGCCAGCCAGAGATAGAGAAGTGGCTGACAGAGGAAGAAGAGTGGCCGGGAGAGGAGTACGTGTCACGACTTCTGCCAAAGTCGGTTCTTCTCCTTGTTCGGGCGATGTTCGGCAGTCGACGTCACCGGTCTTCTAGCCATCATCGATCTATTATTCATGTTCTATTTGTTTTGTCTGGTTGTCGTACTCACCTGGTTTCAATTCCCTAATTACATGTTCCCTCTTTTTCCCCCATGTCCTTGTCGGGAGTTGTTTATTGTAAGTACGTCTGCTTTATGTGACTGGTGCGAAAGAGGTTTTGTGCCCATGTGTTTTGTTGTTTTTGTATGGCAGTAGTTATCTTCTTGGCGCACCCATCCCATTAGCGGGATCATTTTCATCAACACCCGCTGAATTGTAGCACGCCAAATTCAAATTTAATTACTAAACATATTTAATTTTCATGAAATCACATGTGCAATATAGCAAAACACATCTTAGCTTGTTGTTAATCCACCTGGCGTGTCAGATTTCAATATAGCTTTTCGGCGAAAGCATAACAAGTGTTTATGTAAGAACATCTCTCTCAGTAGACAAAATATTACAAACACCTAGCAGCCAAGTAGATTGGTCACGAAAGTCAGAAAAGCAATAGCTTAAATAGCTTACCTTTGATGATCTTTGGGGGTTTGCACTCACGAGACTCCCAGTTACACAATAAATATTATTTTTGTTCCATAAAGATTATTTTATATCCAAAATACCTCCATTTGTGTGGCGCGTTATGTTCAGAAATCCACAGGCTCGAGCGGTCACGACATTGCAGACGAAAATTCCAAATAGTATCCGTAATGTCCACAGAAACATGTCAAACAATTTTTATAATCAATCCTCAGGTTGTTTTTAAAATATATAACCGATAATATATCAACCGGGACTGTCGCTTTTTCAATAGGAGAGGGAGAGACCATGGCTGCCCCACTCTGTTGCGCAAGCAAAACTCTGCGAACACCCAGCTATCCACTGATGCGATGTTATCTTTCTCACGCATTTTTTAAAATAAAAGCCTGAAACTATGTCTAAAGACTGTTGACGCCTTGAGGAAGCCATAGGAAAAGGAATCTGGTTGATATCCCTTTAAATGGAGCGAAGGCAGGCTATGGAACATGGCGCTTTCAAAATAGAAGCCACTTCCTGGTTTGATTTTCCTCAGATTTCTGCCTGCAATATCAGTTCTGTTATACTCACAGACAATACAGACAATTTTGACAGTTTTGGAAACTTTAAAGTGTTTTCTATCCTAATCTGACAATTATATGCATATTCTAGATTCTGGGCCTGAGAAATAGGCAGTTTCAAATGGGTACGTTTTTAGCCAAAAACGAAAATCCTGCCCCCTACACTCAAGAAGTTACGTACATTAAACGGCTCCGGCTATTTACCAAGTTCTGCTCTCCTGCGTTTGACTTCCATGCGACCAGTTACGCACCCCTGACAGTACGTATGCATGGTAGAAGAAGACTGAGAGGAAGATCAAGAGCTGTAGTCTCAGGTGAGATTATGGCTACTATAATTGATCATGTAATAAGTCATCACATCTGCAACGCTCAACAGTGGCATCTATTGTGAGAAGTTTCCAGCAAAACAACAGTTAAGACGTGCATTCTGCAAGGGCATCTGACTGAACTTCACATCACAGAAGTAAGTTGAGAAAAGCCTCCAAACCAACTTGTGTTTAATTGTTTTTGTGTTTCTGCTTAGGAACCAACGGTTGTTACCTACCACAGGCGGGAAAGGTAGGATTTTCACTGCTGTGCAGGAAACTGCCATCGTTGATATGGTCATCAGACATAATGGTATAAAACTCATAGAGATTTGGGACAGAGTGTTGGCAGACAATATTACATTTGGAAATATTAACAATGTAAGCATAACAACTATTTCCAGAGTCCTGAAACAACATAAAGTCAGGAAAGCAGTTGTCCCCATTGAGAGGAACTCAGAACGAGTCAAGCAACTCAGGAACCAATATGTCCAGGTAAATGACTATACAATATAGAACTGGTTTTGAACAGAACCAAACAGGGCAGGGGCAGACAAAGGCTTGTTTTTAGGTATAATGTAAACTACCGTAATAGCCTAACCCTTGTGGATTTATTCTAGAGTCATGGAGAATGAAGCCAGGTGAACACCCCACATATTCATCTTTGTGGATGAGGCTGGTTTCAACTTAGCCTAAACACAATGTGTACAGCAATATCCTCTGATGGATTGCTGTTACAAACAGCTAATTGGGCCATACAACACTGAGCGTCTCATTTCATTCCTGGATGACCTCTATGGAAGAGTTGTGCCAGGTGAGGAAAGGGTGAGGAGAAATCGGCCAACGTTTGTAATTATCTGGAACAATGTGGGATTTCACCAATCCCTGTGCAGTCACCGAGTGGTTTGCAGCCCATCCCAGGATGGTGTCACTTTTCCTCCCACCTTACTATCCATTCCTCAACCCCATAGAGGAATTATTTTCCTCAAGGAGGTGGAAGGTTTATGACCACCATCCACATGATCAAATGTCCCTCCTGGATGCAATGAATGCTGGATGCCTGGACATATCTGCAGAAGATTGCCAGGGATGGACCAGGCATGACGAAAGATTATTTCCTATGTGTATTGCCCAAGATGACATAAGATGTGGATGGGAACCTGTAGCCAAATGCAGAAGACAGGGTTGACTAGCATTGCTATTGTATCTGTATTGGTAGATGGTGTATATACACATTTTTGTATTTTGGAAACACTCAATGCCAAAAAATGACATCAAATGTATTGAGGCATATTGCATCATGTCTGATTTAGGTCATTGTTTTATGAGTGACAAAGTGTGCTTGTTGGGTGACAACATTTGCTAGTGTTATGGACGAATTAGTTGATTTGAGACATGCATGAAGTGTTTTGGTAGTTTTAGTGCATTTTGGATGTGAAATGTACTGCTGTGCCAAGCCGAAAGTTGGTTAGGAGAACTGTTTTGAGAGTTTTGAAAAAGTAACCTAAGTATTGAGAAGGGTCCTAGCGATTGTAAAAAAAAAACTGTAACACAATTCTTAGTATTTGCTCTGTATGTGAACAGGGCAGTTTTATAGCCCATCATCTTCCATGGTACTGAAGCTGCTATACTGTATCGATTCTAGTAGTGTGCATGTTAACATGGTTCTGAACATCTTCATGTTCTGTCTGGATACTTGGAGAGAGAGATTGTTCAGCTTGTTTGGTCACAGAGGACAGATCTGCTTATCTAGTGGCTTTTCTTGCCCTCTCACCAGAGCCCCCCCTGGGAACAATACTGAAACAAAACTATTATGAATCGCTAACACACAACAACACAGGAGGAATGTGTGAGAGTGGATCCGTCGAAGGGAGAAACACTTTTAAGCCGTTGTAGTGGAAAATGTAACCGAAAACACATATCTTCGATACATGCCGTGTCATTTTTTTGTCTTCCATTTTATGTCGCTTAACCAATCAAATGACTCGCTGGGAAGGTCTCCGCCTTCGGAATTAGTTTTCTGCTTCCAAACGCATTTAGAAAAACACTTTTGTGAGTGTGTGGGCGTGTTTGTTGGTGTGAGTGTTTGTGTGTGCGCATGTTTGTGTGAGTGAGTGTGCGCGTGTTTGTGTGTGAATGTGTGAGTGTGTGTGCGTGTGTTTGTGTGAGAGTAAGTTTAAGTGTGCATATGTGTACACACATTTACATGTGCTAGCTCTCTCAGATTCGATACTGCATTGGTTAATTTATTCAATAAATCTCTAAACCTCCTTTTATTCCACCATATTTCTGGACCACATTGCTGAAACATTAATCAAGTTCTACTTTAGACCCTATTATCCCATCAACTGTATCATCTTTCAACCTGAGCTCAGTCACAGAGAAGTTTTCTCTGGCCTTGGAACTAATGCCTGTGTTTCCATAGTTAAAGCCCACCAGTGGGCCATGCAATGGAGAAAGACCATAAAGCGGTGGGTCAGTTCTGGGGATTCTCTCATCCCTGAAACAGTCTGGGAAGAGATTAATAGCCCTCCTGTCAGAGCCTGATAGACTCCTTTTTAGAATGAGATTCCCCTGCCATGCCTGGGCTCTGTGTCCCTATGTCTCCCTGTGTCCATTCCTATAAGGGATGAACGACCACAAAAGTAACATAGATGACATGGATGACATGGATTTGGTTGATTTACTTCCTTCTATACCAAAACGTACAATGTTGATCATTCTAGGAAAGCATACAGTAAATAGACAGAACCGTCTAGGCAAATGAATGTAAATGTTGATAGAAGAGTCAAAAAGGGAAAACAAGTCAGGAGGACATACTGTACTGTTGTGTTCTGATAGAAGAGTCAGGAGACTTATGCAGCTGGAAGAGACAATACACATCAAAAGGATTAACATTTCCCAAAGTTAGCAAATAAACACATCATAATCCCCCCTAAGAATGAATGACATAAAAATAGTAAGATTAAGAATACTTACGTTTCTGAGTTGAACCCACTAAGTGTGGTGCAGTATAGGGGCCCCACAAGGGTACGTTCTCAGCCCTCTCCTGTACTCCCTTTGGATGTAATAAATGTATCACTAGTCACTTTAAACAATGCCACTTTATATAATGTTCACATACCCTACATCACTCATCCATATATTTGTATGTACATATTCTTATTAATTCCTTTACACTTGTATGTATAAGGTAGTTGTTGTGAAATTGTTAGATTACTTGTTAGATATTACTGCATGGTCGGAACTAGAAGCACAAGCATTTCGCTACACTCGCATTAACACCTGCTAACCATGTGTAAGTGACAAATAACATTTGTGTCCTTGTTTAAAAGCCTATCATCCCTGGGCCTGAATGTCTGACCATTCCTTAATGAGGTAACTGATTGACGACTCAGGCAAACAGCATGATTAGACTAAGATGGTATCCTTCATGCACCGTGTCTTGGATGAATTAATAATTAAAAACAATGTAGTTGGACTATCTGGGAGTCAAACCATCTTTCTATGTTTCTGAAGTAGGTGGCATAGGCAGAAGTGGAGTTATTTCTGCGAGATATGCTGTGTAGATGGTAAACTGAGAGTGGTGTCATGCTGTCAGGTGGGAGTGAGGAGAGAGCAGCCAGCTTGAGGGACCTACAGCATGGAGATCCAGCAGTGACAGACGACAGGTGTCTGGATGAGACATGTCTGGGATGAAAGGAGAGCACTGGCTGCTGTCTCCTCTGCATGACTTATAGACAGTAACATCTCTCATTAACAGTGTTTTTGAATGTCTGTGAGGGAGTGCGCGTATATGTGCGTGCAAGTTTGCATGCATGTGTTTGCAGGTGTGTGTGTGCGCGTGTGTGTGCCTTCAATGCATGCATGGGTAATTTCATTAAAAAACACACTGTAGGGTTCATCAACTATATTCAGCCACGGACCAATTTTCTCCTTGTGCGGATGGCCCAATCATATATTCTATTTACAAAAACAGAATCATTTCAAACATTGCATACATTTGTATATGATCACGTGTCTCTCTATTATGCCTGGAAATACTTGGCAACAGATTGGAGTTGATTTCCTGGTGTTTTTACATTTTTGCATGTCCAACAATGAAAATTAAACAATTATTATTATAATTTAGATTAGAAATTGGCTTCCCCTCGAACTTCATTCACAGAGCTGACAGGGCCAGAAAGGAAGAGAGAGAGACAGAGATGGAGGGAGATTGAGGAAGAGCAAGAGGTAAAGAGGGATGAACCCCTGGGAGCCCTGCCCCATGGAGGCTAATTAACCTTTCAGGTTCTCCACATCCCTTCACTGAGCAACAGAGGGGGGCAGGTGGCGGCACAGGGACCAGATGACTGGCTCAGTTTGAGACAGACCTTTTCCCAGCGACTTCTGACCTCTCCTTCCATCCGTCCCCCTCCTTGTCGCTCTCGCTCTCTTTACCGCTCTCTGCCCCTCTCTCCCAGGGAGACCCTGTGCAGAGCGTCATATCCCGCTGCACTGGTGTCAGATGCAATCTTAATAAAACACATTTGTTAAGTGTTGCAAATAATCTCTTTAGGTACAAGGTCATCAGCAGTGATGGCCAATGTTCTAGGGGCGCTTTGGTGACTCGTTCCTGGGCCTGGGCTTTATGAGTGCTTCCTTCTCTAAGGAAGGTCTTACAAGAGGGGGAATATTGGTGCAAATACAGTATAGGCCTACTTGGTGCCTCATTGCCACATTCTAATTTATCAACTCATCCATCCATCCATCTGCATCTATGTATTCTCATTTGTCTTAACTGACACCTCCTCCATCTGCTCTACAGGGTAATGACTCCATTCTTCCAAGCCGGCATTGAGCTCCAGAGAAGCACGCGTAGATAATCACTTTCTTAATATTCTTTTGATCTAACAATAAAATAAAATGTAGGCACTGCATACCTGCATGTAAGAGTATCACATATTTTCATGTGCGATGTACAACATTAGAATTGGAAGCTAAATTACAGAGGCTCCAGTCTCATTTCAACAAGACAGAACAACTCGTGGATATCAGGGCCTTAACTAGTAGACTGGTGTTCAAATAGTCACTTGAGTTATTCACAACTCTTACCTAGTGGCTACTTTTGTCTTTGTATAAAAGAGACAATTTGGCTATAAATGTATTGAGAGATAGAATTAAATGGACACCACAGTAGACTAATTGAATATGTGTATGTCCTGCCCATCCAGCTCCACCACATCAAAACATACTCTTTCTCCATCCTACACATACAGGGCAGTGCACAGACCATTCAGTGGGCAGGTGCTCAAACTGAGAAAAGGGCACCCCCCTCCACAGCTTAGAAAATACTTTCAGTATTCATATCTCCAAATTCATTACATACCAACTACCTCTGTAGCGATTTCTGTTGAATTTTTTGGTATTTAGATTATTTATTTATTTCTCAACATACTCAAGCTAGCTAGTTACAGTGCCTCCTAAAGACATGATTGACATCAGGAAAAGAGGGTGGGCACTCAGCTAACAATTCTAGGGAGAGATAAAAAAAAATGGAATGTTCCTCGTAATGTTACCCTAATGTTTGAGAATCCAGGTTTCTGTTAGTCTATAGTTAGTTAGTCTATGTTAGCAAAAACCTTCTTAGAATCTTTTTAGAATGTGTTGGTATGAAAGTTAGGAGAACTTTCCCTTAACGTCAAACAGAACATATCTAGAATTTGGTTACAATGATCTCAGAATATACTGTACAACATTCATGTACTAGACACAACAAATGAAAAATACTACAGGACATATACTATGTAATTCTATAGTGAACTGCACTATACTGTAGAATACTATAATGCACACTGTAGTATCCCTCAATCATGTGTTGAACATACTAGAGAATGTTGTAGAATACCACAGTAAACACTACAGCATTATTCACACTAATTATTATTCACATAATATACTCCAGCATTATTCACATTAGGCACTGTAGTAAATACTACAGTAATGTCCGCATAAACTGTACAGTCCATAAAAACAATACACTTTTTAGAGTCCCCCATATCACAGTTTGTGCCATCCATAAGTATACATACATGCCAAGTATATACCATGTTGTGATCCCTACAGGTTATAGAAAATATCCATTCAGACCCCAGTACTTCCTACAGTTGAAGTCGGAAGTTTACATACACTTAGATTGGAGTCATTAAAACTCATTGTTCAACCACTCCACAAATGTCTTGATAACAAACTATAGTTTTGGCAAGTCGGTTAGGACATCTACTTTGTGCATGACACAAGTCATTTTTCCAACAATTATTTCACTTATGTATCACAATTCCAGTGGGTCAGAAGTTTACATACACTAAATTGACTGTGCCCGTAGGGGTGGGAGGGCTAAGGGTTGGGATATAGGGTGTAGGGTTTGAGCATAGCTTGGAGGTGGGGATAGGCAGTTCCTCTTGCTGTTCTATAGGTATGCACACCAGTCTTATAGAGGATGACAGCTTTGGCTGGAAGCCAGTGGAGTTTGAAGTGGAGTGGGGTGACATAAGATAATTTGGGAAGGTTAAAAACCAGTCACTGCAGCCTATTGGATAAATTGCAGGGGGTTTGATGGCACAAGTGAGGAGCCCATCCAACAGCGAGTTGCAGTAGTTCAGACGGGAGAGGACAGGATCCTGGATTAGGACCTGCTCCACTTCCTGTGTGAGGTAGGGTCGTACTCTACGGATGTTGTAGAGCATGAACCTTCAGGAGCTAGTCACTGCTTTGAACGACAGGGTGTTGTTCAGGGTCACGCCAAGGTTTTTGCACTCTGGGAGGGCAACACTGTGGAGTTGTCAACCGTGATGGTGAGGTCTTTGAGTGGGCAGGCCTTCCCCGGGAGGAAGAGCAGCTCAGTCTTGTTGAGGTGGTGGCCCGACATCCAAGTTGAGATATCTGCCAGGCACACAGAGACGGGTGTCAGAGAGGGTGAAGGAGAAAAGTAGTTGAGTGTCATCCACATAGCAATGATAGGAGAGACCATCTGAGGATATGACGGAGCCGAGTGACTTGGTGTATAGAGAAAAGAGGAGAGGGTCTAGAACTGGGTGACACCAGTAGTGAGAGTATGTGGTGGAGACACATATCCTCTCCACAACACCTGGTAGAAGCGGCATGCCAAGTAGGATGCAATCCAAAAGTGTGCAGAGCATATGACGCCCAGCCCTGAGTGGGTGTAGAGGAGGATCTGATGGTTCATGTTGTTGAAGGCAGTGGATAGATGTAGGAGGATGAGAACAGAGGAGAGAGAGTCAGCTTTGGCAGTGTGGAGAGCCTCCGTGACACAGAGAAGAACAGTCTCGCTTGAGTTACCCATCTTGAAGCCTGACTGGTTAGGGTCAAGATGATCGTTCTGAGAAAGATAACAAGAAAGTTGATCAGAGACGGCACGCTCAAGTGTTTTGGAAAGAAAAGAAAGAAGTGATATACAGTACCAGGCAACAGTTTGGACACGCCTACTCATTCAAGGGTTTTTCTTTATTTTTACTATTTTCTACATTGTACAAATCAAATATATTTTGTATTTGAGATTCTTCGAAGTAGCCATTCTCTCAACCAGCTTCATGAGGTCATCACCTGGAATACTTTTCCAACAGTCTTGAAGAAGTTCCTATTATGCTGAGCACTTGTTGACTGTTTTTCCTTCACTCTGTGGTCCAACTAATCCCAAACCATCTCAATTGGGTTGAGGTCAGGTGATTGTGGAGGCCAGGTCATCTGATGCAGCACTCCATCACCGTCCTTCTTGTTCAAATAGCCCTTACACAGCCTGGTGGTGTGTTTTGGGTCATTGTCATGTAAAAAAAAATGATAGTCCCACTAAGCACTAACCAGATGGGAAGGCGTATTGTTGCAGAATGCTGTGGTAGCCATGCTGGTTAAGTGTGCCTTGAATTCTAAATAAATCATTCCACCAAACATACATAGAAAATGGTTGGCCACCAGCACCAATAATGACCGCACTAACTACTGTCCCAATAAGGAATATCTTTAGGGCCTGTGCTTATTGGGCCAGTATAGTTGGGCTATGTCAGAACAAACCCTAACCCCTCCTCCTTAGGCACTAGTGAGATCTGAAACAACTTGATAGGTGTGGGCAACAGTGTGAATGCAATTAGAGTTAAATGTCAGCTCTGTTAAAAGTACACAGAAGAACATCATTAGTTGATAATAGTCAAATCAAATCAAAGTTTATTTGTCACGTTCCGCCGAATACAACATGTGTAGACCTTACAGTGAAACGCTTACTTACAGGCTCTAACCAATAGTGCAAAAACATTTATTAGGTGAACAATAGGTAAGTAAAGATGTAAAAAGACAGTAAAATAACAGTAGCGAGGCTACATACAGACACCGGTTAGTCGGACTGATTGAGGTAGTATGTACATGCCGATATGGTTAAAGTGACTATGCATATTTGATGAACAGAGAGTAGCAGTACTGTAAAAGAGGGGTTGGCGGTTAGTGGGACACAATGCAGATAGCCCGGTTAGCCAATGTGCGGGAGCACCGGTTGGTCGGCCCAATTGAGGTAGTATGTTCATGAATGGATAGTTAAAGTGACTATGCATATAAGATAGTGAATCAGCAGTTTCATTAAATCACTTTATTCTGCCCCACCAAAATTAGAAAACAATTCAGAAATTCCTTACATTTCTGAAATGTCATGTTCTGACCTTTATTTCCTCTGTTTTGTCTTTATTTAGTATGGTCAGGGCGTGAGTTGGGGTAGTCAGTCTATGTTTGTGTTACTATGTTTTTTCTATTTCTGTGTTTGGCCTGATATGTTTCTCAATCAGAGGCAGCTGTTTATCGTTGTCCCACGGTACTGTTTCGGTTTGGTTATGTCACATATTCGTTTATTGTATTTGTTAGTGTTCAGTGCTTTTCTGATTAAAATCGTCATGAACACTTACCACGCCGCATCTTGGTCCGATCCTTACTCCTCTTCAGACGAAGAGGAGGAAATCTACTGTTACATGAAAAAAGTAAATATTATCAATTATGGGATAATTGTCAGATTAACTGATACTTGGTGTAGAAGGAAGATCGAGTACTATGAACCAATAAATTGTGAGTTCATATCCCAGGTGAGGACATGGTGAATAGTAATTACTGATTAATTGAACATGCACAATGTAATCATGTACACTACATTACCAATGACAACTGCTCATCGAACATCTCATTCCAAAATTATGGGCTTGTATCCCCTTTGCTGCTATAACAGCCTACACTCTTCTGGAAAGGCTTTCCACTAGATGTTGGAACATTGCTTCCATTCAGCCACAAGAGCATTAGTGAGAATGGGCACTGATGTTGTGCGATTAGGCCTGGCTCACAGTCGGCGTTCCAATTAATCCCAAAGGTGTTCGATGGGGTTGAGGTCAGGGCTCTGTGCAGGCAAGTCAAGTTCTTCAACACCGATCTCCACAATTCTAATGTTAATCTGCAAAAACTGCATCCACTGTGCATGCTACCAAGCGCTCCCTCTGCTCGCTACCCGTTCGTCTGATGTAATATACTCTCAAAGTTCGGGTTAAAGGTAGAGGTAAACACAGACGGGTGTGATGTATTTCCATTTGTAATGCACTCCACAGGATTCTGTTAAATATCAGTTGAAGCGGTGGTAGCAGAAATGGGGTGAGCTGTTGTAACTTCCAAGGTTTATGCTCTGATTTGTGTTTTAACTGTGATGTTATGCATTTCATAGACTCCGGTTATGTCTGCACCCTAACACAAGAACATTGTGTTCTGGAACTGTTGCTTGTATAAAGAACTGTTGTGTAAACAATATGAATGTATTATCAGCTCCCACTACATAAGGGACATGTAATAATTTACTCTTGAAGCTCATTCCCTAACTGTAATCAGAGATGGATTTACTTTGCAGCTGCTTGTATTAATGATTCACTATTATACCTTGAAATAGTCTGCATAGATTCTTTGGATACAGTTTTCAACAAAGTGATCTAGATTTCTATCACAGGAGGAGTACATCACAGGGAAACCCAGCACTATGAAAGCCGTGTGTCACAAAACAAACAATGCCTCACAGTGATGGGGCACAAAGAACTGAACTAAATAGTGTGTGATAATTATATACAGGTGTGTGAACATGTGATTAGAATTCAGGTGATTGGGATCTGGAGAGTGAGCTGCGTTCAGGGTATCTATGTGTTTGAGGGTGTGAGTTGGGATCAGACATTACAAGAATATTCCAGACAATCCACAATGTGGAATAAGGAGGAACTTCCCTGCTGACCAAGGCTCCGTTTACACAGGCAGCCAATTCTGATATTTTTTCCACTAAGTATTTTGATCAATCACATTAGATTTTTTCAAGGCTGTTCTTATTGGTCAAAATACCAATTAGTGAAAAAAAGATCTACATTTGGCTGCCTGTGTAAACGCAGCCCAAGAGACCTAGAGTTAACTGAATACTTTCCCACTCATCATTAACCAAACATCCTCTTGGGTCAACATATCCAAGAGGTTGCGAGATCTTAATTTTATCAACCTGTTATTGCAGGAAATGCAAACTTGTAGTGTATTCATTGAAGGTTTAAAAATGCTTCTAAAGTTTGTAATTTCCACTTTAACTAAAAATGTATCAACCACTACAAAATTGTCCTGAATTATAATCACAAAATAATTTCCTAATGCTGCAGGATTACTTTCCTGCTGTGAGAAACTGGTCAAATTAAGAGCCTACATCTGTAGGACTGAAATGCATCAGCAATGTCTGCTGACAACCAAGATCTGTGACTTTGTTGATGCCATGTGCTGTTGAAATACTTAAAAAATATATATTTGTATCTTGAAGGTTTCGTGTAGACTGTGATTGCTTACTTTGGTCACACAACACCATGCTCATATGGGGAAGCCTTTGTGTAGTTCTTCAGTGCAGCAGAGCTGGGGCTTGTCTAACCAACACTAATTAAAACATTAACATAATTAGGATTCTGGGATGCGCCTCCGAAATACACAATTACTCCCAAAACAACAACCACTGAATGGAAGGCTGATTCACAAGGCTTTACTAAGAGAGGACCTGGAAGTTTCCATACACTATATATATGTATGTCCTCTTTCCATTCACCCTCCTCCTTCCCCTCTGACTCTGCACTATATTTTCTCACTCAAATTGTCGACGATAACCCTAAATGTTTTCACTTCAGTAAACATTTTTGTACAAGATCCTCAAGGGGAAACAAATTTGTGAAATTGTGAAATAAAGTTAACTAAAGACAGTTGCCATGTTTGTAAAGGCATACAGTACATGGTTGCCAATGATAGCTTGTATTTGTCTATGATCTCAGATCTGAAAGAGAAGTTGTTCAAGATGCCATTTTCTGCCAGTCATAATTGTGTGTGTGTGCGTGCATTTATACATATTTGTGTGTGTGCGTGTATTTGATTGGGTCCGGTAGAGTGATCTATCTTGCTTTCCATCTCACCCCCCTCAGATGGGTTGCTCACAGCCATATTGCTGGAATAACGAAATTAATGGTTTATAGGCAATTACGGTGGTAAGATGAGGAACTAGGACACACTGCCCAGAATATGAGAGGAAACCTCTCCCTTCCTCCTCCCTTCTTCTTCTTTTTGTAGTCTTTCTGTTTCACTTTTTCTATTTTTGTCCCTAAATGGCTCTCTGCATCTGCGTGCTAAGGATAAACATATGTATGAAATTGGAGTATTATTTAAAATGTGTTCTTATCCTACTGGATTCTTTCTTGCATTCAATATTCCAATAGATGGAAAGTTATGCTCTCAGCGGGCTGCCAACATATTCTATCTGACAGGGATAAACATTCGCTGGAGAGTAGATTCTGTATATCTGTGCATTGAGTTCATCTGTAATCTGTTCATTCTGTGAGTTATTTATTTGCCGGCATTCAGACTTTGATTGCATCTACACCGCTCTCCCCACCTTCGCTCTTCTTCATGTTGTCTCTCTCTCTCTCTCTCTCTTTCTCTCTGAATTTTATACCTGAAAGTAAACATTTTACTGAATTAATTAGCTTTAGTCACAGACCAATATATTGGTCCATGCAACATCAAATAAGTGAATAGGAGAAAATCAGCTGGTCTATAAAAAGGAGACGTTACTGGATAATACACAAACTTGCTGCCCAGACGCCAACAGCAATTTATTAATCATGGCAGCGAATATCTCATCACTCTGCACATTTCTGGGTCTGGCTCCGCTCCAGCTCCTCAATTAGTCTGTATTTTCCTGGAGCCGCCAGACCGGGCCTACTTATTCATTGATCAGGCCCCTGGATAGCTGCCCAGCACATTGTCTGCTAAAATTTAGCAGATGCAAGATCCTGAGGCAGGGCTAGAAAGACTTCTGCCCTTGATTCCTCCACCAGTTTTACTGGGCAAGGGACTGTATCTGTTTTATGATGAAACTTATTTTCAACCAAATATGTGTCAGGTTTGGGATATTAATGCTTTGCCACATTAGTTGTGTTTCCATTCATTTCTTGACATTTAGAGTGTTTGCATATAAAATAGTTGCGACAATTGCATGGTACTCTGCATTTCCATTTAACTATCTTGTATCTTCTGTTGTTAGAAACAGCTTAAAGGTGTTTTTAAGAGTTTCCTTATGTATTGCCACGATCCGTGAAACTTGCTCTCCTGTATATCTGAAATAATTGGGTGGTGAAACTTGCCAGCCAATCTGGAGGCGAAAGAAAGGCACACCTATAGGTGAAGTGCTGGCTAGCGGAGTAGAACACTTGAAAAAGAAAAACCTCGTACTCAATCATTTTATAACCAACATTTCAACAGACAAGCTGTCTTCATCAGGGTATATATATGCCATTTAGCAGACGCTTTTATCCAAAGCGACTTACAGTCATGTGTGCATACGTTCTACGTATGGGTGGTCCCGGGAATCGAACCCACTACCCTGGCGTTACAAGCGCCATGCTCTACCAACTGAGCTACAGAAGGACCACTGACAAACAATGCAGGTTGCTAATTTATATAGTTTGGAAGGACACACAGGTTTCTGTAGTCATGGTAGGATGTGGCTTGATGTCATTGTTTGATTTACAGATATAAATACAACATATAAAAAGCATGAATGGATAGCCTACGATCATAGATACAATTTGGCTACATAGGCCTACAAACATTTACAATGAATAGCAAAATCACAATAATCACAGGGAAGGGAGCAAGAGTTTTTAAATTAAAGATCCTGTCACGTTCTGACCTTTGTTCCTTTGTTCCTTTGTTATGTCTTTGTTTTAGTATGGTCAGGGCGTGAGTTGGGTGGGTTGTCTATGTTCCGTTTTCTATGTTTTGTTCTTGCTTTTGGCCTGGTATGGTTCTCAATCAGAGGTAGGTGTCGATAGTTGTCTCTGATTGAAAATCATACTTATAATACCACTTGTGTTTCGTGGGTGTTTATTTTCTGTCTTTGTGTATGTCACCAGACAGGACTGTTTCGTTTCGTATCATTCTCGTTGTTATTTTTGTTTTAGTGTTCTGAGTTGAATAAATATTGTCATGAACACGTACCACGCTGCGCTTTGGTCCGATCCTTGCGACTCCTCATCAGAAGAAGAGGACGAGCGTTACAGATCCAGGCAGCCTCTAGGTTTAACAAAAAATTGTAAAGGTCACACCCCCTCTCCTAGGCAGGGTGACATGTTCAATTGATATATAGTGAAGGGATGGAATGGAGTGGTTCACTTCCAAAATGTGGACTTCAACTGGGTATGATGAGTTTTTGCAAACATGCTAGCCAACCAAAAAATCATGGCAAAGCACTTCAGGCATTCTTGAAAGTCAGGACACTCCTTGACCTGCAAAGAAACATGCATTTTAGAGGTTAAAATATTTACTTTGCAAGAAGTAGGCATTTAGAATTAAATGTGGAGTGTGGAGCATTATAGTAACATGGTGAAATCCAGTGGCCCGGGAACTTTAAATTATACAGCAATCATTATTTTTTTAGCAAAACAAAGTCTCCATCATTTGTCACAAAATAGATAAAGTTAGAACAAGAAAAATCCTGTAAATTAGGTTAAACATATCTGGTGTGGCATACAGTAGCTCATTAGTCTTTGTAAACTATATGATAGTGCAAGGCTACTATGTCCTGTTTGATACTCCTTTGGGATGTAAAACATTTCCAAACACTCACCCATCATCATCCTCACAACACAATGTACAGTACTATTCTCTGTTGATCAGCTGATCCTCGTTGTAATGCAGTACTATGCTTTGCTGTGCTATGCTAGCACCCAGAACAAGACTGGCAAAATAATCTGTTTTCTATTATTTTCTTGGGAAGCAGGCAGTCAGACATGTGTATTCGCAGCTGGTAGACAGTGTTTAGCATCCCATAATCTTCTCTTCTGGGGTCGTGTCTGTGTGATATTTAAAATGTGCATGTGCTAAGACAACAGAGCTTTTGAACACTGCATAAACCTCTCCCCTGCTCCTGACCCCTGTCAGTTAAAGCAGTCTACACAGTCATGGCACAGCAGACCAAGACCCTGACGCACTGCTCAACAACCTCAGCTCCCTCAATTATTCACCTGGAGGTGATTCTTTCATGACATGCCCTTTTAAGAACCATCTTTGTGTGTCTTATGTAAAACCTTTCAATTATTCATTCCTCAGGTCTTAACTCTGCCTAATCGTTTTTTTCTCTTTCTTTTTTCTCTCTTTCTCTATTGTTTTCTGTTATTGTTTTCTTGGGCGGTGGCTTGCGTTGCGATGTCAATTCAACCTTTTCCGTGACATTCTGCAGGTAAGTGTGTGCATATTGCACTCATTTTTATAGAATAATTATTTATAGACTCAATTAAAATCGGCCTGCCTTGTGTGGTATTATTCAGTCATGCATCTAGACAGAATGAGGTTCAGGAGATACAGTTAGTGTTAGCTGTTGACTAACTAAGAGGCAGGGCCAGGCATGTGGGCAGATGATGTTATGTGGGGGAAACGCAGAGGGTCCTGGCCACTAGCAACATTGAGAAAAGTGTACATTGGTCAAGCGATCATTCTGTAATGTACTATTTTAATTTGTAGTAGATTGTGTTTTATGGGATGTTGCATGTTTTATCATGTACGGTTGGTTACACAAGATACGTTTTGATATACTTTTAAGGAGTTTGGTCCATATGCAAACGACAGGTGTCGTCATTCCACTGCCACCATACAGAGTGTTGTTAGGCCACTGCTAAGACTGAATGAGATCTGACATTTCTCACACTTCTCATAGGGAGGAACTGCCATTTCACCATCGACGACATAACCATTACATCGTGCTGACATGCTGGCCTGGCAAATCTGTCACACTTTACAAAGCTTTTCTGACACTAAACTAGAACATTGTCTAGAGATACTAGAAATACTGTCAACAAGACTATGTGAATGTTGTTTCACTTTATTTTCTCATTGTTTTGTGAATACACACACAATTTGCTCAAAATCGTCAGAGATAAAGAGAATCCATAACGGCAACACACAACTGCCATACAATATTGAGAACCTGTTTTGCGGTTGCAAATGTCAAGATTAAGAAAACTGTGTCGACAATGAATAGACAAGCCCCTTTACAGGAGTCTATCTCATGGTGTGTGCCAACTGCTGGAGTATGATAAGGTAGGAGGTTACCCCGCTCTAACATACCACTGTCTTGTCAGTAATTGCACTGGGTTTTAAACACCATTTAACATTCAGCTTGTCAGAGATATTTGAGAATAGATGGGGTTTACTCTATTTCTTTCTCTTTTCATCAGCTTGATTTATTAAAAAACATAACTAAATTCAACCTTGAGATTCACTTTGATATGTTTACATACGTCGCTGAAGGCCTCTTGAAGTGCAAGCTGATCTTGTCTCCCTCTCCCACCAGTCCCAATTCACATGGATCTTTCTCAACAAGGAACATAAGTATTCATGTCTGTCTTCGTGTGTGTGTAAGTGCCTGTTGTTACGAATAACTATGAGTGGTGGATGGAATCAGGCGCAGAGAGCAGGGTTCTATCGTTTATCAAATTTATTACACCAGTGCAACCGAAATGATCACGCCAACACACAGGGCGTATATAAGTTGCCAGTCCAAAACAACAGGACAAAATAGACCAGAGAATAAAGATAAGAAAACAAATCACACCATCAAACACAGAGTAACAATACACAAGCCCGCACGAATACCCAGCGGGCCTAGTGCCCTTAAATACCCTACAAACAAACCCTAATACAAAACAGGTGTACCCAATTAATCACTAACCAACACAAACGGAAAAGGAATCGGTGGCAGCTAATAGGCCGGTGACGACGACCGCCGAGCCCCGCCCGAACAGGAAGAGGCACCCTCTTCAGCGAGGTTCGTGACAGTACCCCCCCGACGCGCGACTCCAGCAGCGCGCCGACCCCGGCCTCGAGGACGACCCGGAGGACGAGGCGCGGGGCGATCCGGGTGGAGGCGGTGGAAATCCCTCAAGAGGGAAGGATCTAAAATGTCCCTCCCCGGTACCCAGCACCTCTCCTCCGGACCGTACCCCTCCCAGTCCACGAAGTCCTGCAGACCCCTCACCCGGTGTCTCGAGTCCAGAATAGCTCGTACTGTGTACGCCGGGGACCCCTCGATGTCCAGAGGGGGTGGAGGGACCTCCGGTACCTCATTATCTTGTAGGGGACCAGCTACCACCAGCCTGAGGAGAGACACATGAAACGAGGGGTTAATGCGATAATAAGAGGGAAGTTGCAATCTATAACAAACCTCATTTATCCTCCTCAGGACTTTAAATGGCCCCACACACTGCGGCCCCAGCTTCCGGCAGGGCAGGCGGAGGGGCAGGTTTCGGGTCGAGAGCCAGACCCTGTCCCCTGGTGCGAACACCGGGGCCTCACTGCGGTGGCGGTCAGCGTCTCTCTTCTGCCGTTCACTGGCCTGCCTGAGAGAATTCTGGACTGCCCGCCAGGTCTCTCTAGAGCGCTGTACCCACTCCTCCACCGCAGGAGCCTCGGTCTGACTCTGATGCCACGGAGCCAGGACCGGCTGGTAGCCCAGTACGCATTCGAATGGCGACATATTCGTGGACGAATGCCGAAGAGAGTTCTGGGCCAATTCTGCCCACGGGACGTACCTCGCCCATGCTCCTGGCCGGTCCTGGCAATACGACCTCAGAAACATACCCACTACCTGGTTTACTCTCTCCACCTGCCCATTACTTTCAGGGTGATAACCAGAGGTAAGGCTGACCGAGATCCCCAGACGCTCCATAAACGCCTTCCAAACCCGGGACGTGAACTGGGGACCCCGATCGGAGACTATATCCTCTGGAACCCCATAGTGCCGGAAGACGTGGGTAAATAGAGCCTCTGCAGTCTGTAGGGCCGTAGGAAGAGCAGGCAATGGGAGGAGACGGCAGGACATAGAGAACCGATCCACAACGACCAGAACGGTAATGTTCCCCTGAGATGGGGGAAGATCAGTAAGGAAATCTACCGAGAGATGGGACCATGGCCGTTGTGGAACCGGGAGGGGCTGTAACTTACCTCTAGGTAGGTGCCTAGGAGCCTTACTCTGGGCACATACCGAACAGGAGGAGACATAGAGCCTCACATCCCTAGCTAAAGTGGGCCACCAGTATTTCCCCCTAAGACCCCGCACGGTCCTATCAATCCCCGGATGACCCGCAGACGGTAGTGTGTGAGCCCACCGAATCAATTTATCACGGACACCAAGCGTAACTTCCACCAGTTGGACACTGTATAGGCGCAGGTTCAACCCTCAACGCCCGCTCGATGTCCTTGTCCACCTCCCATACCACTGCGGCCACCAGCCGAGAGGCTGGAAGGATGGGAGTGGGTTCGATGGACCGGTCCTCAGTGTCATAGAGACGGGACAGCGCATCGGCCTTAGTGTTGATGGAACCTGGTTTGTAAGAGATCGTAAATCTAAAATGTGTAAAGAACATGGCCCACCTAGCCTGACGCGGATTCAGTCTCCTCGCTTCTCGAATATACTCCAGATTACGGTGGTCAGTCCAGATGAGAAAAGGGTGTTTAGCCCCCTCTAGCCAGTGTCTCCACACCTTTAGGGCCTTTACCATAGCTATTAACTCCCGATCCCCCACATCATAGTTCCGCTCCGCCGGAGCCAGCTTCTTAGAAATGAAAGCGCAGGGACGGAGCTTCGGTGGTGTGCCCGAGCGCTGAGACAGCACGGCTCCAACCCCAGCCTTGGACGCATCCACCTCCACTATGAATGCTAACGAAGGGTCCGGATGCGCCAACACGGGAGCTCCGGTAAACAGTACCTTCAACTGGTTGAAGGCTCCATCAGCCTCTGCTGACCACCGCAGACGCACCGGTCCCCCCTTCAGCAGTGAGGTAATGGGCGCCGCTACTTGACCAAAACCCCGGATAAACCTCCGGTAGTAATTGGCAAACCCTAAAAACCGCTGCACCTCCTTTACCGTGGTTGGAGTCGGCCAATTACGCACGGCGTTAACGCGGTCACACTCCATCATCATTCCCGAGCTGGAAATGCGATTAACCCATGAAGGAAACGGCTGGTTTGGAGAACACACATTTCTCAGCCTTGACGTATAGGTCATGCTCCAGCAGTCGCCCAAGAACCCTGCGCACCAAGGAAACATGTGCGGCGCGTGTGGTAGAATAAATCAAGATGTCATCAATATAGACTACCACACCCTGCCCATGCAAGTCCCTAAGAATCTCATCTACAAAGGATTGGAAGATGGCTGGAGCATTCTTCAACCCATACGGCATGACGAGGTACTCATAGTGGCCTGATGTGGTACTAAACGCTGTTTTCCACTCGTCTCCTCCCCGAATACGCACCAGATTATACGCGCTCCTGAGGTCCAGTTTTGTGAAGAAACACGCTCCTTGGAATGATTCCACCGCCGTAGCGATGAGAGGTAGCGGATAACTAAAACCCACGGTGATCGAATTGAGACCTCGATAATCAATGCACGGACGCAGACCTCCCTCCTTTTTCCTCACAAAAAAGAAACTCGAGGAGACGGGTGACATGGAGGGCCGAATGTACCCCTGTCTCAGAGCTTCCGTGACATATGTCTCCATCGCCAATGTCTCCTCCTGTGACAGTGGGTATACATGACTCCGGGGAAGTGCAGCGTTCTCCTGGAGGTTTATCACACAATCCCACCAACGATGAGGTAGTAATTTGGTCGCTTTCTTCTTACTAAAAGCGATAGCCAAATCGGCATATTCTGGGGGAATGCGCTCGGTGGAAACCTGGTCTGGACTCTCCACCGTCGTGGCACCGATGGAAACTCCTATACACCTCTCTGAACACTCGTCTGACCACCCCTTAAGAGCCCCCTGTTTCCAGGAAATAACGGGATTGTGAATAGCCAGCCAGGGAACCCCCAACACCACCGGGAACCCAGGTGAATCAATAAGGTAGAAACTGATCCTCTCCCTATGATTCCCCTGCGTTACCATGTCCAGCGGAATCGTGGCCTCCCTGACCAGCCCTGACCCTAACGGTCGGCTATCTAAGGAGTGCACGGGGACAGGTGGGTCTATCTGCACTAACGGAATACCCAATATACGGGCGAGTCCACGATCCATAAAACTCCCAGCTGCGCCTGAATCGACTAGCACCTTATGCTGAAGAGAGGGGAAAAACGCAGGGAAAGAAATTAACAAAAACATGTGACCAACAGGGAGCTCTGAGTGAGTTTGGTGCTTACTCACCTGGGGTGGCCGAGGAGTGTTCCGCCGACCATCTCGACTCCCAGAGGGACTCCTCCATCACCGGTCTGAGGTGTGTCCTCTCCGTCCATAATAGGAGCAGGAGGAGCCCCCTCTGGTCCCCCTAGATGCAGCTCCTCCCAACTCCATCGGAGTGGGAGTGGGAGAGCTGGAAGTTGGAATTAACAGGACCCCTTCTGAACGCCCGCGGGCAGCTAGCAGGTTGTCCAATCGAATAGCATGTCTATAAGTTCATCCAGGGAGAGAGTTGTGTCTCTGCAAGCTAGCTCCTGGCGGACGTCCTCCCGGAGACTAGACCGGTAATGGTCCATCAGGGCCCTGTCATTCCACCCAGCACCAGCAGCTAGGGTCCTAAACTCCAACGCGAAGTCCTGCGCGGTCCTCATCTCCTGTCTGAGGTGGAACAGTCGCTCACCCGCCGCTTTACCCTCTGGTGGATGATCGAACACAGTTTGGAAACGGCGGGTGAACTCCAGGTAGTTGTCCCGAGCCGAGTCTGGACTGTTCCAGACCGCGTTAGCCCAGTCCAGGGCCTTGCCCGTTAAACAGGAGACGAGGAGGCTCACACTCCCCTCACCCGCACGGTAGCCAGGTAGAGCTCTAGCTGGAGCAAAAATCCCTGGCACCCAGCCGCTGCTCCATCGTACTCCCTCGGGGGGGAGAGACGCAGTGCGCTGGACCCAGAGGACGACGTAGGTGGAGTAGGTGGTGTAGGTGGTGTCGGCAGTGGGAGAGCTGAGATAGACGTCGGTAGACCACTCCTCTCCCATCGTTCCATCCTCTCCATCATCTGATCCATCGCCGTACCAATCCGATGGAGGACAGCTATGTGGTGATGGACGCGCTCCTCCATAGTGGGGAGAGAGGTGGTCGCTGCTCCTGCTGACTCCATTTCTTCGGTGCGGGCTTCTGTTATGAATAACTATGAGTGGTGGATGGAATCAGGCGCAGAGAGCAGGGTTCTGTCGTTTATCAAATTTATTACACCGGTGCAACCGAAATGATCACGCCAACACACAGGGCATATATAAGTTGCGAGTCCAAAACAACAGGACAAAATAGACCAGAGAATAAAGATACGAAAACAAATCACACCATCAAACACAGAGTAACAATAAACAAGCCTGCACAAATACCCAGTGGGCCTAGTGCCCTTAAATACCCTACAAACAAACCCTAATACAAAACAGGTGTACCCAATTAACCACTAACCAACACAAACGGAAAAGGAATCGATGGCAGCTAATAGGCCGGTGACGATGACCGCCGAGCCCCGCCCGAACAGGAAGAGGCACCCTTTTCAGCGAGGTTCATGACACCTGTGTGCATACAGTATGTGTACACGCGTGTGTGTCTGTGTGTGCAAGTGTGTCTGTTTGTGGGTTTGTGCATGTGTGTGCGTGTGTGTGTAATCCATTGAGATTAACTCAAAAGTTCATCCTGTTTGGGAGGACATGAAGACTAGCTAACCCAATGGCCTTTTATCGCATCTCTTACTGGGTGACACCTTATTGATGAAGTCGATTTGGACCTAAACTCGATCTCCTCCTTCACACTCAGTGAAGTGAAAGAGGGATGGAAAGACACGCAAAGGAAAAATGGAATGATTGGGACAGATTTAGATTTAGGGATGTAAATAAACATAGAGATATGGATTGATAAAAAAGATCCATCTGACCTTGTTTGTGCTAGCCAGACACAGGTAGTAGAAACTCTCTCTCTCTCCATCCATTTGAACTCTGTTGTGAAATTAATTTGGAGCCTCCTTCCTTGTGGCCTCCATGGGGGAATCATCAGTGGCTCCCTAATTAATCCACAACAATAATGGGTTAGTGAGTAATATAAATGAGACAGGGAGAGGTTAAAGAGCTGATAACACGTCAATGTACACCCCACCCATGTGCTAGTTGCTGACCATTAATAGCTTCATAAATAGGGATCAAAACGCTGGTGTTGTCATTCAGAGTAAGGCCAGTCATGCAACAACTACAAACCGGACAAAGGCTAAACATGAGCACAAGACAAGCTAAGAAAAGGGCATGGAGTGTTTTGTTTTTGTCCTTGCAGGTTCTCATGACTCACTGATTGCACTCACAATGGTTCATATGCCAGTGCATTACATGATCTATGACACTCAGGTAAGAGTGTGATAGGGGGAATACCCACTGTCAGTGCCAAAAGGGGGCTCAACTGGGATCAAAAGAAAAACAGACCTATTTTCCCCACCTGTAATTCCTAACCCATACAGCGGGATTGTCTTAAGAACCCCGACAAAGGTGTCCCAGAAAGTTTCTCAACTGACCAACAGCACAGGGATTATATCTAATATCAAGGGAAGCATTTATTTTATTTTATTATTCAAAACTTTATATTATTAAAGCTGAATCTGTTGTACTGATGCCAGTTGGTTTCCTCAGACCAGGAATATAATTAGTGAGAGGAACTGTCTTATACACTGTTCAAAAAATAAAGGGAATACTAAAATAACACATCCTAGATATGAATGAATGAAATATTCTTATTAAATACTTTTTTCTTTACACAGTTGAATGTGCTGGAAAAACAAATCACGCATAAATGATGAATGGAAATCAAATTTATCAACCCATGGAGGTTTGGATTTAGAGTCACACTCAAAATTAAAGTGGAAAACCACACTATAGGCTGATCCACCTTTGATGTAATGTCCTTAAAATAAGTCTAAATGAGGCTCAGTAGTGTGTGTGGCCTCCACGTGCCTGTATGACCTCCCTACAATGCCTGGGCATGCTCCTGATGAGGTGACGGATGGTCTCCTGAGGGATCTCCTCCCAGACCTGGAAAAAAGCATCCGCCAACTCCTGGACAGTCTGTGGTGCAACGTGGCGTTGGTGGTTGGAGCGAGACATGATGTCCCAGATGTGCTCAATTGGATTCAGGTCTGGGGAACGGGCGGGCCAGTCCATAGCATCAATGCCTTCCTCTTGCAGGAACTGATGACACACTCCAGCCACATGAGGTCTAGCATTGTCTTGCATTAGGAGGAACCCAGGGCCAACTACACCAGCATATGGTCTCACAAGGGGTCTGAGGATCTCATCTCAGTACCTAATGGCAGTCAGGCTACCTCTGGCGAGCACATGGAGGGCTGTGCGGCCCCATGACTGACCCACCGCCAAACCAGTCATGCTGGAGGATGTTGCAGGCAGCAGAACGTGCTCCACGGCGTCTCCAGACTGTCACGTCTGTCACATGTGCTCAGTGTGAACCTGCTTTCATCTGTGAACAACACAGGGCGCCAGTGGCGAATTTGCCAATCTTGGTGTTCTCTGGCAAATGCCAAACGTCCTGCACGGTGTTGGGCTGTAAGCACAACCCCCACCTGTGGATGTCGGGCCCTCATACCACCCTCATGGAGTCTGTTTCTGACCGTTTGAGCAGACACATGCACATTTGTTGCCTGCTGGAGGTCATTTTGCAGGGCTCTGGCAGTGCTCCTCCTGCTCCTCCTTGCACAAAGGCGGAGGTAGCGGTCCTGCTGTTGGGTTGTTGCCCTCCTACGGCCTCCTCCACGTCTCCTGATGTACTGGCCTGTCTCCTGGTAGCGCCTCCATGCTCTGGACACTACGCTGACAGACACAGCAAACCTTCTTGCCTCTTCTCGCATTGATGTGCCATCCTGGATGAGCTGCACCACCTGAGCCACTTGTGTGGGTTGTAGACTCCGTCTCATGCTACCACTAGAGTGAAAGCACCGCCAGCATTCAAAAGTGACCAAAATCAGCCAGGAAGCATAGGAACTGAGAAGTGGACTTTGGTCCCCACCTGCAGAACCACTCTTTTATTGGGGGTGTCTTGCTAAATGCCTAAAATTTCCCCCTGTTGTCTATTCTATTTGCACAACAGCATGTGACATGTATTGTCAATATAGATTGTCAAACAATATAGAGGGATAAGAGTGAGGGAAGAAGAGAGAGTAGGTGAAATACACATGGAAAGAGGGAGGAGGGAGAGGGAGGAGGAGGAGAGGAGAAGAAACACTAGTGCTGTGACTTTTAATCTGCACAGGGCCAAGGAAGGCCAGAGGGGGAGCGATAAGAGCCCGGATAAGGTCTCCCTCAGCAGAGACATTGTGATGAGGTCTACAGTGCATTTGTAATGTATTCAGAACCCTATATTTTTCTACATTTTGTTATGTTACAGCCTTATTCTAAAATGTATTAAATAAAATATTTTGTCCTCATCAATCTTCATACAATACCACATAATGATAAAGCGAAAACACGTTTTTATAAATCTTACCAAATTATTAAAAAGAAAAACTGAAATAGCCTTATGTAAATAAGTATTCAGACCCTTTGTTATTTGACTTGAAAATTGAGCTCAGATGCATCCTGTTTCCATTGATCATCCTTGAGATGTTTCTACAACTTGATTGGAGGCCACCTGTGGTGAATTCAATTAATTGGATATGATTTGGAAAGGCACACACCTGTCTATATACAGTCCCACAGTTGACCAAGCCATGAGGTCAAAGGAATTGTCTGTAGAGCCCCAAGAAAGGAATGAACCAAAACATTTCTGGAGAACACAATTAACTTATTTCTTAAATGGAATAAGTTTGAAACCACAAGACTCTTCCTAGAGCTGGCCACCCCAGCTAAACTGAGAAATGGAGGGAGAAGAAACTTGGTCGGGGAGGTGACCAAAAACCAGATGGTCACTCTGGCAGAGCTCCAGAGTTCATGTGTGGAGATGGGAGAAACTTCCAGAAGGACAACCATCTCTCCAGAACTCCACCAAGCAGGCCTTATGATGGAGTGATCAGATAGAGGCCACTCATCAGTAAAATGCACATGACTAGTCATGATCAAGGCAAAGATGAACGGCGCAAAGTACAGAGAGGTCCTTGATGAAAACATGCTCCAGAGCACTCAGGACCTCAGACTGGGACAAAGTTTCACCTTCCAACATAACAACAACCCTAAGCCCACAGCCAAGAAAACACAGAAGTGGCTTCGGGATAAGTCTATTAATGTCCAGCCAGAGCCCAGACTTGAACCTGATCGAACATCTCTGGAGGGACCTAAAAATAGCTGTGCAGCAAAGCTTCCCATCCAACCTGTCAGAGCTTAAGAGGATCTGCATAGATGAATGGGAGCAACTCCCCAGTTACAGGTTTGCCAAGCTTGTAGCGTCATACCCAAGAAGACTCGAGTCTGTAATCGCTGCCAAAGGTGCTTCAAAAAAGTACTCAGTAAAGGGTCTAAATACTTATGTACATTTTTTATTTTAGTTTTAGATTTTTTTTATACATTTGCAAAAATGTATGAAATCCAGTTTTTGCTTTGTCATTACGAGGTATTGTGTGTAGATTGATGAGGGGAAAACTATTTCATCCATTTTAGAATAAGGCTGTAATGTAACAAAATGTGGAAAATACTGTATGCGACTAGCCTCTCTCTGAGCTGCTTCTTTGGTCTGTCCTCCTCCATTTCCCATTCCCCCTCTCCCTCTCGGTAGAGCAGGCTGGGCCAAATGGAGCAGTCACCACCAAAGATGGATTGAAATGCTGGCACTCCCAGTCCCACTCCACTCTGAAGGCAACATTAATCTTCACTCTTTCAGATGAAAGTCTCCCCTCTCTCTCCCTCTTGCACTGTAAAACTGGATAGTTCTGGCTACTCAAACATTTTGAGGAAACCGAATACCCCCCAAAAAGTTAAGAAACTTAAATAGCTGAAGTGAGCAGTACTACCTTCATATGAGTATACAAATGCCGTTTTTTTTCTATAAGGTATACTTACATTTTCACTAAGCCACGACTCCAATAATTTCCCAGTGTGCCCGGCCTTTTCGAGTTACCACCCATGACTGTATTTGTTAGTGACAGAGACATGGTTGTTGATTTCATTCATTTTCAGTCCTGTGGCCTTCACCAAGTGAGTTCCAAGGTGAATATCATCATTACAATTGAAGCATTACATACAGTATATCATAAGACCTTTTACAGTGCCCTGAAACTCATAGTATACAGGCCACATCGAGGTTGCACTTTAAGGTTGCAAAATTCTAGAACCCCCCCCCCCAAAAAAATCCCCAGTAATTTACAAAAACAGTGAAACCTGGGAAATTGACCTGAATTTTACAACCCTACCTATTAATCACATTATGCTGGCTGGCAAAGTGATGTGTAAATCCTATTGCAATCTAGCCAGCATTAGGCTATCCAACAGTTGACATTTGTATTCACCCGCAACATGCATTCATAATGCTTGCCAGTGTTAAGATCAGTGGGACTCTAAGCCATTTAAACTGGAACAACCATTTCAGTGACAGGTGCAAACATTAAATGATTGGATTAGTTTTGAAAAAAACATATATTTGTGTAGCATAACATGTAGTCAATCAATCACTCAATGTACATGCAAAAAAAACAGATATAAAAAATTGAAATATTTTGAGTCTTAGCTTTAAAAAAAAGTGTTGGTGTGACTTTTCATTTAGTTTTGAGTCAGTACCACAAACATTTGAAGTAATCATAACTTTTATTTGATTTAGAGTACAACTTACTAGAAGTATTTGAGTTAAAAATGCCTTGAGGTTTACAGTGTGCTCCATCTCTTTCTTTAGCTCTATAAATATACCAACTCCCCCTTCCTCCACTCCTGATAGCTCAATCTGCAGGTGACCTGCACTGTGTGTGTGCTTGCATTCATGTGTGTTTGTGTTGGGGTGGTGATGTTGGTGCGAGGTCTGTGCTCAGGCTGGTGAGAGAAGTTGAAAGCTATATTTTCTTAGAACTGGTCAGATCACTGAGAAAGTGTCCCTGATTATGAAAGTTCCTAAAAACAAATGCAGTCAGCTTTATCCATCTCATCGAGAGAAAAGATATTGTCCTCTTTTCTCATCTGGTTTAACTGTTCTCCAGCCTTGTTTTGTGGCGATATATCCTGCAATCAATTGATTCATAAAAAATACTTGTTAGGAAAGAACTGTGGTATAATTGTTTAACCAGTGTTATGAGAGATGGTTATTTGGAAATACAGTGCCTTGCGAAAGTATTCGGCCCCCTTGAACTTTGCGACCTTTTGCCACATTTCAGGCTTCAAACATAAAGATATAAAACTGTATTTTTTTGTGAAGAATCAACAACAAGTGGGACACAATCATGAAGTGGAACAACATTTATTGGATATTTCAAACTTTTTTAACAAATCAAAAACTGAAAAATTGGGCATGCAAAATTATTCAGCCCCCTTAAGTTAATACTTTGTAGCGCCACCTTTTGCTGCGATTACAGCTGTAAGTCGCTTGGGGTATGTCTCTATCAGTTTTGCACATCGAGAGACTGACATTTTTTCCCATTCCTCCTTGCAAAACAGCTCGAGCTCAGTGAGGTTGGATGGAGAGCATTTGTGAACAGCAGTTTTCAGTTCTTTCCACAGATTCTCGATTGGATTCAGGTCTGAACTTTGACTTGGCCATTCTAACACCTGGATATGTTTATTTTTGAACCATTCCATTGTAGATTTTGCTTTATGTTTTGGATCATTGTCTTGTTGGAAGACAAATCTCCGTCCCAGGTCTTTTGCAGACTCCATCAGGTTTTCTTCCAGAATGGTCCTGTATTTGGCTCCATCCATCTTCCCATCAATTTTAACCATCTTCCCTGTCCCTGCTGAAGAAAAGCAGGCCCAAACTATGATGCTGCCACCACCTTGTATGACAGTGGGGATTGTGTGTTCAGGGTGATGAGCTGTGTTGCTTTTACGCCAAACATAACGTTTTGCATTGTTGCCAAAAAGTTCAAATTTGGTTTCATCTGACCAGAGCACCTTCTTCCACATGTTTGGTGTGTCTCCCAGGTGGCTCGTGGCAAACTTTAAACAACACTTTTTATGGATATCTTTAAGAAATGGCTTTCTTCTTGCCACTCTTCCATAAAGGCCAGATTTGTGCAATATACGACTGATTGTTGTCCTATGGACAGAGTCTCCTACCTCAGCTGTAGATCTCTGCAGTTCATCCAGAGTGATCATGGGCCTCTTGGCTGCATCTCTGATCAGTCTTCTCCTTGTATGAGCTGAAAGTTTAGAGGGACGGCCAGGTCTTGGTAGATTTGCAGTGGTCTGATACTCCTTCCATTTCAATATTATCGCTTGCACAGTGCTCCTTGGGATGTTTCAAGCTTGGGAAATCTTTTTGTATCCAAATCCAGCTTTAAACTTCTTCACAACAGTATCTCGGACCTGCCTGGTGTGTTCCTTGTTCTTCATGATGCTCTCTGCGCTTTTAACGGACCTCTGAGACTATCACAGTGCAGGTGCATTTATACGGAGACTTGATTACACACAGGTGGATTGTATTTATCATCATTAGTCATTTAAGTCAACATTGGATCATTCAGAGATCCTCACTGAACTTCTGGAGAGAGTTTGCTGCACTGAAAGTAAAGGGGCTGAATAATTTTGCACGCCCAATTTTTCAGTTTTTGATTTGTTAAAAAAGTTTGAAATATCCAATAAATGTCGTTCCACTTCATGATTGTGTCCCACTTGTTGTTGATTCTTCACAAAAAAATACAGTTTTATATCTTTATGTTTGAAGCCTGAAATGTGGCAAAATGTTGCAAAGTTCAAGGGGGCCGAATACTTTCGCAAGGCACTGTACATTGCACATAAATCTATAAATACTGTATTTATCCTTAGTTCATCAGAGAAATCTCTGCCTCACCAAGGCACACAGAATAGACAAACACAACAACTCTCTGTATCCACAAAGTGGTTGATAATGAATCAAGTGATAAAAATTATTCCTCCTTTTCAATCTCCTTCTTGGACTGAATAGCCGTATGCTATCTAATATTCCCACCATGTCTCTTTCAAGTTCTGGATAATATATGGAGTTCCATTTTCCTGCTCATATACCCCTTATTGTATTACAGTATCTGTACAACCAGGAAGGTAATATAAAGCCTACTTTGTAGTATTTTTGGATATTTTGATATTCCTCAGTCTACCCGGCATCCCTCTCCTTCCACTGCAGCCACAACGTCGATGTGGTTAGAGCTCCCAGAGATGGAAAAGGATCTAATTTGCCAACACTTGCTGCTTCTGCAGCAGAACAAGCTACAGTACCTGATTAAAATGTCCCACTTTATTAAAATAGTTAAGGAAGTCACTTTTACCCTTGGGTGACTGGGATTGCCAAGCGGAACCCCCTCCATCCCTCCCTCCCTCGCTACTCTGTTCACTTAACTGAATATGATGAGAGACTAACTGAATGGGGAAGTGGCAGTAGAGCATGACCGCTGTTCACATCTCATTATAACCCCTGCACCAACCACCGAACCACAGGCCAGCACATACGTACATGCTGGAGGCACATGCAACAGCAAGCTTAAACCGTCATGATGCTGATGACCAGCCATCCATCCCCTCTGCTGAAAATGACATTTGTAGAATGAGCTTTCTGTGGTGAACTGTCTTCTATTCCCACACCTGCTTCTAGGATGTTTAGCTCTGGGGAATAGATAGAGATGAGCCGGCCAGGGTTGGCACAGTGGTTCAACACTGATGTAAGGTTAGTCTCTCAGATGCTATGAGGGCCATAACTATTCTTAAATCTCTGTGATATTCATAAGGGAGATATGTTGGTGACCAGAAGGTCAGTGAATGAATACCTGCTTAAAGTAGAGGAAGAGAAGGCCTATCTGTAATTAGCTAGTGAGGGATTGACAGGTGTGTATGTAGGAAGTAAGTATGTGAGTTTCTGGCTTGTCTCTGAGAGATTGGTGTGTGTATTATTACTGGCCGTAGACCATGAACACTTGATCAGTGATCAGCTCATATAACTGCCTGTATGAGTGACATTGACAAGAGACAGTAGTGGGTTTGTATGCAAGTGGTGACATCACTTACTCAGACAATGTGGTTTACAAAGACACATACACACTCCTACACCATGATTCACTTGCATTTTCTAGTATACCGTAGAATACTATGCTACAGACTGTAGTATCCCTCGATCAAGTGGTGCTTACTTCAGAATTTTTAGATCGATTGTACTGCTAGCTAGCTTTACTGCTGATTGCTAACTTGGTCGACGCTCTTATGATTTTAATGTGCTGTCCTTGGGGAGCTCATGCCATGGATTTCCTCTGGTGTTCCACCTTGGTCATGTAGTGCTTACTACTTTATTTACTTTTGTAGTATACTGTACAATACTATACCCCACACTGTAGTATCACATGATTGATTGATTTCATACTACTATTACAGCTAACCCACATGAAAGCAATAATATAGTATACTGTGGTCTAAATACTGTAGTATTATTGTATTTATATGTACACTGTAGTGTACAATGTAGTGTTTTTGCAGCTCTGACTGTAGTATACACTAGTGTTTTTGTGGGCATGACTGTAGTATTCACTGTAGTATTCACTGTAGTATTTTTTCAGACTTTACTGTAGTATACTGCCGTATTTACTGTAATGTTTTTGGGAATTTGACTGTAGTATACTGTAGTATTTAGTGTAGTGTTCTTGCAGACATGACTGTAATATACTATACTATTCACTGTTTTTGCGGAATTTGCACTGTAGTTGTTTTTTAGTCTCTCGGTCCCAACGTTGATGCACCTGTACTGACCTCGTCTTCTGGATGGTAGTGGGGTAAACAGGCAGTGGCTTGGGTGGTTGTTGTCCTTGATGATATGTTTGGCCTTCCTGTGACATCGGGTGCTGTAGATGTCCTGGAGGGTAGATAGTTTTCCACCGGTGATGCGCACCACCCTCTGGAGAGCCCTGTGCTTGTGGCCGGTGCAGTTGCAGTACCAGGCGGTGATACAGCCCGACAGGACGCTGTCAATTGTGCATCTGTAAAGGTTGTTGAGGGTTTTAGGTGACAAGCCACATTTCTTCAGCCTCCTGTGGTTGAAGAGGCGCGGTTGAGGCTTCTTCGCCACACTGTCTGTGTGGGTGGACCATTTCAGTTTGTCAATGATATGTACGCCGAAGAACTTAAAACTTTCCACTTTTCCACTGCTGTCCCGATGTGGATAGGTGGGTGCCCCCTCTGCTGTTTCCTAAAGTCCACGATCATCTCCTTTGTTTTGTTGACGTTGAGTGAGATGTTATTTTCCTGACACCACACTCCCAGAGCCGTAATCTCCTCTCTCATCATTGTTGGTAATCAAGCCTACTACTGTTGTGTCGTCTGCAAACTTGATGATTAAGTTGGAGGCATGCATGGGCACGCAGTCATGGGTGAACAGGGAGTACAAGAGAGGGCTGAGCACGCACCATTGTGGGACCCCAATGATGAGGATCTGCGAAGGGGAGATGTTATTCCTTACCTTCACCACCTCGGTGCGGACCATCAGGAAGTCCAGGACCCAATTGCTCAGGGCTGGGTTCAGACCCAGGGCCTCGAGCTTAACGATGAGCTTGGAGGGTACTATGTTGTTGAATGCTGAGCTATAGGCAATGAACAGCATTTCAGTTACCTTTGCATTCTTGGGTACAGGAACAATGGTGGCCATCTTGAAGCATGTGGAGACAGCAGTCTGGGATAAGGAGAGATTGAATATGTCCAGCTGGTCTGCGCATGCCCTGTGGATGGCGTCTGTGCCAACAGCCTTGCGAGGGTTAACCCATTTAAATTTGTTACTCACGTCGACCACGGAGAAGGAGAGCCCACAGTCCTTGTTAGCTGGCTGCGTTGGTGTCACTGTGTTATCCTCAAGTGGACAAAGAACGTGTTTAGCTTTTCTGGGAGCAAGATGTCGGTGTCCGTGACGTCGCTGGTTTACCTTTTGTAGTCCGTGATTGCCTGTAGACCCAGCCACTTGGGAATTCCACAGTTCCCTCGCCCTTCATTTGGCAAATCTAACCATAACTCTATCCTCCTAATTCCTGCTTACCAGCAAAAACAGCAGGAAGTACCAGTAACCCGCCTAATAAGGAAGTGGTCAGATGGCGCAGATGCTAAACTAAAGGACTGCTTTGCTAGCACAGACTGGAAAATGTTCCGGGATTCTTCTGATGGCATTGAGAACAGTCAATGGCGTTATCAATAAGAGCATCAATGACATCGTCCCGACAGTGACCGTACGTACATACCCCAACTAGAAGCTATGGATTACAGGCAACATCCACACTGAGTTAAAGGGTAGAGCTGCCGCTTTCAAGGAGCTTTTTTCTTTTTTCTAACCTGGATGCTTATAATAAATCCCGCAATACCCTCTGATGAACCATCAAACAGGGAAAGCATCAATACAGGACTAAGATTAAATCGTACTACACTGGCTCTGATGCTCATCGGATGTGGCAGGGTTTTCAAACTATTACGGACTACAAAAGGAAGCACAGCCGTGAGCTGCCCAGTGACACGAGCCTACCAGATGAGCTAAATAACTTCTATGCTCGCTTTGAGGCAAGCAACACTGAATCATGCATGAGAGCATCAGCTGTTCCCAACGACTGTGTGATCACTCTCTCTGTAGCCGATGTGAGTAAGACCTTAAAACAGGTCATCATTCACAGCTAGACGGATTACCAGGACGTGTACTCCAAGCATGCACTGGCAAGTATGTCTTCACTGACATTTTCAACCATGTCCCTGACCGAGTCTGTAATACCACATGTTTCAAGCAGACCTCCATAGTTCCATAGTTCACAAAGGTAACCTGCCTAAACCCCTCTAGGCAGGTTACCTACACCAAGGTAACCTGCCTAAATGACAACCGCTCCATATCACTCTTTTTCTATTTTTATTATTATTATTTTTTTCACTTTATTTTTTCTTAACACTGAATTGTTGGTTAAGGGCTTGTAAGTAAGCATTTCACTGTAATGTCACACCTGTTGTATGTGGATCTTGTGACAAATAAAAATGTACTTGATTTTAAATGGCTGGTTTTGGATTCTCTGTGTGAGGCTCCCTTTTGAACCCCTGGAGTCTGTGGATCTGATGATTGTCTCCTACAAAACCTTCTTGTGTGTGGCTTTGATCTCAGCTAAACACATTGGGGATCTCCGTGCCTAACAGCATTCCTTTACTCAATTCGCCCCTGACAATTCTAAGATGAAGTTGTGTCCTACTGCGGCCTTTATTCCAAAGGTAATTACTGTTTTCTAACTTTGAGCTAATACCATTTTCACCTCCTCCATTTGCTTCTGAGAAGCAACTGCGATTGCATTCCCTCTGTCCAGTACAAGTTTTACGCACATACATTGAACGGATCTCGGATATCCCGTCGTGTGACCAGCTTGTTGTCTGTTTTGCTAATCCAGCTTGCGGCAGGGCCCTCTCTAAGCAGCATCTCTCTCACTGGATTGTGGAGGCTATCTCCCTGGCATATAGTGGCAAGGGGACAAGGGTTACCTAGTGGTGTACATGTCTACTCCACCAGGGGACTGGAAGTATCTTGGGCAATTTTTAAATGGTTGACTGTAGGGGATATTTGTGCTGCTGCGAGTTTGGCATCACCACACATTTCTCTGAGGTTTTATCACTTGGATGTCACTACTCCCAGTGCTGAGACACTGCAGTGTGCAGTGTGCGCAATACCTAGACTATTGCATCTTATTGGGTGGAGGTCTGGGTGGTCTGCCATGGGCCATTTAATTTAGTATCCATTGGGGTTGGCTTGGGGCAGGATTCCAATTCCCCATAGTTGTGTTGTACTGAGAGTAATGACTGAAACGGAATGTAACATTATGACTATAACTACCTATCCCTGAAGGAGAGAAATTAGGTACAACACCTGTTTATCCCTGTGAATTTGAGCCTCTGGTGCAAGGCAGGGCTTCCAGCGAGGTGTGGATGTCATTGGCCTTGTCAGGCGTGATTTTAGTTCTTCAATTGAAGTTGCAAGAGCGAAACTCCCCATAGTTGATTTGTACCTCGTTTCCCTTTTTCAGGGAACAGTAGTAATAGTCATAACGTTACAGTTCAGATCATCATCTCCAATACATATAGTCACAATTCCTTTCCCACCCAGACTTCATGGCGGCTATCACATAGTATCCACATGGGAATGTACCATTTGTGCTTAATGCAGCATTAGTCAAATGTGAGCTATCTACCTCTGAGGATCCCTGACAGCCTTGTGAGGACCAGCAGTCTCAACACACTTGGCTGCTCTGAGTCTGTTCTGTCCTATGAGGCTGACAGGAAGCATCCACCTACGCTTTGACTCCAGTCGTCGTGAGTGACAAAATCTCTCATGACACTCTCCAACTGTCCATGTTTTTCAGCTCATCTTCCCTCTCATCTTCTCCTACCCGTTTCAGTCCGGGGGTTCAGGCTGGTGCTAGTGTCACTGGTCCATGGATGTATGAACTGAGGCCCAGTGATACTATCGCAGTGGTTCTATCCATGTAGTTTATTTTCTTGGAGTTAATAGTTCTCTAATTTTCCTGTCAGTCTTCTGCTCTCTGTAATAAAGCTGTCTAAGTGCTCAGTCAGTCACTCAGCCCCCCCAGTATTAGTGTATTTTATTTATCTGTTACTTTACCAGGTAAGTTGACTGAGAACACGTTCTCATTTGCAGCAACGACCTGGGGAATAGTTACATGGGAGAGGAGGGGAATAAATGAGCCAATTGTATTAGTTGATGGACAATTTTTGCTTGACAGTTTCTGCTTGTAGAATTGTAGAATGGGGTCCAGGGAGATTGTATGTTACACCACTTCTAAATCCACTAATCTGGGACACAGAATAAATACACTGGATAGATTAAATATTTGTTTTCCTCCTGGCCTCCAAAGTATACACTCTCACACATGTTCAAGACAACAATGTTCCACACCTATGGGGAATTTAAGCATCAATTAGAAATAAAAGCCATGTCGCTCCCATCCAAAGGGACCAATAATGTTGAGTTGAGTTGATTTGTTCCGCATGGACATTGAAATATTTACAGTTTAATTCTGAAAAAAAGGTGATTCATCACTGCAGAACTGTATATGGTATTGTTTGTAGATTAATACGCTATATTATTATAAAGCTCTGCGATAAAAGAAGGCAAGGTAAAAATAAAACTACAATACAATTTCTGGCTATTGAACCAAAGAATACAGAATGATTGAATAAATGTAAATGGTTTTAACAAAATAGAATTTCAACACAGTCTGAGGATGTGTAGCCTCAGCCAACACATCATGCTTCCTCTCACTGTCAAGAATGGAAAACGCTGTATGAGTATTTCTAAGCCCCAACTTAGCGTCCAGTTTAATTGGGTATACAACTGGTAATTTGTTTTTATGGGGCAAGCTTCGCAAGAGGCCTCGATGTCTCCAACACACATTTGTACGAGAACTGCTTTTATTTTTAGTATGTTGTTCAGGGACAGGATATTGAATTGACAGGCAGAATATAAAATGTACAGACTCTATTCATGTCTGCAATGAGACTATGTAATACATTTATGAATGATCTCTCCACATGGCAAAATCATCATCATATAATACAACATACAACGTATCAGTGTGTTAGCGCCATTCATTCATTCATTCTTAATGGCACCATTACTAAGATAGACCATGCTAACAATGTCTTATATACTTTGTCATTTCAAATGACCACGCTGCTAAAACCAACCTTGCTAAGGTCGCGGTAATAATGATGATGAATGCACTGTGGTAATCTGAATCGATTTCAACGGGTTGTTGTTCATGTGCTATAAAACAATCTGCCTGGCTCAATCATGTCCATTGAAACTATTAGCTCCTCACTAGCACGTTGAGTGTTGAGGTCCATTTATCTAGGAGGGATAGTTGTCAGTGATGCTATTAACTTGAGCTGTGAGATTTCTACCCCTATTCTTAAATGGCTCTCTGGTGGCCATGTGTAATTCTCAGCAGTGTCTAGGTCAGTCTACCTTCATGCTTGGATGGTGGTAAGGAATATGTTGTGATGTGTTTACATTAGGCTGTGTCTATATATAAACATATGGTTGAAAGCATCAATGCCTATACATGCCCTTCCACGCTAATCAGCTCTGTACATGGACTGACAGGATCTAACGACTTTGATGGTGCAAGTCAAACGGAAGAATGTTGTACATGTTGATTTCTTTACAGAGCAATTCTATGCAAAAGGAATTACTGATGATTGAATGGCTAGTGATGTCATTAATTGACAGATGTGTTGTACTTTATTTAAGTAGAGCACTGTATATATCTAACTATGAAACTTCTGTGTCCCCTTCCATTCCAAATATCCTAATTCTCAGGTGCTGAATCGGCTTGTTCACACAGAGGCAGGGGTCCATAGTTCTGAAATAGTGCACTTTGTTGGGTACTCTGTCCATGCAGCACTGTGTTAGGAGAGCGGTCCATGAAGCTGAAATGCTGCATTATATTAGTGACGCTATCCATGATGCTGAAACATCTTATTTTTTCTTTTCGATACCATTCATTACTTTCACAGTAAAAAATAATCTACTTTATTTTATTTACAAGCTGAAATCCACTTTTGATATTGAGTAAAAATGATAGAGAAGGAACCGAGGTAGTGAATGAATGGAAGTGTGGGTCTCGATTTAAATGACGTGCAGCTTATAAAGGCTTCATAAATGTGGCATAACTGTGTGACATAACACACTATGTCAAATATGACATAAACCTGTGCTTTAGAAAGGGTGGAAAAAGCACTGCTAAGTAAAGGCCATATAAATCATATTAAATTGAGGCTTCACAAAGCATTTATAACCCTGTCATGCATCTTGGTAGAGCATTGCAATGGCAGGATATTGGGACCACCCATACGTAAAAATGTATTCACACATGACTGTAAGTCATTTTGGATAAAAGTATTTGCTAAATTGTATATATTATATTTCACTAAAACATTTCTAGGATGTCCCAACCTCTTTCCCCTTTGTGTGCATAGTCAATATCGGACCTGACATCAACCTCCACCAAACTTCCATGCAGGATGACACAAACTCTAAAGTGCAGTCATGCACAGAAAAACATGTTGGTAGGGCCTTTTAAAATCTGTTTAAAATATTTGCCTGATTGATTTTTCTGGGTTTTGTTTTTCCAGGTTTCGGGTTTCCCCCCATTTCTTTCTGGTGTCCCCAATTTTTTTACATAGAAAAACAACTAAATTGGATTTTCTGTGTTCACAACGGGGGATGAATATTGAGGTCTGGGAAAGTGTAGTTGCCCTTTAATTCAGTGAGCATGCCCTGTACTGTTATTTGGTTAGCGGGCTTTCGGTAGTGCAGTAATTTGGCCGCAGATGGAATGGGTGGAGTGAAATGCCAGCAACATTATTCAGAGCCCCATGAAATGATACCATATATACATTCTACAGACCCTACTGAGTATTCCCTACAATATGTTTACCACGGCACCCAGAATAGTTCTTGCTCTTTGCCAATACAGTGTCAAGAAAAAGTATGTGAAGCCTTTGGAATTACCTGGATTTCTGCATAAATCTGTCATCAAATTTGATCTGATCTTCATCAAAGTCAAAACAATGAACAAACATAGTGTGCTTAAACTAATGACACACAAATTATTGTATTTTTCTTGTCTATATTGAATACATAATTTAAACATTCACAGTGTAAGTTGTAAAAAGTATGTGAACCCCTGGGATAATGACTTCTCCAAAAGCAAGTTGGAGCGAGGAGTCAGCTAACCTAGAGTCCAATCAATGAGATGAGATTGGAGATGTTGGTTAGAGCTACCTTTCCCTGTAAATAACCCTCACAAAATTTGAGTTTGCTATTCACAAGAAGCATTGCCTGATGTGAACCATGCCTCGAACAAAAGAGATCTCAGAAGATCTATTATTAAGAATTGTTGACTTGCATAAAGCTGGAAAGGGTTACAAAAAGTATCTCTAAAGGGAATGATGTGCATCAATCGATGGTATGACAAATTGTCTATAAATGGAGAAAGTTCAGCAAGTAAATTGTCATGCATAGGTGTAATAGGTGGCAGGGAAGTCAGGCGCAGGAGAGTCAAATGGAGTCTTTTAATAAAGTCCACGGAGTGTGCTCCATAACACTAAACGTACATAAACAAACAAACATGGGTACGAGGACCTGACGCTCACCTATACAACAAACACACGACACTGACAATAAAACAATCTCTGACAAAGACATGAGGGGAAACAGAGGGTTAAATACACAACAGGTAATGAATGGGATAGAAAACAGGTGTGTGGGAAGACAAGACAAAACCAATGGAAAATGAAAAAAAGATCAATGATGGCTAGAAGACAGGTGACGTCGAACGCCGAGCACCGCCCGAACAAGGAGAGGCAACAACTTCGGCAGAAGTCGTGACAGTACCCCCCCCCCTGACGCGCGGCTCCAGCTGCGCGTCGACACCGGCCTCGGGGACGACCCGGAGGGCGAGGTGCAGGGCGATCCAGATGGAGACGGTGGAATTCAGATAACATGGAAGGATCTAACACGTCCTCTACCGGAACCCAGAATCTCTCCTCCGGCCCTTACCCCTCCCAGTCCACGAGGTACTGAAGGCCCCTCGCCCGACGTCTCGAATCCAAAATGGATCGAACAGAGTACGCCGGAACCCCCTCGATGTCTAGAGGAGGCGGAGGAACATTACGCACTTCGCCTCCTGGAGCGGGCCAGCCACCATCGGCCTGAGGAGAGACACATGGAACGAGGGGTTAATACGGTAATGAGTGGGTAGTTGTAACCTATAACATACCTCGTTCACTCTCCTCATGACTCATGAAATGGCACCACAAACTGCGGACCCAGCTTCCGGCAGAGCAGGCGAAGGGGCAGGTTTCAGTTCGAGAGCCAGACCCTGTCCCCTGGTGCGAACACTGGGGCCTCACTGCGGCGACGGTCTGTGCCAATTTTCTGGCGCCTTATGGCACGCTGAAGGTGGACGTGGGCTGCCTCCCAGGTCTCCTCAGCGTGCCGAAACCAATTGTCCACCGCAGGGGCCTCGGTCTGGCTCTGATGCCAAGGAGCCAGAACCGGCTGATACCCTAATACACATTGAAAGGGAGTAAGGTTAGTGGAGGAGTGACGTAGGGAGTTCTGAGCCATCTCTGCCCAGGGCACGAACTTCGCCCACTCCCCCGGCCGATCCTGGCTATAAGACCGCATAAACCTACCCACATCCTGGTTAACTCCACCTGCCCATTACCCTTGGGGTGAAAACCTGAGGTAAGACTAACCGAGATCCCCAGATGCTCCATGAACGCCTTCCAGACCCTTGATGTGAACTCGGGACCCCGATCAGACACTATATCCTCAGGCACCCCATAGTGCCGGAAAACGTGTGTAAACAGGGCCTCTGCCGTAGGGAGACCGGGCAAAGGGAGGAGACGACAGGACTTTGAAAACCGATCCACAACGACCAGGATCGTGGTGTAACCCTGTGAAGGTGGAAGATCAGTCAAAAAATCCACGGACAGGTGCGACCACGGCCGTTGAGGAACAGGTAGAGGTTGTAGCTTACCTCTGGGCAGGTGTCTAGGAGCCTTGCACTGGGCACACACCGAGCAGGAAGAAACATAAATCGTCACGTCCTTAGCTAAAGTGGGCCACCAGTATCTCCCGTCAAGACAGTGCATCGTCCGACCTATCCCAGGATGACCAGAGGAGGGTGACGTGTGAGCCCAATATATCAATCGGTCCCAGACAGCAGACGGAACGTACGCCTTAACGTTCTGGGAGCCTGGTCTGTAAGAAAGAGTAAACACAAAACGAGTGAAAAACATGGCCCACCTTGCCTGGCGAGGATTCAATCTCTTCGCCTGCCGGATATACTCCAGATTGCGGTGGTCAGTCCAGATGAGAAAAGGGTGTTTAGCCCCCTCAAGCCAATGCCTCCACACCTTCAAAGCTTCTACGACAGCTAACAGCTCTCGGTTCCCCACATCATAGTTTCTCTCCGCCGGGCTGAGCTTCTTTGAAAAGAAAGCACAGGGGCGAAGCTTCAGTGGCGTACCCGAACGCTGAGAGAGCACTGATGGCTAGAAGACCGGTGACGTTGAACGCCGAGCACCGCCCGAACAAGGAGAGGCAACGACTTCGGCAGAAGTCGTGACATAAATCAACAACAGAATGGATTCAATTGAAGAAAATATGCCCTCTGGAGTGGCCCAGTCAGTCCTGACTTCAACCTGATTGAGATGTTGTGGCATGACCTCAAGAGAGCAGTTCACACCAGACATCTCAAGAAAACTGCTGAACTGAAACAGTTTTGTAAAGAGGATTGGTCCATAATTCCTCCTGACCGTTGTGCTGGTCTGATCAGCAACTACAGAAAATGTTTGGTTGAGGTTATTGCTGCAAAAGGAGGGTCAACCATTTATTAAATCCAAGGGTTCACATACTTTTTCCAACCTGCACTGTGAATGTTCACACAGTGTGTTCAATAAAGACATCAAAACGTATAATCGCCTCCCATGGGAACAGGTGGAGGCACTTAGGAGAGCAGAGGCAGCCGGAGATAGGAGCCGACGATACGAAGGAACACGGTTGGCAAGGAATCCCGAAAAGCAGCCCCAAAAATATATTGGGGGGGGGTCTCAAGGGGCTTACAGGGAGTATGGCTATGCCAGGTAGGAGACCTGCGCAAACTCCCTGTGCTTACCGGGGGGCTAGAGATACCGGGCAGGCACCGTGTTATGCTATGGAGCGCACGGTGTTTCCAGTGCGGGTGCATAGCCCGGTGCGGTTCAGACCAGCTCTTCGTATTGGCCGGGCTAGAGTGGGCATCGAGCCAGGTAAGGTTGGGCAGGCTCGGTGCTCAAGAGCTCCAGTGCGCCTGCACGGTCCGGTCTATCCAGAGCCACCTCCACACACCAGTCCTCCGTTAGCAGCTCCCTGCACCAGGCTTCCTGGGCGTGTCCTCGATCCAGTACCACCAGTTCCAGCACCACGCACCAGGCCTTCAGTGCGTCCCGCCTGTTCAGCGCAGCCAGCATTTTCCTCCTCTCCTGCGCTGTCGGAGTCTCCCGCCTGTTCAGCGCTTCCAGAGCCTTCCTCCTCTACAGCGCTGCCGGAGCCTCCTGCCTGTTCAGAACAGCCTGAGCTGCCAGCCTGCATGGAGCAGCCTGAGCTGCCAGACTGCATGGAGCAGCCAGAGCTGCCAGTCTGCATGGAGCAGCCAGAGCTGTCAGCCTGCATGGAGCAGCCTGAGCTGTCAGTCTGCATGGAGCAGCCTGAGCTGTCAGTCTGCATGGAGCAGCCAAAGCTGCCAGTCTGCATGGAGCAGCCAGAGCTGTCAGTCTGCATGAAGCAGCCTGAGCTGTCAATCTGCATGGAGCAGCCAGAGCTGCCAGTCTACATGGAGCAGCCAGAGCTGTCAGTCTGCACAGAGCTGCCAGTCTGCATGGAGCAGCCAGAGCTGCCAATCTGCATGGAGCAGCCAGAGCTGCCAGTCTGCATGGAGCAGCCAGAGCAGCTAGATCCGCCAGTCAGCCATGATCTTCCAGATCTGGCAGTCAACCAGACTCTTCCAGATCTGCCAGTCAACCAGAATCTTCCAGATCTGCCAGTCAACCAGAATCTTCCAGAACCGCCAGCCAGCCAGGATCTACCGGAGCCTACTACCTGCCTGAGCTTCATCTCAGTACTGGGCTTCCTCTCAGTACTGGGCTTCCTCTCAGTACTGGGCTTCCCCTCAGTACTGGGCTTCCCCTCAGTCCCGGGCTTCCCCTCAGTCCCGGGCTGCCCCTCAGTCCAGGGCTGCCCCTCAGTCCCGAGCTGCCCCTCAGTTCCGAGCTTCCCCTCAGTCCCGAGCTTCCCCTCAGTCCCGATGTGCCCCTCAGTCCCGAGCTTCCCCTCAGTCCCGAGCTTCCCCTCAGTCCCGAGCTGCCTCAGTCCCGAGCTGCCCCTCAGTCCTGAGCTGCCCCTCAGTCACGAGCTGCCCCTCAGTCCAGTGGGGTTCTGGGTAAGGACTATTAGGCCATGGTCCGCGGCGAGGGTGGATTATCCCAGGACGCGAAGGGGAGGAACTATGACATTAATGGAGTGGGGTCCACGTCCTGAGCCGGAGCCGCCACCATGGACAGACTCCCACCCGGATCCTCCCTATGGTTTTGAGGTGCGTCCGGGAGTCCGCACCTTAGGGGGGGTTCTGTCACGCCTTGGTCATAGTATTTTGTGTTTTCGTTATATATTTGGTCAGGCCAGGGTGTGACATGGGTTTATTTTGTTGTGTTTCATATTGGGGTTTTGTAGGTATTGGGATTGCGGCTGAGTAGGGTTGTAGCATAGGTTTGGCTGCCTGAGGCGGTTCTCAATCAGAGTCAGGTGATTCTCGTTGTCTCTGATTGGGAACCATATTTAGGTAGCCGGGGTTTCACTGTGTATTTCGTGGGTGATTGTTCCTGTCACTGTGTAGTTGTTCACCAGACAGGCTGTATAGGTTTTCACGTTCCGTTTGTTGTTTTGTATATTTGTATCGTTATTTCATGTATTTCGCTATTCGTCATTAAAGAACATGAGTAACCACCACGCTGCATTTTGGTCCGACTCTCCTTCAAGAAACGAACGCCGTTACAGTTGGTGACTTCACAGCAATAACTAGCTAGCCAAACTTTTGCAAGCTAGCAGCCTCAACTAAATCCAAATCCCGCTAGATACAGCCATGTCTCATAATCACGTCATGAAATTTGTAAACAAAAGAGAAATATAATAATATGAATTTAATGAAGTTTCCCATTTCCCCATTTAGAGTTTCTGGCACAGATTGTGTGACCAAGGCATTTCCTAACAGTCCTGCTAACTTTCTTTGTTGTAACTTTTAAGGTTGGAACCAACATGCAGTACCTTCAGCAAGAAGAAAGGAAATAACTATTTGTCCGTAAGCTCAGGGACAATCTACACCTTTCACAGCCCTCAATGTAATTGCATTACGGGACTTTTTGAAACATCATGTATTGTTTTAAAATGTACAAATATTTGGAATGTATGGTTAAAACATGTCTTTAATGTTTCTTTGTTTTAGCTGTTAGTGATCATTCCCTAAGTATGAATACGATTGTGTTTACATGATTTAATAAGGCTTTTTGTATGTTTTATGAATGACTAATGGTATCTGACTCTATAGAATGTACAGCATCACATGATATAAGGCATTTCTGTATGTGTTATGAATGACCAAAGGTGTTTCACTTCAAACTAAGTATTACAGGACACTACATAGAGTGTCAATAAATAGGTTATTAACGTTCTGCTTATTTATGACGGTTCTCTCATGATCCACAGTTTACTGTAGGGTGTGAGATGTATTTAAATGGGTTGATGGACTGCAAAGCTTGCATTTGTGGGTGTGTGTGTGTGTGTCAGAACCAAGATGATTTGGAATAGTCCAACCTAAGACCACTGCACCAGATATTCCTCTTCTGTTCCGATGTTGGAGACCAAGGCTTGATTGCAGCATGTTACAATGGTGCCAACATTTTGTGGCTGATCTTTCACCGGGGGAGTGGGTGAATGTGTCAAAGACCCGACTGGGTCCAGCATTGTGCGGTGTGGCTCGCTTTTGTTGTGTGCATGTTCACGTACTGAGGAACATGTAACTTGGTTCCATTATAAAGAAACATTACATTCCTTTTGGTTGGGGGCTTTCATAAAGTAAGTAGTGTTTCAGATAGACAAAGTAATGTCGTCCCCAAGCTATTACACCCCCAGCACACATAAGCTTGGGATATCAACCATTCAAAGTTGACCTTAGTGGGAGTGACCATAGACTTCCATAGGAGTGACCTTACCGAGTAAAGTATTTGTAGTGGCTTCCTTTCCTCTTTACCATAGCCACTGCCCAAGCCTGAAGCGGGGTTGTTTGGTATGCATACAGTCCACACTGAAGGTTTCCAAACGGCCAAACATTCAATGAAATACAGGGATATAGTGCAACAAAAATGTTTATTCTTCTTATATCTAACAAATGATTCTCCAATCAACTTAAAGCATAAAATACTTGATATGGACAATACATATTATGACCTGTCTGTATGACTGTATGGTCAAAAAACTATACCGCTCCCGCATCTAGCAAGGACTCCCTCCCCCGAAGGCCCAACTTCCTGCCTTTATCCTAACACACTTACCACAATACAATGAATAGGCAAGAGGGGGGGCCAAAAACTGATGAATATATCTCAATCAGTTAAATATAAATCATAAAGGTACGTACCTAATATTTCATCATGTACATTAATATTTAATATATTTACACAAATATACATGGAGCTCCGTATGTTCAGTCTTTTATACAAATATGTCCAAATCGGCTCTAACAGTATTGGTCTTCATCACTACTTAACAGAAAAGAAAGTAAAGAAAGTCATAATTATTGCTAAACCATGCCGATTTACACAATTGATTTTCCTAAAACTAGATTTTAAACCTAACCTTAACTAATGAAGGCCAAGTTTGATGTCCTGCCACATTTATGAACCCTTTATAAAGCATGACATACAGTTATAGACGCTTTGTAACACATTTATGTAGTACTTATGAAGGCATTATGAAGCCTTTATAAGCTGAACCTCATTTAAAGCAGGACTGATGAATGATTGAATGCACCTGTAAACCAGTGGGTGGTACATCACTTTAAATACACCATAGATGAACCACCTTAATCAACACACCTATGGAAATATATGTATAGAAATGGGTGGAGGGACCAAGATAACACAAAGAGTGGGAGACATGGAAGATAAGACTGTGTATGTGTGTTAGCGGGTTTTCACGGTCCATTACTTGTGAGACAGTGGCGCTTTAGGGAGCGTGACTATTAAGGGAATTCTGCAACGGTACCAGCCCCTACGTCCCAGCAGATGCAATTAAAAACACAAACCACTATCTTCCCCAACCGCCCCCAAAGGTTACCATAACGATAACAAGCATAATGATGAGGATGATAAGGGGAATAATAAGCTTCTGTTGTACTTTTCCTGGTGGTATCGTCTACTCCTCTGCTACATTACAAAGTGGTGGAATTCAGTTATCACGAAAGAATCGATTGGAGATATAAATGTCAGCGTATCAACTCAGTCAATCAAGCAACTTCCTCTAATCAAGTCATCCGGCTTCCTGCGTGTCACTCACAGCCCTTTCTCACACTATTAGATTTAAGGGCTATGATGTTGGTGGGTTTAGTGGTTGCTCATTGTGCCTCTCCAAGAAACAGAACTATGTAGCGACATCGGTCTTTGTCCACTAGCTTCATCTGGCTTATCTATCTTGACACCCTGAAGGTTTCCTTCTTGAAGGCTGTAGTTTTGCAGTGTAAGGCAATGGTTTTGCAGAGTAGAGTCAGATACTTTTTTTCTGCTGATGTACATTGTAGATAGACATTGCCAAACACAACGCTAAGAAAATTATTTTGATATAATGCCAGCGAATACTCTGAAACTAGTAGGTGAAGCAGGGCTTCACATCCAATGTGGTCCCCTCAACCACAGCATACATAGATTTTTCCTCTGTGGAGATAGCTAACTAAATTATTAAAACCTCTTGCATAATTGTTGCTTTTAGGACCAGATTTGACTAGCAAAGGCAACAGACCTGGCTACGGCACACAACCATAATTTCATATTTATTTGTATTTATTTCACCTTTATTTAACCAGGTAGTCCAGTTGAGAAGAAGTTCTCATTTGCAACTGCGATCTGGCCAAGATAAAGCAAAGCAGTGCGACACAAACAACACAGAGTTACACATGGAATAAACAAACGTACAGTCAATAACACAATAGAAAAGTATATTTACAGTGTGTGCAAATTAAGTAAGATTAGGGAGGTAAGGCAATAAATAGGCCGTACTGGCGAAATAAATACAATTTTGCAAATAAACACTGGAGTGATATAAATAAATAATAACAATATGGGGATGAGATAGTTGGATGGGCTATTTACAGATGGGCTATGCACACGTGCAATGATCTGTGAGCTGCTCTGATAACTGATGCTTAAAGTTATTGAGGGAGATATGAGTCTCTAGCTTCAGTGATGTTTGCAATTATTTCCAGTCATTGGCAGCAGAGAACTGGAAGGAAAGGCAGCCAATGTAGGAATTGGCTTTGGGGGTGACCAGTGAAATGTACCTGCTGGAGCGCGTCCTGCGGGTGTGTGCTGCTATGGTGACCAGAAAACTGAGTCTGGAAGGAGGGTTTACAGTCTAACCAGACACCTAGGTATTTGTAGTTGTCCACATATTCTACCGTCCAGAGTATTGATGCTAGGCAGGCGGGCAGGTGCGGGCAGTGATCGGTTGAAGAGCATGCATTTAGTTTTACTTGCGTTGAAGCTCGTCTGGAGGTTAGTTAACACAGTGTTCAAAGAAGGGCCAGAAGTATACAGAATGGTGTTGTCTGCGTAGAGGTGGGTCAGAGAACCACCAGGCGCAATAGCTACATCATTGATGTATACAGAGAAAGAGTCGGCCTGAGAATTGAACCCTGTGGCACCCCCATAGAGACTGCCAGAGGTCCGGACAAAAGGCCCTCCGATATGAAACACTGAACTCTGTCTGAGAAGTAATTGGTGAACCAGTCGAGGCAGTCATTTGAGAAACCAAGGCTGTTGCGTCTGCAGATAAGAATGCAATGATTGAGAGAGTCCGAAAGCCTTGACCAAGTCGATGAATATGGCTGCACAGTATTGTATTTTGTCGATGGCGGTTATGATATCGTTTAGGACCTTGAGCATGGCTGAGGTGCATCATTGCCTATACTTCCGCAGCTCTGCTTAATGCCGGTAATTTTTCATGAACAAGGGTATCCCATGGTGTAGAGGATGAAGATGGGTATGGTGTGGGGGTGGAGAGTGGAAGAGTGGGGTTTGGTTGTGGTTGATTGGAAGGCGACAGCTACGAAAGGCCCTGGCGGTGTCTTTTGTTTTACGTAACTTCCTGATTGACCAACAAATGTTTTCCTCCCTCCTCCTCTGCCTAGCGTGAAATTGGACATGATAGCTTACAGGCTTGCCAATCTTAACATGTAAATGTTGTAGCTGAAAGCGTTATATATGAGAGAGGGGATTGGGGGTCTTGTAATAAATAAGCATGGATGCAATAAAAAAAATGAATCAGTAAGGAAAAGAGGGGAATCCATTTGACTAAGCCTCTGTGTGGGGAAGGTGATATGAGCCCTGCCTTAGAATTGCCTCTTTTTCCTGATAGAGGCTCATGGACAATCAGAGATATAGTCAGTCATCATATCTGTATGAAAGCAGAATACAAAATGTAGGAAGAGGGGTTGCACTGAGATTGAGAGTGCCAAGGAAAAGAGGGAATGAAAACTCAAAGAAAATATATATGAAAAGAGAGAGAGAGAACTTATTATTTATTTTAGATATGCCCCTAATATTATGTACATTACACATGCATCACTAATATATTACATACAGCACTTGAACTGTACTACTGTCGTGATCTCACTCCCCAGACAATAAGTGAGCAGATTGCAGATGTGTGTCTGGCTAGGTTTCTAGCCTCTATGTCTCTTGCTCCCTTCCGCTGCAAAGTCTGATCTCAATAATGCACTACTCTGGGCCACTGTCGTGAGGGCCCCTGTGGCTCCACTTTTGCTCCTCGATTTTGTCTCAAATAAAAGAGGACATTGTCACACCATTCAACGGTAAAGACATGACACTAATTACAGACAACAGAACAGTGCAGCTCTTTAGAAAATCTTTTTTTGATATGCCATTTAGCAGACGCTTTTACAGACATCCATGCATACGTTTTAAATATGGGTGGTCCTGGAAACCAAAACCACTATCCTCACATTGCAAGTGCCATGCTCTACAAGCTGAGCTATAAAGACCGCACTGAGTTACAGAGGACAATGAGAGTCAGAGTATGTCACCCATACAGGCCCCTCTTAAAAATACATGGTGGATCACTAAGACAAAGTCTGTGGAACAAAGACATGGCTAAATAGTTAGCTTGATAGTCGCTTCAACTGCCCAGCAGACATGGATTTTTGGATGAAATGGAGGACGGCATCTCACAGGCTGAAAGTGAGACACTCTCCAATCCTGCATCAGTCTTGCCTCTCCATTCCTCTCCTCTGTCTTTTTCAGCACAAATATTAACCAACAACGTGTTGCAAGAAAAAATATGTCTAGTCGCATTCCATTTTTATACCCTCCATGTGCTTTGTTGTTATGATGAAATCAATGCTTTGCCCATTATAGGATTCTGTTTGTATGTCAAGAGATCCATTCCAACAGGCCATACAGCGCAGAGATCCATTCCAACAGGCCATACAGCGCAAAGATCCATTCCAACAGGCTATACAGCGCAGAGATCCATTCCAACAGGCCATACAGCGCAGAGATCCATTCCAACAGGCCATACAGCGCAGAGATCCATTCCAACAGGCCATACAGCGCAAAGATCCATTCCAACAGGCCATACAGCGCAAAGATCCATTCCAACAGGCCATACAGCGCAGAGATCCATTCCAACAGGCCATACAGCGCAGAGATCCATTCCAACAGGCCATACAGCGCAGAGATCCATTCCAACAGTCCAACAGGCCATACAGCGCAGAGATCCATTCCAACAGGCCATACAGCGCAGAGATCCATTCCAACAGGCCATACAGCGCAGAGATCCATTCCAACAGGCCATACAGCGCAGAGATCCATTCCAACAGGCCATACAGAGCAGAGATCCATTCCAACAGGCCATACAGCGCAGAGATCAATTCCAACAGGCCATACAGCGCAGAGATCCATTCCAACAGGCCATACAGCGCAGAGATCCATTCCAACAGGCCATACAGCGCAGAGATCCATTCCAACAGGCTATACAGCGCAGAGATCCATTCCAACAGGCCATACAGCGCAGAGATCCATTCCAACAGGCCATACAGTGCAAAGATCCATTCCAACAGGCCATACAGCGCAAAGATCCATTCCAACAGGCCATACAGCGCAGAGATCCATTCCAACAGGCCATACAGCGCAGAGATCCATTCCAACAGGCCATACAGCGCAGAGGTCCATTCCAACAGGCCATACAGCGCAGAGATCCATTCCAACAGGCCATACAGCGCAGAGATCCATTCCAACAGGCCATACAGCGCAGAGATCCATTCCAACAGGCCATACAGCGCAGAGATCCATTCCAACAGGCCATACAGCGCAGAGATCCATTCCAACAGGCCATACAGCGCAGAGATCCATTCCAACAGGCCATACAGCGCAGAGATCCATTCCAACAGGCCATACAGCGCAAAGATCCATTCCAACAGGCCATACAGCGCAGAGATCCATTCCAACAGGCCATACAGCGCAGAGATCCATTCCAACAGGCCATACAGCGCATTCAGAAAGTTCTCCGCTTGACTTTTTCCACATTTAGTTACATTACAGCCTTATACTAAAATGAATTAAATATATTTTTCCACTCATCAATCTACACACAATAACCCAAAATGACAAAGCAAAAACAGGTTTTTAGAAATTATTGCATAATTTATAAAAACAAAAAAATGTAAATATTACATTTACATAGGTATTAAGATCCTTTACTCAGTACTTTGTTAAATAACTTTTGACAGAGATTACAGCCTTGAGTATTCTTGGGTATGATGCTACAAGCTTGGCACACCTGTATTTGGGAAGTTTCTGCCATTATTCTCAGATCCTCTCAAACTCTGTCAAGTTGATTTGAGAGTGTTGCTGCACAGCTATTTAAAAAGAAATGGCAAGTTATTCCGGCACAAAATGGTCATGCCCAAACACATGAAAAACACTGACCGACCCAAAACACAGGGTAACACGGTCCGGAGCACAACAACACCTCCAACTCAAAACGTGAACACAAAATAATCCCGCACTAACAAGAGTGGGCCTCACAAGCTTCAATAGGTGAACAAATCAAGAAAACACAAATAGGAACAGGTGAAACTAATAAGACTAAACTAACAGAAAACGAAAAAGGGATCGGTGGTTGCTAGTAGGCCGGTGACGACGACCGCCGAGCACCACCCGAACAGGCGGGGGAGCCAACTTCAGCGGGAGTCGTGACAATAACAGACAAATATACAGGCTACGAACATTCCATTCCAGCAAACAATGGATATATAGCGTATTGCAAAAATACACATTTTCATTCACATCTAAATCGATTGATACAAATTCTGAGAACAATAATATTTTACACACACATGAAGGTGCCTAAGCAAATAATTTCTAATGAAAAAACACAAATGTCCAAAAGTTTTGGAAATAAACTCTTCTCATATTCTGACAGGATTTTAAGTTTGTCACACAGACTTTCAAGTTATCTCGTCAATTCAAGCCTGACAGCACTTGGAAATTAAACTACAGAGCAGTAAAAGAAAATGGTTATAGTATTTGTGTCCCTCTCTCCACAACACCTGGTAGAAAAAGGGTAACATATTCATTCAACTGTGCACCAACAGTCAAGCTAAGCTTGGTTGTTATTCCCCTAATTCCCAGCCTGGTCTGATGAAAGCTCCATGGGCCAGGATCTGCAATGTGTCCTCCGATCTAACCTTACCTCATCTGTAATCTACAGCTCTGGTCTGCTGAGAGAGAGAGAGAGAGAGAGAATATTGGTGATAGACGAGGAAAGAGAGCACAGCAGACAGAGAGAGGGGGTGATGAAGGTGAAAGGGAAAAGAAGAAAGAGTAGAGATGAAAAGAGAGGCACTCATTCCAGCCCCATGGGGCTGTGGTCCAGTGCACAGAAAACAGGGGCCATTCTTTCTGATTTTGCTGCGGAGAGTCTGACAATAGGGGCTAATAGAGCAGTCTGGATGTGCTGTATATCTGTATGCTGTGGCCCAGTAACACCCACACTCACCCCAACACACTCACGTAAGCATTACCCGCCACACAAATATGTATTCGTCTTGCAAGACTAGATCCCATTAGTCGAGGAATCAAACCTAATCCAGCTAAAATATATACATGACATGAGAGATATGCATGCATGTGACTGTGCATGTGTGTGTGCCCATGCCTTGTGCATGTGCGTAACAGAGATAGTAAAGTTGACAATTGGGTTGATAGAGACTGTAAGTGGTAGAGACACACAACCGTAGACACACACTCTGTGTGTTTTTGCCATATCCATTTGTGTGTATCTGTGATTGTGTCTGGTCTGGTCGAATGTGTGAGGGCTACAGTGGCCATGTGACCCCCAGCAAAACAGGGCTCTCCAGTGACAGTAGGCTGTGATATGTGGGGCTGTCCAGGTCACAGAGGGCTAAAGAGAATAGACAGGCCTGAGCAAAATGGCCAGGGGACTCCTGATTGATGTCTTAAAAGATCAGTGACGAGACCAGTGGATGTGACCTTAGATTGCTGCCTGCCTCTGGGAGATCTGGCCCGGGCCAACTGAACTCATTCTCTGGGATGTGTCAAGACCAACGTTTGGCATTTACACTGGGATTTCATACATTAGTTCTTATCTAAATGCAATATATTTAGCACTCAAAAGTAACAAGGTCTCTCCTTGCTGTGTGTCGATGTTGATTGTCAATGAAGATGTTTCTTTCGTTTTTTTCGCCTTACTGGTTTTGTTCCTTGTCATCTTATTGTCTTTGTAATTTGTTTCATTTCTTTGAGCTCTGTGGGAGAACAGAGCAAGATGTGTGTCATACTAAGAAAATGGTGGAAAGTATTATCTGCTCGGTATGAGGTACCTAGGTCTGTAGTATCTTACCTTCACCGTTTCTTTTGTGGGAGTCTGTTCAATAGCAGATGGTTCTCTTTTCTCTCAAACTGTGGATGTCACTGAAATTCCATATTTTTTTCTTTCTCAATGGGACACATTCCTAAAACCATAGCAAAACAAAACCTGCTTACGTAATCTAGATAGGAAAAGACTATATTTCTCCCTCTCCTCTCTCCGCATTTCTACTCTCTTGATCTTTGTGTGGTGGTTCAGCCCTTTCCTTGACTTGTCGTCAAGCATTTGACCTCTGCTCTCTTGTAAAATCACGCATTAATTGCTTTGACAAGCTTTTCATTTGGCTTTTACCAATCATTGTGAATCACATGTGCAGAGTGTGGACTAGTGTAGATAGACTTTATTCATTCTTATTCTACTTGCCCAGAGTTCTGGGTGAGTATGGTAAGCCTGAATCAGATACCTGCATACACAGTACTGCCCAAAGACTGATGTAGATTTGATGGTCTGGGCATGCAGATGTTTTAAGCAGTACTTCTTGACACAGGCCTTGCGTCTGTGGTCAGATGACTCCCCAACCTGGATCAGTATCCCCACAGATGGTTGTGGCTTCATATGCCAGCGTCCAATGCCACTGTCATTCCAGAACCTCTAAAAATAGATCTCTGAATGGGGAGTTATCCAACATCATATCGTATTTCAGTCACTGCAATCCCACCAAGTGTAAATGAGATAATACGAGGTGAGCCCGACATTCAGCAATAACACACACACTCTAATTTACTACTCTTAATTTCACACCTACAGTAACTCCCTCCCTCTCTTTCCGTTAATGTCTTCTTCTGTCATTCTCTATGGCCAAAATGATCTTATCGACAATATTTCTCTCATTCCCTTTTCTTTTTTTTCTCGTTCATTGCATTTTACCAACTGAGCAATTTTGGTCGTATTTCTTTCCCAATCGATCGAGCCGAAATTAGCTCTCCTGCTTTCTAAAAACTTAAGAGGACTTAAAAGAAGACAATATTAGCTCTCCTGCTCATCCTGACAATTTTCCAGTACTTTTCCCACTTTTATATGTGCTTCCACATGATCATATGTATGTTTGAGTTTCTGCCAGGGTAAAACATGTCATGTCATGTCATGTCATGGAGATCGCTGAAATTAATTAGTTCATCTGCTGGCCAAAATAGTCACACCACTATGTCAAGATTTAGCTCATTAAATGTTATCTCCTTAAAAATACTCCAGCCTAATCGTGTTGAACAGGCATTCCAGACTCTGAGTGGAGGAGTCTCAAGACCTCTTGTGCACTGGTGCACCTTTGCTTTCAAAGATTCTTCTAATCTTTGTGCTGTACTATATGTTGTCACTGTGTGTTGATTTTGACATGTACGTACATGTAGTATCCTCACTTAACTATATTATTATACATTCATGGATCATTCATCTGAAGAATACAGATGACGAGCTTCTGGAAGCAAGTATTGCGATCATACATAGTCTTTTGAAACAGTGTTGATCTGTGAGGAACCTTCCAACATAAACATCACTTAACCAAGCAGTGGCAAACCTTGAAAGCACCTGTGCACACAAAAAAAAAATATTTGTTTCATGTAAATAGTTTATGCTTGCTTTCAGGCTCCTACCTAGTCCAACAATAGTGAGTAAATATTGAATTGACGGTTAGATTCAGATCTATACTGGGAGATTAGCAGCGTTTTGCCTGGGTAAGGAGACAGATCCACTGACTCACAAAGTGATGATGGTTAGGGCCGGCCCGTATGTGATAAGAATATCAATGAGCTTACTTAAGATGGCACAGCTGCTTCCAGCGATACTTTTTGGCAAAATGTTTAACTCTCAATTTGGTTGATCTGAAAACATGAATATCTTCCAGACTATGAATCCCACTCCCATCTATATTGAATCAAAGATATCATTATTATGTGTGGATATGATGGAATCAGCACTGGCTCCTCAGCCACAAGAGCTTGGCTGCGTATCATTAACTGTGCTGTGCTGCTGGGATGGCAGGAACACTGAGCACACATGGCTGATTGGACTGAATTAACTGAGAATGTAGGAAGCCGAGTGAGAGAGAGAGCAGGTTGGTGTTGAACATATCACGCTCAAAATCCCACCAGCAACATTTCACAAAGATGTCAAACATATATAACATTACAATCTAATGCAATTATTATAATGGAGTGAATTATATAGTGATACCGACTGACTAACTGATGGAAAAACTATAAACACAATCTCACAGCTGTCATTGATCTTAGCTTTTGACACAGTTGCACACACACCTTTTTTTGGGGGGGGGGGGACAGATACTGTAAGAAAGTTCTGATCTACGATTAATTCACCCATTTTTCCTGCTGATGCCATTGACTTCACCTCTGCCTGTTGGTTTCAGAGAAAAGCTCAATATGATGCCCCCTCACACCTATTCTATCCCTTCTTCTACATGCTTGCACATGTCAGGCTCATCACACACATATGTGACTCAGACAGACTGTAAAGAGGACCCTGCCTTTTCCTTTCACATGTCAGCCATGGATGAATGCCTCTCTCCCGGTGAGCCCGCAGATACCTTAAGGATTCTGCTGCTGGTGTAGAGAAAGAAAGGAATCGATAAATTAAATCATAACAAATCCGTTGTTGTCAACTCAAGTAAGTGGTATGGATTGTCAGCAGAAAGCCATTGAGATGTTTTGATTGATTAAACAAAAGTGTCTTGACTGACGGGAAAGAGGAGAAGAGGGCCAGAGGGGGTTTGGGAGAGGTCAAGTAACCTAGGAAGGGATATGAATACGCTCAAAGAACTTTTCGCTATAATAAATGCTGGCAGGCTGACCACATGCATGTACTGCTATACGTTATTGGATTAAAGCCTTGTAACTACCTACTTGCTCTATTGATTAAGAGCTGAATCCAGACATCAGCTTCATGTCCCCAACCATCAATTAGCCATCTTTGTGACACTGATCCATTGACACAGAGAGGCTGCTGCCTACATACAGACTTAAAATCATTGGCCACTTTAATAAATGGATCACTAGTCACTTTAATAATGCCACTTTAATAATGTTTACATATCTTGCATTACTCATCTCACATGTATATACTATATTTTATACCAGCTATTGCATCTTGCCCATTGCTCATCCATATATTTATATGTATATATGTTTTATTCCATTCCTTTACTTAGATTTGTGTGTATTAGGTAGTTGTGAGATTACATGTTAGATATTTGTACACTGTCGGAACTAGAAGCACAAGCATTGCGCTACACTCACAATAACATCTCCTAACCATATAAATACAATTGGATTTGATTTGATTTGACCAATACAATAATATAATTGTATTGATTTCTACCAGGGAAATAACTTGTTTATTGGATTAATTGTCTCGCAAAGGAATGGTTTGTGAAAATGATAAAGGAAATCAGCTTCCTCATGTGATGTATCTGTGATATCTCTAATATATGTGGTGAGATAAAGAAATTGGGTAGTGGCTACTCAAACATCTCCAACGGTCAGTGGAACTCAAATCATAAACGTCATGCTAACTCATATGTCAATAGGATTTCTTGTACAGTTAACAAATATTAGGTTAGTGAGTAAATATACATATATTTATTTATGTTCTGCTAATCTCAAGTTAGAGTTTTAACAAGTTATGATTATTTTATATTTAAAATAAGTTGTTTTTATGTGATTTTATAATGTTTTAAGTCTTTACTATAATAAAATATAGTTAGGCACATTGATATTTGAGTGAAAACTGGGTTGTGCTGAGAGAATTATTACAATTTTGCAAGGTATGAATACTTAACAGCACCACGTGGCTCTGTTTTTAGGGGATCATTCAAAATGTTTAGACTTTATCATTATTTTATACAATGTTGTATGTGTTTTTAAAATAAGAAAGGTATATTCTAAAAAAGTATTTAGCAGTTTCTTGTGCTATGAGGTGTAATTGATAATGATGAATGGACATCAAAACTGTTGGCCAAATTGACGTTCAATAGTCATTCCCACCATCAAAAAGGGAATGTGTCCCAAACTTAATGACAGAAGCTAATGCAGCATCCTGTAATTCTTACAGCTCTACCTCCAGTTACTGCCAGATGAATGAGCATTGTGCTGAGCAACGCCTGCATACGTGGGTTAAAATGCCAAATTGTTAAACATTCAGTCACAATCACTAAACATTTGTAATCAGAACTACTTACTACTTATACTGGAAAACATGAATTATGAAGTACAGTGGGGCAAAAAAGTATTTAGTCAGCCACCAATTGTGCAAGTTCTTCCACTTAAAAAGATGAGAGGCCTGTAATTTTCATCATAGGTACACTTCAACTATGACAGACAAAATTAGAAAAAAAATCCAGGAAATCACAATGTAGGATTTTTTATGAATTTATTTGCAAATTATGGTGGAAAATAAGTATTTGGTCACCTACAAACAAGCAAGATTTCTGGCTCTCACAGACCTGTAACAACTTCTTTAAGAGGCTCCTCTGTCCTCCACTCGTTACCTGTATTAATGGCACCTGTTTGAACTTATCAGTATAAAAGACACCTGTCCACAACCTCAAACAGTCTCACTCCAAACTCCACTATGGCCAAGACCAAAGAGCTGTCAAAGGACACCAGAAACAAAATTGTAGACCTGCACCAGGTTGGGAAGACTGAATCTGCAATAGGTAAGCAGCTTGGTTTGAAGAAATCAACTTTGGGAGCAATTATTAGGAAATGGAAGACATACAAGACCACTGACAATCTCCCTCGATCTGGGGCTCCACACAAGATCTCACCCCGTGGGGTCAAAATGATACAAGAACGGTGAGCAAAAATCACAGAACCACACGGGGGGACCGAGTGAATGACCTGCAGAGAGCTGGGACAAAAGTAACAAAGCCTACCATCAGCAAGGGCATTGAAGATGAAACGTGGCTGGGTCTTTCAGCATGACAATGATCCAAAACACATCGCCCGGCCAATGAAGGAGTGGCTTCGTAAGAAGCATATCAAGGTCCTGGAGTAGCCAGTCTCCAGATCTCAACCCCATAGAAAATATTTGGGGGGATGTGAAAGTCCTTGTTGCCCAGCAACAGCCCCAAAACATCACTGCTCTAGAGGAGATCTGCATGGAGGAATGGGCCAAAATACCAGCAACAGTGTGTGAAAACCATGACTTTCAGAAAACGTTTGACCTCTGTCATTGCCAACAAAGGGTATATAACAAAGTATTGAGATAAGCTTTTGTTATTGACCAAATACTTTTTTTCCACCATAATTTGCAAATAAATAAATTAAAAATACTACAATGTGATTTTCTGGATTTTTTTTTTCATTTTGTCTGTCATAGTTGAAGTGTATCTATGATGAAAATTTACAGGCCTCTCTAATCTTTTTAAGTGGGAGAACTTGCACAATTGGTGGCTGACTAAATACTTTTTTGCCCCACTGTATATATTAGGTAGAAGGGACCCGACATTTTTTATTTTCTTCACTACAAACATTAATGTTCAAGTAACTTCAATCATTATAGTTCAGGATACATCATTCAATTTAGTGTTAAAAAGTTCATTAAACACAAAACAGTTAAGTATTTACAACTGAAAAAGATAACCATATGCGTGGTGATATCACTTTATTAAGTATTGAGCACTGAAATATTTTAAGTTGGGTTACTCGTAGGGTTCTAGGCAATGGGTTTCCACAAAATAGATGTAGAACTAATTACTTTTTACAGTATACTATAGACCCTCCTATACCATATAACACCTTCCAGGCCATTTAGATAATGATATTCCTGGACCTGTCATAGCCATGGGTTCAGTGTTTCTCACATTTACAGTTTTCAGTTTATCGACTATATTGCTATGTTCATGGGCAGGTATATTTATAGTGGTGCTGTATTCTCCCTGAAACAGCCAGGCTGTAAAACAAATTGTGGCGTGTGTTCTCTGACTGATGGGAAGCAGAGTCAGTGCCTCCGGGGGGATTCTGCAAAGAGGACAGCCATTATAGGAGAAATGGAAGAAAATCTTTACATCCCTCTCCTTTCTTTTCCGTCTGTCCTTCTCGCGCACAAAAATACACGTGCTACTGTACATTCAAACACATACTGTGCATGGACAGAAAGACTTGCACATTTCAAACACTACATACACATAATGACTCATACACTTATGTACATGCCCAGGCAAGTGACTGTCTGTATGTGTTGGTAGAGCGTTGCGTTGCGCTTGAAACGCCATTGCTAGCGCTATTGTAAGTCGCTATGGATAAGAGAGTCTGCTAAATGACTAAAATGTCAAATCCAAATCTGCAAGTGTGTGTGATGGGATAAAATAGCTCAATGGTGTTCTTGCATCCTTGCAGTAGAATACGGATGGGAAGTAGAGGTTGTTGGAAAGGTTGAGCAAGTCAGCCCTTCTCTGTAATAATGGGGGGCAGGAAGAGGGGAGGTAAAAAAGAGCTTGAGTATGTTTGCCTCTTTATTAACAGTGTGTGTGTGCTGGCACCAGGAGCACGAGAGACGAGACGAGGCATGAATAGCATCTCATGATAAGTGGAGACAATACGATGGGGAAAATCTCATCAAGTGTTATTGGAGACTTGTGTGAGTGTAGATGAATATCTATATGTGTGGAGAAATACATTGAAAGTCGATGTAGGCATAGTACGGTCATACACCCTTCTAATATTGACACGAGATCCCATTTCATGCATGATGTGTATGATATATTAAAGTTAAAACTAAAATAAAATGTACGATGCCATGGTGTCAATGAGGATTTTCCTTCAACACTGGCTACTTTTGATGTGTTTCTCAGCAGCTAAGGAATGGTAAACCCTGCACCTAGAACGTTTTGGGTTCCAGGTAGAAACCTATCCACAGACCCAAACGAGTTCTATCTGAAACAAATAGGGGATCTAATTGGAACCAAAAGGGTTGTCCTATGGGGACAGCCAAATAGCCCTTTTCGAACCCTTTTTTCTAAGTGTAGCATCAAAACATAGAGATACTGTACCAAAGATAACATGTACAGTAGAATTCAGAAGTTTACATACACCTCAGCCAAATACATTAAAACTCAGTTTTTCACAATTACTGACATTTAATCTGAGTAAAAATTCCTCGTCTTAGGTCAGTTTGTAACGGCCTTCCTCTTCCTCTTCTGAGGAGGAGTAGCAAGGACCGGACCAATATGCAGCGTGGTAAGTGTTCATCTTAGTTTTTTAATAAGAATAATGAACATTGAACAAAACAATAAATGACCACGTGAAAAAACAAAACCGAAACAGTTCCGTGTGGATCAAAACACTGTCGCGGAAAATAATCACCCACAACTCAAAAGAGAAACCAGGCTACCTAAGTATGGTTCTCAATCAGGGACAACGATTGACAGCTGCCTCTGATTGAGAACCATACCAGGCCAAACACAGAATCACAAATTATAGAAAAAGGAACACAGGCAACCCACCCAACTCACGCCCTGACCATACTAAAACAAAGACAAAACAAAGGAACTAACTAAGGTCAGAACGTGACACAGTTAGGATCACCACTTGATTTTAAGAATGTGAAATGTCAGAATAATAGTAGAGTGATTTATTTCAGCTTTTATTTATTTCATCACATTCCCAGTGGGTCAGAAGTTTATATACACTCAATTAGTATTTGGTAGCATTGCCATTAAATTGTTTAACTTGGGTCAAACGTTTCGGGTAGCCTTCCGCAAGCTTTCCACAATAAGTTGGGTGAATTTTGGCCCATTCCTCCTGACAGAGCTAGTGTGACTGAGTCAGGTTTGTAGGCCTCCTTGCTCGCACACGCTTTTTCAGTTCTTTCCACACATTTTCTATAGAATTGATGTCAGGGCTTTCTGGTGGCAACTCCAATACCTTGACTTTGTTGTCCTTAAGCCATTTTGCCACAACTTTGAAAGTATGCTTTGGGTCATTGTCCATTTGGAAGACCCATTTGCGACTGATGTCTTGAGATGTTGCTTCAATATATTCATATAATTTTCCTCCCTTATGATTCCATCTATTTTGTGAAGTGCACCAGTCCCTCCTGCAGCAAAGCACCCCCCACAACATGATGCTGCCACCCCCATGCTTCACAGTTGGGATGGTGTTCTTTGGCTTGCAAGCCTCCCCTTTTCCTCCAAACATAACGATGGTCATTATGTCCAAACAGTTCTATTTTTGTTTCATCAGACCAGAGGACATTTCTCCAAAAAGTACGATCAGTTGCAAACTATAGTCTGGCTTTTTTTATGGAGGTTTTGGAGCAGTGGCTTCTTCCTTGCTGAGCGGCCTCTCAGGTTATGTCGATATAGGACTTGTTTTACTGTGTACTATTATTTGTACAGATGAACGTGGTACCTTCAGGTGTTTGGAAATTGCTCACAAGGATGAACCAGACTTTTTTTGAGGTCTTGGCTGTTTTCTTTTGATTTTCCCATGATGTCAATCAAAGAGGCACTGAGTTTGAAGGTAGACCTTGAAATACATTCACAGGTACACCTTCAATTGACTCAAATGATGTCCATTAGCCTATCAGAAGCTTCAAAAGCCATGTCATCTTAGTGTATGTAAACTTATGACTCACTGGAATTGTGATACAGTGAATTATAAGTGAAATAATCTGTCTGTGAACAATTTTTGGAAAAATGACTTGTGTCATGCACAAAGTAGATGTCCTAAACGATTTGCCAAAACTATAGTTTGTTAACAAGAAATTTGTGGATTGGTTGAAAAACGAGTTTTAATGACTCCCACATAAGTGTATGTAAACTTCCCACTTCAACTGTATATAGTAGTACACATAATGTTGATGTTTTACAGATACCTCCATGTGCGTCTGTACTTATGCATCCGTGCTCTCATGTGATTTTCTGTCTGCCTTCTCCCTGCTACCGGTCTACAGGTTTATAGATAGTGTGCAGTATTGTGCCCTCTGTGCTCTGGAGTTGGGGTTCTGGGCCACCCCATACAGGGAGATTAATTATATATCTCAGTGGGTGACACACATGATGTGTCGACATTCATTGACACCACACCACACATCACATAGTGACAGGTAGATGAGGAAGGACGAATAAATAGACATCCTGCATTTGTTTTTATTTGTACCTTTATTTAAGCAAGGAGAACACAGCCTCTTTCGCAGAAAACAATTTCACTATACATATCTACAGTATATTCACATAAATTACACAATACGTGAAAAACAAACACAAAGCACGAAAAGCTAAATACAATCATATGAAACAAAGGCCCCGACTGTAAGGATGTAGGAGATGACACGTCAGTGATGTGCACTCAGTATAGGCAGTGCCCTGTGAAAATGTATGATGACAACTGTTATGAAAAATAAATAGATATAGGCTACAATTGATCAATAATAATTTTGTCATCTTCATGTTTTTTCTGCATTATCAAATAGATTTTTGTAATACTACTTTCCAAATTTGCGGTGATGGGGTACAACATCGGCAAGGAGGCCAGGAGAAAAGTAGCCCCGCCTGGTGCCTTTCTCGCCCTTCAAACTCAATGTGTGACATTGACATGACTTGCGCATGTGTGTTTCCACATTATACTGCCAGCTAATGCACACACAAATTGTGTATTGGAGTGAAAAAAGAAATGGTATAGGCTGAGCTCGCTCCTGCCTATGGACAACACATGTCATCTGCCAAGGAGGTTCTTTTTACTGCTAGCAAAAACAAATCAGGATGGCTAACATATTGCATCTGAAGCAGTTTTCTAAATTGAGCTTAGGGACCTACATCAAAGGAAGGGACGGAAAATAACCCAATCATTTCAATCTGAGTGGTATCAGTGGAAAGACTGGCTCTGTGGCTGCGCTGCTAGCAGCCGACTCTACTGCTTCCCCTGCCTGCAGTTCTCCAACAGCGGCACCGTTTGGAGAATACGTTTTGGATATATGGGGCAATTAAAACTGCATTGAAAAATTGGTAGCTCAAACCTATAATGGAGCCTCTGTGATAGCATCAGAGCAGAATGGGGTCCAGGCGACGATAAAAGAGAGAGTACCTGAAGCCACATTCACCCATTTTTATGTCGGCAGGGTAGCCTAGTTGTTAGAGTGTTGGACTAGTAACCGAAAGGTTGCAAGTTCAAATCCCTGAGCTGACAAGGTACAAATCTGTTGTTCTGCCCCTGAACAGGCAGTTAACCTACTGTTCCTAGGCTGTCATTGAAAATAAGAATTTGTTCTTAACTGACTTGCCTAGTTAAATAAAGGTAAAAAATAAAAAAATGTCCACAAGTTGAACTTGGTGCTCTCTGTGTCTGCCAAATTCATTTCTGAGTGTAAAGATTTTTAAAGACAGTTTAGGGACACATTTTTTAACAAATCAATCAAACGCACCCATCTACTAGACGTGTTTGTGAAACAGATGCCATGGCAACCAGATGGAACTCCTTTACCAATCGGATCTAGGTGCTTGATTATGAGGAAAACTCCAGATGACTGGGACAGTGACACCCTGGCCATGGACTCTGGATTTGAACAATAAATCAAATTGTATTTGTCACATGCGCCAAATACAACAGGAGTAGAACTTACAGTGAAATGCTTACTTACAAGCCCTTAACCAACAAAAGTATGAGATAAAAGAAACAAATAATTAAAGAGCTGCAGTAAAATAACAATAGCGAGGCTATATAAGGGGGTAATGGTACAGTGTCAATGTGTGGGGGCACCGGTGTTGAGGTAATTGAGGTAATATGTACGTGTAGGTTGAGTTATTAGAGTGACTATGTGTAAAAGATAAAGAAGTAAAAAACAAAAAATAAAAATAACAAATAATTAAAGAGCAGCAGTTAAATAACAACAACGAGACTATATACAGAGGGTACTGGTACATAGTCATTGTGTGGCGTAACCGGTTAGTCGAGGTAATTGAGGTAATATGTACATGTAGGGACTATGCATAGATAATAACAGAGAGTAGTAGCAGTGTAGAATGGGGAGGGGGCAATGCAAATAGCCTGGGTAGCCATTTGATTAGATGTTCAGGAGTCTTATGGCTTGGGGGTAAACGCTGTTTAGAAACCTCTTGGACCTAGACTTGGCACTCCGGTACCGCTTGCCGTGCGGTAGCAGAGGGAACAGTCTATGACTAGGGTAGCCTTCATCTGACACCACCTGGTATAGAGGTCCTGGATGGCAGGAAGTTTAGCCCCGGTGATGTACTGGGCCATACACATTACCCTCTGTAGTGCCTTGCGGTCGGAGGCCGAGCAGATGCCATACCAGGCAGTGATGCAACCTGTCAGGATGCTTTCGACGGTGCAGCTGAAAACCTTTTGAGGATCTGAGGACCCATACCAAATCTTCTCAGTCTCTAGAGGGGGAATCGTTTTGTTATGCCCTGTTCATGACTGTCTGGTGTGCTTGGACCATGTTAGTTTGTTGGTGATGTGGACACCAAGTAACTTGAAGCTCTCAACCTGCTCCACTACAGCCCCCTTGATGAGAATGGTGGTGTGCTTGGTCCTCCTTTTCCTGTAGTCTACTCCTTTGTCTTGATCACGTTGAGGGAGAGGTTGTTGTCCTTGCACCACATGGTCAGGTCTCTGACCTCTTCCCTATAGTCTCATCATTGTCAGTGATCAGGCCTACCACTGTTGTGTCATCGGCTAACTTAATGATGGTTTTGGAGTCATGCCTGGCTGTGCAGTCAGGAGTGAACAGGGAGTACAGGAGGGGACTGAGCACGCACCCCTGAGGGGCCCCCATGTTGAGGATCAGTGTGGCGGATGTGTTGTTACCTACCCTTACAACATGGGGGCGGCCCCGTCAGGAAGTCCAGGATCCAGTTGCAGAGGGAGGTGTTTAGTCCCAGGGTCCTTAGCTTAGGGATGAGCTTTGAGGGCACTATCTTGTTGAACGCTGAGTTGTAGTCAATGAATAGCATTCTCACATAGGTGTTCCTTTTGTCCAGGTGTGAAAGGGCAGTGTGGAGTGCAATAGAGATTGCATCATCTGTAGATCTGTTGGGGCGGAATGCAAATTGGAGTGGTCTAGGGTTTCTGGGATAATGGTGTTGATGTGAGTCAAAATCCATGTGTACAGTGGGGCAAAAAAGTATTTAGTCAGCCACCAATTGTGCAAGTGAAAAAGATGAGAGAGGCCTGTAATTTTCATCATAGGTACACTTCAACTATGACAGACAAAATTTAAAAATAAATCTCTAGAAAATCACATTGTAGGACTTTTTATGAATTTATTTGCAAATTATGGTGGGAAAAAAGTATTTGGTCAATAACAAAAGTTTATCTCAATACTTTGTTATATACCCTTTGTTGGCAATGACAGAGGTCAAACGTTTTCTGTAAGTCTTCACAAGGTTTTCACACACTGTTGCTGGTATTTTGGCCCATTCCTCCATGCAGACCTCCTCTAGAGCAGTGATGTTTTGGGGCTTTTGCTGGGCAACACGGACTTTCAACTCCCTCCAAAGATTTTCTATGGGGTTGAGATCTGGAGACTGGCTAGGCCACTCCAGGACCTTGAAATGCTTCTTACGAAGCCACTCCTTCGTTGCCCGGGCAGTGTGTTTGGGATAATTGTCATGCTGAAAGACCCAGCCACGTTTCGTCTTCAATTCCCTTGCTGATCGAAGGAGGTTTTCACTCAAAATCTCACGATACATGGCCCCATTCATTCTTTCCTGTACACGTATCAGTCGTCCTGGTCCCTTTGCAGAAAAACAGCCCCAAAGCATGATGTTTCCACCCCCATGCTTCACAGTAGGTATGGTGTTCTTTGGATGCATCTCAGCATTCTTTGTCCTCCAAACACGACGAGTTGAGTTTTTACCAAAAAAGTTATATTTTGATTTCATCTGACCATATGACATTCTCCCAATCTTCTTCTGGATCATCCAAATGCTCTCTAGCAAACTTCAGACGGGCCTGGACATGTACTGGCTTAAGCAGGGGGACACGTCTGGCACTGCAGGATTTGAGTCCCTGGCGGCGTAGTGTGTTACTGATGGTAGGCTTTGTTACTTTGGTCCCAGCTCTCTGCAGGTCATTCACTAGGTCCCCCCGCGTGGTTCTGGGATTTTTGCTCACCGTTCTTGTGATCATTTTGACCCCTGAGCTGTGTGCTAGTAGTTTAAACAGACTATGTGTATTCCTCTTACAAGTACAAGGAGTGATAAGGTCAATATCTCCTCTATTTTGAGCCAGGAGAGATTGACATGCATATTATTCATGTTAGCTCTCCGTGCACATTTAAGGGCCAGCCGTGCTGCCCTGTTCTAGTCCAATTGTAATGACCACACAACTGGACAGTAGTCCAGGTGCAACAAAACTAAGGCCTGTAGGACCTGCCTTGTTGACAGCGTTGTTAAGAAGACAAAGCAGCACTTTATTAAGGATAGACTTCTCCCCATTTTAGCTACTGTTGTATCAATATGTTTTGACCATGACAGTTTTACAATCCAGGGTTACTCCAAGCATTTTAGTCTGGTCAACTTGCTAAATTTCCACATTATTCATTATGAGATTTAGTTGAAGTTTAGGATTTAGTGAATGATTTGTCCCAAATACAGTGTTTTTAGTTAAACATATATTTAGGACAAACGTATTTCTTGCCACCCATTATTGCTTGCCATCATCTCAGTCAAGACCGAGAGACTTTTATAACTGAGGGCCAACAGGGAGAAGTTCTACCGTTCAGTCACTGATGTCTTTACCCAGAAGGATAGACGGATTGAATTTGTTGACAAGTAAACGTAAATGCAAGTGTTTATTTACAGTAGTGCTGTCTACTTTTATTACATGTAATAAATGATTTCATTACTTTCGGGGCGACAGGTAGTCTACTGGTTAGAGCGTTGGACTAGTAACTGAAAGGTTGCTAGGTCAAATCCCCGAGATGACAAGGTAAAAAGCTGTTGTTGTTCCCCTGAACAAGGCAGTTAACCCACTGTTCCTAGGCTGTCAATGTAAATAAGAATTTATTCCTAACTGACATGCCTAGTTTAATAAAGGTTAATACAAAAAAAAGATTGTGTCAGTATATATCTCAACCAGTAGCGATGTCGACTTGGCATTTTGTGTGTATAGAGCTGTCTACAAGTAGCCCTACTCGCTGGCATTTGAGTCGCTGTCTGTGGTGATGAAAGTCGCCTGCTTGTGCAGAGCAGTTGCGTGGAGCAGAAGCTATTAGGGCCTGTGAATGTGTGTGTAATGGATGTGCCGCCTACCTTCTGCTGTTCGATGTCTTTGTGAACGTGTCATACCGATAAACACCATGGCAAAACTCGGCTTTATGAGTGTGTGTGTGCGTATATATATGTGTGTGCATGAGTGAGGGATGGGGGGGCTCAATAGAAAGTGCCTTCTCGGACTCAGACCTCACCACACTACATTTCTTACTTGTACTCAATATGTTTCTAATTCCCCAAATGCCATGCTTTATTTCGCTGTCCTTTTGTATTTGGCCACCGGTTGTTTAGAACTAAGCGTAGATCTTGCTAGAGCTTAGTTTCTAGACATTTAGAAACTAAATGGGTTTTGTAAGAAAATGGAGAGGGGGTTAATTGCAGTTGTGCAGCAGTCTGTTTCTCCTGCTGTCCTCTCCCTCCCTCTCTCCCTTTCTCTCATTCTATATTTATTTATCTCTCTTCATAGTGTGATTATAAGCTTTCTCTCTCTCTCTCTCTCTCTCTCTCTCTCTCTCTCTCTCTCTCTCGATAGTGTGATTATAATCTCTCTCTCTCTCTCTTCATAGTGTGATTATGAACTCGGTCTCTCTCTTCATAGCGTGATAATAAACTCTCTCTCTCTCTCTCTCTCTCTCTCTCTCTCTCTCTCTCTCTCTCTCTCTCTCTCTCTCTCTCTCTCTCTCTCTCCATAGTGTGATTATAAACTCTCTCTCTCTTTCATAGTGTGATTATAAACAATCTCTCTCTCAATTCAATTCAATTCAATTCAAGGGCTTTATTGGCATGGGAAACATGTGTTAACATTGCCAAAGCAAGTGAGGTAGACAACATACAAAGTGAATATATAAGGTGAAAAACAACAAAAATGAACAGTAAACATTACACATACAGAAGTTTCAAAACAGTAAAGACATTACAAATGTCATATTATATATATATACAATGTACAAATAGTTAAAGGACACAAGATAAAATAAATAAGCATAAATATGGGTTGTATTTACAATGGTGTTTGTTCTTCACTGGTTGCCCTTTTCTCGTGGCAACAGGTCACAAATCTTGCTGCTGTGATGGCACACTGTGGAATTTCACCCAGTAGATATGGGAGTTTTTCAAAATTGGATTTGTTTTCGAATTCTTTGTGGATCTGTGTGATCTGGGGGAAATATGTATCTCTAATATGGTCATACATTGGGCAGGAGGTTAGGAAGTGCAGCTCAGTTTCCACCTCATTTTGTGGGCAGTGAGCACATAGCCTGTCTTCTCTTGAGAGCCATGTCTGCCTACGGCGGCCTTTCTCAATAGCAAGGCTATGCTCACTGAGTCTGTACATAGTCAAAGCTTTCCTTAATTTTGGGTCAGTCACAGTGGTCAGGTATTCTGCCGCTGTGTACTCTCTGTGTAGGGCCAAATAGCATTCTAGTTTGCTCCGTTTTTTTGTTAATTCTTTCCAATGTGTTAAGTAATTATATTTTTGTTTTCTCATGATTTGGTTGGGTCTAATTGTGCTGTTGTCCTGGGGCTCTGTAGGGTGTGTTTGTGTTTGTGAACAGAGCCCCAGGACCAGCTTGCTTAGGGGACTCTTCTCCAGGTTCATCTCTCTGTAGGTGATGGCTTTGTTATGGAAGGTTTGTGAATCGCTTCCTTTTAGGTGGTTG